>NC_064925.1:46477615-47077615 GCF_023897955.1 Schistocerca gregaria
ACCTGGGAGCCTGTATCTAATATTTTCTGGGTCTCATGAACAAATAAAGCGAGTTGGGTCTCTTGCGATCGCTGTTTCCAGAATCCATGTTGATTCCGACACAGTACATTCTGGGTTCCCGAAAACAAGCTGTTAGAAGGGGGGCTAGTTCTTTCGCGTACTCTGAGTAGAATTGAACTGGTATCCCATCAGGTTCAGTAGAATTTCATCTGTTGAGTGATTGCAGTTGCTTTTCTATTCCTTGGACACTTATTTTGATGTCAGCCATTTTTTCATTTGTGCGAGGATTTAGAGAAGGAACTGCAATGCAGTCTTCCTCTGTGAAACAGCTTTAGAGAAAGGTGTTTAGTATTTCAGCTTTACATGTGTCATCCTCTGTTTCAATGCCATCATCATTATGGAGTGTCTGTATATGCTGTTTTGAGCCACTTACTGATTTAACCTAAGACCACAACTTCCTAGGATTTTCTGTCAAGTCGGTACATAGAATTTTACTTTCGAATTCACTGAACGCATCACGCATAACCCTCCTTACACTACCTTTGACATTGTTTAGCTTCTGTTTGTCTGAGAGGTTTTGGCTGCGTTTACATTTGGAGTAAAGCTCTTTGCTTTTGCAGTAGTTTCCTAACTTTGTTGTTGAACCATGGTGGGTTTTTCCCATCCCTCACAGCTTTACTCGGCACGTACCTGTCTAAAACGCATTTTACGATTGCCTTGAACTTTTTCCATAAACACTCAACATTGTCAGTGTTGGAACAGAAATTTTCATTTTGACCTGTTAGGTAGTCTGAAATCTGCGTTCTACTACTCTTGCTAAACAGATAAACCTTCCTCCCTTTTTTTTATATTCCTATTAACTTCTATATTGAGGGATGCTGCAATGGCCTTATGATCACTGATTCCCTGTTCTGCACTTACAGAGTCGAAAAGTTTGGGTCTGTTTGTTAGCAGTAGGTCCAAGATGTTATCTCCACGAGTCAGTTCTCTGTTTAATTCACATGAAACACACAGTATACAGAAGTGCTCAACCTATGGTTTTTATTTTTATCTAAGTCTGATGACCTCAAACAATAGTTTACAATGGTATCCAATGCCACTTAAGTCTTGTGTAGGCTTAGCTACAATTTTAAAATATGTTTGATTTATGAATGCATTAAGGGATGTGTATTCCTGATAATTAATATACCGTATTCAATTATAATTTTGTTGTAAACAACAAAATAGACTATTTTTTGGGAGTGTGTAACTTTATCCACCCCATTCATATGTATAGATTTGTGTGTTGTTCCAAACTTTAAAATTTTTAATGTTTTGAATCATATTTCATCACCTCCTTTGCGATAATTGTGTACGGACTGCAAGGTGACTGTTATGCTACCAGCACAATGGCTTCACGCTGACGGTTTGTCAACCCTCAGCCCACAGATGTCTCTCTCCACTAGTGTGTACTTACGAATACCACAAGGACATCCACATTGTGAACATGATGCAGTATAGAAACGATTTGTTGATACACGAAGAGTTACATGTGCCACCAGGGGGCACTAGCCACATTTCTGCAGAGTGCACTCATCAGGAAACAGAGGGCAGAGCTATCAAGGAAACACATGCCATCTGAACATGATGTGGTAATGTACATTCCATTGTTTACTCAGTTCCACTCCAGGTGTTGGCTAAATCTCATCTAGCCCAGACCAGCACAGATGCTCCATTCTACACCACACTGCCACTGCACTGCATCATGGTATACTAAACAGTGTGCTGCCCCGCCCCCATCCTCTTACCTCCCCCCCTCCACCACCATCCCCTTATCACCTTCACACCGTGTGAACACCTCTTGTAATAGTGTCTCAGGATGAGGCTTCCCTCCAAACTTGTATTATGGCAGTAGACTTTGTTTTTCCTACTCTCAAGTGTCCACAGATGATACATCACTGGCTGTCCAAACAAAACTTCATTGTGAAATTGTGCTGCAATTGAAGTGTTCTTCAATTGAGCATGGAGATTGTCACTCACTATCACACACAACATGTCATAACACTAATAATGATTTTTTTTGTGGTTTTTGGGCTCACGACTACAATGGTCATTAGCGCCCTGACTAATTTAGGAATGATTAAAACAGCAACTAAAAGGGTCAACACTATAAAAGACATATTAAGAGGCATAGGATTAAAAAACTACAGCATAATGAAACGTCCTTAGACAGGTGTATCAAGTTGATAAAGCAAAGAACGCGAGCAGCAGCTCCTGGGTCATCCGCTAAAATGGCATCCAGAGTACATGGAAGGCCAAGATCAAGACGCAGCGTAGTAAAATCTGGACAGGATGTTAAAATGTGGCGGACTGTCAGCAATTGTCCACATGGACAGAACGGCGCCGGCGCTGCCATCAGCAGATGGCGATGGCTGAACCGGCAGTGTCCAATTCGTAGCCGAGCCAAAACGACCTCCTCCCGCCAAGAAGGAGGTGAGGAGGACGTCCAAGCTGCGGGAAGAGGTTTCATGGGCCGAAGCTTGTGGTCCGTAAGTGCAGCCCAATCGGCATGCCACAGCGATAAAATGCACTGACAAATGAGCGTACTACAATCTGATGAAGGGACACAACAAGAAGCCGTCCGAGGCTGGAGGACTGCAGCCTTGGCCGCGGCATCTACAGCTTCGTTCCCAGGGATACCGACATGGCCAAGAACCCACATAAAGCTAACTGCAGACCCGTCGTCCACCAGCTGCTGAAGAGAGCGTTGGATCCGGTGCACGAAAGGGTGAACCGGATACGGATGACTGAGGCTCTGGATGGTGCTCAGAGAATCGGAGCAGATGACATAAGCAGAATGTCGGTGGTGGCAGACGTAAAGAACAGCCTGGTAGAGGGCAAAGAGCTCAGCTGTGAAGACCGAACAATGGCCATGTAGCCGGTATTTGAAACTTTGTGCACCGACAATAAATGAACACCCGACCCCGTCATTGGTCTCAGAGCCATCTGTATAAGTGAAAGTCATATTAATGAACTTCGAACAAAGTTCGACAAATCGGGAGTGGTTTACTGAACCGGGGGTAACCTCCTTTGGGAGTGAGTGGAGGTCAAGGTGAACATGAACCTGAGCCTGGAGCCAAGGTGGCGTGTGGCTCTCGCCCACTCTAAAGGTTGCAGGGAGTGAAAAATCAAGGTGTTGAAGGAGATGACGAAAGCTAACTCCAGGGGGTAGCAGGGCAGAGACATACAACCCGTATTGACGGTCGAGAGAGTCGTCAAAAAAGGAACGATACGATGGGTGGTCGGGCATTGACAGAAGCCGACAGGCGTAACGACAAAGAAGTATATTGCGCCGGTAGGCGAGTGGCAATTCACCGGCTTCAGCATGAAGACTCTCGGCGGGACTAGTATAAAACGCTCCAATCGCAAGCCGTAAATCCCGATGTTGTATGGAGTTGAGGCGGCGTAAGATGGACGGCCGTGCAGAGGAGTATACAAAGCACCCATAATCCAGCTTGGAGTGGACGATCGACCGATAAAGGCGAAGTAGGATGGTTCGATCCGCTCCCCACGACGTGCCACTGAGAACACGGAGGATGTTTAGAGAACGGGTACAACGGGCAGCCAAATATGACGCATGTGGAGACCAACTAAGTTTCCTGTCAAATGTAAGACCTACAAATTTTGTTGTCTCCATGAATGGGAGAGCAACGGGGCCGAGTCATAAGGCCGCTGGGAGACACACTTTCTAGCGCCAGAAGTTAATACTGACTGTTTTGTCGGAAGAAAAACGGAAGCCATTGGCGACATTCCAGGAATAAAGACGGTCAAGAGAACGCTGAAGACAGCGCTCCAGGAAACATGTACGTTGCGTGCTGCAATAGATGGCAAAATCGTCCACGAACAGGGAGCCTGAGACATCATCTGGGAGGCAATCCATTATTCGATTGATCGCTATGGCGAAGAGAGCGACGCTCAAAACTGAGCACTGTGGCACCCCATTATCCTGACGAAAGGTGTCTGACAGGAAAGAACCTACACGTACCCTGAACTGTCGATCCATTAAAAAGGAACGAATAAAAAGAGACAGGCGACCGTGTAAGCCCCATGTATGCATGGTGCGGAGAATGCCCGCCCTCCAACAGGTGTCATAAGCCTTCTCCATATCAAAGAACACAGCCACGGACGGACGCTTCCGCAAGAAGTTATTCATAATGAAGGTCGACAAGGTAACCAGATGGTCAACAGCAGAGCGGCGCCTACGAAATCCACATTGTATATTGGTAAGTAGGCGTCGAGATTCGAACAGCCAAACCAAAGGAGAGGTAACCATTCGCTCCATCACCTTACAGACACAGCTGGTAAGCGAGATGGGTCGATAACTGGAAGCAAGTGCTTGTTCCTCCCCGGCTTAGGAATCGGTACAACAATAGACTCGCGCCAGCATGCGGGAAAATGTCCCTCAATCCAGATGCTATTGTAAGTATGAAGAAGGAAACCTTTACCCGCAGGAGAAAGGTTCTTCAGCATCTGAATATGAATAGAATCAGGCCCCGGAGCGGAGGACCGTGACTGGGCAAGTGCATTTTCGAGTTCCCCCGCATGGTGAATGGGGCATTGTAGTTTTCACAATTCGAGGAGTGGAAATTAGGTGGCCGAGCCTCCTCTGCCTGTTTTCGTGGGAGGAAGGCAGGGGGGGGTAATGAGTGGAGCTCGAAACCTCTGCGAAAAGGCGGCCGAAGGCATTGGAGACATCCTGAGGGGCCACAAGGACGTCATTCTCGACCGTCAAGCCAGGAACTGGTGAGTGGACCTTAGTGCCAGATAGACGGTGCAGGCTACCCCAGACAACAGAAGGAGGAGAAAAACTGTTGAAGGTGCTTGTGAAAGCAGCCCAGCTGGATTTCTTGCTTTCTTTAAAAATACGACAACACTGTGCACGTAATCTTTTATAATTGATACATTTCGCCACTGTAGGGTGGCGTTTAAAGGTGCATAAAGCACGTCGACGAGCACGTAAGGCATCTCTACATGCTGTGGTCCACCAGGGGACTGGTACACGGCGTGGAGAAGAAGTAGTGTCAGGGATGCTGGAGAGCCCCAAAGAGGATGGTGAGCACTGAAGTCTCCAGTTAACAAAAATGGTGCAGGGAGCTGAGCAATAATTTGCACTATGTCTGCCCTGATAACGGCAGACGACGATGGAGTGTAAACGGTACAAATGGAAAATGTAAAAGTGGGGAAAGTAATGCGGACAGCAACTGCCTGCAGGCTGGTGTGCAATGTGATGGGATCATAGTAGATATCATCCTGGACCAGCAACATGACCCCTCCATGAGCCGGAATACCTGCCACAGTGGTAAGTCAAAACACACAGAGGTGTAGTGTGCCAAGGCAATTTGATCACATGGGCGTAGCTTCGTTTCCTGGAGGGCTACGACGAGTGGACCATGCAAGCGGAGCAGCAATTTCAAGTCCTCTTGGTTGGAGCGAATGCTGCAAATATTCCAGTGAACAAGTGCCATCGTGAGAGGAAGAAGATGCAAGAAGGGTTCATTTCGAAGCCCGGCTTCGAGCGAGCACTGCCGCCGCTAGCAGGAGGCGGACAGTCATCGTCCATTTGTTCTATAGGTTCATCGGCCATCTTGTGAAGATGGCCGGAAGGGGGAGCTTCCTCCGCTAGTGAACGGCCAGATGTTCGGCTACCAGTGGTGCGGCCAGGCGAAATGGATGACAGCCTGGGGCAGCAACCGCTGGGGGGCGCAGGAGGAGAAATGCACCGTGGCAGGGAAGGAGAACTGTGCTTCCTAAGAGCCTTTTTGGAAGGTCGTTTTGTGGAAGGATTGGTCGATGGCTGAGGGCTTGAGGTATGTAGAAGGTCATCACAAGACGGTTATTTCTTGAAGGCCCGTGCTTCTGACTTCTGTGTCTTCGTCCTGGCAGAAGCTGATAAAGGTGCTTGTGTCACAGGGGCGACGGGAGGAAGAGGAGACGTCGACCGGGCTATCTTAGCACTGGCCGAACGGACGACCGTAGTGCTGAAGGTCAGGTCACATGTCTGCATCGCTACCTCCCTAGTAGTCTGAGGAGAGGCGAGGACAGTACTGTACATCCCCACTGGGAGCAACGTGGGCTTCCTACTAGCGAATAGCTTGCAAGCAGCCGAGGTGGAGACTTTCTCTTCGACCCGAATTTCTTGGATACAGCATTCTTCCTTGTAGATGGGACAGTCGCGGGAGGATGCTGCATGGTCACCGCAACAGTTCACACAACGAGGAGACAGAGGTGGACGGTCACCCTCATGGGCATCCCTGCCGCAAGTCACACGTGTAGCTGCATTGGAACAAGAATGGCAAGTGTGATTAAAACGCTGACACTGGTAGCAGCACGTAGGTCGTATTGCACACAAAAAATGTAGATTTGGAAAATTCCACATGCAAGAGGACCAATGTCTAATTCAGCACTTGCATCATCATCATCATCATCATCATCATCATCATCATCATCATCATCATGTTTTCTGTTTCAGTGATGAACTAATGATTGTTCACCATTGAAGTCGAGTGGTGTCAGATACTGTAAAATCTCAAATATTACCAAATCAGTAAAATCAGACCTGTACTTTTATTATTAGTTTAAATTCAAACAGGTTAATGGGTTCAGTGGAGTTCCAGAACAACAGAATCTTGCCCTCTATGTAAAGAAGTTTTCGAAAAAGCCACAATGCTGAGGAAAATTAGAAATATTTTTACTTTTTCCTGGCAAATCTGTAACTAATTTTCCTAACATTTTCATTCTGATACCCAAATTATTATTTTAATTAGTGGCATCTGAATTCATCATACAACCCTAGCATCCTGTTAGGCTCCTTTTGAAGAGAGGTTAAGACTGTGATCAAGTCAATTGTACTTTGGTCTACACAGAATCACAGTGACTTGTGATGATCTTGAACAGTGGAACTAATAAGGAAAATGGACTGGAGTGGAGAAAAACAGCAAGCATTTGTAAAGGCACATCTGTATGTAAGGGGAAAAGTTAAATTTAAAAAATGATAAATACCTCAATCCCTCAAAGTGGAGATTGCCCGCCTCCAGTATAGGGCACCAATCAACCAGCTGTATTTCCTGTTCCTGAAATAAATTGTTTGTGTGTAAGGTCTAGAACAACAAACAAGCAAATCTACAAAAATTAAATAAGATTATACTATGTTACATTTAAAGCAATTTGCCAGTCATTGCATCGGTTTGGAAACCTATCGACACGTGACTATTTTTATACAATACATCACTACAGATAAATGTCATCTCTGCAAAGACTGAATGTCTATTACTATTGCTTGTCTTGTCATCACTATACAATGTAATGTGCATCATAACATGATTTCCTTGCTGGAAGCTACAACTAATATCCATATCCATACCTGCCTTATTTTTTGCGTTAGGTCGTAAGTGCCCATTCTATCAGAATATTAAAATCATTGGGGGAAGTGACAACAAAACAATAATTCCCATTGGTGTGTAGAATGTATGAGTCTGGCAATATACCATCTGACATTCAGAAGAATATCGTCAGCTGTTGTGAAGAGTAGGCTGACATTCAAGAGATTGGTCATGAAGACTTGATACACAAAGAAGTGCAGTTGATCAATAAAAGAAGGAAGTACAGAACTGTTCAGGGAAATAAGTCACTGAGGGATGAAATAAATAGGAACAGGGAAGCTAAAATGAAATAACTGCATGAAAAATGTGAAGAAATCGTAAAAGAAATTATGGTCAGAAGGACTAAATCAGTATGTAGAAAAGTCAAAACAATGTTTGCTGAAATTAAAACTGAGAGTGGTAACATTAAGAATGCAATACGAATTCAACTGATAAATTCAGGGAAGTGAGTAAATAGGTGGAAAAGTACTTTGAAGTCCTCTGTGAAGGGATAGATTTGCCAGCTGTGGTAGAAGAAGAAACAGGAGTCCATCCGGTATTATGTTTCCATCCAAGAACAAATTCAGAATTTCTATTTCTGTCTTTTTTATATGAGTTTGCTTTTTTGGTCTAGGCAAATGCGTAATAAAATTACAACATCTGCTTCTAACACTGGTAGGATATTTATTTTTCTTCCGTTTAGTTATTCCATCTTTCCCTAAAAAAATGTATCCTCTTGACTTCCTTTTTTCTTTGATTCAGTCTCTGAGTCAGTGCCATCTCTATTAGCATCTTCATCACTCAGCTCATTGAACCATTCCACCCATACGTTAGGATCCCTACTGAACTCTGTCTGAGATTTTTTGCCTTTGCCATTTCTTCCACAATTTAAAAATAAAGATAATACTAGGCAACATGGAAGGCAACTGCAATGAGTTTCAATTCATCTAAGTTTACACCTATGAAAGATTGACTGAATCTAGGAAAGCAATAAAGTAATACAGACCTAATTTGTTTCAGACTGTGGCAGCACAGCTGTCCTCCAGACTATAATAATGTTTCATAAACAATGATTGGAGCTAACTGCCAGAGAGTTAACAGAGAGGTACTGAAAATGGTGTGAACTGAATCCAGCCCTGTCAGAGAAAACTGAGCAAGAAAAATGGTGTGGATGATGAGTGCCATCCATGCAAGCAATGAAGGGTTACATGTACATTGAAAAATTGCTGTCACTTCTAAAACAGCCTGCATGTTGTATGCTAAAATGGCCAATAATTCATGCAGCAAACATATAGTGAAACATAAGCAGTTCAGAAAAAGATATTGGCTCAAGAAATAGCAAACCACCAATTCATTATTATGACAAGCACAAATTGGTGAAGGATCGCTGCTTATCAAATGGTAATGGCCAAATAGACAGTGCCCAATAAAAGGCCTAGCTAAAACAATCATCTTGTGATGAAAGGGCCAAGAGGTGGCCAGCCAAACCATTGGGAGAGGTTCAGTTCCCTGGAGCTTGTTCCTGTGAAGAGAAGACCAGCAGTTATTCCCAAGTGGTACCATCTACCAACAGACAGCAACAAGGAGATCATCCGAAGCAACCAAAGAGCTAGCAGGTCGAGGTAGGAATGCAGCTTCGGTAGCAGCCTCATTTCTCATCAGACCAACATGACAAGGAAATCGTGGTGGCTCCCTCAAAAGCAAGCAAGTGTAAGCTTTCTTGGACTTGTTGCACTAAGCACAATGAGGACCTGAATGCTGCTGAGAGAATTGGAGCATACGGCACAGTTAAAAAGTATATGTTGTTGGGTGTACTAGGTGGTTTGACAGAGGAAATAGCTCTGCTGTAAAAATCTAGCAGTTTACACGAAGCTCATAACAAAAATGGTCAGTGCCAGTCACCAAGGCACATCTGACGCCACGGGCTGTCTGAGTCAACAGTCTACATTAAGATGCTTCCACTAATTTGTGTGCAAAGGCTGACGAATCCAAACAGAAAAATGGTGTGGCCCATACAGGCAATTGAGGGAGGCATCAAAATACAGGGCATAGGATGTGTGGCTGGGCACACATAACGAATGGCATTCATATCCGCCAAGGAGAAGATCATGCCAGGAGTGCAGTTGTAGTTAGGCAGCTTCTGCATAGAGGCTCTCAATGGGACTATGTAAAGGTTGCCAGTGGCCTAACATATTCCACTTGGGTGGATTGGGTTACATCCATGTAAGTGGATGGATGTGTAGATTAATAAATCAAACAGATGTAGTCTAGTTTCAAATGGACAAGGGATCAGTAAAAATGGAGCAGGGTGATCCGATTTAAGCCCCAGGAAATACCGCTTTGGACATGTAGGACACTGATAGACTGGATACAGTGTGTGGCCAAATAAGACATGTGGGAGAGACAAAAACGTTTCCTAACAAGCACAATTTCCATGAATTTTGTAGTTGCAGTGAAACAAAGAACAATAGGTACAAGATGTAATGATGGTGGAACCCATTGCACCACTAGAAATTTGTATAAACTGTTTTTTTTTTTCCAATGGAAAAGCAAAAGCCATTTTTGATGCTGCACAAGTAAAGAGAATCGAGACACCACCAAAGATGTTGGTCAAGGAGATGAGTCCATGGAGAACTGCAATAGATTGATAAGTCATCAACTAAAAAGGAAGTCAGAGATGCCTGGGGGGAAACGCTTTAGCAGGGTTAATGGCGCTTAGGACAGAGCCTCGAGGCACTCTGTGCTTTTGGATAAAGGTATACAATAAGGGTGAACTGACATGTACCTTGGAAATTTGGTCTTTTAAAGATTTGTACACAATATGGGGCAGGCAGCATGGGAAGCCCCAGATGTATATAGTACAAAGGGTACCAGTTCTCCAACTGGTGTCACAGGCTTTCTCTAGATCAAAAAGCCTGTTCACAGTCCACAGTTAGTAGATTGTGAGACTCCAGGCTCCACACCAGCTGGCCATGAATCATACATTCCATCATCCTGCAAACATGACTGGTGAGGGTAATGGAGTGGCAGTTAGAAGACACGAATTTTGTCCTTACCAGGCATATGGATTGGTACAAGAGTGGCTTCTGCCAGTGTCGGGAAAACATGACATCTGCCCAAAAGAGTGTGTTACTATGAAGGAGACAGTGATTCCATTCTCTAGTGGGCAAACAGTGTCTGGCTCTGGGTTGGAGCATTGGGATGAGGTGACAGCACATAAAGGCTACATTGTCGTATTCATAATTCTGAGAGGAGAAGTGTATCGTCCAAGCTGCCTCCACTCATTTCAAAAGGAGTAAGTTGGGGTGACAGTGAGTGTAGCTATAATTCTACAAGAAATAGTGGCCCACACTGTTGGAGACAGGTGTAGGGTCTACAATGACATCTGCTACAGTCAGACTGGTCATCTGTCAACAGACCTCCGTCACAGAGAGACGTTGCAGGGTGCACCCTGTGACAGAAGATGGGGGTGGAACTGTTGAAAGAATTAGTAAAAAAAATTCATTTAGATTTCTTGCTACCCCAAAGAATGAACTGGCACCGAACATGCAACAGTTTATAATCAATAGATTTTGCCATCGTGGGATGACCGTTAATAAAGGGGAGAGCACTTCCCTGCATGTAAATTGCATCACAGCATGCCTCAGACCACCAGCTGACCAGGACACAGTGTGGTAAAGAACTGTGTGGTATGCAACATTCTGCAGCAGTAAAGGTAATGTTCATAAGGTACTGTATCTGGTCATCTTAACTGGGCAGATGATGTCCGTTGAAGGTATTCAGGGGCAACAAAACCTCCAGTCAGCCTTGGGAAGGTGCTAATTGGGTTTACACATAGATGGAGGTATGAGTCAGCAAATGGATAGTGCCCAGTAAATGGTTGCTCGGGTTTGTGTCAGAGAGAAATGACCACTGAAGATGACGGGCAAGCTCGGCAGTGCAGAACAAGACATCCATAGGTGTGTATCTTGTCTGAAAGGAACTTGGGTGCTGATGTGTTAAGGTAGATGACATTGAGTCAGTTGAGAAGGTCAGTCAAGAAGGAACCTATCTGACAGGTTTTCAAACAGCCCCAAACAGGATTGTGGACATTAAAGTCATTGAGCAGGAAAAAAGGGGTGAGGGAGCTGACCATTAAGCTGCAATTGTGACAGGTAATGATGGAGGGACAGACCCTGAGAAAAGGTTAAATAAAGAAGGAAAATGTGGACTGCAACAGCTTGCACCTGTGTATTCAATAAGATTGTTTGGTACAGTCACACCAAATGAGAAGCATGATGAGTGATTTCACTGTAATTTTTCCCATATTTTGTTAAAATCCTGTGTAGACCTGACCATACTGATATTGGTTTCCAGGAACTAATTAAGCTTGTTTTCAGATTACATAACAATTTGTGGAACTTTAGTCAATATTGCCAGTAGCTGTGGAAGTCATGGATAAAATATTGTAAGTAACAAAACAAATTGTTTCCATCCCATCGAACTCAACATCAGGACCACAGGCAACTGGGACAATGCAATGGCAACATCATACCTGGTGTTGGGCCAAAAGTGGCTATCATCAAAATAATTGTTGAGAAATATTCCTCAATGGTGTAGTGTGAGCCATCTTTTAAGGAAGTCTGGCCTTATGTTTTAACAATGGTACTTACTATTTATGATCCATGACCAACTGTGATTTGGAGCCATACAGGGAAACTTAAAGCTTTTTTAACACCACCTCTGTCAGAGAGTAATTCATTTTGGTGTGTGGAAGGGTCTTAGGCCCAAAGATGATTATCTGCTGTGATGCATCAGTAGCCAATATTAAGGTTTTCTTGGGATCAAAGGTTGTAAGGCAATGATCATCAACAATGTTTTAACCACAAAAGGACATTCTGACAAGTGTCTGACCAAACAAATTTTGCATCTTTCTTAAGGAGCTGATTGAGAGAGTGAGAGACCACAGATGCTTTTGGTTTGGATTTGTTATAATAGTTCCCCTTGGCAAGGAACAACAACATCCAGCTCCTTCAAGTTCTGATGTACAGGCAGCTAATCAACTGGTAGAAAGCAGTCATTTAAGGCATGGCTTAATACTCGACACGGGGTGCAAAAATGTACAATTTCCCAACCTACAATGCAGACCACTGTCCTCCGCACCTGAACCACCACCTGTAAGTACTGAAAATACTGGCAGCACCTCTGAAAAGCAGAGCATCCAGATAAGATGCACACTTCATGTTATGGTGAGCTCTCTGCTTGATGACATTCTCCAACTGTAAGAACACCAAAAGGCAATCTGGTAAACTTATAGAAGCCAAATGTCATATTAGTAATTGGCAACTGCAGTTACTTGTATCTCTAATCAGTGTTTGAAAAATAATGTCCACCAGCCACCCTCATTAGTATCTCCTTGGTGCCAGTGACCTGATCAAGTTCCACCTCACACTGGTTTTTAATTGTGGCTTTAAAACTGCCACATGATCCAATTACTGCACTGAGTTTTTTTAATCAACATTAACTGTATTGCCTACTGACTCAATGCTGCAGGCAAAATAACCCTTAATTCCTATAGTTTGGCTAATTCAGTGGCAACTGCAAAACTCATAGCAAATGGCAAAGTGCAAGCACAGGAAACCTTCAGGTTCATAGGTCACTCTAGCTAAATGTGGGCTAGCAAATCCCTTGCTTTACCCAGCATTTGCTCAAAACACTGTATATGCAACTTCAAAAGTGATTCAAGGTCACAGAAGGAAATGACTGATGACACTAAATTAATGCAGTCAACAACTTTGAAATCAAAATGCTGTGATAGCAACTAATTGAAAAAAATGTTGTCAAAGAGGGATCAACCACCAAGAATGCTACTCGATTCTCCAAATTCTCATACTATGCAGGCCACAACCAGTCGACCTCTTAATGGAGCTATTTGGCAACTATAGGAGACACTTTCTTTGCTAAATGCTACACAGCTCGTGATACATATGGCACATTTACCAACAAGGCCACAGTGCCAATATCAAGCTGAAACACAACCGGCCATCTCAAAACAGACAAGTGCATTATGAGATTGTGAGCTGTTTACCTGATTTGTGAGCTAGGCATGGAAAATGTGTTAATTGACAACTAGTCCGCATTGTAAACACTACACTCCACAGCATAGACATCAGTGATGTGGCTACTGTGGTTGCACTTGACAACACCTTTGTTTACATGCAGACATTTCCCGCACTTATGTTGAGTGTAGCAACTGAGGCATGCCCTACAATCTAAGAAGCTTACCAGTGCCAAGGAGGTGGCCAGTATCTTCTCTTATACTGGACAACAAATTGTGATACCACTGCACCTTTCATATGAAGACATGTCCACTAACGGGGAAAGCCTATCCCTACTGTCTGTCTTATTAAGTTGCTTAACAGAGCTGTAGCAAGACTGCTTTTTGACAACTAATGGTGGCAGGTGCAGATAAGTCCCAAGGAATGAGACCCTATTGTGTCATCTGACAATGTACTACAGGAACAGCTACAATCTTCTTATGCTATATGGCACTCGTCAACAAATGCTTCCCAGGTCTGTGCAGACAGCTTGTATGTCCATACCAACTATGCTATGTCATCTACAGATACATCACTCAACTGAAGACTTCACTTTCAACAACTGATTAAAAAGTAAGCTCATAATTATATCACAGATAATGGCATCTACATAAGATATGCCACACTGATGATATTCAAACTTATAATTTCTAAACATATCCTGTAATTCTGCTATCCACTCTGCATCCAATTTTTTAGCACACATCTATCACCAATTTACCTTAAGCTACATTGCCACAACTTGCAATTTACATTCAACATTTGCAGTTATTGCTTTACACTAACCATCAAATTTCAGTAAGTTGGGTTCACACGAAATTATAAAGAAAGGATCTAGAATGAATGAAGTCCGCACTCACAGCCAGTTCAGGTATTTGTTCCACTTCATACATACATACATAATAACGTCTAGAAATTTGGATGGGTTAGGGGAAACGGGAAGGATGCCTGGTGTCAGCGATATGTGTTTCTATAGTTTCTCTCAAAATGACAACACTTGAAGAAGGTGAACTATCCAGCATGTTGTTACTATGGTGCTCCTGCTGATGCCGTTGCCACTGCCATAGTTCTGTAAAGTGGCTGCATGAGATGATGCAATTGTATCGATGGATGCATGAGCCACAATTGTCACCACTTTTACAACTCACTCAAAGGTTTCAGGTTCAGGTATGCTAGGTCACAAATGGGGGTGGGGGGTGATGACATCACACCCTATCCAGCCTATACCAAATTGTGAACAGCAATAATTCAAACTTTCGAAGAACTGAGCCAATTCAACACTAGACAGAAAAGGGAGCATAATATATCAAGAGAGGAAACAGGCCACATCTATGACTGGTAGAATATCAGCAGACCTGACTTTTAAGCAACCACCCTACCAAAAGCATCAAGTTAGTGGTTACCTTCCATTCCCTTTATGCCTCATAAACCAGAGGCTTTTCCAACATACATGATTAGGTCAAGCCCTGTCAGCAGACACAGTAACTGCACCCCATTTGCTGGCTGCTAACATTGTTGTTTCTGATCTGAGAAGGGGCTAGGCAAGTGAAGGAAAATGACTAATGAACGAAGGTTGAGCCCAGGAGGGGTACAGAAATGTTGGGTACATTCTAGGGAGAGTTCACTACTGTGAAGTTCAGATACGCTAATGTTGGTAGGAAGAATGCAGAAGGCACAGGCTGTGAAGTAGTCTTTCAAGGGAACAACATGTCAGGCAGCATGCCCGCCAACTGGATGGTCTATCTGTCTCTCAGCAACATTATGTCAGTGGCCATTCATATGGAAATACAACTTGCCGGTTGCCGTCCTCACGTAGAATGCAGCACAGTGATTGCAGCTTAGCTTGTACATCATGTGACTTGTTGCATAGGTGGCCCTGCCTCTTGATGAGGTAGGTGATTTTGTGACTGGACTGGAGTAGATGGTAGTGGTGGGAGGAAGTACGGTCCAGACCTTGCATCAAGGTCTATTACAGGGTTATGGGCCAGACAGACAAGAGATTGGGAGCAGTGGTTGTGTATGGATGGGTGAAGATATTGTGTAGGTTTGGTGGGCAGCAGCATACCACAGTTTGAGAACTGGGAAGGATAGTGGGTAGGACATTCTTCATTTCAGGCCACAATGAGTGGCAGTTGAAACCCTAGGAGAGTATGTGATTCAGTTGTTCGAGTCCTGGATCACGATGAGTCATGAGGGTAATACTCCTCTGCAGCTGGACAGTGGGACTTTGGAAGATGGTGGGTGACTGGAGACATCACAGGCCTCCTCTCTCCAGTCATTCAATCACCCCCAGTAAGCCCCACCATCCGGCCACAAAGGAGCCTTCTCCTCGTGACTCAGTACCACCCAGCAGCGGAGTAACTGAATCACATTCCCTACTAGGATCTATTGCCATGGCCTGAAATGACCAATGTCCTTCCTACTAACCATCCCACCCATCCCATAGTGGTATTCTGCCACTCACTAAAACTACACAGTAACTTCCTCCATCGTTACACAACCCCTATTCCCAAACCCTTGCCAGACCAAGGTTTCCCACCACCACCACCACCACCACCACCACCACCACCACCACCACCTGCTGCAGTCCCATCAGAAGCAATTACTATCCCATAAAATGCCAGGCTATTTGTGAAACAAGTCATGTGATGTACAAGCTAAGCTGCAACCACTGTGCTGCATTCTACTCAGGCAAAACAACAGATAAGCTGTCTGTGTGTATGAATGGCCATGAACAAAGTATCTTGAAGAAACAACTAGACCACCCAGTTGAGAACGCTGTCCAACACTGTGTTGTAATGACTGCATCCACCAATGGGCTACCTGCCAACTGCAACTTTTTAATATTATACAGATAAGGTATATGTTGATGTTGTTGTTGTTGTTGTTGTTGTTGTTATCGTCGTCTTCAGTCCTGAGACTGCTTTGATGCAGCTCTCGATGCTACTCTGTCCTGTGCAAGCTGCTTCATCTCCCAGTACCTACAGCAACCTACATCCTTCTGAATCTGCTTAGTGTATTCACCTCTTGGTCTCCCTCTACGATTTTTACCCTCCACGCTTCCCTCCAACGCTAAATTTGTGATCCCTTGATGCCTCAAAACATGTCCTACCAACCGATCCCTTCTTCTAGTTAAGTTGTGCCACAAACTTCTCTTCTCCCCAATCCTATTCAATACCTCCTCATTAGTTACGTGATCTACCCATCTAATCTGCAGCATTCTTCTGTAGCACCACATTTCGGAAGCTTCTATTCTCTTCTTGTCCAAACTAGTTATTGTCCATGTTTCACTTCCATACATGGCTACACTCCAAACAAATACTTTCAGAAATGACTTCCTGATACATAATCTATATTCGATGTTAAATTTCTCTTCTTCAGAAACGCTTTCCCTGCCATTGCCAGTCTACATTTTATATCCTCTCTACTTCGATCATCATCAGTTATTTTACTTCCTAAATAGCAAAACTCCTTTACTACTTTAAGTGTCTCATTTCCTAATCTAATTCCCTCAGCATCACCTGATTTAATTTGACTACATTCCATTATCCTCGTATTGAAACTTCCTGGCAGATTAAAACTGTGTGCCCGACCGAGACTCGAACTCGGGACCTTTGCCTTTCGCGGGCAAGTGCTCTACCAACTGAGCTACCGAAGCACGACTCACGTCCGGTACTCACAGCTTTACTTCTGCCAGTATCCGTCTCCTACCTTCCAAACTTTACAGAAGCTCTTCTGCGAAACTTGCAGAACTAGCACTCCTGAAAGAAAGGATACTGCGGAGACATGGACGTGAGTCGTGCTTCGGTAGCTCAGTTGGTAGAGCACTTGCCCGCGAAAGGCAAAGGTCCCGAGTTCGAGTCTCGGTCAGGCACACAGTTTTAATCTGCCAGGAAGTTTCATATCAGCGCACACTCCGCTGCAGAGTGAAAATCTCATTCTGGAAACATCCCCCAGGCTGTAGCTAAGCCATGTCTCCGCAGTATCCTTTCTTTCAGGAGTGCTAGTTCTGCAAGTTTCGCAGAAGAGCTTCTGTAAAGTTTGGAAGGTAGGAGACGGATACTGGCAGAAGTAAAGCTGTGAGTACCGGACGTGAGTCGTGCTTCGGTAGCTCAGTTGGTAGAGCACTTGCCCGCGAAAGGCAAAGGTCCAGAGTTCGAGTCTCGGTCGGGCACACAGTTTTAATCTGCCAGGAAGTTTCATATCAGCGCACACTCCGCTGCAGAGTGAAAATCTCATTCTGGATCCTCGTATTGCTTTTGTTGATGTTCATCTCATATCCTCTTTTCAAGACACTGTCCATTCCATTCAACTGCTCTTACAAGTCCTTTGCCGTCTCTGACAGAATTACAATGTCATCGGCGAACCTCAAAATTTTTTACTTATTCTGCATGAATTTTAATACCTACTCCAAATTTTTCTTTTGTTTCCTTTACTGCTTGCTCAATATACAGATTGAATAACATCAGGGAGAGGCTACAACCCTGTCTCACTCCTTTCCCAACCACTGCTTCCCTTTCATGTCCCTCGACTCTAATAACTGCCATCTGGTTTCTGTACAAATTGTAAATAGCCTTTTGCTCCCTGTATTTTACCCCTGCCACCTTCAGAATGTGAAAGAGAGTATTCCAGTCAACATTGTCAAAAGCTTTCTCTAAGTCTACTAATGCTAGAAATGTAGGTTTGCCATTTCTGAATCTTTCTTCTAAGATAAGTCGTAAGGTCAGTATTGCCTCACGCGTTCCAACATTTCTACGGAATCCAAACTGATCCTCCCCCAGGTCCGCATCTACAAGTTTTTCCGTTCGTCTGTGAAGAATTCGCGTTAGTATTTTGCAGCTGTGACTTATTCAACTGATAGTTTGGTAATTTTCACATCTGGCAACACTTGCTTTCTTTGGTATTGGAATTACTATATTCTTCTTGAAGTATACGGGTATTTCACCTGTCTCATACATCTTGCTCACCAGCTGGTAGAGTTTTGTCATGACTGGCTCTCCCAGGGCCATCAGTAGTTCAAATGGAATGTTGTCTACTCCGAGGGCCTTGTTTCGACTGAGGTCTTTCAGTGCTCTGTCAAACTCTTCACACAGTGTCTTACCTCCCATTTCGTCTTCATCTACATCCTCTTCCATTCCCATAATATTGTCCTGAAGTACATCGCCCTTGCATAAACCTTCTATATACTCCTTCCACCTTTCTGCCTTCCCTTCTTTGCTTAGAACTGGGTTGCCATCTGAGCTCTTGATATTCATACACATGGTTCTCTTATCTCCAAAGGTCTCTCTAATTTTCTTGTAGGCAGTATCTATCTTACCCCTAGTGAGATAAGCTTCTACATCCTTACATTTGTC
Organism: Schistocerca gregaria; assembly: GCF_023897955.1. Lineage (NCBI taxonomy): Eukaryota > Metazoa > Arthropoda > Insecta > Orthoptera > Acrididae > Schistocerca > Schistocerca gregaria. Next base: position 46,496,444 of record NC_064925.1, read on the forward strand.
CTCTAGCCATCCCTGCTTAGCCATTTTGCACTTCCTGTCAATCTCATTTTTGAAACGTTTGTATTCCTTTTTGCCTGCTTCATTTACTGCATTGATAAGATATATAGCAGCGTGAATTCCCCTGTTCCCATAAACCTACTGGTCTGTACTTCTACTACTTAACTGCTTGCCTGTTCCCTGTTCAGGATCACACAACCTTTTTTTCCACAAGAGCACTCGTAGTCTTTTTTCCTTCCCTCATTCCCCAGTTCCCCTCCAACACACCATGTGAACTCCCCAATGCATCTCACTGTCCTGCCCTCTCCTCACCATATCCCTGCATAAAACTTGAAACAACATGGGTTGGACTAGACGCACTGAAATCTTGAGGGTGGCAGGGATGAAATACAGCGAGCAAAATATTATTTGCAACTTCAGAAACCAGCTGTAATTGTAAGAGAAAAAAAAAACAGATAAATGTGGGCATTGCAGTTGAGGAGAGAGGGAGACAAGATTATAGCCTATCCCAAATGTTACTAAGTACACATTTACACCTACAGTTATACTCTCTGCAAACTGCAGTGTAGTGTATGGTAGAAGGTACTTCCTATGGTACCATTGTTTGGGCTCCTTTCATATTCCATTCATGTATAGATCTTTGAGAGAATAACTGCTGAATTCATCTTCCTCAGTATCTATAAATGATATAAATATGGGTTTACCCTTCTTCAAGCTATTTTGATAGGCAAATTCTAAAGACAGTATTGACATTTCTGCAGTACAAAATCTAAACTTCCTAGAGATAATGTTCTATCTGTTTATTGACAGCATGTGATTTTGCAGTTCTAATCAACACTTCATAATAAATTTTTGTCAGCAGTCACATCTCCCCCAGGAAATGTCAGTTTAAAATGTGGTGTCAAAATATCTATCTCACCTTTAGATTATATTAAAAATAAAGATTCCAAGACTTACCAAGCGGGAAAGCGCCGGCAGACAGGCACATGAACAAAACACACAAACACACACACAAAATTACGAGCTTTCGCAACTGGCAGTTGCTTCGTCAGGAAGGAAGGAAGGAGAGGGAAAAATGAAAGGGTGTGGGTTTTAAGGGAGAGGGTAAGGAGTCATTCCAATCCCGGGAGCGGAAAGACTTCCCTTAGGGGAAAAAAAAAAGGACAGGTGTACACTCGCACACACACACACACATATCCATCCGCACATACACAGACACAAGCATTCATAGAATATGTCTGCTTGTGTCTGTGTATGTGCGGATGGATATGTGTGTGTGTGTGCGAGTGTACACCTGTCCTTTTTTTTTTCCCCTAAGGGAAGTCTTTCCGCTCCCGGGATTGGAATGACTCCTTACCCTCTCCCTTAAAACCCACACCCTTTCATTTTTCCCTCTCCTTCCTTCCTTCCTGACGAAGCAACTGCCAGTTGCGAAAGCTCGTAATTTTGTGTGTGTGTTTGTGTGTTTTGTTCATGTGCCTGTCTGCCGGCGCTTTCCCGCTTGGTAAGTCTTGGAATCTTTATTTTTAATATATTTTTCCCATGTGGAAGTTTCTTTCTGTTTTATTTACATCACCTTTAGATTAATTAGAAACCTTCCAGTGATCCCAGATATTTCCCAAATATACAACCATTTTTTATTGTAGCTTGCATTTCATTTTCTTCTTCCCCTCCTCCTCCTCCACCTCATTCATTGTTAAACCTATTCCATGATTACTGCTACTTAACTTTGTGTTGACAGCCCTGAAATGCCCTGACCAGATATCCTATTCTTTCTTCCACAGTATTTTACTAGTTCTCACTACATATATCTTTTCATTACAAAGGAAGATACAGAAGAATTGGTTCAGTTTCCTTTTTACACCACTGCAAAGATGACTGATGTAGATATTAGTGTCACTTGAATTCAGAAACAGCTAAAATCACTGACATTGAACAAGAATTAAGGGCCAGAAGAAATTCTTGTCATGACCTATATACAATTTCCAGCTGAGGTAGCTCCTGTTTTCACTCTAATACATTACACCATAAATACCTCGAGCTAACAATCTGTGCCCAGTGATTGTAAGGAAGGACAGGACATACCTATCTACAAAAAGGGTATTAGAAGTGTTCGACAGAACTAACATACTATTTCATTGACATTCATAAATTGCAGAACCTCAGAACATATTTTGAAATCAATATTTGAACAGAATTACATACTAGATGCAAACCACCAAAGATTGCATGCTGTGCGAAATGTTGGGTGAAGGATGTAGGGACAGTAGGTTACAATAGGTTACCATAGGTTACCATAGGTTGAGGCCAGGACGATTTCTGGAGCAGTGAATGTGTTGTAAGGATAGCTCGCAGCTTCACAACTTGGAAAAGCTTGTGGTGGTGGAGACAAACCAGATGGCCTGGGCTGTGAAGCAGCAACTGTAATTTGATAGGTTATGTTCATCTGCATGTTGTGCACTGTGCTCCACTTTGCTCTTGACCACGTGTCATGTTTACAATGAGCATCAGTCTGTCCTTTACAGAACTGCTTTTTTGTCGTCAGTTATCTGACTGGTTTGATGTGGCTCACTATGAATTCTTCTCGTGTTCCAACCTCTTAATTTCAGATTAGCACTCGCAACCGATGTTTCAATTATTTACTGGATGTATTCTAACATCGTCTACAATTGTTTCTATCTACAGCTCTCTCTAGTAACACAGAAGTCATTCCCTGATGTCTTGACCCATGTCCTATCAACCTGTCCCTCATCCATATCAATGTTTTCCACATATTCCTTTCGTCTTCAATTCCGGGCAAATCTTCCTCATTCCTTAGCTTATCAGCACCTATAATTTTAAATATTCACCTAGAGCACATAATCTCAAATGTTTTGATTCTCTTTTCTTCTGGTTTTTCTGCTGTCCATGTTTCACTATCACACAAGGCTGTGCTCCAAACATACATTCTCAGAAATTTCTTCCTCAAATTAAGGACTATGTTTGATACCAGTTGACTACTACTGGCCAGGAACACCGTTTTGCCATATCTAGTATCCTTTTGATGTCCTCCTTGCCCATCTATCATTGGTTGGTTTGCTGCCTAGGTAGTAGAATTCCTTGATATCATCAACCTCATCACCATCATCTCCAATGTTAAGTTTCTCATTCTTTTCATTTCTGCTACTTTTCATTACTTTCATCTTTCTTTTAATTTACTCTCAATTCAAATTCTGTACTCATTAGATTGTTCGCTCCATTCAGAAGATCACTTGATTCTTCTGCACTCTATATCTGTAGTACAGTTCACTGATTACATTGCTACTCTCACCTTCAATTTTAATCTCATTACTGATTTTTCGTCATTGCTCCTACACTGTACAGATTAAACAGTGGGGGGCAAAAGATTACATCCCTGTGTTACACCATTTTTAAACCAAGCAATTTGTTCTTGGTCATTCACTTATTTATCCATCTTAGCTATTTTAAATATTGTATATTACCCATGTATTCCTATAGCTTACCACTATTTTCCTCAGAATTTCAAGTATCTTGCACCATTTTACACAGTTGAACACTTTTTCCAGGTCAACATATCATACAAACATGTGTGTATTTTTTTTTTAATCTTGCTTCCATTATGAACTAAAACATCAGAAATGTCTCTCTCATGCATTTACCTTTCCTAAAGACAAACTGATCATCATGCAATACATCCTCAATTTTCTTTATGATTCTTATTCTTGTCAGTAACTTGGATGCATGACCTGTTAAGCTGATTTGTGTGATAATTCTCACATTTGTCAGCTTGCAGTCTTTGGAATTGCATGGACGATATTCTTCTGAATGTCAGATGGTATATTGCCAGACACATACATTCTGCACACCAATGTGAATTATTGTTTTGTTGCCACTTCCCCCAATGATTTTAGATATTCTGATAGAATGTTATCTACGCACTGTGCCCTATTTTATCTCAAGGGTTCCAAAGCTCTTGAATTCTGATTCTAATACTGGATACCCTATCTTTACCGGATGGACTCCTGTTTCTTCTTCTACCACAGCTGGCAAATCTATCCCTTCACAGAGGACTTCAAAGTACTTTTCCACCTATTTACTCACTTCCCTGAATTTATCAGTTGAATTCGTATTGCATTCTTAATGTTACCACTCTCAGTTTTAATTTCAGCAAACATTGTTTTGACTTTTCTACATACTGATTTAGTCCTTCTGACCATAATTTCTTTTACGATTTCTTCACATTTTTCATGCAGTTATTTCATCTTAGCTTCCCTGTTCCTATTTATTTCATCCCTCAGTGACTTATTTTCACTGAACAGTTCTGTACTTCCTTCTTTTATTGATCAACTGCACTTCTTTGTGTATCGAGTCTTCATGACCAATCTCTTGAATGTCAGCCTACTCTTCACAACAGCTGACACTATGAATTAAGTAACTGAAAGCCCAGTAGAATCTGAATCTTTAGTTTAGATATTCAAGGAAATGCTTCTATGATACTAGACAGTCAATTTATTTCTCTGTATTGGGGAAGAAATGTAAATTATGAACATCATAGTTTTTCTGGTGTAAATTACAAAGAGTTACTCATCACGTTGCCTTTATTAAATCTAATACAAATTTGAGTTAGCATTTACAGACACAAATAATGAAACAAGAAAGATAAATAAAAATTTCCAAGTGGCATTGAAATGTTCAACTGTCATTTTACAGATAATCCACATGACCAGGATAAATAACGGTTCTTTATCTTCAGAACATAATAAATCTTGAAATTTGATGCTGCTCTCTCCTGGGTACCATTATGTCCTGATTGGTTTTCTAAGCAGGTTACCCCATTAGGCTGTGATGTTCTGTTTCTTTGCATGGCAAATATTTTTGGTTTTGTTGTGAACCATAACATTTTGTTGGTGTTCCTTTTCTGCTAGCAAAAAATTCAAAATAACATTTGATCTGAGTATTTTGAGACCTGCAATGAGATGGTGGTTCTTTTTGCTATAGTTGTGGAATAGATATAATACCATGAAATGCTGTAGCATGTGTGTTAGATACTGTGGCCATTTATCTGTCATTCTTCGGCAGTGTTCTGTGAATGTTCTGGATGAATTCTCTCTAAATTAGAGTTATAACTTGGGGAGAACTGTTCACTGCTGAATGATTAGATAATAAGTTAAAGTCATCTCAGGTGAAATTTGACACTCTGTACAAACTGAACATGCAAATCTAGACTTGGGAATAACTTGAGGATTTGAAGGAAAGATTCCTGGTTCTTTGAAACAGTCAGCTCACCTGGTGCCATTTCTTTCAGCCAGGCACTTCCAACAACAACACATGTGACTGGTTTATCTCTTCCAATTGTCCAGTACTTAGGTCGGCAACATCCCAAAATATTCAAATGGTTTGAAAATACCCTTGTCAAGTAGGGAATGTTCACATTTCTAATTTCTTTAGAAGCAATAAAGTATCTATGGTTTCCTTAAGCAGCAGCAACAATAATTGGCATCATGACATGATTTACCTCCATTAACAATGAGGAAGGTTTTGTGAGGATACTGGCTATCACTGAGCCTTTCCTATACTTCATACAAGTGTTACCATATTAATTAATGTGCCTTTCATCTTTATACATCCTTCCTCTAAACAAAATCATGGGAGGAATACTTTTAAGTACAGCATTTACATGTTCAACTACTGTTACATTCTGAGCTTGTTCATGAGCAATAATCTAAAGTCCTCTTATTACAACAAATGTATGAAGCAAGTGCCACCAAGGTTTTATTAGAGATCTACTTTTCCTCATTCAGCTACTCACTAGCTTCATACCACAAATAAATTTGCAAATTTAATAACTATTTCCTAGTAACAGAGAAAATAACGTATGAGGCATATATAATGACAGTTTTCTTACAAATTACTTTAGATATCTGAAGTCACATTATTTGAAGCTGGTCTAATGTAGCACTCTAAACCAATTTTTTAAGGGGTGAGTGGGACGGTTGGGGGGGGGGGGGGGGGGGGGGGGAATGATATCATAGCTTAAATACATTACTAGTGCCTTAAGCATATACAAGCAGAAGATTCAGTGCAAGCTGCAATCTTCCACATCTCACTCTCACTTTCAGAACTGTGAGCTGTGGGTTTCATTTGAAACTGGAAACTTACTTCTTCATGCCCCATTCGCTCATAATAAATTATTCACAGTAATCAAGTTAAAATAATTGGATCTAAAACAGTTTCCACAGTGAAACTTTGGATTTTCTGCCAGGTTTCGAGACAAAGAGATTCTGGCCACATGTGGAGTATGTTAGCAGCAAGAAACAATCAATGCCTTCTCTACATGATTGCAATGGAGATACTACTGAAGACAGTGCTACTAAAGCAGAGTTACTAAACGCAGCCTTCCAGAATGCCTTCACAAAAGATGGAGTAAATATTCCAGAACTCAAATTGTGTAGAGCTGCCAAAATGAGTAACATAGAAGTAAATATCCTTGGAGTAATGAAGCAACTTAAATCATTTAATAAAAGCTAGTCTTCTGGACCAGACTGTATACCAATTAGGTTCCTTTTGGAGTATGCTGATGCATTAGCTCCATACTTCATGGGCATATACAACTGTTCGCTCAATGAAATATCTTAACCCAAAGACTAGAAAGTTGCACAGGTCAGGAACAGTACTAGGAGTAACCCACTAAATTACAGGCCCATATCATTAACATCGATATGCAGCTGGATTTTAGAACATATATTGTGTTCAAACATTATGAATTACCTCAAAGGAAACAGTCTATTGATGCACAGTCAACATGGGTTCAGAAAACATCATTCATGTGATAAAAGAGCTAGTTGTGTTTCACAGGAAGTGTTGAGTGCTATTGACAAGGGATTTCTAAAACAAGTGACTGGTACTGAAATTGCGTGCTTATGGAATATTGTCCCAGTTATATGACAAAATTTGGATTTCCTGCCAGAGAGGTCACAGTTTGTAATAAATGATGGAAAGTCATCGAGTAAAACAGAAGTGGTTTCTGGCATTCCCCAAGGAAGTGTTTTAAGCCCTTTGCTGTTCCATATCTATACAAATCATTTTCGAGACAATCTGAGCATCCATCTGAGTCATTTATCGACTAATAAAGTCATCAGAAGAATAAAACAAACTGCAAAATTGTTTAGAAAAGATATCTGAATGGTGCAATTGACCATAAATAATGAAAAGTGTGAAGTCATCAACATGAATGCTGAAAGGAACTCGTTTAGCCTAATCTAAAAGCCACAAATTCAACTAAGTACCTATGTATTACAATAACAATCAACTTGAACTGGAAGGAACACACAGAAAATATTGTGGGGAAGGCTAACCAAAGACTGAATTTTTTTGGCAGTTCAGTTAGAAAATGTAACAGACCTATTAATGAGACTGCCTACACTACACTTGTTCATCGTCTTTTAGAATACTACTGTGCAGTGTGGAATCCTTACCAGATAGGATTGACAGAGTACATCAAAAAGTTCAAAGAAAGGCACCACATTTTGTCTTATTGAGAAATATGGGAGAGATCGCGAAAGAAATGATGCAGGATTTAGGCTTGAAATCATTAAAAGAAGGCCGTTTTTCATTGCGACGGAATCTTCTCATAAAATTTCAATCACCATCTTTCTCCTCTGAATGCGGAAATATTTTGATGACACTGACCTACATAGGTAGGAACAATAAAATAAGGGATATCAGAGCTCATATGGAAATATGTATGTGTTTTTTATATAAATAGCAAAACTCCTTTACTACTTTAATTGTCCCATTTCCTAATCAAATTCTGTCAGCATCATCCAACTTAATTCAACTACATTCCATTATCCTCGTTTTGCTTTTGTTGATGTCCATCTTACACCATCCTTTCAGGACACTGTCAATTCTTTCTGACTGTTCTTCGAAGTCCTTTGCTGTCTCCGACACAATTAAAATTTCATCGGCGAACCTCAAAGTTTTTATTTTTTCCTCCATGGATTTTAATACTTACTCCAAATTTTTCCTTTACTTCCTTTACTGCTTGCTCAATATACAGATTGAATAACACCGGGGAGAAGCTACAACCCAGTCTCACACCTTTCCCAACCACTGCTTCCCTTTCATGCCCCCTCGAGTCTTATAACTGCCATCTGGTTCCAGTACAAATTGTAAATAGCCTTACACTCCCTGTATTTGCCCCATGCAACCTTTAGAATTTGAAAGAGAGTATTCCAATCAACAATGTCAAAAGCTTTCTGTAATTCTACCAATGCTAGAAACATGTGTTTGCCTTTCCTTAATCTTTCTTCTAAGATAAGTCATAAGGTCAGTATTGCCTCACAAGTTCCAGTATTTCTATGGAATCCAAACTGATCTTCCCCAAGGTCAGCATCTACCAGTTTTTCCATTCATCTGTAAAGAATTCATATTAGTATTTTTGCAGCTGTGACTTATTAAACTGATAGTTCAGTAATTTTCACATCTATCAACACCTGCTTTCTTTGGTAATGGAATTATTATATTCTTCTTGAAGTCTGAGGGTATTTCACCTGTCTCATAGATCTTGCTCATCAGATGGTAGAGTTTTGTCAGGACTGGCTCCCCCAAGGCTCTCAGTAGGAAAATTGAGAGAAGGAAACCTAGTAGGTGAACATGTATTGGAATGTTGTGTAATCTCGGGGCCTTGTTTCAACTTAGGTCTTTCAGTGCTCTGTCAAACTCTTCACATATCATTTTCATCTACCTCCTCTTAAACTTTCCTAATGTTGTCCTCAAGTACATAGCCCTTGTGTAGACGCTCTATATACTCCTTCCACCTTTCTGCTTTCCCTTCTTTGCTTAGAATTAGGCTTCCATCTGAGCTATTGATATTCATACAAATGGTTCTCTTTTCTCCAAAAGTCACTTTAATTTTCCTGTAGGCAGTATCTATTTTACCCCTAGTGAGATAATCCTCTACATCCTTACATTTGCCCTCTAGACATCCCTGCCTAGCCATTTTGAGACGTTTGTATTCCTTTTTGCCTGCTTATTTTAATACATTTTCGATGTTCTTCTTCTTCCATCAATTACATTCAGTATTTCTTCTGTTACCCAAGGATTTCTATTAGCCCTCGTATTTTTACCTACTTGATCCTCTTGCCTTCATTTCTTCATCCCTCAGAGCTACCCATTCTTTTTCTACTACATTTCTTTCCCCATCCCTGTCACTTGTTCTTTTATGCTCTCCCTGAAACTTTATACAACTGCTGGTTTATTCAGTTTATCCAGGTCCCATTTCCTTAAATTCCCACCTTTTGCAGTTTCTTCAGTTTTAATCTACAGTTCATAACCAATAGAATGTGGTCGGAATCCACATCTGCCCCTGGAAATGTCTTACAATTTAAAACCTAGTTCCTAAATCTGTGTCTTACCATTATGTAATCTGTCTGATACCTTCTAGTACCTCCAGGATTCTTCCAAGTGTACAACTTTCTTTTATGATTTTTGAACCAAGAGTTGGCTATGATTAAGTTATGCTCTGTGCAATATTCTACCAGGCGGCTTCCTCTTTCATTTCTTACCCCTAATCCATACTCACCTACTAGGTTTCCTTCTCTCCCTTTTCCTATTATCAAATTCCAGTCACCATCACTATTAAACTTTTGTCTCCCTTCACTACCTGAATAATTTGTTTTATCTCACCAAACATTTCATCAATTTCTTCATTTGCAGAGCTAGTTGGCATATAATCACATACTACTGTCATGGGCATGGGCTTCGTGTATATCTTGGCCGCATTAATGTGTTCATTATGTTGATTGGAGTAGCTTACCCAAACTCATATTTTTTTATTCATTATTAAACCTACTCCATCATTACCTCTAGTTGATTTTGTATTTATAACCCTGTATTCACCTGACCAAAAGTCTTCTTCCTCCTGCCACCGAACGTCACTGATACCCACTATAACTTTAACATATCAATTTCTCTTTTTCAAATTTTCTATCCTATCTGCCTAAATAAGAGATCTGACATTCTACACTCTGATCCATAGAACACCACTTTTCTTTCTTCTGATGACTATGTCCTCTTGAGTAGTCCCCGCCCGGAGATCGGAATGGGGGACTATTTTACCTCTGGAATATTTTACCCAAGAGGACACCATCATCATTTAACCATACAGTAAAGCTGCATACCCTGGAGAAAAATTATGGTTGTAGTTTCCCCGTGCATTCAGCCGTTTGCAGTACCAGCACAGCAAGGCCGTTTTGGTTAGTGTTACAGATCAGTCTATCATCCAGGCTGTTGCCCCTGCAACTACTGAAAAAGCTGCCCGCCCCTCTTCAGGAACCACACGTTGTGGCCTCTCAACAGATACCCCTCCATTGTGCTTGCACCTATGGTATGGCCATCTGTATCACTGAGGCATGCAAGCTTCCCCACGAACGGCAAGGTCCATGTTTCACGTGGGGGATTTATCTTCAAAAATAGATTAAGGGAAGGCAAGCCTATGTTTCTAGCATTTATAGACTCAGAGAAAGCTTTTGACAATGTTGACTGAAATACTCTCTTTCAAATTCTGAAGGTTGCAGGGGTAACACACAGGGAGCAAAAGGCTATTTAGAATTTGTACAGAAACAATATGGGAGTTATAATAGTCAAGGGTCATGAAAGGGAAGCAATGGTTGGAGAAGGGAGTGAGACATGGTTTTAGCCTATTTCCAATGTTATTCAATTTGTATATTTAGCAACAAGTAAAGAAAAAAAAGAAAAATTAGGAGTAGGAATTAAAATCCATGGAGAAGAAATTAAAACTTAGAGATTCGCCGATGAAATTTTAGTTGTCTCAGAGACAGCAAAGGATTTGGAAGACCAGTTGAATGGAATGGACAGTGTCTTGAAAGGAGGATATAAGATGAGTATCAACAAAGCAAAATGAGGGCAATGGAATGTGGTCGAGTTAACTCAGGTGATGCTGAGGGAATTAGCTTAGGAAATGAGACACTTAAAGAAGTAAAGGAGTTTTGCTGTTTGAGGAGCAAAGAAACTGATGATGGTTGAAGTAGAGAGGATATAAAATGTAGACTGGCAATGGCAAGAAAAGCGTTTCTGAATAAAGAGAAAATTGTAAAGTTTGTGTATAGATTTAAGTGTCAGGAAGTCGTTTCTGAAAGTATTTGTAGAGAGTGTAGCTATGTATGGAAGTAAAACGTGGATGTTAAATAGTTCGGGCAAAAAGAGAATAGAAGCTTTCAAAATGTGGTGCTACGAGAGAATGCTGAAGATAAGATGGGTACATCACATAACTAATGAGGAGGTATTGAATAGAATTGGGGAGAAGGGGAGATTGTGGCACAACTTGACTAGAAGAATGGGTCAGTTGGTAGGACATGTTCTGAGCCATCAAGGGATCACCAATCTAGTATTGGAGGGCAGCACAGAGGGAAAAAGTCATAGAGGGAGACCAAAAGATGAATGCACCAAACAGATTCAGAAGGATGTAGGTCAGTAGATACTGAGAGATGATGGAACTTGCACTGGATAGAGTAGCATGGAGAGTTGCATTAAACCAGTCTCTGGATTGAAGACAACAACAACAACAACATATGAGATGTGAATAATAGAAAATTGTGAAGGTGGTTCTATGAACCATCTGCTAGGGACTTGAATGTGATTTGAAGAGTGTGCATGTACATATAGGTGTAGATGTAGATGTAGTGACACTCAATGGAGTGTCTCATACTTTACACGACCCTCAGCTTAAGACAGTGGATCCAGAGGTGAACCATTGATATCCAACAACTTTACACATACATTTTATGTCCCATACAGAGAAGACAGCTCTCAGTAATATAACAGCAGTCTCTCTACAGTTTAAGTAGTAGTTTTTATGTACAAGTGAACAAAGTGAAAGAAGTAGATGCATAATCCATAAACACAACCAGAATGATGAGAGACCAAACTGAAAGCCAAATGGAGGATGAGGGATGGGTAAACATTTGCGAGCATAAATTCAAGTGAAAGAGGAGGCGTTTCATTTCAGCTGATGTAACACTGGCTGAAAAATTTAAGAATGATGATGTTACGCATTTCATTGGTTACAGTACTCCAATGACATTTTCCAGAAACATAATTTTACAGAATCTCAATTTGCTACAGTATCACAACGCAAACAGATGAACAATTTTTGTAAACAGCAAGACACGTCAGTACATTCATACATAAATATTTGAACAATAAAGACTCTGCATGTACTGGTAGAATAGAAGACTGTGTAGTAGTGCATTTGGAGGACAGGGACTAATAAAGTTTGATGCTGGTGGAAGAGGGGGGGGGGGGGGGGGAGAAGAGATGAGGTGTGGTCTCCAGGGACATATGACATATTGCAATGGGGAGGGGGCCATTCGCACCTATGCAGTTCACAGAAGCTAGGTTGGGAAAGAAGGGTACAGATGGTACATGATGTGAAGCAGTCATTAAAGGGCAGGACGCTCTGTCGGGCAGGATGTTCAACAACTGTGTAGTCCAGCTATCTCTCTGTAAGAGTTTGTGACCATTCACGTGAACCTACAGCTTGTTGGTTGTCTCATCCAATAGGACATGGCACAGTGATCACAGCTTAGCTTTTAGATTACATGACTGCTTTTAGATTACATGACTGCTTTTACAGGTAGCCTTGTCTTTGATGGGATACGTGATGCTTGCGAGTGGATAGTAGTAGGTGGTTGTTCAGTTGCTACACTTGACCGAGCCAATGGAGTACACTGCCCTCTCTCAAGCCATTTCTATCTGAGGGACAATGGCCAAGATGCCACCACTCCTAGTGTGGCTAACAGGACACTTGCCACAGCAAGAGGGGGAACAGTTGTGAAAGAGTACTTAATCTGGCATCTGTCACAGGTCACTGCATATGGTCCTCTTACACTAAAGGGAGAATGTGTGTGTTTTCTTTTATGTGTGTCAAGTGTTAATTATAAGTGATTCTTTACACACACCCTCATTCACTGCCATCTGAATGGATCTGAAACATTATACATCCTTTAAATTCCTGGTCCTCAGATAAAATTGATGATTTAAATTCCTGTCTGTGGACACTAACATGTTGGTCCATGTGGGCTGGACTGTTATGGATTCGATGAAATAGCAAGTGGGGCAGACACCTGTGGGTGAAAATGCAGTGAGCTCCAATGGAGCAGCATGGGGATGAAGGCAGTGACAGACACGGCACATTATAAACTAAGTACATGGTCTGGTTGTTCTGCTTCCTGCAAATTTCCCACTCATTCTGAATGCTGCACCTGCTTATACATGCTTTGCTAACCTTCCATGATGGATGAATTTTTAAGAAAGGAACTTGTTATTACAACCTCAGTGGTGAAAGCATGGCTCACATGTTTGCCGAAGTTTGCAAATGAATTTGGCATAAAGGGGATTTTGAACACTTTGGGTACTACTGTCAGGCTGGAACAGCTCCCAAAGATAATGGATAAATATGAAGATGCACAGCCACAGACTGAATTGTTTAAGACATAGACAGACAGATGTGCTGATAACAGGGAAAACTTCAGAAACATGCTATTTGAGGTTTCAAAATAACAGATCATGCCAATGCAGGTGACAGGATTTCATTACATGACGGAACTGACTTGACCAATTGATTCATTGAGAGGGGTTATGGGACCAAACAGTGAGGTCATCAGTCCCACAATTCCAAAGTTAGACACAGATGAAAGAGAGTCCGCTGAAAGTATATGGACCCAGTCAGGGGGTGTCAAATAATAAAATAATGAAGATTAAAGAGACGCAGAAAACGGCATAAAAGGTTAGACCAAATCTAAAAACTGGAAAAAGAAAGGAAAAAGCAGAAAACGTGGAGTAGTCTTTCCATGGGGGAGTGTTCATGGGGTCCCACACCGAAAAGACTGTAAAAGAGGTCCCAAGCCCTGCTCTAAGATTACTGAAGTACAAAATTATATCTGGAAATAAAAACCACTTTCACAAAGGAAAGTTAAGTAATATTTATTGGTTTTTCTTTTTTAAACAGATGCTTATTGTCTCTAAAATTTTGCACTTTTTCTTCTTTAACTCTTGTTATATACAATATTTTTTTTACAATTTGTTATAAAAATGAAGGCAAAGAAGTAACCAATATTATGTATAAATTTCATTGATATACTGTTAGCAGTTTTTGAGAAAATGTTCCTCAAAGATAAAAATTTTAAAGTTACGGAAAATGGCTTCCGAAGTTTTTTAATACATTCCTGCCCCATATGATGGATTATCAGCATCCTCTTCTTTTTGCACTGTTAGTTTCCTTTTCACCGATATTTTCTTCCCTTTTGCTGCATGTTGTAGGCTTTTGTCTCTTCTTCCTGCACCTCTTAGTCTTTCTCCATCAATTAGGCACTTTGTGGAAATTGTGGTGTGTCCTGGTTGTAAACCTGAACATTTAAGCACATCATATTTGACAATGTTTCCTTCATTGTATGTTTCCACTGCATCATACACTCCAATGATTTTATCTGTACTAACACACTTTTGGGAATCCTAATCCAAATTAAATTATTTACACCTTCATTTGGTTTTTGAGTTTTCCCATGTAAACACTTTTCCAATAAATTTGGCTGTGATAAATCTCTGAATATGGGCTTAATTAAATCAATTACTGCATTTGGGAAACACTTTTTATGGGCATATTCCTTTCCTGATAGGTACTTACACCATGAGTCATCACCTGTGGGGCACAGTGCATGTTGTCGATGTTCATTTGTTGATGCAGTATGAAAAAATAATGCCCATATCGCTCTCCTCATATGAGCAATGCTTCTTGTATTTTGTATAATTGCACACCCATAATACCTCTGTAATCTATCAATTGCTTCATCTGTCAATCTTCCTCTTCCTCCTAGCGTCTTACCATCACCAAACTTCTGCGATCCTAATGTCTGCTTTAGTTTGCACAAGTGAGCCCCCATGTGTTTCTGCACATGTCCAATGCTCTCCTGTTTTTTAATGTGAATTTCATTACCATAAGGTTTGAGTTCCTCTACAGCTTTATATCCCTTAGAATCGCCATCTCCTAGATAGTGTATTGTACATCATACCATTCCTGTGATCTGAAAAATATTGCTTTCACTCCCTATACTTCCATCGCTCCACTCACGCCATGAACATTTGCTTCACAACTTCCAATATGGTCGTCCTTGGTATTGCCCTTACATCTACAATGTTTTATGATAACAACAACATCAATTACTTGGCAACTGTCTCCACTTGCAGCTGTCACAACTCCGTTTAGAGATTTATGACCTCTACGTTGCCTTGATCTATGTAAAGCAATGGTTAAATCTCTAAAATTCCCATTATCTGTTACAGATTCTTAAACTGCTTTCTTCTGTGTTGCTTGAGCAATATCTTCAGCAGAAGATCACACCAATTCATTACAAAATTCAAACTTGGTTGGTGGTTTTGGCAAGTTCATAATTCCACATAACATTTTCCCTGCAGCACTGCCCTTGCCAATGCAACGCAAGCCATACATTAGCCTAACAATTATATCATACACTTTCATTACACTATTACCACTATGAGGAATAATGTTAGAAAATGAAACTTCTGCAGCACATTTGTTACACTTCAATAACATGCCAAACCAATGTTTGAAGTTATTTTCAATTCCAGTCCTCTTTCTTTGCAAACTTGGCATAATGTGTTACGTTTCAAAATATTAGAGAGCAAGGAAAGGTTAGTTATTTCATTCACATCATTACTGTCACTTTCATAATTTTCAAATTTTTCTTTCCTGTCACAAAGGTTCTTGCTGGAAAAAGTTTTATCACATTCATTTGGAGTAGTCGGTGAAGCAGTCTGAGCAGCATCTCCCTTTGAAACAAAACAAAACAAAACAAAAAGATTTCTTCTTCCTTTCATTGTGCCTTTTCTTAAACACTCAATTGTTGAAGCAGGGCATATTGATATCCACAAACGAAATATGTAAAACAGGTATGAGCAAAATTCATCAAATATGCAAAATTGAACAGCTAAACAACACAAAGCAAACTCCACAAGTCAACACATATGGCATAGCATTTATGTTTACAGATATGAACAGTCACTTGTCACACAGATAGCCATACAACATCTGAAAACAAGACATTGTCTAATTCCGCAAAGATACCCTGCTTGCAGTCAGCAAGCACTGCCATCAGAGGTTACACACCAAGTTGCTACAACCATTTATGTGCTGCATCTACTTTGCAGCAATAAAAAAACACACTTAGAATTCCATGAGAAGTGTGAAACTTGATTTGTTTTATTCAGAAAATCGAAATAATTTTATACTGAAAAAAAGAAACATTTACAGGATACCATCAGTCTGGCTCAACAACCACATTGAGTGATGGGGGAGGAGTGGGGGGAGAAGGGGGGGAGAGGGGGGGGGGGGTATTACATAGATTACTTAGGAGGAAACAATGGGTGAGCCTGGTAGGACCAATGCATTGATGGCCTAAAACATTGGACTCCCTCTGAGAGGAGTAGACTACTTGATTGTGGGGAGTTTATTACTATGAGCAGTAGCACATGAGCTGTCATTCCATTTTTGGGCAAAGAGGGATATGACATAGATCCGCATATCCACACCTGGAATCATGGAAGGAAATGGCAGTAAGTATCTACTTCTCTAGTCAAATGGTTAGCCAGTTCATTCCCAGGGATGCCCACATGACTTGGGACCCAGAGAAAGACAACTGAACAGGCGGCACACTCAAGGGCAGAGAGAAGGGCATGGATAGCAGAGACCTAGGATGATGAGATTAGCATTGGTCGATAGCATCCATGCTGCTCATTGAGTCTGAAGTATTGGAACACTTTGAGGGAGGCCTGAGAAACAAAAGTGGAGGGCTCTGAATTGCTAGAATCTCTGTTGTGAACACACTAAATGATCCCAGAAGTAAATTTTTTGGTAAGACAGTAGGAGACATGAAAGTGTATTCCACCTTACTGCCTGTCTTATAACTATCAGTGTACAAGATTGTGGCACCCTGGAGCTCTTCAAGGATGGCACGTACAAATTGGTGGAGAACCAAAGGGGCAACACAGAGATCTTAGGACCATGGAATAGATCAGTCCTTAACCACGGTCTAGTTACAGTCGAGAGGAAGGGGGGGGGGGGGTATGGAGGGTGGGGGTATGGAAGGAAAGACACGAGGTGCATTACAGTGAGTGGAGATGGGGATCCTAACACAGGGAAGTGTGACGCATGCCAACTGTCAGTCCCACACATGTGCGGGTCTCAGGAGCAAGACATCCCTTATTGGTGAACAGCACAGGGTACATCGGATGGTCAGGGAACAGGCAAATGATGACTGCATAAGAAAGTGGTAGTTTGCTCTGTTGTATCTGTGGTGGGGGAAGCTCCACTTCTGTCAGGGCCTATTGATGAGACTAGTGTGAAAGGCACCCCACAATGCTAAAGAGCGTGAAGAAGTTTCAAAGTGGAAGGAGCTGCTGAGCCATAAACTTGACTACCACAATCTAGTTTGGACAAGGCCAGATCACAGTAAAGATAGAAAAGAGTGATACAGTTTGCACCCCAAGAGAAGAGGGCCAGCAGGCAGAGAGCATTAAGATCCCACATACATACAGTCTTTAGGTGGAAAATGTAGGGCAGCCATGTCAGCTTGTTACCAAAGATAAGGCCCAAGAAACAGGACTGTGGTACAACATCGAGGAACTGATCACCTAAATAAACTTTTGAATTGGCGTGTACTGTGAGTCAATGGTAAAAATGCATTACCCACATTTTGGAGAGAGAGTACTGGAACTCATAGGAGGTGGCTCATGCAGAGATCCATGGGATGGCATCTTGGAGCCAGCGCTCACCAGATGCTATTTAGTTGGAGCTACATCACATGCAAAAATCATCAATGTACAATGCCAGAGTAACCAGAGGCTCAACAGAGGTCGATTGCAAAGAGGAAGAGTGGGACACTTACCACCGACCCCTGTGGGATACCATTCTCTAGAATGCCAGGGTGCTGAGTGAAGTGCCAGCTTGAACCTGAAAGAGCCGCTGAGAGAAAACTTCGTGGATAAAATTATGAAGGGGACCACTGAAGCCTCAGTCATGGAGGGTAACTAAAATGTGATGGCACCAACCCATGTCATGTGCCTTAGGTAAAAAGAAGACCACAACAAGGTGTGGGCAGTGAGTAAAAACCTGTCGGTGGCTGTTTCCAATCCGAGTAAATGGTCGGTTGGAGATTGTCTTGCTTGATATGGGGACAAAAGGCACAGAGATTTGCGTACCCAACATAATCTGAAGCTAAGCATCCTCTCAAGCAGTTTACACAATACGTTCGTCAGCTTAATTTGGTGGTAGCTGTCGGGAGCTGTTGGGTTCTTCCTGGCCTTAAGGAAAGGAATAACTATACTGTCTGGTCATTGTGACCATAAATCAGATGTGAAGCAAATGCAGTTTAAGATCCAAGACAATCTGGTTGTGGATGTAATCTTGGCCAGGTGCAATGTCCCATGAAGAGGTAAGAACCTGCAACAATTTCCATTCAGTGAGGGGTTCATTATAGGGCTCCGTGTGGTGTGGGATGAAACAAAGAGATGTCTAGTCAACACCGCACTTCTGCTGGAGAAAGTTAGTAGAAAAGAAAGATGATGTCAATGCTATCACAAAGTGTGTAGCAAGGTGTTCTGTGAGGACCAATGGATCAGTGCACAGATCACATTCAAGGTTAAGGCCCCGGACAACTGATTGTCACTGGCAGCCCAGAACGCTGCGGAGCGTGGACCAAATCTGCGATGAAGATGAAGATGAATATGTCCCCAGAGAGAACACACAGTGCTCCCAGCATTCCTTTTTATGCTGCTTAATAAGATAATGAGCCTTATCATGGACACAGTTAAATGCGAAGAGGTTGGTCTCTGAAAGGTATCACTTAAATTGCTGCAATGCCCATCAGTGGTTATGGACAGCGATTGTGATGTCCTTGGCCCAACACAGTATCAGTTGACAATGTAGGACCTGTGGATGGGGGCGCAGCAGTGCCAGCAGCGTGAAGAAGAGTGGCATATATACCTTGACTGACTATATCAATGGAATTCAACACGGAGGTGTACAAATGCATAGCAGACATATATAAAGGAAAATTGGCCCCGCATAATGCATAACTTGGGGACCTGTCTGCCTGGCAGCAGCAGGTAAACAATAGAATCACTGGAAAGTGGTCACTATCACAAAGAGTCATCATGTGATGACAAATGTAGGGAAACCACAAAGGCAGGGGAGGAGATCATGAGATCAATACCAGTAAAGGTGTCATGATTAGCACTGAACTGGGTAGAGGAACAATAATTGAGGAGACACAAATTCAGGTCTGTAATAAGCTAGGTATTTAAGAGACACCTACCCATTGAAGATATACTCTCCCATAGTGAGTTGCAGGCATTCAGGTCCCAAAGGAGGAGAAACGGGGGTGGAAATTGCTGGATTAAGGTACAGTGCAACATAAGGAGTTATCTTACCTGGAGAAAAGTGGACACTGCAAATGGTGATTCCCAGAGGTTGCTTCCAGGTTGATACATAGGGGGATCAGGTCACTAATGACATTGGAGTGAATTAAAGGGAAGATCCTACCAGATGCTGCCTGGGGCCAGTACAGATCTGACAGAAGGTTGCATTTCTGGTAAGTGATTATAGTATCCATGGCAATTCCTCTGGATGATTGTGTGGCGAAAATCCAGGTGAAAAAACCACCTCGCCGTTAATAGTCGTCACTGACAAGGATGAGGTGATATACCTAAATAAGATGACAGATGCGAGGGAGGAACACATTGTCTTGGGATTTATGTTTCCATTATTATTATTATTATTATTATTATTATTATTATTATTTTCTTTCTTATCTCAGACATTATGTCTGGTCTAAAGTAGAAAGTGACGCGAACCTTGATCAAGCGTGATATCCTTTTAACTGTACGGTACATGTTATATTGCATTTAGGAACTTTCGGGTAATTGAACATGTATCAATAATTACGGATATCTGTAGTTGTATATATAAGTTTGGATGTAGCTGTATTGCATTTTTGTACTAGTGGATATTGTGTTGTATGAGTCCTGCAGTTGATAGAATAATTGGTATAATGTCAACTTTATCCTGATGATACATATCCTTGACTTCCTCAGCAGGTTGGATGTATTTTTCAATTTTTTCTCCTGTTTTCTTTTGTATATTTGTTGTATTGGGTATGGATATTTCGATTAGTTGTGTTAATTTCTTCTTTTTATTGATGAGTATGTTGTCAGGTTTGTTATGTGGTGTTGTTTTATCTGTTATGATGTTTCTGTTCCACTATAATTTGTATTCATCATTCTCCAGTACATTTTGTGGTGCATACTTGTATGTGGGAACATGTTGTTGTATAAGTTCATGTTGTAAGGCAAGCTGTTGATGTATTGTATTATTTTTGCTACATTGTCATGTCTCCTGGGGTATTCTGTATTTTCTAGTATTCCACATCCACTTGTTATGTGTTCTACTGTTTCTATTTGTTGTTTGCAAAGTCAGCATTTATCTGTTGTGATATTGGCATCTTTAATAATATGCTTGGTGTAATATCTGGTGTTTATGGTTTGATCCTGTATTGCAATCATGAATCCTTCCATCTCACTGTATACTTAGCCGTGTGTTGGATGAGTCTTGATCGATGTGTGGCTGTGTTAGATGATACAGGTGATTGCCATGTAGTGTTTTCTTTTTCCTATTTACTTTCTTTGTATCTGTTGATGTTATGTGATCTGAAGGGTTGTAGAAGTGGTTATGAAATTGCAGTGGTGTAGCCGATGCATTTATATGAGTGACTGCTTTGTGTATTTTGCTGGTTTATGCTCCTTCTAGAAAGAATTTTCTTAAATTGTCTACCTGTCCATAATGTAGGTTTTTTATGTCAATAAATCCCCTTCCTCCTTCATTTCTGCTTAATGTGAATCTTTCTGTTGATGAATGTATGTGATGTATTCTATATCTGTGGCACTGTGATTGTGTAAGTGTAATGAGTGCTTCTAGGTCTGTATTACTCAAAATCACTACTGCAACTGAGTAGGTCAATATTGGTATAGCACAATTTTTTATAGCTTTTGTTTTGTTTCGTGCTGTCAATTCTGTTTTCAGTATTTTTGTTAGTCTTTGTCTATATTTTTGTCTGTATCCTAGATATTTATAGGCATATGTTTTTTCCATCGCTTTATGCAGTCACTGTGGTTATCCAATATGTAATCTTCTTGTTTAGTGTTTTCCCTTGACTATGCTATTTTTCTTACATTTGACTGTTCCAAAAGCCATATTTATATCATTGCTGAATGCTTACCTTATCTTTAGTTATTGGTTGAGTTGTTGATTTGTCGCTGCCAGTAGTTTTAGATCATCCATGTATAGCAAATGTGTGATTTTGTGTGGGTATGTCTCAGTAATATTGTATCAATAATTTGTATTATTTAGCATGTTGGATAGTGGGTTAATGGCAAGGCACAACCAGAAAGGACATAATGAGTCTCTTTTGTATATTCCACGCTGAATCTGTATTGGCTGTGATGTGATGTTATTTGAATTTGTTTGGATATTAAGTGTGGTTTTCCAATTTTTCATTACTATGTTTAGGAACTGTATCAATTTAGGATCTACTTTGTATATTTCCAATATTTGTAGTAACCATGAGTGGGGTACACTATCAAAAGCTTTCGGTATTCAATGTATGCATAGTGTAGCGACCTTTGTTTAGTTTTAGCTTGATATGTTACCTCTGCATCTAATATCATTTGCTCTTTACATCCTCGTGCTCCACTACAACAGCCTTTTAGTTATTCATTTATAATTTTGTTCTGTGTTGTATGTGTCATTAATTTCTGTGTAATGACTGAAGTTAATATTTTCTATATTGTTGGTAGGCATATTATGGAGCGGTATTTAACTAGGTTTGCTGTGTCTGCTTGATCTTCAGGTTTCATATAATTTATTCCATGTGTAAGTGTATCAGGAAATCTGTATCGATCTGCAATGTAACTGTTAAATCATTTAGTTTGATGCGAATGTGTTGAGGTGAAATCCTTTAGCCAGAAATTTGCTATTTTATCTTGTCCAATTGTGAGTAGAATTAATTGCTTGGGTGACTTCATGTTGCAAAATTATCACTTCAGGCATTTGTGGTGTAATCTTGTATATGCCTGTTTCTGCTTGAATCCACCATGCATACCTGTTACACTGTACCAGGTTTGACCACATGTGGGTCCAGAAGTGTTCCATGTCTGTTATGTTTGGTGGATTGTCTATTTCAATGTGTGTGTTATCTATTGTCTGGTAAAATATCTTTTGGTTTGTGTTGAATGTTTGGTTTTTTTTTTCCTTCTATTTCCACATTTTTGTATCTTCTAAGTCATTTGGCCAATGCTTGTAATTTCTGCTTCTTTTCATCTAATTGCTCTATTGCTTCTTGTTGTGAGATTTTACCTAACCTTTTTCGTTTTTTTCTGACATTTGATGTCTTATAAATTGTGTTAGCTGTCCAATGTCTTTGATCAGTTTTTCTATTCTCATCTGTAGCCTGTGTGGCCATGCTGGGTTGCCCGTTTCTTCTTTGTTTTGGTTGGTTGGTTCTGATCTCTGCCTAGTGTGTATATTTAGTGTAGTGAGTGCTCCTATATAAACCAGTAGTTTTAACTCATCCATTGTTGTGTTTTCATTTATTTTGTTGTGTATGATTGTGTTGATAGTTTTTATTGTTGTTTCGACTTGTGGGTTATTTGGCGGTCTATGCAAGAAATGTCTAATGTCTGTATTTGTGTCTTTGTATTTTATATATATGTCAGCTGAAATTTTTCTTCTATATCTAACATGTGTGTCTCTTCGTGTTCTATTTGTACTTGTTCTGGTGGCAGTCTTAAGATTTTGTTTTCCTCTGATAGTTTAATTGATACGAGTTGTTCTTTGTTTGTTTGCTCTGGGACCGGCGAGGGAAGGGAGAGACCGGCGAGGGAAGGGAGAGACCGGCGAGGGAAGGGAGAGACCAGGGCTGCGCAAGAAAGACGTTAAAGGAGCAAATGAAGTAACAGACAAGAACAGAGAAGAAAGTTGAAGATACTAACAGTGGATGAAGTGTCTCATACTTACGACCATCCTCAGCAAAATACAGGTGATACAGACACATGTATACTTTGATCTTCTCTCTTGTACACTGGGCAAATCTGGAGAGTGGGTGGTGTGTCTTTCAGTTCATTTATCACACACAGGTTTTAGGACAGAGGGGCTTTCATCATGAACTCTGTGTTCACAGTCACTACAGGGTCTGCTGTACAGTGGAATGACATTCTCAAAATGCAACCATGGAAAGAAGCACATAGGAGGAGGGATGAATGGCTAACGTCACATCTGTAGCATGAAACCTTGACCTCCTCTGGGAGGGTATCCCCCTCAAAAGCTAGAATGAAGGCACCAGTATCGGATGGTTGTCTTTCTGGCCCTTCTGAACACATCAAACAAAAAGAATGCCACAAAAATCCAAATTAACCTAAAGTTCCTCATCAGTTTGCAAGATGAGATCCCTATGAAAAATCACTCTCTGCACCATATTAAGAGATTGGTAAGGGTAATAGACACTGGAACATTGCCAAGATGATCAAAGGTGCAAGCAGCTGCCGAATAGGTGGCAGAAGACTTTGATCAACAAATTTATGCTGAATATATTCCACAAAAAACAATGTCTTTCTCACAAAGCATGTGTCCCATATCTGTTGTCCCACAGATGAGGTAATGGAGGAAGAGTTTCTTATAATGGATTTAAGATAAAATTTCGGTCACCAGTGTAGACCAAGTTGCAAAAGTTGTGGGGCCAGGAAGGAGTGTGGTGCAAAAAACAATGAGAAAGAAAGTGGAAATGAGTAGGATACATAGGAAGGAGTTGACTAATTGAAATGAGATTGTGAAGGGAAGTGCGCAAAAGGGATGAAAACCCTGAGCTGTTGAAATTTATGAGCACCCAGGAAGAAGGCCAGGAAACACTGCGGGGTTCATTACATGCCACGAAACCTCACTTGTTTTGCTACTGGTGGGACTCACCTGTGCTCGGCCAGTCTCACAGGTACTATCCTCTACTCTTACTCACCTGAGCAATAGGAGGTGGGGCTTGCTCCTCAACAGGGCCTGATTGACAAGAAAAGAAATGGCATGTTAATATAATAACTACTTTATCTGCAAAGGTAACACAAACAGGTGATGAAGTAAGAATGTTACAATATGAAAAGATACACAAAAGAATTATTTCAATCTTTTAGAGTGCCTACTGATCATTGAACAACTGAGCATCTGATCTACACAATTATGTATAGCAGTGAACATTACTAACCCATTTACAGAAAGCCAGAACTTTACTCCAGCTGGAGGCTGCTAACTGAAGACTGACAGGGACAAACAAAATTTTTACTGTCAACATTTCACATAATGTAACAGGATTATCTCACTGTGGCAAGTGGGACAGTTAGGAACTGTGTGTATGACTGTTTATGCAGCTTCATTCACTGGAGGCATATGCAAACACTATATTCATTATGTATTTGACAATGAGAGCACTTAATGACTTGCAGGGAACTTCACCCCCAATTTCAAATTATCATGAATTTTTTCTCAGGGATACCCCAAATCACAAACTCTACATCAACTATAACTTCGGATTGCCATGACTATGTTGATAAGAATGTAGCCTTCAATATTGGCATCACCAGTGCAAAATACACATTAGGTGCCTTCAGCAGTGGTTCTCAGTTGTTACAGAGAGAGTGCTGAAATGGAGATTCAAGGAATAGTTCTCATAGTAGCAAATATCTTCCACTGGATCAGAGCATTCTCTATCTTGCCTTCACTAGAAATCTGTTTCATTAGCTGCATTTTGTTACACACAATCTGTGCTGCAATGAAGCTCTATTCCACTTGGCTACTCAGGAACATCTCTCTTTTTGTGCTGTTTTCATTACTTCTTTGTCTCTGGAAAATTATACCTCTGCCTTGTGTCCCACTGCATAGCCTTCATCACTGTGTTATTCCACCTCACCATCCTCCTTCAATAATCATGCGGCCCGATTCCTATATTATTCTTCCAGGTCTGTGCCTCCTGTATGCCACTGCCATTGCCTCCATGAGGGTGACAGTGGATATATTTTTTGCTGTTACATAGAAAACTTTTCCTCTGAGCACAACAACAACATTGGAATCTGGGATATCACCAGTACAACTTTGCAGTGTTCACCTAACACTTCAAAGAATGATTCTCATTAGTGACAAGCTTAGTGCATATATGAAATATTTTTATGTTGCTTGCACTAGGAAGCTGCTTCACTTGCACAACATTATCATGTGCCTTATGTGTCACAACAAAGTTCTAACGTTATGGCTATCTGAGCAATATTTCTCTCCTTGTGCATATGACCACGAGTATGGGTGGTAGATAGCAGTTCCGTGCTGGACTCCCAGTACAGAGGTGAGGCATGAATACAAACAGATTGGTCTGGGAACAGACTGTAGCAAATATCTTAATGGGAAATATTTTGCCAACAAAGGGACAGAGAAACTGTACATACATTATCTTTGGATACTTATTATCAGTCATTCTCTCCACGTGTGTGAAAACATTTCTTCTATGGCGACGTGGAAAGGTCAGAATGGGTGAGGAAACTGACTACGCAAGGTTGAGGCCAGGAGTGTTAAGGGAACAAAGGATATACTGCAGGCAGGATTCCCACTTGTGCAGTTCAGAAGGATCCATAGTTGCGAGTAGGCCTAATTTTTCGTACACGTATTTTCATTGTTTTCCGGTAACTTAATTGTCTTTCTGTCACTAAAATCGATTTGTACCACGAGTGTAAAGTGCCTGACGTGCCATAGGATCATTAGGTCCGGGGTCTGGTGTGATGGATGTAGTAACTTTTTTCATTGGGACGACTGTAGTGGCGTGGGAATTGGGAAAATGAGCGAGACTCATCAGTGGTTCTGTAGGCTATGCAGTAGAGATAGGAAGATTGTGGAACAGGAGGGGAAAATTGCTGCCCTTCAGGCTGAGTTAGATGAGGCTAGGCGAGAACTGGGCAGGTTAAGGGGGGAGAAGGGTAAACAGGGGTGGGAAGTGGCAACAGGCATGAGGAACAGGCCAAGAAATTCTTCTGACAGCTTTGTTATTAATGTACAAAATAGGTTTGACCTGTTGCCTCAGTCAGAAACTGATGAGCCTCTCACAGAAGTAGATGTAGACAGGGCTCAACAAGCTTTCAGCAGCAAATTGATTAAGAATGTAGGGAAGTCTGCAAAGAGAAAGAAAGTCTTGTTGCTAGGTAGTTCGCATGCTAGGGGTGTGGGCCAACTTCTGCAGGATGAATTAGGGTTGGATTACCAGGTCACAAGTTTTTTCAAACCTAGTGCTGAACATGGGCAGGTTACAGAGGATTTAGGTTCACTATGTAAAGGTTTTACTAAGGAAGACACCGTGGTTATTGTGGGTGGGCCAGGCAACAGTATTGACACAGATCCGGGGTACAGCATAAAGTGTGACCTGGCAAAGATTGCATCGGCATCGAATCATACTGGTGTTGGGTTTGTATCGGTTCTGGAGCGCCACGACTGACCTCATTTGACCTCTCCTGTCAGGAGAGTTAATTTGGAGTTGGAACGGCTACTTGGATCTGGTGCAGGGTCACACATTGGTGTGGTTCCTGTTGATTCACTCTGTAGGTGGGACTATACTAGACATGGCCTACACCTCAACAGGAAATGGAAGGGTAAACTGGCTGGGCTGATAGCAGGAAATTTAAAGGGGGGAGGAACTACATCTCTTGGTGGAAACTCTTTTTTAGTGTAAGATCAGTGTCCAGTGGGAAACTCAGCCGGGCAAGTACTAAAGATGTTAAAAAAGTTCAAGGTACTCACAAAAGTAAAGTGAAAAATACTGTTAGTATATTTCATCAAAATATTGGGGGATTGAAGAATAAAATTGACGAGCTTCTGCTTTGTTTAGAAGATATAGAAACCAAGAATGTAATAGATATACTATGCCGGTCTGAGCATCACATTGTCACTGACATGCAAAAGGTTTGCATCAATGGGTACAAATTAGCTGCACATGTAAGTAGAGATAATATGATGAGAGGAGGAGTTGCCATATATGTCAAAAGCTTCCACAGTGCAAAAAATTTAGAAACTAAAAAATTTTGTGTAGAGCAACATATGGAACCATGTGCCACTGAACTTAAACTAAATGATAGCACTTTCATAATTGTAACAGTGTATAGGTCCCCCTCAGGGAATTTCCAGCTATTTCTAGAAAACTTGGATGCTTTGTTGTGCTATCTGTCAGACAGGGGGAAGCAAATTATCATTTGTGGGGATTTCAATGTTGATTCCCTGAAAGAGTGTAATAGGAAGAATGACCTTTTAGTATTACTCAGTTCTTTCAATTTGAGCTCCATCATTGATTTTCCTACTCGGATAACAAAGAACAGCAGTACATTGATAGATAACATTTTTATAGACCAAGATAAGTTTAAGGACATAAATGCTTATCCTGTTGAGAATGGTCTTTCAGATCATAGTGCACAGCTTGTTACAGTACATGACATAGCTCCATGCAGTATAATAAATCAGACTTTCAAAGCAGTGCGTTCAGTTAACAATATAAATATTGCAAACTTTAGGGAAAGCCTACAGCAGCTAGACTGGGATGAAGTGTATAAGGAACCCGATGCAAACTTGAAATATAACTTACTTCACAATACATTTTTAAGGGCATTTGAAAATTGTTTTCCCAAGAAAATAGTTAAACATAATTCCAAGAAAACATATAAAAAAACCTTGGCTAACTAAAGGAATAAGAATATCTTGCAACCGTAAAAGAGAACTGTATTTAACAGCAAGAGGGAGTACTGACCCCAAAATTGTTCAATATTATAAAAACTATTGTGCGGTACTAAGAAAAGTTATTAAAAAGTCCAGAAGCATGTGTATCATGTCTGAGATCAGTAACTCTGATAATAAAATTAAAGCAATTTGGAATATTATTGAAAGGGAAACAGGGCAACCAAGAGCACAGGAAGACTTTAGTGCAATAAAACTGAATGACAAGTGCAGTAACAAACAATCAGATATTGAAAATATTTTGAATAATCATTTTTTAAATGTTATGGAGAAAATAGGATCTAGATCTTCACTAGAAGAGGCAAGACTATTAATAGGAGAGGCCATACCTGCGCAGTTTGAAACAACTGTAATTACACCAACCTCTCCCTCTGAAATCAGTAAAATAATAAACTCACTGAAAAGTAAAAGCTCTTACGGAATTGATGGCATTTCCAGCAAAGTACTTAAAGCTTGTTCCCCACAGATAAGTAGGATTCTCAGCCATGTATGTAATAGCTCTTTGGAGCAGGGTGTTTTCCCTGATAGACTGAAATATGCCATTCTAAAACCATTGCATAAAAAGAGGGATATGTCGGATGTCAACAACTACCACCCAATCTCTCTTCTGACAACTCTATAAAAAATTTTTGAGAAAGTAATGTATTCAAGAGTAGCCTCCCATATTTGTAAAAATAAAGTACTAACAAAATGTCAGTTTGGTTTTCAGAAAGGCTTTTCAACAGAAAATGCTATATATGCTTTCACTGATCAAATATTAAATGCTCTGAATAACCGGACATCACCCATTGGTATTTTTTGTGATCTCTCAAAGGCCTTTGATTGTGTAAATCATGGAATTCTTTTAGATAAGCTAAATCATTATGGTTTGAGTGGGGCAGTGCACAAATGGTTTAATTCATACTTAACTGGAAGAATGCAGAAAGTTGAAATAAGTGGTTCAAGTAATGTTAAAACAACAGCTGATTCCTCAAACTGGGGTGCTATCAAGCACGGGGTCCCACAGGGTTCGGTCTTAGGTCCTTTACTGTTCTTGATATACATTAATGACTTACCATTCCACATTGATGAAGATGCAAAGTTAGTTCTTTTTGCTGATGATACAAGTATAGTAATAACATCCAAAAACCAAGAACTAAGTGATGTAATTGTAAATGATGTTTTTAACAAAATTATTAAGTGGTTCTCAGCAAACGGACTCTCTTTAAATTTTGATAAAACACAGTATATACAGTTCCGTACAGTAAATGGCACAACTCCAGTAATAAATATAGAATTTGAACAGAAGTCTGTAGGTAAGGTAGAATTTTCAAAATTTTTAGGTGTGTCCATTGATGAGAGGTTAAACTGGAAGCAACACATTGATGGTCTGCTGAAATGTCAGTTCAGCTACGTATGCTATTAGGGTTATTGCAAATTTTGGTGATAAGAATCTCAGTAAATTAGCTTACAATGCCTACTTTCATTCACTGCTTTCGTATGGCATCATATTCTGGGGTAATTCATCGTTGAGTAGAAAAGTATTCATTGCACAAAAACGTGTAATCAGTATAATTGCTGGAGCCCACCCACGGGCATCCTGCAGACATCTATTTAAGGATCTAGGGATCCTCACAGTAACCTTACAGTATATATATTCCCTTATGAAATTTGTTGAGAATAATCCAACCCTATTCAAAAGTAATAGCAGTGTGCATACCTATAACACCAGGAGAAAGGATGATCTTCACTATGCAGGGTTAAATCTGACTTTGGCACAGAAAGGGGTAAATTATGCTGCCACAAAATTCTTTGGGCACCTACCAAACAGAATCAAAAGCCTGACAGATAGCCAAATAATATTTAAAAATAAATTAAAAGAATTTCTAGATGACAACTCCTTCTACTCATTGGCTGAATTTTTAGATATAAACTAAGTAAAAAGAAATAAAAAAAACTTAATCATTAGTGTCATGCAATATTTTGTGTAATGTAATTTCTTGTACAAACATCTTTTATTAACCTGACATGTTCCACATCATTACGAAGTGTCGTATTCATGATCTATGGAACAAGTATTAATCTAATCTAATCTAATTGAGACCACCAGTACATTTTGAGGAGGAATGTTCATCACTGTAGATGTGACAACTGTTGGTGGATAGGCTGTATGGACGGAAATTCTAGGTACTGAATGGTTGGCAGTTGTCAAAATGGAGGCATCACTTGTGTTTAGTATGTTGGATATGGACAGAAGCAGTGATGTAGCCGTCTTTGAAGGATGTCAATTTCTATGAAGGTGGAATGTTGCCTTAAGAAACTCCAAGTGAAGCAAAGGGGCAGAAGCTGCCTTTACTCTTGATCCAGATCACAAATATGTCTTCAGTAAATCTGAACAAGAGGAGGGGGTTTAGGATTCTGAGTGTTTAAAAAGGATTTTCAAACCAATACCTCATCACTCATATCCATGTTACAGTCCTAGATGTAAGACCTGTCCATTCACCACCACCACCACCACCACCACCACCACCACCACCACCACCTATTGCTCCTGTGCAGTCAAAATCACGACCTATCCCATCAAAATCAGGGCTACCTGTGTAACCAGTCATGTGATATATAGAACTTAGATGCACCCATTGTACAGTACTGTATTTGGGCATGACAATGAATGAGCTGTCTGTCCACAGAAATGGCCAGCTACGAACAGGGCAAGAAACAAGTTTATACCCTGTTCCTGGGCAGGCTGCGCAACACAACATCCTTCAGTTCAATTATTGCTTCACACCCTGAGCCATACAGATCATACCCACTAACACCAGCTTTTCTGAAATGTGAAGGTGGGAACCTTCCCTGCACGGAAGTGCAGTGGGTGAGAGGACTGGAGATGGGTCTATAGAATGCAGTACACATGTTGTGGTGCTACCAACAAGTCAGGCGCCATATACCCTGAAGCATGTTGTCATTTGGTAGTCAAATAGCCTCTTGGCAGGTGTTGGTGAACTGTGGCACCCAGATGTGTCAGGCTATTTCACACATCAGACAGGTGGCAAAATACTGCTTTGGGAAAGAAGAAGGATTACAAGGACAGTAGTCTTCATTTCAAGAGATGATGATAACGTTTCAAATCACTGGCCATGAATGTGGTTAACTTGTTCCGGTCCCCAAAAACTTTGTTAATTTTCCTCTTTAAGAAGCTGAATTATGCTGAGCAATAATTGTATACTTAAAAATATTTCTCTCAAGATGATGATTTTAGTATGAGCCATGACTACGGAATAAGGGGACTGTGATCTAAACATTACTTCTTGTTGTAGTGTGCCGATTAGTAATATGAGCTTACCTTTACAATGACTTATTTTCTAAATGTCAATTTCCTACTTAAATAATTGTCTTCTTCCTCTTTGATCACGTTTTCCTCACAATCTACCACAGTACACATTTGAAACACAACTGCACATTTGTGACCAATCACTTGTAGTTACAAAGGCACTTCCAATTTTCAATATGAATTATGTACTAGGTAATTAATATCCAGTGTCAGGTTCTAGCATAAAATTCCGAACAACTGTTTCACAGATATGCTTTAGTACACAATCAATGAAGAACTAATGTCAAAGAAAATTATGAAAAAATGTGCCACACAAGATAACATTAAAGTGATTACTTTAACATGTAATTAAGCTACTGAAGAAAGTGAAAATCTCACCTGCTACTACCTCCTCTGCTTGCACCTCTTGTGGCTCCTGCAAAAAGAAAAAAAAAACTGAATAACTATACATCAACTTAATTTAAGTGTAAATCAAACACCTTAAATGTGCCAGTGGTATGTCATCTCACTGCACATGCCCATCTAATTGTTAATGAGTTGGCAAATTAAATATTGATAGCGTTTAGGAATCAGTTGCAGTGACAAGTATATGGATTAGAAATTCTATTAATGTGAGACTGATAAAGCTGAATAATGATCCAAGTTAAGAATCACAAAATATTTGAGTTTTAATTGAGCTTAAAGGTCTGAATTCCAGCTGCTACATACAGCCATTGTCACAGAGTAGGACAAGGTGCCCACAAAACCCAAGTCAACAGGGTGGGAAAGCAAACCATAGTTGCTAGATGGTTGAAGGCTGGTGTAAGGATACTGCCAGTGACCAAAATAGAAGTACAGCATAGTTTGCTGGATCAAACACCCCTCACAATGACCTGGTGTAGTAGTCCAAATGATAGTGGAAGGGGAAATGTATAACAGACCATTATAAAATCACAGATCATAGAGATAGTGATAGGGGCCATCATGACTACTTCTGCTGCTATTCGGACAGGAATTTGTGAGTGGATCTTGGTCCCAGAGAGCCATTTGAGGTTCACACACACAAGATGGAGTGAAATTGTTAAAAGAACTACTACATTATATAAAGTCAGCTTTTTGCTATCCTGAAGAGTGCGACGACACAGAGTGTGCAACTGTTTATAATGAATGCAATTTACCATCATAGAATGAAGGTTAAAAACATGGAGAGCACATCTCTGCATGTGAGATGAGTCACTACATGGCTCAGTTAGTTGAGTGACTGTGACATGGCACAGTAAAGATGAAGTGCAAGAATTTGTAAGATATTCTACCTGGGCATCACAACTGGGGAAATAATGTTTCTCGAAGGGTGCCAGAGACCATTGAATTTCTTGTCATCCTTAGAAAGCTGCCTTGTGGGTGTACACAAAGGTGGCGTAGGAATCAGAAAATGGATGTTGTTGTTGTTGTTGTTGTTGTTGTTGTTGTTGTTGATGTTGTCGTCGTCGTCTTCAGTCCTAAGACTGGTTTGATGCAGCTCTCCATCCTATTCTATCCTGTGCAATCTTCTTCATCTCCCAGTACTTACTGCAACCTACATCCTTCAGAATTTGCTTCGTGTATTCACCTCTTGGCCTCCCTCTATGATTTTTACCCTCAACACTGCCTTCCAATACTAAATTGGTGATCCCTTGATGCCTCAGAACATGCCTACCAACCAATCCCATCTTCTAGTCAAGTTGTGCCACAATTTCCTCTTCTCCCCAGTTCTATTCAATATCTCTTAATTAGTTATGTGATCTACCCATCTAATCTTCAGCATCCTTCTTAGCACCACATTTGGAAAGATTCTATTCTCTTGTCTGAACTATTTATCACCCACGTTTCACTTCATTACATGGCTACACTCCATACAAATACTTTCAGAAACAACTTCCTGACACTTATATCTACACTCTATGTTAACAAATTTCTCTTGTTCAGAAAAACTTTACTTGCCATTGCCAGTATACATTTTATATCCTCTCTACTTCGACCATCATCAGTTATTTTGCGCCCTAAATAGCAAAACTCCTTTACTACCTTAAGTATTTCATTTCCTAATCTAATTCACTCAACGTCACCCGACTTAATTTGTCTACATTCCATTATCCTGGTTTTGCTTTTGTTGATGGTCATCTTATATCCTTCTTTCAACACACTGTCCATTCCGTTCAACTAGTTTTCCAAGTCCTTTGCTGTCTCTAAACAAACTACAATGTCATCAGCAAACCACAAAGTTTTCATTTCTTCTCCATGGATTTTAATACCGACTCCAAACTTTTCTTTTGTTTTCTTTACTGCTTGCTCAAAATACAGGTTGAGTAACATTGCAGAGAGACTAACATCCCTGACCCTGTCTCACTCCCTTCCCAATCACTGCTTCCCTTTCACGTCCCATAACTATCGTAACTGCCATATGTTTTCTGTACTAACTGTAAATAGCCTTTTACTCCCTGTATTTTACCCCTGCCACCTTTAGAATTTGAAAGAGAGTATTCCAGTCAACATTGTCAAAAGCTTCATCTGAGTCTACAAATGCTAGAAACATAGGTTTGGCTTTCCTTAATCTAGCTTCTAAGGTAAGCCATAGGAGCAGTATTACCTCATGTGTTCCAATATTTGTACAGAATCGAAACTAATCTTCCCTGAGGTCTGTTTCTACCAGATTTTCCATTTGTCTGTAAAGAATTCGCATTAGTATTTTCCAGCATGATTTATTTAACTGATAGTTCAGTAATTTTTCACATCTGTCATCACCTGTTTTCTTTGTGATTGGAATAATTGAATTATTCTTGCTGTCTGATGATAGCAAATGACAAATGGTCACTAGATTTCTTACCAAAGATACTTGGACTACTTCAAGCAATGTTCATGTGCTGATGGCATTACAACTAAATTAATCCTTGCAGGAAATAACTATATCTCAGCTATTTGTAGAAAATGTTGACCAGTCTGTGGGAACAGAATTTAAATCCCATCAGAGCTCAAAAGATTTCTGACATTAGGAGAGAGGTAGGTTTATCTGTAAAATAAATGCAAATCTGAAATCAAGAAGGATACAGACCTACATGGCACAGCACATATGGGAAAAAAACAGCAGACCACCTGCAACACCTAGCACTTTGTGCATTTGAGATTGATCTAGTCCCTGCTAGTGCTGCATTTGTCACGTGCCACTTGCCTCATACTTTGCAGAAGTGCAGAAAATTCAGGCAAGCCACATGTAGTGAACACAAACCTATTCTGATGCCCAACAAATTGTTTGCATAATTGCTTAAAGCAGGTTTGTAGGGCTTCTAGTTGCACATCTGTATGCTGTCATGCTTGTCAAAAATCACACCACACAGAAATAAAACACACAAAATGGAAAAAGGTAGGGGACTGTCCTAGTGACACAAAATACAAACACAATGGTATACATCCATCAACTGCATTGTGTTATTGCTCACCTAAATCATCCCTGGCAAACAAGTATTGCTTACAACAATGACAATATGGTTAAAAGATAGCAGTGGCACATGAAAAACTTATGCTCTCTCAGTTTCTGACTTGCAGACACGATTTATATCTCAACCATGTGCACAGTGCCTCTGAATTCACAAATGGCAAAGTAGAGCACAGATTCAAGGAACAGATGGAATCAAACCAGAAACAAAACAGTGCATCTTTGTTCAAATTGACTCCTGTATAAAAGTCTTCATTTTACCTTCTGTCTGTTTAATGTTGCTGAAGATAACTGACATCTCATCTCAATCACATTGTGTTGGATTTGATGAGTATAAAACTTTTTGATCCAGAATTTTGGTCACCTTGCAAGATCAACATGGTGTTGGGAGCAGAAGTTTGTCTGTACATTCAGAAGGCAAGGACTCTCCATAGGAACTGATCATCTTGTGCTTCAAAAGACAGAACTGTGTTGGGTTATGTATGTCAAAGCAGTATCAATTGGTAGAACAAAAATTTTTGTCAAGGTAGCCATTTGTGTTATGCTCTGTGAAGACTTACACTGACTTTCTTGAAGAAACTGAAGGACAGAAGGACCAAATCAAGTCTGAGCAACAGTATCTCTAATCTTGGTGGCACTGTATTCCACTGGCATCACTAACTACTTAGGTTTCTGATATTGATTAGATTGCAAGTTGCAAGCTAATATCTTTGATCAAAGCACACGTGCGATTGTGCATGTGTGTCCGTTTGGTGGGGCCTGGAGAACAGTTGGCTGGAGTGCATATGGCTGGCAATTTGTTACTTTTGGAGGACTCCCACTATCCAGTGCAGGACCCAAGATGCCACTGAAGGTCGAGTCAGTGAGAGAAAAATGGACCAGATCACATGAGGACCAACAGCGTTGACATGCGAGAAGACATACGGACATTGCACACAACCTGCTTGGCAAGTTATTGGCTTATTCTACAAGCTTAAATTTTATCGCTCCTTGATGATCACGAGGGGGGGTAAGATGCAATATTACCCTGGCTGGAATCCTACATAGGCACTGCTCCTTCACAACTGAGTCGAGTTTTGAGTTGTTTTGTTATATTTGAGTAAGGTCATGTCTGTGTTAACTAGAATTGCATCTGTAATAATAATGCACCTATGAGTGATTCAGTGCATGATCATCAGTCAATGTTATTAATTGCAATTTGTGTTCTGGGTCATGCATCATGCAAGTGTAAGAGTATTCCGTGTTTTAAGTCTCATGATGGGAATCTACTCCAACACAATCTGTGTCGGAGGCAAAGCAACCTCGGTACATGTGTACACTTGAGCTAATGTATCAGCACGTGCTTAAATTTTTGCTTCTGAATAAAACAAATTTTAAGGAGTGTTAATTTGTATCTCTAGTCAGTTGTGCCAAGCATTCACATTTTCTACTTCCTGGCCCTTAATGTGTGAAGCTTTATTTGTGCAGACCACTGTTCCCATTGATGTGTGTCAGTGGGAAATGACATGTTGCTATTCCCTGAGCACAGAGCGGAGGTATGTTTGCATTTGGCCATGGCAGCACTTCACTCATCACGTGGCACCCAGATTGACTGGCAGTATGCTGCCCCTACCAGTCACACTGTGGGGCCTCGAAGGAAGTGAAGTTGCTCATTTGGCGTGTGCCGTGGTGGAGTTTCACCTCTGGGCAGAAACCAGTAATCTGCTCTTATTTTATTGATTAATTGAAATCAGGAGATTAAGGCATATTTCCTAAGTCTGAGGTTCCTACTCATTATGCCTTTAATTACTTGCTTAAACCTTGCATTCTTAGTCCTAATTCTCAACACGTTTAGTTTAAACCCTGTTAGCTATCAGTATAAACTGTCAATTGTTACCTCAGTGAATAGTCATTAATTAACTCCACTTGGGGAATTTGGCTGTTTGTTCCTTGTTGACTGTGGTAGCTCTCTGCTTTAGTTCTCAGCTTACTCTGAATTTTGGATGAATGTATATTTATTAAAGGCAATTTTTCATGTTTGTTTGCAATGTACAGGTTACTGCTTAAGGGTTATTCTTTCTTTTCGTTGTGTGTTAAACATTGCTAAGGGGCCTTCCAACAGCAACAATCAGTGATGTGACTTGCAAATCTTCCTGTGTTCGTATGAATGTTATTCAGTTGTGTAACAGTTACAAAAGCAGCAAGTTATTAGCACATTTAATGTCTGTCATTGTAAATCATTTAACTCATAATATTTTTGTTTAACCTGCCCACCAGCTGCGATGTTTCCGTGTTTTGTGACCTGTGTACTTCAAATTTCATGCCCTGTTTGCAATGGTACAATTGACAAAATATAGCTTCTAATTAATTAAGCCTGTTCAAGTTTCAACCGTGAATATTGTGACTTTAAGTAAGTTATTAATTTGTAATAATAATAATAATAATAATAATAATGTTGGTAAGTAAAAAAGTGTATTACATAAAGTAACAAGTTACACAATATGTGAGTCCACATTCCATTTCTTTTCCTTAAAGCTGTTCCAACCCTAGTTGTGAGGTATCAATGTCTTAATGACGTAAGAAGAGCAGCAATGTGACTCACCCATCCTGGAACACACAACTGAAGATTCAACAGACAGATTCATTGTTCATCTTCCATTTCAGGAAGAGCTGAGTTTGTTATTCAATACAGCAAGATTACTCTCTTAAACTGAACAGAAACTTGCAAGACATTCAAAGTTTGTGGAAAGCTACACAGAGTTTATAAGGAAGTATAAAGATTTAAGACATATGGTAACAGTAGTTATGACAGACTCCATTTAATATTGCATGCCGATGAATATTGTGGAGGAGTGATAGATTTGCAACACTTCATGAATACCAAAGAAAGACAATCACATAAAAAATGACTTGTGCCCCCTTCCTTGCAGCACTGTGTCTGTTACAATTAGCTCATGAAGAGAGTGAGCAGAGTGAGGCAGCAAACATTCTCACTAATCACTTCAGTATGGACCACTGTACCTCAGTTTGTGATACAGTAAGGGCTGAAGTTTAGCTCCAACAGGATCTCATGATGATATTGATCAGAAGTGGATCTTCACTATGGAAATGGTACAACAACAGTGCCAAACTATTCAAAAATATCCCCTCAGTAGAGCAAGAAACACAACTACTTTTCTGCTTGGTAATGATGAGGATATTAGAACACCTGGTTTATTCTAGCATCCAGCTAATGATCATTTTAAAATTGTAAACAATCTCAAACCAGCACCTAATATCTACAGCTTCACAAAACACACATTACTGTGCGACACGTCAAATATCTTTGGTCCTTTTTGATGAATTAGTTCAACTGTGATCACACTTAAAACATTTTTGCAATGTCTATGGCAGCGTAAGTTAATGTGGAATGAGCTCTTGCCCTCGGACTTGCATTCCTTGTGGCAGGCACTATACAGTTAAATTCATATGACAGACAGCATGCACGTTGATTGTATAGTCATTGCAAGAGGGACACCTATCAGCATACAGAAGTCAGTACAAGATTTGGAAGACTATCCAAAGATTTATCATTTGATTCTATTTCATGTATCAGAGACCTATCTTAATATTACTGGAAGCAAATCCCAAAAAGCAAAAGCAGATACACACTTACTTTTACTTCACTCAGCACAATCTGTGATACATGAGCTACCAAACGTGAAGTTAGTTTTATTGAATTACTAAGCTACATGTGTTAAAATCTTCTTACCCAGAGACAAGATGACATCTCTATGGAAAGCACGAGATATGTATTAAATAGCCACAAAAATATCCAAAGAAGATATTTTGAAGTTTGTCTGGCTATGATAATAGCAAGAAGAGTGACTCTGCTATCAGTGTAGGAAGGTACTTCTTGTGTAGTTGCAATAACTAAATATTTTAGACACATTAGTTATCATATCTACTGCTGTGTAATCTAAAACTTGGGTAAAGTTACATATTTTACAATGTCTATAGGACCGATGAACAATGGCTGCAGCAATAAAGTCATATTTTAGTTCAAACAGTTCATTTAAACTTTTATTGACTTCAGGAATTTTTTTCTCCTGTGGATGAACTCTGTTGCAAATTTATGAAGAATTTCTACAGAGTGGGAAAACAATAGTTGCACTATTAGGCTTCACCGTACCTGCTGATTTTTGGTTTATTCCTTGCTACCCCATTCTTGTTCAGTCATGTGCCTAGCCCATAGATCTGTAAGCACAGTGGCAACTGTCATTGTATCAGGAGAAAAACATGAAGGTGAGCTGTCATTAGCCAGTATGAAAGTATTGTTTGAGAAAGTTTTTGGATTCTTCAATATACAATTTTATTGTGACAATTTATTTGAGATAACATTTTGGTAACCAGTGTAAATGGAGTTCCATATGTTGTAGGGGCCAGGAAGGAGTGGAGTGCAAAAAAACAATGAGAATGAAATGGAGATGAATAGGATACATAGAAAGGAGTTGATTAATTAAAATGAGGTTGTGAAGGGCAGCACACACCAGGGATGAAAACCCTTGGCTGATGAAATTAGTGAGCACCCTAGGAGGAGGCCAGGAAACTGTGTGGTGTTCATTACATGCCACAAAACCAAACTTGTTTCGCTACTGGTGAAACTCACCGATGCTCTGCCAGTCTCACAGGTGCTACCCTCTAGTTTCACTCACCTGAGCAATAGGAGGTGGATCTTGCTCCTCGACAGGGCCTGATTGAGAGAAAAGAAATTGCATGTTAATATAAAAACTACTTTATCTGCAAAAGTAAAACAAACAGGTGATTAACTAAGAATGATACAATATGACATGATAAAGAACAGAATTATTTCAATCTTTTAATGTGCCTACTGATCAGTGAATAAATGAGCATCTGATCTACACAATTGTGTACAGCAGTGAACATTACTAACCGAGTTCCATAAAGCCAAAACTTTATTCCAGTTGGTGGCTACTGTCTGAAGACTGCACAGGGGCAAACAAATTTTACTGTCAACATTTCACTTAATTAAGGACCAAATTTTACAATCCTGTAGTAATGTGCTTATTGAAACATACCACTTTATTTAACAGGATTAACTCACTGTGGCAAGTGTAACAGGTAGGAAAGGTGTGTATGACTGTATATGCAGCCTCACTCATTGCAGGCATTGCCAACATTATATTCATCAAGAATTTGACAATAAGAGCACTTAGTGACTTGCAGGAAACTTCACCCCCAATTTCAAATTATCATGAATTTTTCTCAAGGATACCCCACACAAAGTAATAGCAAACATTTTGATCACTTACCACATTTTTGATGTTTGTGCAGACAAACTGCCACATCAAACAAATGCAATGCAACCCTTCTTTCTTTATTTACAGATGGGTACATACAGCCACAAGAGGGTGTGGCAGATGATGTGGGGTACTTCTCAGGTGCTTTCTTCATAGGGGTGAGGTGGGAAGAGCTTTGATGGGTATGGCAACAGGATGGAGCAGGAGACATAACAGGAATGAGGTGGACGTGGGCGGTGTACCATCTGGATGGTTCCTTACAATTCTGTCTTGTGAAATTCAACAGAGGGCTCTCTGTTGCTGGCATGTTAAGAGGCCTGAAACGAACTCAGTATAGCTCATCTTGCCCATGACAGACACTGATTAGTTTCTGTACAGAGGCCCATAACACTGGACAATTTTCCAGTATTCCTGCAATGCACAGCCTTCATAGATCACTGCACAAGGGCTTACCAGCCAACCCAGGTCACAAACTCTACATCAACTATAACTTCAGACTGCCATGACTATACTAATAAGAATGCAGCCCTCAATATTGACATCGCCAGTGCAACCTACACTTTAGGTGCCTACAGCAGTGCTTCTCAGTTTTTACAGAGTGCTAAAATGGAGAGTCAAGGAATTGTTCTCATAGTAGCAAATATCTTTCAGTGGATCAGGGCATTCTCTACCTTGCCCTCACTAGAAACCTGTTTCATGCTGTTACACACAAAATGTGTTGCAATGAAGCTATTCCCCTTGGCCACTGAGGAACATCTCTCTTCTTGTGTTATTTACATTACTTCTTTGTTTCTGGAAACTTATTACCAGGGTCTTGTGTTCCCGTGGGTAGCCTTCATCTCTGTGTCATTCCACCTCACTATCCTCCTTCAATGATGATGTTGCCTGATTCTGGCATTATTCTTCCAGGTCTGTGCCTCCTGGATGGCACTCCATGAGGATGTCAGTTGTCACATTTTTGGTGCTGTTATAGACAAATTTTCCTCTGAGCACAACAACAACATTGGAATCTAGGACACCACTAGTGCAACTTGCAGTGCTCACCTAACACCGTCAAGAGTGATTCCCGTATTAGTGATAACCTCAGAGCATATCAGAACTATTTTTGTGTTGCTTGCACTGGGAAGCTGCTTTACTTGCGCAACATTATCATGAGCCTTCTTTTTGCAACGAAGTTACAACGGTATGGCTACCTGAGCAAACTAGTTGGGACATGGCACATGGCAGTTCCCTGCTGGATTCCCTGTAGAGAGTTGAAACAGGAATACAAATAGATTGGCTTAGGAACAGACTGTAGGGAAAATCTTAATGGGAAATATTTTATAAACAAAGGAAAAGTGATACTGTACATACATTATAATTGGATACTTATTATCAGCCATTCTCTCCACATATGTGAAAATATTTCTCCTATTGAGACAGGAAAGGGTCTGAATGGGTGAGAAACTGACAAATCAAGCTGAAGGTGGGAACCCTCCTTGCATCATATTCTACACTCCTGGAAATTGAAATAAGAACACCGTGAATTCATTGTCCCAGGAAGGGGAAACTTTATTGACGCAGTCCTGGGGTCAGATACATCACATGATCACACTGACAGAACCACAGGCACATAGACACAGGCAACAGACCAGGCACAATGTCGGCACTAGTACAGTGTATATCCACCTTTCGCAGCAATGCAGGCTGCTACTCTCCCATGGAGACAATCGTAGAGATGCTGGATGTAGTCCTGTGGAACGGCTTGCCATGCCATTTCCACCTGGCGCCTCAGTTGGACCAGCGTTCGTGCTGGACGTGCAGACCGCATGAGACGACGCTTCATCCAGTCCCAAACATGCTCAATGGGGGACAGATCCGGAGATCTTGCTGGCCAGGGTAGTTGACTTACACCTTCTAGAGCACGTTGGGTGGCACGGGATACATGCGGACGTGCATTGTCCTGTTGGAACAGCAAGTTCCCTTGCCGGTCTAGGAATGGTAGAACGATGGGTTCGATGACGGTTTGGATGTACTGTGCACTATTCAGTGTCCCCTCGACGATCACCAGAGGTGTACGGCCAGTGTAGGAGTTCGCTCCCCACACCATGATGCCGGGTGTTGGCCCTGTGTGCCTCGGTCGTATGCAGTCCTGATTGTGGCGCTCACCTGCACGGCGCCAAACACGCATACGACCATCATTGGCACCAAGGCAGAAGCGACTCTCATCGCTGAAGACGACACGTCTCCATTCGTCCCTCCATTCACGCCTGTCGCGACACCACTGGAGGCGGGCTGCACGATGTTGGGGCGTGAGCGGAAGATGGCCTAACGGTGTGCGGGACCATAGCCCAGCTCCATGGAGACGGTTGCGAATGGTCCTCGCTGATACCCCAGGTGCAACAGTGTCCGTAATTTGCT
Source organism: Schistocerca gregaria (assembly GCF_023897955.1). Taxonomy (NCBI): domain Eukaryota; kingdom Metazoa; phylum Arthropoda; class Insecta; order Orthoptera; family Acrididae; genus Schistocerca; species Schistocerca gregaria. Next base: position 46,538,824 of record NC_064925.1, read on the forward strand.
GGGAAGTGGCGGTGCGGTCCCCTACCGCACTGCGTAGGATCCTACGGTTTTGGCGTGCATCCGTGCGTCGCTGCGGTCCGGTCCCAGGCCGACGGGCACGTGCACCTTCCGTCGACCTCTGGCGACAACATTGATGTACTGTGGAGACCTCACGCCCCACGTGTTGAGCAATTCGGCGGTACGTCCACCCGGCCTCCCGCATGCCCACTATACGCCCTCGCTCAAAGTCCGTCAACTGCACGTACGGTTCACGTCCACGCTGTCGCGGCATGCTACCAGTGTTAAAGACTGCGATGGAGCTCCGTATGCAACGGCAAACTAGCTGACACTGACGGCGGCGGTGCACAAATGCTGCTCAGCTAGCGCCATTCGACGGCCAACAACGCGGTTCCTGGTGTGTCCGCTGTGCCGTGCGTGTGATCATTGCTTGTACAGCCCTCTCGCAGTGTCCGGAGCAAAGTATGGTGGGTCTGACACACCGGTGTCAATGTGTTCTTTTTTCCATTTCCAGGAGTGTATGTTTCTGTGACCCTCCTGGACTCCAACTTAGTTAGTGATGTTTCTCATTCATCCATATCTTCCTATTCCAGCACTGCAGCACTGCTCAGCCCTCATTCTGCCATTGCACGGAGTCTTCAATATTCTCCTTAACTGCTACCACCCCCCCCCCCCCCCCCCACTCCCCACCACACAACACATGCTCACACACACCCAGGTTACCATCATGCTACTGCAGGGCAGCATAGGAGTAGCGACTACCAGCTTGAATGAGTTTTGTGGAAGTTAAGGATGAGTTAAGAGCAAATAACATATGTTCAAATTAAGAAAGCTGGTATAGGCGTGCAGTGGGTGAGAGGACTGGAGATGACCTCGAGAATGCTGTACACATGTTGTGGTGCTACCAACATATCAGGGACCTTGTACTCTGTAGCATGCTGTCATCCAGTAGTCAATTAGCCCCTTTGCAGGTGATGGGTAACTGTAGCACTCAGATGTATCAGGCTATTTCACACATCAGACAGGTGGCAAAATACTGCTTTGGGAAAGGAGGAGGATTACGACAGTAGTCTTCATATCAAGACGTGATGATGAGCTTTCAAATCAAGGGGCCGTGTATGTGGTTAACTTGTTCCAGTCCCCAATAACTTTATCAACTTTCCTCTTTAAGAAGATCAAATATGCTGAGCAATAGTTGTATACTTAAAAATATTTTTCTCAAGATGATGATTTTAGTATGAGCCATGACTACAGAATAAAGGGACTGTGATCTAAACATTACTACATGTTGTAGTGTGCCAATTAGTAATGTGAGCTTACCTTTACAATGACTTATTTTTTAAATGTCAATTTCCTACTTAAATAATTGTCTTCTTCCTCTTTGATCACGTTTTCCTCACAATCTACCACAGTACACATTTGAAACACAACTGCACATTTGTGACCAATCACTTGTAGTTACAAAGGCACTGCCAATTTTGAATATGAATTATGTACTAGGTAATTAATATCCAGTGTCAGGTTCTAGCATAAAATTCTGAACAACTGCTTCACTGATATGCTTCAGTACACAATCAATGAAGAATTAATGTCAAAGAAAATTATGAAAAAATGTGCCACACAAGATAACATTAAAGTGATTACTTTAACATGTAATTAAGCTACTGAAGAAAGTGAAAATCTCACCTGCTACTACCTCCTCTGCTTGCACCTCTTGTGGCTCCTGCAAAAAGAAAAAAAAAAACTGAATAACTATACATCAACTTAATTTAAGTGTAAATCAAACACCTTAAATGTGCCAGTGGTATGTCATCTCACTGCACATGCCCATGTAATTGTTAATGAGTTGGCAAATTAAATATTGATAGCGTTTAGGAATCAGGTGCAGTGACAAGTATATGGATATGAAATTCTATTAATGTGAGACTGATAAAGCTGAATAATGATCCAAGTTAAGAATCACAAAATATTTGAGTTTTAATTGAGTTTTACGGTCTGAATTCCTTAGAACATTCAGCTGCCACATACAGCCACTGTCACAGAGTAGGACAAAGGTGCCCACAAAACGCAGATCAGCAGGGTGGGAATGCATACAATAGCTGCTGGATGGTTGAAGGCTGGTGTAAGGATACTGCCAGTGACCAAAATAGAAGTACAGCATAGTTTGCTGGATCGAGCACCCCTCAACAATGATCTGGTGTAGTAGCCCAAGGGATAATGGAAGGGGAAATGAATAACAGACCACTATAAAATCACAGATCAGAGAGATAGTGGTAGGGTCCATCATGACTACATCTGCTGCTATTGGGCCAGGAATTTATGAATGGATCTTGGTCCCAGAGAGCCATCTGAAATTGGGCAACACAACAGAGGAGGAAGTACAACTGTTAAAAGAACTAGTAAATTAAATGCAGCCATTTTTTGCTATCCTGATGGGTGTGACAACACTGTGTGTGCAACTGTTTATAACAAATGTAGTTTGCCATCATAGAATGATGGTTAGAAAACATGGAGAGCACATCTCTGCACGTGAGTTGAGTCACAACATTGCTCCGTCAGACGAGTGACTATGACGTCACGGTAAAGATGAAGTGCAAGAATGGAACATTGTTGGCAGCAATGATTACATTTCTTACTGGGGAAATAATGTTTCACTGAGCGTGCCAGGGAGCATTTAATCTCTAGTCATCCTTAGAAAGCTGCTATTTGGGTGTGCACGTAGGTGGGGTAGGAGTGAGAAAATGGATTGCTAATGGGAAATGCTCACTTCATTTTGTTCCGTAGATAATGATGAGATGATGGGCAAATTTGGCAGTGCAGGTGAGGTCCAGATGGGGATTGGAGTGCATGGAGAATGAAAGGTATGTGGGTACTAGCACAGTAAATATAAGGTGACAGGAGGTCAGTGAAGAGGGCACCTTTCTGACAGGTTCTGTGAGAGCCCCAAGGGGATCAGCAGAAAGGGGTGAGGGAGTTGGCCAGTAAGCTAGAAGCAGACTGTTCAGCGACTTAGGGATGTGAACAGTACAAATGGAAAAGTCCTGGCAAGGAAGTGAAAGGCAGACAGGAATAGTTTGAAGCTGGGTAGTCACGAAAACTATGAATGTCATCCTAATAAACAGCACGACTCCACTGCATGACATAGAATATGTCCCTGGGTGATGGTGTGAGGTTGGGGGGAGCTTTCTGGGTTGGCAGAAGAAGACTCAGATGTATGTTGGCTGGAGGAACATGGAAAGTTTTCGTAAGAGTGTTCCTCCTATCTTTCATGGCCTGTCAGTTGAGTAGCATGTAACTTTCTCCCATTACGCAAAAGTTTGTGGCTTGTTTGCACAGCTGGAGAGGAGGAGGAGGAGGAGGAGGAGGAGGAGGAGGAGGAGGAGGAGGAGGAGGAGGACACTGTGTAATTTTACAACCACAGTGCTGTATTTCGTATCATATGTCTAGATGTCCATGTCCTTCATGAACTGAGATGTTGCAAGTACAGTACTGTAACTGCCTGATGGTAGAACACAGGGTTACTGACAAGCCGACAATTTTCTACTGACCTGGTAAGGCATCATTCTCCTTGACCAAGATTTCCTGGATCCCCCATCATTAAGGTACAAGAGACAACCTTAGGCAGAGGCGGCATGGTCACCTTTACAACTTTTGCAACTGGAGGAGGAAGGAGCCAGGTTACACAGTTGGCTGTGTGTCACCAGGACATTCGAGTGGGGTCATAATGATGATGCCGGTAGCAGTAAATTTTGTTCAGAATGTGTTGTCTTACTGATGTTTGACAGAAACATCACTATCAAACGTGAAAAAAAGAAGGCAAGCCTGGACCTCCTCCCACAGTGTAGCCAGGGAAGGAAGAGTTGCTGGGTAATATGAAATAGCATTCAATGATTGTTCAACATTCACAGGAACGCCCATTTGATATCGGCCAGAATTTTGCAGCTCAATACGCTTCATGCATTAAGCACCCAACCAATACCAGCCACTCTGACAAGGGAGCCCTCCACAAGGACACCACCATGCCACAGCAATGGCTGTCTGGAATGGCAGCCACTGCTGGGAGTCCGATGCTCTGAGAAAACAAGCAATGACTATTTGCCATACATGGGGAGTGAACAACTCAGGAATCAGGAGTGTGATCCCTGTGTTGTCAGGGGGTTCAGCCATATGGATACATAACAGTCCCATCATCCTGGTGGCTCAGCAGGGTTGAAGGGGACTACAGGGAGAAAGGGCAAGGGAAGGACAAGGGAAGGAATGGGGAAAGAGGCATTCACACCACAGATGCCAGGGGGGGGAGTTGTTCCTCAGTAGGCTCACACTAAAGTACAGGAAATTTTAAAGTGGAGGTCAAACCTCAAGTGGGGACCTAACCCCAAAGGGATGAATGAACAGGCAGAAGAAACAAAACTGCAAACAACACAAGAAAGCAATTGGATAGCAATGTCGATTTAAATCAGAACACTGAGAAAGGGGAAGGAGGGGGCAATGGAGAAAAAGCAAGGATAGAGAGGGAGAGCAGGGTGACAAATGCAACCAATAAAGAAGAACTGGATGCATTGCCCCATGTGCACCACGTCTGAACTAACGAAACAACTGTGAGACCCCAGGGAGGGATCTGACCCGAGTGCATCAGAATGTTCCATCAAGATGCCCATCATAAAACTGCCATCATTCAGAGGTTATGTAAAGCAGATCAGGCATTTTTGTGACATTTGTGAGTCTTGTGGTAAATAATAAGGTGTTATAGGACACTGCTAAATAAAAATTTACTTGGATCAGTAACGTGTGCCTCTCACAATGCAATTGCCCTTCTTCTGGTGGCTAGCACTAATTTCAATGCAGCTTTTGCTACAGTTTGCAACACATACGATAACCCTAGATTGATTGTGTCAGCACATCTTAAAAAACTGTTGAACTGTTGGTGCTCCTTTAGTGACTGGGGAATGTGCAAGTGAATTTCTTGGACTACTTCAAGCAATGTTCATGTGCTGATGGCATTACAACTAATTGTATCCTTGCAGGAAATAACTATATCTCAGCTATTTGTAGAAAACGTTGACCAGTCTGTGAGAACAGAATTTAAATCCCATCAGAGTTCAAAAGCTTTCTGACATTAGGAGAGAGGTAGGTTTTTCTGTAAAATAAATGCAAATCTGAAATCAAGAAGGATACAGACCTACATGGCACAGCACATATGGGAAAAAACAGCAGACCACCTGCAACACCTAGCACTTTGTGCATTTGAGATTGATCTAGTCCCTGCTAGTGCTGCATTTGTCATGTGCCACTTGCCTCATACTTTGCAGAAGTGCAGAAAATTCAGGCAAGCCACATGTAGTGATCACAAACCTATTCTGATACCCAACAAATTGTTTGCGTAATTGCTTAAAGCATGTTTGTAGGGCTTCTAGTTGCACATCTGTATGCTGTCACGCTTGTCAAAAATCACACCACACAGAAAAGAAACACACAAAATGGAAAAAGGTAGGGGACTGTCCTAGTGACACAAAATACAAACACAATGGTATACATCCATCAACTGCATTGTGTTATTGCTCACCTAAATCATCCCTGGCAAAGAAGTATTGCTTACGACAATGACAATATGGTTAAAAGATAGCAGTGGCACATGAAAAACCTATGCTCTCTCAGTTTCTGACTTGCAGACACAATTTATATCTCAACCATGTGCACAGTGCCTCTGACTTCACAAATGGCAGAGTAGAGCAAACTCCAAGAAACCAATTGAATTATACCAGAAACAAAACAGTGGATCTCTGTTCAAGTCGACTCCTGTATAAACATCTTCATTTTACCTTCTGTCTGTTTAATGTTGCTGGAGATAACTGACATCTCATCTCAATCCCAATGTCTCAGATTTGATGAGTATAAAAATTGTTGATCCAGAATTTTGGTCACCTTGCAAGATCAACATGGTGTTGGGAGCAGAAGTTTGTCTGTACATTCAGAAGGCAAGGACTCTTTCCATAGTAACTGATCATCATGCACTTCAAGAGACAATTTTTTTGGGTTATGTATGTCAAAGCAGTATCAATCGGTAGCCACAAAATTTAGTCAAGATAGCCATTCGTGTTGTGTTCTGTGAAAACTTAGGCTGTGTTTCTTGAAGTAACTGTGAAGGACAGAAGGATCAAATAATGTCTGAGCCACAATATCTCCAGTCTCAGTGCACAGCATTCCACTTTCATCACTAACTACTTAAGTTGCCAATATTGATTTGATCACATGTTCCAAATTGATCGATGCACAAGTGCGATCGTGCATGTGTGCATGTGTGTCAGTTTGGTGGAGCCTGGAAAACGTTTGGCTGAAGGGCACGTGGCTGGCAAGTTGTTGCTTTTGGGGGACTTCCATTGTCCAATGCAGGTCCCTAGATGCTGCTGAAGGTCGATTTGGTGAGGGCAAACTGGGCTGGATCACATGAGGACTGATAGCGGTGACCTGCGTGAAGACATACGGACATTGCGTGCAACATGCTTGGCAAGTTACTGGCTTATTTTACAAGCTTAAATTTTATCGCTCCTTGATGATCACATGTGGGGGTACAATGCAATAATGCCTTGGTTGGAATCCTGCAAGGCACTGCTCCTTCACAACTAAGTAGAGTTTTAAGTTGTTTTGTTATATTTGAGTAAGGTCATGTCTATATTACCTGAAACTGCATCTGTAATATTAATGCACCTATGGGCGATTCAGTGCATGATCATCAGTCAATGTTATTAATTGCACTTTGTGTTCATGGGCCATGTGTCATGCAAGTGTAAGACTATTCCGAGTTTTAAGTTTCATGAAGGGAATCTACTCTAACACTATCTGTGTTTGAGGCAAAGAAATCTTGGTACATGTGTACACTTGAGCTAATATATCAGCAGGTGCTGAAATTTTTGCTTCTGAATAATACAAATTTTAAAGAGTATTAATTTTTATCTCTTGTCAGTTGTGCCAGACATTCACATTTTCTACTTCCTGGCCCTTATTGTATGAAGCTTTATTTGTGCAGAATACTGTTCCCACTGATTGTCAGCAGGAAATGGTGTGTTCCAGTCACCTGGGCCCAGAGCAGAGGTATGTTTACGTTTTGCCATGGCGGCACTTCCATCGTCACGTGGCACTCAGATTGACTGGTAGTCTTCTGCCCTTAGTAGTCACACTGTGGTGGCTCAAGGGAAGCGAAGTTGCTAATTTGACACGTGCCATGGTGGAGTGTCACCTCTGGGCAGGAACCAGTAGTCTGCTCTTTTTGGAGCATCTCTTGAAATTGGGAGATTAAGGCACATTTACCAAGCCTGAGGTTCCTCCTCATTATACCTTTAACTACTTGCTTAAAATTTGATCTCTTACTACTAATTCTCAAGACGTAAACTTTAAACCCTGCTAGTTAAAAGTTTAAACTGTCAATCGTTAACCTGATGCATAGTGATTCACTAACTCCAATTGGGGAATTTGGCTGCTTGTTTCTTGTTGACTGTGATAGCTCTCTGCTGTAGCTCTCAGCTTGCTCTGAATTTTGGATGATGGTATATTTATAAAAAGTCATTTTTAATGTTTGTTTGCAATGCAATGTATAAATTACTACTTAAGGGATTCTCTTTCTTTTTCTTAAGTGTTATACATTGCTAAGAGCCCTTGCAACAGTTTCAATCAGTGGTTTGACTTGTGAATCTTCCTATATTTGGAATAATGTTATTCAATTGTCTAACAGTTGTAAAAGCTGCAAGTTGTTAGCTCATTTTCTGTCTGTCATTGTAGTTCATTGGACTGATAATTTTTTTTTTGTTGAACCTGCCCAATCAGTGTGACCTTTCCTTGTTTTGTGACCTGTGTAATTCCAATTTCATGCTCTGTGCAAAATGGTACAATTGACAAAATACGGCTTCCAATTAATTAAGCCTGTTCAAGTTTTGACTGTGAGTATTGTGACTGTAAGTAGTTTATTAATTTGTAGTTTTAGTAGTATTAATAATAATAATAATAATAATAATAATAATAATAATAATAATACCCGAGGAGGACCGGGAAAAGAATTGGCCTCTGGTATGCTCTGCCAGTCAAAGGCATCGAAAAGAACAATCCACTAATAGGGCTAACCTCCCTAGTTGGTTCTGGACACAACTAAAGAAGCCTCAGACAAGCGCCGTCATGGTCGGGGACGACGCTTGAACCCTATGCCCACCCAAAATGGAAACGACACTGCAAGCCAACTGGAAAATGATTTAAATACAAATAGAGCTGTTTTGCAGGATATGCTTCCTGCAATCACCCTCGAAGGAAAACAAAGACAGAGGTTGAGATGGTCAGATGAAGTTAATCAACACCTCATGTTCTGTTATTACCACACAACAAACATAGGAACAAACACAACTGGATACAGATCACAAGTATACACAACAGTTATTACCAGATACCCCATAATACAATTCTTAACAGAACAATGACTAGCTGATCAGATTCGTGTAATGATCAAAAATAACAGGATACCACAGTCAGAATTAGAAAACATCAAACAACAAGTACAACAAATACTGGAACAAAATAATTTGCAATTAGAAGAAGAAGAAGAAGAAAATACAGTACTGGCCTCACACATCCCAGAGCAAATAAACAAAGAACAACACACGTCAATTAAACAATCAGAGGAAAACGAAATCTTAAGACTGCCATCAGAACAAGTACAAATAGAACACAAAGAGACACACATGTTAGATATAGAAGAAAAATTTCAGCTGACATATATAGAACACAAAGACACAAATACACACATTAGACATTTCTTGCATAGACCGCCAAATAACCCACAAGTCGAAACAACAATAAAAACTATCAACACAATCATACACAACAAAATAAATGAAAACACAACTATGGATGAGTTAAAACTACTGGTTTATATAGGAGCACTCACTACACTAAATATACGCACTAGGCAGAGATCAGAACCAACCAATCAAAACAAAGAAGAAACGCACAACCCAGCATGGCCACACAGGCTACAGATGAGAATAGAAAAACTGATCAAAGACATTGGACAGCTAACACAATTTATAAGACATCAAATGTCAGAAAAAAACGAAAAAGGTTAGGTAAAATCTCACAACAAGAAGCGATAGAGCAATTAGATGAAAAGAAGCAGAAATTACAAGCATTGGCCAAACGACTTAGAAGATACAAAAATGTGGAAATAGAAGGAAAAAAAAAACCAAACATTCAACTCAAACCAAAAGATATTTTACCAGACAATAGATAACACACATTAAAATAGACAATCCACCAAACATAACAGACATGGATCACTTCTGGAGCAACATATGGTCAAACCTGGTACAACATAACAGGCATGCACGGTGCATAGAAGCAGAAACAGACACATAAAAGATGATACCACAAATGCCTGAAATGATAATTTTGCAACATGAAGTCACCAAAGCAATTAACTCTACTCACAACTGGAAAGCCCCTGGAAAAGATAAAATAGCAAATTTCTGGCTAAAGGAGTTCACCTCAACACATTCACATCTAACTAAATTATTTAACAGTTACATTGCAGACCCATAAAGATTCCCTGACACACTTACACATGGAATAACTTATATGAAACCTGAAGATCAAGCAGACACAGCAAACCTAGTTAAATACCGCTCCATAATATGCCTACCAACAATATACAAAGTATTATCTTCAGTCATTACACAGAAATTAATGACACATACAACACAGAACAAAATTATAAATGAGTAACTAAAAGGCTGTTGTAGTGGAGCACGAGGATGTAAAGAGCAAATGGTATTAGATGCAGAGGTAACATATCAAGCTAAAACCAAACAAAGGTCGCAACACTATGCATACATTGATTACCTAAAATCTTTTGATGGTGTACCCCACTCATGATTACTACAAATATTGGAAATATACAAAGTTGATCATAAATTGATACAGTTCCTAAACATAGTAATGAAAAATTGGAAAACCACACTTAATATCCAAACAAATTCACATAACATCACATCACAGCCAATACAGATTCAGTGTGGAATATACAAAGGAGACTCATTAAGTCCTTTCTGGTTCTGTCTCGCTATGAACCCACTATCCAACATGCTAATTAATACAAATTATGGATACAATATTACTGAGACATACCCACACAAAATCACACATTTGCTATACATGGATGATCTAAAACTACTGGCAGCAACAAATCAACAACTCAACCAATAACTAAAGATAACAGAAGTATTCAGCAATGATAGAATGCATAGAAGAGATGGAATAAACAAATGCCTATAAATATCTAGGATACAGACAAAAAATATGAATAGATAATAAAAATATTAAAGAAGTAAAAGAAAAATATAGACAAAGACTAACAAAAATACTGAAAACAGAATTGACAGCACGAAACAAAACAAAAGCTATAAATAATTATGCTATACCAATATTGACCTACTCAGTTGGAGTAGTGATATGGAGTAATACAGACCTAGAAGCACTCATTACACTTACACAATCACAATGCCACAGATATAGAATACATCACATACATTCAGCAACAGAAAGATTCACATTAAGCAGAAAGGAAGGAGGAAGGGGATTTATTGACATAAAAAACCTACATTATGGACAGGTAGACAATTTAAGAAAATTCTTTCTAGAAGGAGCATAAACCAGCAAAATACACAAAGCAGTCACTCATATAAATGCATCGGCTACACCACTGCAATTTCATAACCACTTCTACAACCCTTCAGATCACATAACATCAACAGATTCAAAGGTAGTAAATTGGAAAAAGAAAACACTACATAGCAAGCATCCGTATCATCTAACACAGCCACACATCGATCAAGATGCATCCAACACATGGCTACGAAGAGGCAATACATACAGTGAAATGGAAGGATTCATGATTGCAATACAGTATCAAACAATAAACACCAGATATTACAGCAAGGATATTTTTGAAGATCCCAGTACCACAACAGATAATTGCAGACTTTGCAAACAACAAATCACATCACAAGCGGATGTACAATACTAGCATATACACAACACCCCAGAAGACATGACAATGTAGCAAAAATAAGAGATCAACAACTTGCCATCCAACATAAACTAATAAAACAACACGTTCCCACATACAAATATGCACCACAAAATATACTGAACAATGATTAATACAAATTATACTGGAACAGAAGCCTTATAACAAATAAAACGCCACGACTTGACAAACCTGACATCATACTCACCAATAAAAAGAAGAAATTAACACAACTAATCGAAATATCCATACCCAATACAACAAATATACAAAAGAAAACAGGAGAAAAAATTGAAAAATACATCCAACTGGCTGAGGAAGTCAAGGACATGTGGCATCAGGATAAAGCTGACATTATACCTATTATACTATCAAGTACAGCAGTCATACCACACAATATCCACCAGTACATCAATGCAATACCGCTCCATCCAAACTTGTGTATACAACTACAGAAATCTATAATTATTGATACATGTTCAATTACCCGAAAGTTCCTAAATGCAATGTAACATATACCACACAGATAAAAGGAAGTCACACTTTATCAAGGTCCACATCACTTTCCATTTTTAACCAGACATAACATCTGAGAAAGGAAAGAAATAATAATAATGTTGGTAAGTAATAAAGGGTATTACATAAAACAACAAGGGACATAATATGCGAGTCCACATTCCTTTACTTTTCCTTAAAGCTGTTCCAACGCTAGTTGTGTGGTATCAATGTCTTAATGATGTAAGAAGAGCAGCAATGTGACTCACCCATCCTGGAACACACAACTGAAGATTCAACAGACAGATTCATTGTTCATCTTTCATTTCAGGAAGAGCTGAGTTTGTTATGCAATTCTTTCCACAATGCAGCAAAATGATTCTCTTAAACCGAACTGAAACTAGCAAGACAATCAATGTTTGTGGTAAGCTACACAGAGTTAATGAGGAAGTATGAAGATTTAAGACATATGGTAATAGTAATCATTACAGATGCCATTTCATATTACATGCCAAATCAGCTATCTTTAAAAAACCAGCTCAACTACTAAAGCAAGAGTAATGTTTGATTGTCTTGCCAAATGGAATACGAATCTGTCACTTAACAGTCTTCCAATGGTAGGACCAACCATGAAATATTATTTGTACACCTTAAGGTTATGCTTCCAAATGCATCGCGTTGTCTTCACAGTAGACAAGGAGAATATGTTTCGACAAGTTCTGGTAGTAGATGAAGATCACACTTTCCAATGAATGTTGTGGAAGAGTGATAGATCTGCACCACTTCAGGAATACCAATGAAGGATAAACACATACACAATGACTTGGGCCCCCTTACTTGCAGACGTGTGTCTGTCAATAGCTCACGAAGAGAGGGAGCAGAGTGAGGCAGCAAACATTTTCACTAATCATTTCAATATGGACTACTGTATCTCAGGTTGTTATACAGTAAGGGCTGAAATCGATCTCCAGCAAGGACTTCTGAAGGTATTGATCAGAAGTGGATCTTCACTATGGAAATGGTACAACAACAGTGCCAATCTATTCAAAAATATCCCCTCAGTAGAGCAAGAAACACAACTACTTTTCTGCTTGGTAATGATGAGGATATTAGAACACCTGGTTTATTCTAGCATCCAGCTAATGATCATTTTAAAATTGTAAACAATCTCAAACCAGCACCTAATATCTACAGCTTCACAAAACACACATTACTGTGCGACACGTCAAATATCTTTGGTCCTTTTTGATGAATTAGTTCAACTGTGATCACACTTAAAACATTTTTGCAATGTCTATGGCAGCGTAAGTTAATGTGGAATGAGCTCTTGCCCTCGGACTTGCATTCCTTGTGGCAGGCACTATACAGTTAAATTCATATGACAGACAGCATGCACGTTGATCGTATAGTCATTGCAAGAGGGACACCTATCAGCATACAGAAGTCAGTACAAGATTTGGAAGACTATCCAAAGATTTATCATTTGATTCTATTTCATGTATCAGAGACCTATCTTAATATTACTGGAAGCAAATCCCAAAAAGCAAAAGCAGATACACACTTACTTTTACTTCACTCAGCACAATCTGTGATACATGAGCTACCAAACGTGAAGTTAGTTTTATTGAATTACTAAGCTACATGTGTTAAAATCTTCTTACCCAGAGACAAGATGACATCTCTATGGAAAGCACGAGATATGTATTAAATAGCCACAAAAATATCCAAAGAAGATTTTTTGAAGTTTGTCTGGCTATGATAATAGCAAGAAGAGTGACTCTGCTATCAGTGTAGGAAGGTACTTCTTGTGTAGTTGCAATAACTAAATATTTTAGACACATTAGTTATCATATCTACTGCTGTGTAATCTAAAACTTGGGTAAAGTTACATATTTTACAATGTCTATAGGACCGATGAACAATGGCTGCAGCAATAAAGTCATATTTTAGTTCAAACAGTTCATTTAAACTTTTATTGACTTCAGGAATTTTTTTCTCCTGTGGATGAACTCTGTTGCAAATTTATGAAGAATTTCTACAGAGTGGGAAAACAATAGTTGCACTATTAGGCTTCACCGTACCTGCTGATTTTTGGTTTATTCCTTGCTACCCCATTCTTGTTCAGTCATGTGCCTAGCCCATAGATCTGTAAGCACAGTGGCAACTGTCATTGTATCAGGAGAAAAACATGAAGGTGAGCTGTCATTAGCCAGTATGAAAGTATTGTTTGAGAAAGTTTTTGGATTCTTCAATATACAATTTTATTGTGACAATTTATTTGAGATAACATTTTGGTAACCAGTGTAAATGGAGTTCCATATGTTGTAGGGGCCAGGAAGGAGTGGAGTGCAAAAAAACAATGAGAATGAAATGGAGATGAATAGGATACATAGAAAGGAGTTGATTAATTAAAATGAGGTTGTGAAGGGCAGCACACACCAGGGATGAAAACCCTTGGCTGATGAAATTAGTGAGCACCCTAGGAGGAGGCCAGGAAACTGTGTGGTGTTCATTACATGCCACAAAACCAAACTTGTTTCGCTACTGGTGAAACTCACCGATGCTCTGCCAGTCTCACAGGTGCTACCCTCTAGTTTCACTCACCTGAGCAATAGGAGGTGGATCTTGCTCCTCGACAGGGCCTGATTGAGAGAAAAGAAATTGCATGTTAATATAAAAACTACTTTATCTGCAAAAGTAAAACAAACAGGTGATTAACTAAGAATGATACAATATGACATGATAAAGAACAGAATTATTTCAATCTTTTAATGTGCCTACTGATCAGTGAATAAATGAGCATCTGATCTACACAATTGTGTACAGCAGTGAACATTACTAACCGAGTTCCATAAAGCCAAAACTTTATTCCAGTTGGTGGCTACTGTCTGAAGACTGCACAGGGGCAAACAAATTTTACTGTCAACATTTCACTTAATTAAGGACCAAATTTTACAATCCTGTAGTAATGTGCTTATTGAAACATACCACTTTATTTAACAGGATTAACTCACTGTGGCAAGTGTAACAGGTAGGAAAGGTGTGTATCACTGTATATGCAGCCTCACTCATTGCAGGCATTGCCAACATTATATTCATCAAGAATTTGACAATAAGAGCACTTAGTGACTTGCAGGAAACTTCACCCCCAATTTCAAATTATCATGAATTTTTCTCAAGGATACCCCACACAAAGTAATAGCAAACATTTTGATCACTTACCACATTTTTGATGTTTGTGCAGACAAACTGCCACATCAAACAAATGCAATGCAACCCTTCTTTCTTTATTTACAGATGGGTACATACAGCCACAAGAGGGTGTGGCAGATGATGTGGGGTACTTCTCAGGTGCTTTCTTCATAGGGGTGAGGTGGGAAGAGCTTTGATGGGTATGGCAACAGGATGGAGCAGGAGACATAACAGGAATGAGGTGGACGTGGGCGGTGTACCATCTGGATGGTTCCTTACAATTCTGTCTTGTGAAATTCAACAGAGGGCTCTCTGTTGCTGGCATGTTAAGAGGCCTGAAACGAACTCAGTATAGCTCATCTTGCCCATGACAGACACTGATTAGTTTCTGTACAGAGGCCCATAACACTGGACAATTTTCCAGTATTCCTGCAATGCACAGCCTTCATAGATCACTGCACAAGGGCTTACCAGCCAACCCAGGTCACAAACTCTACATCAACTATAACTTCAGACTGCCATGACTATACTAATAAGAATGCAGCCCTCAATATTGACATCGCCAGTGCAACCTACACTTTAGGTGCCTACAGCAGTGCTTCTCAGTTTTTACAGAGTGCTAAAATGGAGAGTCAAGGAATTGTTCTCATAGTAGCAAATATCTTTCAGTGGATCAGGGCATTCTCTACCTTGCCCTCACTAGAAACCTGTTTCATGCTGTTACACACAAAATGTGTTGCAATGAAGCTATTCCCCTTGGCCACTGAGGAACATCTCTCTTCTTGTGTTATTTACATTACTTCTTTGTTTCTGGAAACTTATTACCAGGGTCTTGTGTTCCCGTGGGTAGCCTTCATCTCTGTGTCATTCCACCTCACTATCCTCCTTCAATGATGATGTTGCCTGATTCTGGCATTATTCTTCCAGGTCTGTGCCTCCTGGATGGCACTCCATGAGGATGTCAGTTGTCACATTTTTGGTGCTGTTATAGACAAATTTTCCTCTGAGCACAACAACAACATTGGAATCTAGGACACCACTAGTGCAACTTGCAGTGCTCACCTAACACCGTCAAGAGTGATTCCCGTATTAGTGATAACCTCAGAGCATATCAGAACTATTTTTGTGTTGCTTGCACTGGGAAGCTGCTTTACTTGCGCAACATTATCATGAGCCTTCTTTTTGCAACGAAGTTACAACGGTATGGCTACCTGAGCAAACTAGTTGGGACATGGCACATGGCAGTTCCCTGCTGGATTCCCTGTAGAGAGTTGAAACAGGAATACAAATAGATTGGCTTAGGAACAGACTGTAGGGAAAATCTTAATGGGAAATATTTTATAAACAAAGGAAAAGTGATACTGTACATACATTATAATTGGATACTTATTATCAGCCATTCTCTCCACATATGTGAAAATATTTCTCCTATTGAGACAGGAAAGGGTCTGAATGGGTGAGAAACTGACAAATCAAGCTGAAGGTGGGAACCCTCCTTGCATCATATTCTACACTCCTGGAAATTGAAATAAGAACACCGTGAATTCATTGTCCCAGGAAGGGGAAACTTTATTGACGCAGTCCTGGGGTCAGATACATCACATGATCACACTGACAGAACCACAGGCACATAGACACAGGCAACAGACCAGGCACAATGTCGGCACTAGTACAGTGTATATCCACCTTTCGCAGCAATGCAGGCTGCTACTCTCCCATGGAGACAATCGTAGAGATGCTGGATGTAGTCCTGTGGAACGGCTTGCCATGCCATTTCCACCTGGCGCCTCAGTTGGACCAGCGTTCGTGCTGGACGTGCAGACCGCATGAGACGACGCTTCATCCAGTCCCAAACATGCTCAATGGGGGACAGATCCGGAGATCTTGCTGGCCAGGGTAGTTGACTTACACCTTCTAGAGCACGTTGGGTGGCACGGGATACATGCGGACGTGCATTGTCCTGTTGGAACAGCAAGTTCCCTTGCCGGTCTAGGAATGGTAGAACGATGGGTTCGATGACGGTTTGGATGTACTGTGCACTATTCAGTGTCCCCTCGACGATCACCAGAGGTGTACGGCCAGTGTAGGAGTTCGCTCCCCACACCATGATGCCGGGTGTTGGCCCTGTGTGCCTCGGTCGTATGCAGTCCTGATTGTGGCGCTCACCTGCACGGCGCCAAACACGCATACGACCATCATTGGCACCAAGGCAGAAGCGACTCTCATCGCTGAAGACGACACGTCTCCATTCGTCCCTCCATTCACGCCTGTCGCGACACCACTGGAGGCGGGCTGCACGATGTTGGGGCGTGAGCGGAAGATGGCCTAACGGTGTGCGGGACCATAGCCCAGCTCCATGGAGACGGTTGCGAATGGTCCTCGCCGATACCCCAGGTGCAACAGTGTCCGTAATTTGCTGGGAAGTGGCGGTGCGGTCCCCTACCGCACTGCATAGGATCCTACGGTCTTGGCGTGCATCCGTGCGTTGCTGCGGTCCGGTCCCAGGCCGACGGGCACGTGCACCTTCCGTCGACCTCGGGCGACAACATTGATGTACTGTGGAGACCTCACGCCCCACGTGTTGAGCAATTCGGCGGTACGTCCACCCGGCCTCCCGCATGCCCACTATACGCCCTCGCTCAAAGTCCGTCAACTGCACGTACGGTTCACGTCCACGCTGTCGCGGCATGCTACCAGTGTTAAAGACTGCGATGGAGCTCTGTATGCAACGGCAAACTAGCTGACACTGACGGCGGCGGTGCACAAATGCTGCTCAGCTAGCGCCATTCGACGGCCAACAACGCGGTTCCTGGTGTGTCCGCTGTGCCGTGCGTGTGATCATTGCTTGTACAGCCCTCTCGCAGTGTCCGGAGCAAAGTATGGTGGGTCTGACACACCGGTGTCAATGTGTTCTTTTTTCCATTTCCAGGAGTGTATGTTTCTGTGACCGTCCTGGACTCCAACTTAGTTAGTGATGTTTCTCATTCATCCATATCTTCCTATTCCAGCACTGCAGCACTGCTCAGCCCTCATTCTGCCATTGCACGGAGTCTTCAATATTCTCCTTAACTGCTACCACCACCCCCCCCCCCCCCCCCCCCCCACTCCCCATCACACAACACATGCTCACACACACCCAGGTTACCATCATGCTACTGCAGGGCAGCATAGGAGTAGCGACTACCAGCTTGAATGAGTTTTGTGGAAGTTAAGGATGAGTTAAGAGCAAATAACATATGTTCAAATTAAGAAAGCTTGTATAGGCGTGCAGTGGGTGAGAGGACTGGAGATGACCTCGAGAATGCTGTACACATGTTGTGGTGCTACCAACATATCAGGGACCTTGTACTCTGTAGCATGCTGTCATCCGGTAGTCAATTAGCCTCTTTGCAGGTGATGGGTAACTGTGGCACTCAGATGTGTCAGGCTATTTCACACATCAAACAGGTGGCAAAATACTGCTTTGGGAAAGGAGGAGGATTACAAGGACAGTAGTCTTCATATCAAGACGTGATGATGAGCTTTCAAATCACTGGCCGTGTATGTGGTTAACTTGTTCCAGTCCCCAATAACTTTGTCAACTTTCCTCTTTAAGAAGATCAAATATGCTGAGCAATAGTTGTATACTTAAAAATATTTTTCTCAAGATGATGATTTTAGTATGAGCCATGACTACAGAATAAAGGGACTGTGATCTAAACATTACTACATGTTGTAGTGTGCCAATTAGTAATGTGAGCTTACCTTTACAATGACTTATTTTTTAAATGTCAATTTCCTACTTAAATAATTGTCTTCTTCCTCTTTGATCACGTTTTCCTCACAATCTACCACAGTACACATTTGAAACACAACTGCACATTTGTGACCAATCACTTGTAGTTACAAAGGCACTGCCAATTTTCAATATGAATTATGTACTAGGTAATTGATATCCAGTGTCAGGTTCTAGCATAAAATTCTGAACAACTGTTTCACTGATATGCTTTAGTACACAATCAATGAAGAATTAATGTCAAAGAAAATTATGAAAAAATGTGCCACACAAGATAACATTAAAGTGATTACTTTAACATGTAATTAAGCTACTGAAGAAAGTGAAAATCTCACCTGCTACTACCTCCTCTGCTTGCACCTCTTGTGGCTCCTGCAAAAAGAAAAAAAAACTGAATAACTATACATCAACTTAATTTAAGTGTAAATCAAACACCTTAAATGTGCCAGTGGTATGTCATCTCACTGCACATGCCCATGTAATTGTTAATGAGTTGGCAAATTAAATATTGATAGCGTTTAGGAATCAGGTGCAGTGACAAGTATATGGATATGAAATTCTATTAATGTGAGACTGATAAAGCTGAATAATGATCCAAGTTAAGAATCACAAAATATTTGAGTTTTAATTGAGTTTTACGGTCTGAATTCCTTAGAACATTCAGCTGCCACATACAGCCACTGTCACAGAGTAGGACAAAGGTGCCCACAAAACGCAGGTCAGCAGGGTGGGAATGCATACAATAGCTGCTGGATGGTTGAAGGCTGGTGTAAGGATACTGCCAGTGACCAAAATAGAAGTACAGCATAGTTTGCTGGATCGAGCACCCCTCAACAATGATCTGGTGTAGTAGCCCAAGGGATAATGGAAGGGGAAATGAATAACAGACCACTATAAAATCACAGATCAGAGAGATAGTGGTAGTGTCCATCATGACTACGTCTGCTGCTATTGGGCCAGGAATTTATGAATGGATCTTGGTCCCAGAGAGCCATCTGAAATTGGGCAACACAACAGAGGAGGAAGTACAACTGTTAAAAGAACTAGTAAATTAAATGCAGCCATTTTTTGCTATCCTGATGGGTGTGACAACACTGTGTGTGCAACTGTTTATAACAAATGTAGTTTGCCATCATAGAATGATGGTTAGAAAACATGGAGAGCACATCTCTGCACGTGAGTTGAGTCACAACATTGCTCCGTCAGACGAGTGACTATGACATGGCACGGTAAAGATGAAGTGCAAGAATGGAACATTGTTGGCAGCAATGATTACATTTCTTACTGGGGAAATAATGTTTCACTGAGCGTGCCAGGGAGCATTTAATCTCTAGTCATCCTTAGAAAGCTGCTATTTGGGTGTGCACGTAGGTGGGGTAGGAGTGAGAAAATGGATTGCTAATGGGAAATACTCACTTCATTTTGTTCCGTAGATAATGATGAGATGTTGGGCAAATTTGGCAGTGCACGTGAGGTCCAGATGGGGATTGGAGTGCATGGAGAATGAAAGGTATGTGGGTACTAGCACAGTAAATATAAGGTGACAGGAGGTCAGTGAAGAGGGCACCTTTCTGACAGGTTCTGTGAGAGCCCCAAGGGGATCAGCAGAAAGGGGTGAGGGAGTTGGCCAGTAAGCTAGAAGCAGACTGTTCAGCGACTTAGGGATGTGAACAGTACAAATGGAAAAGTCCTGGCAAGGAAGTGAAAGGCAGACAGGAATAGTTTGAAGCTGGGTAGTCACGAAAACTATGAATGTCATCCTAATAAACAGCACGACTCCACTGCATGACATAGAATATGTCCCTGGGTGATGGTGTGAGGTTGGGGGGAGCTTTCTGGGTTGGCAGAAGAAGACTCAGATGTATGTTGGCTGGAGGAACATGGAAAATTTTCGTAAGAGTGTTCCTCCTATCTTTCCTGGCCTGTCAGTTGAGTAGCATGTAACTTTCTCCCATTACGCAAAAGTTTGTGGCTTGTTTGCACAGCTGGAGAGGAGGAGGAGGAGGAGGAGGAGATGGGGCTACTACTCTGACACTGTGTAATTTTACAACCATAGTGCTGTATTTCGTATCATATGTCTAAATGTCCATGTCCTTCATGAACTGAGATGTTGCAAGTACAGTACTCTAACTGCCTGATGGTAGAACACAGGGTTACTGACAAGCCGACAATTTTCTACTGACCTGGTAAGGCATCATTCTCCTTGACCAAGATTTCCTGGATCACATGAGGACTGATAGCGGTGACCTGCGTGAAGACGTACGGACATTGCGTGCAACATGCTTGGCAAGTTACTGGCTTATTTTACAAGCTTAAATTTTATCGCTCCTTGATGATCACATGTGGGGGTACAATGCAATAATGCCTTGGTTGGAATCCTGCAAGGCACTGCTCCTTCACAACTAAGTAGAGTTTTAAGTTGTTTTGTTATATTTGAGTAAGGTCATGTCTATATTACCTGAAACTGCATCTGTAATATTAATGCACCTATGGGCGATTCAGTGCATGATCATCAGTCAATGTTATTAATTGCACTTTGTGTTCATGGGCCATGTGTCATGCAAGTGTAAGACTATTCCGAGTTTTAAGTTTCATGAAGGGAATCTACTCTAACACTATCTGTGTTTGAGGCAAAGAAATCTTGGTACATGTGTACACTTGAGCTAATATATCAGCAGGTGCTGAAATTTTTGCTTCTGAATAATACAAATTTTAAAGAGTATTAATTTTTATCTCTTGTCAGTTGTGCCAGACATTCACATTTTCTACTTCCTGGCCCTTATTGTATGAAGCTTTATTTGTGCAGAATACTGTTCCCACTGATTGTCAGCAGGAAATGGTGTGTTCCAGTTACCTGGGCCCAGAGCAGAGGTATGTTTACGTTTTGCCATGGCGGCACTTCCATCGTCACGTGGCACTCAGATTGAGTGGTAGTCTTCTGCCCTTAGTAGTCACACTGTGGTGGCTCAAGGGAAGCGAAGTTGCTAATTTGACACGTGCCATGGTGGAGTGTCACCTCTGGGCAGGAACCAGTAGTCTGCTCTTTTTGGAGCATCTCTTGAAATTGGGAGATTAAGGCACATTTACCAAGCCTGAGGTTCCTCCTCATTATACCTTTAACTACTTGCTTAAAATTTGATCTCTTACTACTAATTCTCAAGACGTAAACTTTAAACCCTGCTAGTTAAAAGTGTAAACTGTCAATCGTTAACCTGATGCATAGTGATTCACTAACGCCAATTGGGGAATTTGGCTGCTTGTTTCTTGTTGACTGTGATAGCTCTCTGCTGTAGCTCTCAGCTTGCTCTGAATTTTGGATGATGGTATATTTATAAAAAGTCATTTTTAATGTTTGTTTGCAATGCAATGTATAAATTACTACTTAAGGGATTCTCTTTCTTTTTCTTAAGTGTTATACATTGCTAAGAGCCCTTGCAACAGTTTCAATCAGTGGTTTGACTTGTGAATCTTCCTATATTTGGAATAATGTTATTCAATTGTCTAACAGTTGTAAAAGCTGCAAGTTGTTAGCTCATTTTCTGTCTGTCATTGTAGTTCATTGGACTGATAAATTTTTTTTTTGTTGAACCTGCCCAATCAGTGTGACCTTTCCTTGTTTTGTGACCTGTGTAATTCCAATTTCATGCTCTGTGCAAAATGGTACAATTGACAAAATACGGCTTCCAATTAATTAAGCCTGTTCAAGTTTTGACTGTGAGTATTGTGACTGTAAGTAGTTTATTAATTTGTAGTTTTAGTAGTATTAATAATAATAATAATAATAATAATAATAATAATAATAATAATAATAATAATAATAATAATAATACCCGAGGAGGACCGGGAAAAGAATTGGCCTCTGGTATGCTCTGCCAGTCAAAGGCATCGAAAAGAACAATCCACTAATAGGGCTAACCTCCCTAGTTGGTTCTGGACACAATTAAAGAAGCCTCAGACAAGCGCCGTCATGGTCGGGGACGACGCTTGAACCCTATGCCCACCCAAAATGGAAATGACACTGCAAGCCAACTGGAAAATGATTTAAATACAAATAGAGTTGTTTTGCAGGATATGCTTCCTGCAATCACCCTCGAAGGAAAACAAAGACAGAGGTTGAGATGGTCAGATGAAGTTAATCAACACCTCATGTTCTGTTATTACCACACAACAAACATAGGAACAAACACAACTGGATACAGATCACAAGTATACACAACAGTTATTACCAGATACCCCATAATACAATTCTTAACAGAACAATGACTAGCTGATCAGATTCGTGTAATGATCAAAAATAACAGGATACCACAGTCAGAATTAGAAAACATCAAACAACAAGTACAACAAATACTGGAACAAAATAATTTGCAATTAGAAGAAGAAGAAGAAGAAAATACAGTACTGGCCTCACACATCCCAGAGCAAATAAACAAAGAACAACACACGTCAATTAAACAATCAGAGGAAAACGAAATCTTAAGACTGCCATCAGAACAAGTACAAATAGAACACAAAGAGACACACATGTTAGATATAGAAGAAAAATTTCAGCTGACATATATAGAACACAAAGACACAAATACACACATTAGACATTTCTTGCATAGACCGCCAAATAACCCACAAGTCGAAACAACAATAAAAACTATCAACACAATCATACACAACAAAATAAATGAAAACACAACTATGGATGAGTTAAAACTACTGGTTTATATAGGAGCACTCACTACACTAAATATACGCACTAGGCAGAGATCAGAACCAACCAATCAAAACAAAGAAGAAACGCACAACCCAGCATGGCCACACAGGCTACAGATGAGAATAGAAAAACTGATCAAAGACATTGGACAGCTAACACAATTTATAAGACATCAAATGTCAGAAAAAAACGAAAAAGGTTAGGTAAAATCTCACAACAAGAAGCGATAGAGCAATTAGATGAAAAGAAGCAGAAATTACAAGCATTGGCCAAACGACTTAGAAGATACAAAAATGTGGAAATAGAAGGAAAAAAAAAACCAAACATTCAACTCAAACCAAAAGATATTTTACCAGACAATAGATAACACACATTAAAATAGACAATCCACCAAACATAACAGACATGGATCACTTCTGGAGCAACATATGGTCAAACCTGGTACAACATAACAGGCATGCACGGTGCATAGAAGCAGAAACAGACACATAAAAGATGATACCACAAATGCCTGAAATGATAATTTTGCAACATGAAGTCACCAAAGCAATTAACTCTACTCACAACTGGAAAGCCCCTGGAAAAGATAAAATAGCAAATTTCTGGCTAAAGGAGTTCACCTCAACACATTCACATCTAACTAAATTATTTAACAGTTACATTGCAGACCCATAAAGATTCCCTGACACACTTACACATGGAATAACTTATATGAAACCTGAAGATCAAGCAGACACAGCAAACCTAGTTAAATACCGCTCCATAATATGCCTACCAACAATATACAAAGTATTATCTTCAGTCATTACACAGAAATTAATGACACATACAACACAGAACAAAATTATAAATGAGTAACTAAAAGGCTGTTGTAGTGGAGCACAAGGATGTAAAGAGCAAATGGTATTAGATGCAGAGGTAACATATCAAGCTAAAACCAAACAAAGGTCGCAACACTATGCATACATTGATTACCTAAAATCTTTTGATGGTGTACCCCACTCATGATTACTACAAATATTGGAAATATACAAAGTTGATCATAAATTGATACAGTTCCTAAACATAGTAATGAAAAATTGGAAAACCACACTTAATATCCAAACAAATTCAAATAACATCACATCACAACCAATACAGATTCAGCGTGGAATATACAAAGGAGACTCATTAAGTCCTTTCTGGTTCTGTCTTGCTATGAACCCACTATCCAACATGCTAATTAATACAAATTATGGATACAATATTACTGAGACATACCCACACAAAATCACACATTTGCTATACATGGATGATCTAAAACTACTGGCAGCAACAAATCAACAACTCAACCAATAACTAAAGATAACAGAAGTATTCAGCAATGATAGAATGCATAGAAGAGATGGAATAAACAAATGCCTATAAATATCTAGGATACAGACAAAAAATATGAATAGATAATAAAAATATTAAAGAAGTAAAAGAAAAATATAGACAAAGACTAACAAAAATACTGAAAACAGAATTGACAGCACGAAACAAAACAAAAGCTATAAATAATTATGCTATACCAATATTGACCTACTCAGTTGGAGTAGTGATATGGAGTAATACAGACCTAGAAGCACTCATTACACTTACACAATCACAATGCCACAGATATAGAATACATCACATACATTCAGCAACAGAAAGATTCACATTAAGCAGAAAGGAAGGAGGAAGGGGATTTATTGACATAAAAAACCTACATTATGGACAGGTAGACAATTTAAGAAAATTCTTTCTAGAAGGAGCATAAACCAGCAAAATACACAAAGCAGTCACTCATATAAATGCATCGGCTACACCACTGCAATTTCATAACCACTTCTACAACCCTTCAGATCACATAACATCAACAGATTCAAAGGTAGTAAATTGGAAAAAGAAAACACTACATAGCAAGCATCCGTATCATCTAACACAGCCACACATCGATCAAGATGCATCCAACACATGGCTACGAAGAGGCAATACATACAGTGAAATGGAAGGATTCATGATTGCAATACAGTATCAAACAATAAACACCAGATATTACAGCAAGCATATTATTGAAGATCCCAGTACCACAACAGATAATTGCAGACTTTGCAAACAACAAATCACATCACAAGCGGATGTACAATACTAGCATATACACAACACCCCAGAAGACATGACAATGTAGCAAAAATAAGAGATCAACAACTTGCCATCCAACATAAACTAATAAAACAACACGTTCCCACATACAAATATGCACCACAAAATATACTGAACAATGATGAATACAAATTATACTGGAACAGAAGCCTTATAACAAATAAAACGCCACGACTTGACAAACCTGACATCATACTCACCAATAAAAAGAAGAAATTAACACAACTAATCGAAATATCCATACCCAATACAACAAATATACAAAAGAAAACAGGAGAAAAAATTGAAAAATACATCCAACTGGCTGAGGAAGTCAAGGACATGTGGCATCAGGATAAAGCTGACATTATACCTATTATACTATCAAGTACAGCAGTCATACCACACAATATCCACCAGTACATCAATGCAATACTGCTCCATCCAAACTTGTGTATACAACTACAGAAATCTATAATTATTGATACATGTTCAATTACCCGAAAGTTCCTAAATGCAATGTAACGTATACCACACAAATAAAAGGTAGTCACACTTTATCAAGGTCCACATCACTTTCCATTTTTAACCAGACGTAACATCTGAGAAAGGAAAGAAATAATAATAATGTTGGTAAGTAATAAAGGGTATTACATAAAACAACAAGGGACATAATATGCGAGTCCACATTCCTTTACTTTTCCTTAAAGCTGTTCCAACGCTAGTTGTGTGGTATCAATGTCTTAATGATGTAAGAAGAGCAGCAATGTGACTCACCCATCCTGGAACACACAACTGAAGATTCAACAGACAGATTCATTGTTCATCTTTCATTTCAGGAAGAGCTGAGTTTGTTATGCAATTCTTTCCACAATGCAGCAAAATGATTCTCTTAAACCGAACTGAAACTAGCAAGACAATCAATGTTTGTGGTAAGCTACACAGAGTTAATGAGGAAGTATGAAGATTTAAGACATATGGCAATAGTAATCATTACAGATGCCATTTCATATTACATGCCAAATCAGCTATCTTTAAAAAACCAGCTCAACTACTAAAGCAAGAGTAATGTTTGATTGTCTTGCCAAATGGAATACGAATCTGTCACTTAACAGTCTTCCAATGGTAGGACCAACCATGAAATATTATTTGTACACCTCAAGGTTATGCTTCCAAATGCATCGCGTTGTCTTCACAGTAGACAAGGAGAATATGTTTCGACAAGTTCTGGTAGTAGATGAAGATCACACTTTCCAATGAATGTTGTGGAAGAGTGATAGATCTGCACCACTTCAGGAATACCAATGAAGGATAAACACATACACAATGACTTGGGCCCCCTTACTTGCAGACGTGTGTCTGTCAATAGCTCACGAAGAGAGGGAGCAGAGTGAGGCAGCAAACATTTTCACTAATCATTTCAATATGGACTACTGTATCTCAGGTTGTTATACAGTAAGGGCTGAAATCGATCTCCAGCAAGGACTTCTGAAGGTATTGATCAGAAGTGGATCTTCACTATGGAAATGGTACAACAACAGTGCCAAACTATTCAAAAATATCCCCTCAGTAGAGCAAGAAACACAACTACTTTTCTGCTTGGTAATGATGAGGATATTAGAACACCTGGTTTATTCTAGCATCCAGCTAATGATCATTTTAAAATTGTAAACAATCTCAAACCAGCACCTAATATCTACAGCTTCACAAAACACACATTACTGTGCGACACGCCAAATATCTTGGGTCCTTTTTGATGAATTAGTTCAACTGTGATCACACTTAAGACATTTTTGCAATGTCTATGGCAGCGTAAGTTAATGTGGGATGAGCTCTTGCCCTCGGACTTGCATTCCTTGTGGCAGACACTATACAGTTAAATTCATATGACAGACAGCATGCACGTTGATTGTATAGTCATTGCAAGAGGGACACCTATCAGCATACAGAAGTCAGTACAAGATTTGGAAGACTATCCAAAGATTTATCATTTGATTCTATTTCATGTATCAGAGACCTATCTTAATATTACTGGAAGCAAATCCCAAAAAGCAAAAGCAGCTACACACTTACTTTTACTTCACTCAGCACAATCTGTGATACATGAGATACCAAACATGAAGTTAGTTTTATTGAATTACTAAGCTACATGTGTTAAAATCTTCTTACCCAGAGACAAGATAACATCTCTATGGAAAGCACGAGATATGTATTAAATAGCCACAAAAATATCCAAAGAAGATTTTTTGAAGTTTGTCTGGCTATGATAATAGCAAGAAGAGTGACTCTGCTATCAGTGTAGGAAGGTACTTCTTGTGTAGTTGCAATAACTAAATATTTTAGACACATTAGTTATCATATCTACTGCTGTGTAATCTAAAACTTGGGTAAAGTTACATATTTTACAATGTCTATAGGACCGATGAACAATGGCTGCAGCAATAAAGTCATATTTTAGTTCAAACAGTTCATTTAAACTTTTATTGACTTCAGGAATTTTTTTCTCCTGTGGATGAACTCTGTTGCAAATTTATGAAGAATTTCTACAGAGTGGGAAAACAATAGTTGCACTATTAGGCTTCACCGTACCTGCTGATTTTTGGTTTATTCCTTGCTACCCCATTCTTGTTCAGTCATGTGCCTAGCCCATAGATCTGTAAGCACAGTGGCAACTGTCATTGTATCAGGAGAAAAACATGAAGGTGAGCTGTCATTAGCCAGTATGAAAGTATTGTTTGAGAAAGTTTTTGGATTCTTCAATATACAATTTTATTGTGACAATTTATTTGAGATAACATTTTGGTAACCAGTGTAAACGGAGTTCCATATGTTGTAGGGGCCAGGAAGGAGTGGAGTGCAAAAAAACAATGAGAATGAAATGGAGATGAATAGGATACATAGAAAGGAGTTGATTAATTAAAATGAGGTTGTGAAGGGCAGCACACACCAGGGATGAAAACCCTTGGCTGATGAAATTAGTGAGCACCCTAGGAGGAGGCCAGGAAACTGTGTGGTGTTCATTACATGCCACAAAACCAAACTTGTTTCACTACTGGTGAAACTCACCGATGCTCTGCCAGTCTCACAGGTGCTACCCTCTAGTTTCACTCACCTGAGCAATAGGAGGTGGATCTTGCTCCTCGACAGGGCCTGATTGAGAGAAAAGAAATTGCATGTTAATATAAAAACTACTTTATCTGCAAAAGTAAAACAAACAGGTGATTAACTAAGAATGATACAATATGACATGATAAAGAACAGAATTATTTCAATCTTTTAATGTGCCTACTGATCAGTGAATAAATGAGCATCTGATCTACACAATTGTGTACAGCAGTGAACATTACTAACCGAGTTCCATAAAGCCAAAACTTTATTCCAGTTGGTGGCTACTGTCTGAAGACTGCACAGGGGCAAACAAATTTTACTGTCAACATTTCACTTAATTAAGGACCAAATTTTACAATCCTGTAGTAATGTGCTTATTGAAACATACCACTTTATTTAACAGGATTAACTCACTGTGGCAAGTGTAACAGGTAGGAAAGGTGTGTATCACTGTATATGCAGCCTCACTCATTGCAGGCATTGCCAACATTATATTCATCAAGAATTTGACAATAAGAGCACTTAGTGACTTGCAGGAAACTTCACCCCCAATTTCAAATTATCATGAATTTTTCTCAAGGATACCCCACACAAAGTAATAGCAAACATTTTGATCACTTACCACATTTTTGATGTTTGTGCAGACAAACTGCCACATCAAACAAATGCAATGCAACCCTTCTTTCTTTATTTACAGATGGGTACATACAGCCACAAGAGGGTGTGGCAGATGATGTGGGGTACTTCTCAGGTGCTTTCTTCATAGGGGTGAGGTGGGAAGAGCTTTGATGGGTATGGCAACAGGATGGAGCAGGAGACATAACAGGAATGAGGTGGACGTGGGCGGTGTACCATCTGGATGGTTCCTTACAATTCTGTCTTGTGAAATTCAACAGAGGGCTCTCTGTTGCTGGCATGTTAAGAGGCCTGAAACGAACTCAGTATAGCTCATCTTGCCCATGACAGACACTGATTAGTTTCTGTACAGAGGCCCATAACACTGGACAATTTTCCAGTATTCCTGCAATGCACAGCCTTCATAGATCACTGCACAAGGGCTTACCAGCCAACCCAGGTCACAAACTCTACATCAACTATAACTTCAGACTGCCATGACTATACTAATAAGAATGCAGCCCTCAATATTGACATCGCCAGTGCAACCTACACTTTAGGTGCCTACAGCAGTGCTTCTCAGTTTTTACAGAGTGCTAAAATGGAGAGTCAAGGAATTGTTCTCATAGTAGCAAATATCTTTCAGTGGATCAGGGCATTCTCTACCTTGCCCTCACTAGAAACCTGTTTCATGCTGTTACACACAAAATGTGTTGCAATGAAGCTATTCCCCTTGGCCACTGAGGAACATCTCTCTTCTTGTGTTATTTACATTACTTCTTTGTTTCTGGAAACTTATTACCAGGGTCTTGTGTTCCCGTGGGTAGCCTTCATCTCTGTGTCATTCCACCTCACTATCCTCCTTCAATGATGATGTTGCCTGATTCTGGCATTATTCTTCCAGGTCTGTGCCTCCTGGATGGCACTCCATGAGGATGTCAGTTGTCACATTTTTGGTGCTGTTATAGACAAATTTTCCTCTGAGCACAACAACAACATTGGAATCTAGGACACCACTAGTGCAACTTGCAGTGCTCACCTAACACCGTCAAGAATGATTCCCGTATTAGTGATAACCTCAGAGCATATCAGAACTATTTTTGTGTTGCTTGCACTGGGAAGCTGCTTTACTTGCGCAACATTATCATGAGCCTTCTTTTTGCAACGAAGTTACAACGGTATGGCTACCTGAGCAAACTAGTTGGGACATGGCACATGGCAGTTCCCTGCTGGATTCCCTGTAGAGAGTTGAAGCAGGAATACAAATAGATTGGCTTAGGAACAGACTGTAGGGAAAATCTTAATGGGAAATATTTTATAAACAAAGGAAAAGTGATACTGTACATACATTATAATTGGATACTTATTATCAGCCATTCTCTCCACATATGTGAAAATATTTCTCCTATTGAGACAGGAAAGGGTCTGAATGGGTGAGAAACTGACAAATCAAGCTGAAGGTGGGAACCCTCCTTGCATCATATTCTACACTCCTGGAAATTGAAATAAGAACACCGTGAATTCATTGTCCCAGGAAGGGGAAACTTTATTGACGCAGTCCTGGGGTCAGATACATCACATGATCACACTGACAGAACCACAGGCACATAGACACAGGCAACAGACCAGGCACAATGTCGGCACTAGTACAGTGTATATCCACCTTTCGCAGCAATGCAGGCTGCTATTCTCCCATGGAGACGATCGTAGAGATGCTGGATGTAGTCCTGTGGAACGGCTTGCCATGCCATTTCCACCTGGCGCCTCAGTTGGACCAGCGTTCGTGCTGGACGTGCAGACCGCGTGAGACGACGCTTCATCCAGTCCCAAACATGCTCAATGGGGGACAGATCCGGAGATCTTGCTGGCCAGGGTAGTTGACTTACACATTCTAGAGCACGTTGGGTGGCACGGGATACATGCGGACGTGCATTGTCCTGTTGGAACAGCAAGTTCCCTTGCCGGTCTAGGAATGGTAGAACGATGGGTTCGATGACGGTTTGGATGTACCGTGCACTATTCAGTGTCCCCTCGACGATCACCAGAGGTGTACGGCCAGTGTAGGAGTTCGCTCCCCACACCATGATGCCGGGTGTTGGCCCTGTGTGCCTCGGTCGTATGCAGTCCTGATTGTGGCGCTCACCTGCACGGTGCCAAACACGCATACGACCATCATTGGCACCAAGGCAGAAGCGACTCTCATCGCTGAAGACGACACGTCTCCATTCGTCCCTCCATTCACGCCTGTCGCGACACCACTGGAGGCGGGCTGCACGATGTTGGGGCGTGAGCGGAAGATGGCCTAACGGTGTGCGGGACCATAGCCCAGCTCCATGGAGACGGTTGCGAATGGTCCTCGCCGATACCCCAGGTGCAACAGTGTCCGTAATTTGCTGGGAAGTGGCGGTGCGGTCCCCTACCGCACTGCGTAGGATCCTACGGTCTTGGCGTGCATCCGTGCGTCGCTGCGGTCCGGTCCCAGGCCGACGGGCCGTGCACCTTCCGTCGACCTCTGGCGACAACATTGATGTACTGTGGAGACCTCACGCCCCACGTGTTGAGCAATTCGGCGGTACGTCCACCCGGCCTCCCGCATGCCCACTATACGCCCTCGCTCAAAGTCCGTCAACTTCACGTACGGTTCACGTCCACGCTGTCGCGGCATGCTACCAGTGTTAAAGACTGCGATGGAGCTCTGTATGCAACGGCAAACTAGCTGACACTGACGGCGGCGGTGCACAAATGCTGATCAGCTAGCGCCATTCGACGGCCAACAACGCGGTTCCTGGTGTGTCCGCTGTGCCGTGCATGTGATCATTGCTTGTACAGCCCTCTCGCAGTGTCCGGAGCAAAGTATGGTGGGTCTGACACACCGGTGTCAATGTGTTCTTTTTTCCATTTCCAGGAGTGTATGTTTCTGTGACCCTCCTGGACTCCAACTTAGTTAGTGATGTTTCTCATTCATCCATATCTTTCTGTTCCAGCACTGCAGCACTGCTCAGCCCTCATTCTGCCATTGCACGGAGTCTTCAATATTCTCCTTAACTGCTACCACCCCCCCCCCCCCCCCCCCACTCCCCACCACACAACACATGCTCACACACACCCAGGTTACCATCATGCTACTGCAGGGCAGCATAGGAGTAGCGACTACCAGCTTGAATGAGTTTTGTGGAAGTTAAGGATGAGTTAAGAGCAAATAACATATGTTCAAATTAAGAAAGCTGGTATAGGCGTGCAGTGGGTGAGAGGACTGGAGATGACCTCGAGAATGCTGTACACATGTTGTGGTGCTACCAACATATCAGGGACCTTGTACTCTGTAGCATGCTGTCATCCGGTAGTCAATTAGCCTCTTTGCAGGTGATGGGTAACTGTGGCACTCAGATGTGTCAGGCTATTTCACACATCAGACAGGTGGCAAAATACTGCTTTGGGAAAGGAGGAGGATTACAAGGACAGTAGTCTTCATATCAAGACGTGATGATGAGCTTTCAAATCACTGGCCGTGTATGTGGTTAACTTGTTCCAGTCCCCAATAACTTTGTCAACTTTCCTCTTTAAGAAGATCAAATATGCTGAGCAATAGTTGTATACTTAAAAATATTTTTCTCAAGATGATGATTTTAGTATGAGCCATGACTACAGAATAAAGGGACTGTGATCTAAACATTACTACATGTTGTAGTGTGCCAATTAGTAATGTGAGCTTACCTTTACAATGACTTATTTTTTAAATGTCAATTTCCTACTTAAATAATTGTCTTCTTCCTCTTTGATCACGTTTTCCTCACAATCTACCACAGTACACATTTGAAACACAACTGCACATTTGTGACCAATCACTTGTAGTTACAAAGGCACTGCCAATTTTCAATATGAATTATGTACTAGGTAATTGATATCCAGTGTCAGGTTCTAGCATAAAATTCTGAACAACTGTTTCACTGATA
This sequence comes from Schistocerca gregaria, assembly GCF_023897955.1. Taxonomy (NCBI): domain Eukaryota; kingdom Metazoa; phylum Arthropoda; class Insecta; order Orthoptera; family Acrididae; genus Schistocerca; species Schistocerca gregaria. The sequence goes on from NC_064925.1 coordinate 46,571,874, forward strand.
TGCTTTAGTACACAATCAATGAAGAATTAATGTCAAAGAAAATTATGAAAAAATGTGCCACACAAGATAACATTAAAGTGATTACTTTAACATGTAATTAAGCTACTGAAGAAAGTGAAAATCTCACCTGCTACTACCTCCTCTGCTTGCACCTCTTGTGGCTCCTGCAAAAAGAAAAAAAAAACTGAATAACTATACATCAACTTAATTTAAGTGTAAATCAAACACCTTAAATGTGCCAGTGGTATGTCATCTCACTGCACATGCCCATGTAATTGTTAATGAGTTGGCAAATTAAATATTGATAGCGTTTAGGAATCAGGTGCAGTGACAAGTATATGGATATGAAATTCTATTAATGTGAGACTGATAAAGCTGAATAATGATCCAAGTTAAGAATCACAAAATATTTGAGTTTTAATTGAGTTTTACGGTCTGAATTCCTTAGAACATTCAGCTGCCACATACAGCCAAAAGGTGCCCACAAAACGCAGATCAGCAGGGTGGGAATGCATACAATAGCTGCTGGATGGTTGAAGGCTGGTGTAAGGATACTGCCAGTGACCAAAATAGAAGTACAGCATAGTTTGCTGGATCGAGCACCCCTCAACAATGATCTGGTGTAGTAGCCCAAGGGATAATGGAAGGGGAAATGAATAACAGACCACTATAAAATCACAGATCAGAGAGATAGTGGTAGGGTCCATCATGACTACATCTGCTGCTATTGGGCCAGGAATTTATGAATGGATCTTGGTCCCAGAGAGCCATCTGAAATTGGGCAACACAACAGAGGAGGAAGTACAACTGTTAAAAGAACTAGTAAATTAAATGCAGCCATTTTTTGCTATCCTGATGGGTGTGACAACACTGTGTGTGCAACTGTTTATAACAAATGTAGTTTGCCATCATAGAATGATGGTTAGAAAACATGGAGAGCACATCTCTGCACGTGAGTTGAGTCACAACATTGCTCCGTCAGACGAGTGACTATGACATGGCACGGTAAAGATGAAGTGCAAGAATGGAACATTGTTGGCAGCAATGATTACATTTCTAACTGGGGAAATAATGTTTCACTGAGCGTGCCAGGGAGCATTTAATCTCTAGTCATCCTTAGAAAGCTGCTATTTGGGTGTGCACGTAGGTGGGGTAGGAGTGAGAAAATGGATTGCTAATGGGAAATACTCACTTCATTTTGTTCCGTAGATAATGATGAGATGTTGGGCAAATTTGGCAGTGCACGTGAGGTCCAGATGGGGATTGGAGTGCATGGAGAATGAAAGGTATGTGGGTACTAGCACAGTAAATATAAGGTGACAGGAGGTCAGTGAAGAGGGCACCTTTCTGACAGGTTCTGTGAGAGCCCCAAGGGGATCAGCAGAAAGGGGTGAGGGAGTTGGCCAGTAAGCTAGAAGCAGACTGTTCAGCGACTTAGGGATGTGAACAGTACAAATGGAAAAGTCCTGGCAAGGAAGTGAAAGGCAGACAGGAATAGTTTGAAGCTGGGTAGTCACGAAAACTATGAATGTCATCCTAATAAACAGCACGACTCCACTGCATGACATAGAATATGTCCCTGGGTGATGGTGTGAGGTTGGGGGGAGCTTTCTGGGTTGGCAGAAGAAGACTCAGATGTATGTTGGCTGGAGGAACATGGAAAATTTTCGTAAGAGTGTTCCTCCTATCTTTCCTGGCCTGTCAGTTGAGTAGCATGTAACTTTCTCCCATTACACAAAAGTTTGTGGCTTGTTTGCACAGCTGGAGAGGAGGAGGAGGAGGAGGAGGAGATGGGGCTACTACTCTGACACTGTGTAATTTTACAACCATAGTGCTGTATTTCGTATCATATGTCTAGATGTCCATGTCCTTCATGAACTGAGATGTTGCAAGTACAGTACTCTAACTGCCTGATGGTAGAACACAGGGTTACTGACAAGCCGACAATTTTCTACTGACCTGGTAAGGCATCATTCTCCTTGACCAAGATTTCCTGGATCCCCCATCATTAAGGTACAAGAGACAACCTCAGGCAGAGGCGGCATGGTCACCTTTACAACTTTTGCAACTGGAGGAGGAAGGAGCCAGGTTACACAGTTGGCTGTGTGTCACCAGGACATTCGAGTGTGGTCATAATGATGATGCCGGTAGCAGTAAATTCTGTTCAGAATGTGTTGTCTTACTGATGTTTGACAGAAACATCACTATCAAACGTGAAAAAAAGAAGGCAAGCCTGGACCTCCTCCCACAGTGTAGCCAGGGAAGGAAGAGTTGCTGGGTAATATGAAATAGCATTCAATGATTGTTCAACATTCACAGGAACGCCCATTTGATATCGGCCAGAATTTTGCAGCTCAATACGCTTCATGCATTACGCACCCAACCAATACCAGCCACTCTGACAAGGGAGCCCTCCACAAGGACACCACCATGCCACAGCAATGGCTGTCTGGAATGGCAGCCACTGCTGGGAGTCCGATGCTCTGAGAAAACAAGCAATGACTATTTGCCATACATGGGGAGTGAACAACTCAGGAATCAAGAGTGTGATCCCTGTGTTGTCAGGGGGTTCAGCCATATGGATACATAACAGTCCCATCATCCTGGTGGCTCAGCTTGGTTGAAGGGGACTACAGGGAGAAAGGGCAAGGGAAGGACAAGGGAAGGAATGGGGAAAGAGGCATTCACACCACAGATGCCAGGGGGGGTGTTGTTCCTCAATAGGCTCACACTAAAGTACAGGAAATTTTAAAGTGGAGGTCAAACCTCAAGTGGGGACCTAAACACCAAAAAGGATGAATGAACAGGCAGAAGAAACAAAATTGCAAACAACACAAGAAAGCAATTGGATAGCAATGTCGATTTAAATCAGAACACTGAGAAAGGGGAAGGAGGGGGGCAATGGAGAAAAAGCAAGGATAGAGAGGGAGAGCAGGGTGACAAATGCAGCCAATAGAGAAGAACTGGATGCATTGCCCCATGTGCACCACGTCTGAACTAACGAAACAACTGTGAGACCCCAGGGAGGGATCTGACCCGAGTGCATCAGAATGTTCCATCAAGATGCCCATCATAAAACTGCCATCATTCAGAGGTTATGTAAAGCAGATCAGGCATTTTTGTGACATTTGTGAGTCTTGTGGTAAATAATAAGGTGTTATAGGACACTGCTAAATAAAAATTTACTTGGATCAGTAACGTGTGCCTCTCACAATGCAATTGCCCTTCTTCTGGTGGCTAGCACTAATTTCAATGCAGCTTTTGCTACAGTTTGCAACACATACGATAACCCTAGATTGATTGTGTCAGCACATCTTAAAAAACTGTTGAACTGTTGGTGCTCCTTTAGTGACTGGGGAATGTGCAAGTGAATTTCTTGGACTACTTCAAGCAATGTTCATGTGCTGATGGCATTACAACTAATTGTATCCTTGCAGGAAATAACTATATCTCAGCTATTTGTAGAAAACGTTGACCAGTCTGTGAGAACAGAATTTAAATCCCATCAGAGTTCAAAAGCTTTCTGACATTAGGAGAGAGGTAGGTTTTTCTGTAAAATAAATGCAAATCTGAAATCAAGAAGGATACAGACCTACATGGCACAGCACATATGGGAAAAAACAGCAGACCACCTGCAACACCTAGCACTTTGTGCATTTGAGATTGATCTAGTCCCTGCTAGTGCTGCATTTGTCATGTGCCACTTGCCTCATACTTTGCAGAAGTGCAGAAAATTCAGGCAAGCCACATGTAGTGATCACAAACCTATTCTGATACCCAACAAATTGTTTGCGTAATTGCTTAAAGCATGTTTGTAGGGCTTCTAGTTGCACATCTGTATGCTGTCACGCTTGTCAAAAATCACACCACACAGAAAAGAAACACACAAAATGGAAAAAGGTAGGGGACTGCCCTAGTGACACAAAATACAAACACAATGGTATACATCCATCAACTGCATTGTGTTATTGCTCACCTAAATCATCCCTGGCAAAGAAGTATTGCTTACGACAATGACAATATGGTTAAAAGATAGCAGTGGCACATGAAAAACCTATGCTCTCTCAGTTTCTGACTTGCAGACACGATTTATATCTCAACCATGTGCACAGTGCCTCTGACTTCACAAATGGCAGAGTAGAGCAAACTCCAAGAAACCAATTGAATTATACCAGAAACAAAACAGTGGATCTCTGTTCAAGTCGACTCCTGTATAAACATCTTCATTTTACCTTCTGTCTGTTTAATGTTGCTGGAGATAACTGACATCTCATCTCAATCCCAATGTCTCAGATTTGATGAGTATAAAAATTGTTGATCCAGAATTTTGGTCACCTTGCAAGATCAACATGGTGTTGGGAGCAGAAGTTTGTCTGTACATTCAGAAGGCAAGGACTCTTTCCATAGTAACTGATCATCATGCACTTCAAGAGACAATTTTTTTGGGTTATGTATGTCAAAGCAGTATCAATCGGTAGCCACAAAATTTAGTCAAGATAGCCATTCGTGTTGTGTTCTGTGAAAACTTAGGCTGTGTTTCTTGAAGTAACTGTGAAGGACAGAAGGATCAAATAATGTCTGAGCCACAATATCTCCAGTCTCAGTGCACAGCATTCCACTTTCATCACTAACTACTTAAGTTGCCAATATTGATTTGATCACATGTTCCAAATTGATCGATGCACAAGTGCGATCGTGCATGTGTGCATGTGTGTCAGTTTGGTGGAGCCTGGAAAACGTTTGGCTGAAGGGCACGTGGCTGGCAAGTTGTTGCTTTTGGGGGACTTCCATTGTCCAATGCAGGTCCCTAGATGCTGCTGAAGGTCGATTTGGTGAGGGCAAACTGGGCTGGATCACATGAGGACTGATAGCGGTGACCTGCGTGAAGACATACGGACATTGCGTGCAACATGCTTGGCAAGTTACTGGCTTATTTTACAAGCTTAAATTTTATCGCTCCTTGATGATCACATGTGGGGGTACAATGCAATAATGCCTTGGTTGGAATCCTGCAAGGCACTGCTGCTTCACAACTAAGTAGAGTTTTAAGTTGTTTTGTTATATTTGAGTAAGGTCATGTCTATATTACCTGAAACTGCATCTGTAATATTAATGCACCTATGGGCGATTCAGTGCATGATCATCAGTCAATGTTATTAATTGCACTTTGTGTTCATGGGCCATGTGTCATGCAAGTGTAAGACTATTCCGAGTTTTAAGTTTCATGAAGGGAATCTACTCTAACACTATCTGTGTTTGAGGCAAAGAAATCTTGGTACATGTGTACACTTGAGCTAATATATCAGCAGGTGCTGAAATTTTTGCTTCTGAATAATACAAATTTTAAAGAGTATTAATTTTTATCTCTTGTCAGTTGTGCCAGACATTCACATTTTCTACTTCCTGGCCCTTATTGTATGAAGCTTTATTTGTGCAGAATACTGTTCCCACTGATTGTCAGCAGGAAATGGTGTGTTCCAGTTACCTGGGCCCAGAGCAGAGGTATGTTTACGTTTTGCCATGGCGGCACTTCCATCGTCACGTGGCACTCAGATTGACTGGTAGTCTTCTGCCCTTAGTAGTCACACTGTGGTGGCTCAAGGGAAGCGAAGTTGCTAATTTGACACGTGCCATGGTGGAGTGTCACCTCTGGGCAGGAACCAGTAGTCTGCTCTTTTTGGAGCATCTCTTGAAATTGGGAGATTAAGGCACATTTACCAAGCCTGAGGTTCCTCCTCATTATACCTTTAACTACTTGCTTAAAATTTGATCTCTTACTACTAATTCTCAAGACGTAAACTTTAAACCCTGCTAGTTAAAAGTGTAAACTGTCAATCGTTAACCTGATGCATAGTGATTCACTAACGCCAATTGGGGAATTTGGCTGCTTGTTTCTTGTTGACTGTGATAGCTCTCTGCTGTAGCTCTCAGCTTGCTCTGAATTTTGGATGATGGTATATTTATAAAAAGTCATTTTTAATGTTTGTTTGCAATGCAATGTATAAATTACTACTTAAGGGATTCTCTTTCTTTTTCTTAAGTGTTATACATTGCTAAGAGCCCTTGCAACAGTTTCAATCAGTGGTTTGACTTGTGAATCTTCCTATATTTGGAATAATGTTATTCAATTGTCTAACAGTTGTAAAAGCTGCAAGTTGTTAGCTCATTTTCTGTCTGTCATTGTAGTTCATTGGACTGATAAATTTTTTTTTTGTTGAACCTGCCCAATCAGTGTGACCTTTCCTTGTTTTGTGACCTGTGTAATTCCAATTTCATGCTCTGTGCAAAATGGTACAATTGACAAAATACGGCTTCCAATTAATTAAGCCTGTTCAAGTTTTGACTGTGAGTATTGTGACTGTAAGTAGTTTATTAATTTGTAGTTTTAGTAGTATTAATAATAATAATAATAATAATAATAATAATAATAATACCCGAGGAGGACCGGGAAAAGAATTGGCCTCTGGTATGCTCTGCCAGTCAAAGGCATCGAAAAGAACAATCCACTAATAGGGCTAACCTCCCTAGTTGGTTCTGGACACAATTAAAGAAGCCTCAGACAAGCGCCGTCATGGTCGGGGACGACGCTTGAACCCTATGCCCACCCAAAATGGAAACGACACTGCAAGCCAACTGGAAAATGATTTAAATACAAATAGAGCTGTTTTGCAGGATATGCTTCCTGCAATCACCCTCGAAGGAAAACAAAGACAGAGGTTGAGATGGTCAGATGAAGTTAATCAACACCTCATGTTCTGTTATTACCACACAACAAACATAGGAACAAACACAACTGGATACAGATCACAAGTATACACAACAGTTATTACCAGATACCCCATAATACAATTCTTAACAGAACAATGACTAGCTGATCAGATTCGTGTAATGATCAAAAATAACAGGATACCACAGTCAGAATTAGAAAACATCAAACAACAAGTACAACAAATACTGGAACAAAATAATTTGCAATTAGAAGAAGAAGAAGAAGAAAATACAGTACTGGCCTCACACATCCCAGAGCAAATAAACAAAGAACAACACACGTCAATTAAACAATCAGAGGAAAACGAAATCTTAAGACTGCCATCAGAACAAGTACAAATAGAACACAAAGAGACACACATGTTAGATATAGAAGAAAAATTTCAGCTGACATATATAGAACACAAAGACACAAATACACACATTAGACATTTCTTGCATAGACCGCCAAATAACCCACAAGTCGAAACAACAATAAAAACTATCAACACAATCATACACAACAAAATAAATGAAAACACAACTATGGATGAGTTAAAACTACTGGTTTATATAGGAGCACTCACTACACTAAATATACGCACTAGGCAGAGATCAGAACCAACCAATCAAAACAAAGAAGAAACGCACAACCCAGCATGGCCACACAGGCTACAGATGAGAATAGAAAAACTGATCAAAGACATTGGACAGCTAACACAATTTATAAGACATCAAATGTCAGAAAAAAACGAAAAAGGTTAGGTAAAATCTCACAACAAGAAGCGATAGAGCAATTAGATGAAAAGAAGCAGAAATTACAAGCATTGGCCAAACGACTTAGAAGATACAAAAATGTGGAAATAGAAGGAAAAAAAAAACCAAACATTCAACTCAAACCAAAAGATATTTTACCAGACAATAGATAACACACATTAAAATAGACAATCCACCAAACATAACAGACATGGATCACTTCTGGAGCAACATATGGTCAAACCTGGTACAACATAACAGGCATGCACGGTGCATAGAAGCAGAAACAGACACATAAAAGATGATACCACAAATGCCTGAAATGATAATTTTGCAACATGAAGTCACCAAAGCAATTAACTCTACTCACAACTGGAAAGCCCCTGGAAAAGATAAAATAGCAAATTTCTGGCTAAAGGAGTTCACCTCAACACATTCACATCTAACTAAATTATTTAACAGTTACATTGCAGACCCATAAAGATTCCCTGACACACTTACACATGGAATAACTTATATGAAACCTGAAGATCAAGCAGACACAGCAAACCTAGTTAAATACCGCTCCATAATATGCCTACCAACAATATACAAAGTATTATCTTCAGTCATTACACAGAAATTAATGACACATACAACACAGAACAAAATTATAAATGAGTAACTAAAAGGCTGTTGTAGTGGAGCACGAGGATGTAAAGAGCAAATGGTATTAGATGCAGAGGTAACATATCAAGCTAAAACCAAACAAAGGTCGCAACACTATGCATACATTGATTACCTAAAATCTTTTGATGGTGTACCCCACTCATGATTACTACAAATATTGGAAATATACAAAGTTGATCATAAATTGATACAGTTCCTAAACATAGTAATGAAAAATTGGAAAACCACACTTAATATCCAAACAAATTCAAATAACATCACATCACAGCCAATACAGATTCAGCGTGGAATATACAAAGGAGACTCATTAAGTCCTTTCTGGTTCTGTCTTGCTATGAACCCACTATCCAACATGCTAATTAATACAAATTATGGATACAATATTACTGAGACATACCCACACAAAATCACACATTTGCTATACATGGATGATCTAAAACTACTGGCAGCAACAAATCAACAACTCAACCAATAACTAAAGATAACAGAAGTATTCAGCAATGATAGAATGCATAGAAGAGATGGAATAAACAAATGCCTATAAATATCTAGGATACAGACAAAAAATATGAATAGATAATAAAAATATTAAAGAAGTAAAAGAAAAATATAGACAAAGACTAACAAAAATACTGAAAACAGAATTGACAGCACGAAACAAAACAAAAGCTATAAATAATTATGCTATACCAATATTGACCTACTCAGTTGGAGTAGTGATATGGAGTAATACAGACCTAGAAGCACTCATTACACTTACACAATCACAATGCCACAGATATAGAATACATCACATACATTCAGCAACAGAAAGATTCACATTAAGCAGAAAGGAAGGAGGAAGGGGATTTATTGACATAAAAAACCTACATTATGGACAGGTAGACAATTTAAGAAAATTCTTTCTAGAAGGAGCATAAACCAGCAAAATACACAAAGCAGTCACTCATATAAATGCATCGGCTACACCACTGCAATTTCATAACCACTTCTACAACCCTTCAGATCACATAACATCAACAGATTCAAAGGTAGTAAATTGGAAAAAGAAAACACTACATAGCAAGCATCCGTATCATCTAACACAGCCACACATCGATCAAGATGCATCCAACACATGGCTACGAAGAGGCAATACATACAGTGAAATGGAAGGATTCATGATTGCAATACAGTATCAAACAATAAACACCAGATATTACAGCAAGCATATTATTGAAGATCCCAGTACCACAACAGATAATTGCAGACTTTGCAAACAACAAATCACATCACAAGCGGATGTACAATACTAGCATATACACAACACCCCAGAAGACATGACAATGTAGCAAAAATAAGAGAACAACAACTTGCCATCCAACATAAACTAATAAAACAACACGTTCCCACATACAAATATGCACCACAAAATATACTGAACAATGATGAATACAAATTATACTGGAACAGAAGCCTTATAACAAATAAAACGCCACGACTTGACAAACCTGACATCATACTCACCAATAAAAAGAAGAAATTAACACAACTAATCGAAATATCCATACATAATACAACAAATATACAAAAGAAATCAGGAGAAAAAAATTGAAAAATACGTCCAACAGGCTGAGGAAGTCAAGGACATGTGGCATCAGGATAAAGCTGACATTATACCTATTATACTATCAAGTACAGCAGTCATACCACACAATATCCACCAGTACATCAATGCAATACTGCTCCATCCAAACTTGTGTATACAACTACAGAAATCTATAATTATTGATGCATGTTCAATTACCCGAAAGTTCCTAAATGCAATGTAACGTATACCACACAAATAAAAGGTAGTCACACTTTATCAAGGTCCACATCACTTTCCATTTTTAACCAGACGTAACATCTGAGAAAGGAAAGAAATAATAATAATGTTGGTAAGTAATAAAGGGTATTACATAAAACAACAAGGGACATAATATGCGAGTCCACATTCCTTTACTTTTCCTTAAAGCTGTTCCAACACTAGTTGTGTGGTATCAATGTCTTAATGATGTAAGAAGAGCAGCAATGTGACTCACCCATCCTGGAACACACAACTGAAGATTCAACAGACAGATTCATTGTTCATCTTCCATTTCAGGAAGAGCTGAGTTTGTTATGCAATTCTTTCCACAATGCAGCAAAATGATTCTCTTAAACCGAACTGAAACTAGCAAGACAATCAATGTTTGTTGTAAGCTACACAGAGTTTATGAGGAAGTATGAAGATTTAAGACATATGGTAATAGTAATCATTACAGATGCCATTTCATATTACATGCCAAATCAGCTATCTTTAAAAAACCAGCTCAACTACTAAAGCAAGAGTAATGTTTGATTGTCTTGCCAAATGGAATACGAATCTGTCACTTAACAGTCTTCCAATGGTAGGACCAACCATGAAATATTATTTGTACACCTTAAGGTTATGCTTCCAAATGCATCGCGTTGTCTTCACAGTAGACAAGGAGAATATGTTTCGACAAGTTCTGGTAGTAGATGAAGATCACACTTTCCAATGAATGTTGTGGAAGAGTGATAGATCTGCACCACTTCAGGAATACCAATGAAGGATAAACACATACACAATGACTTGGGCCCCCTTACTTGCAGACGTGTGTCTGTCAATAGCTCACGAAGAGAGGGAGCAGAGTGAGGCAGCAAACATTTTCACTAATCATTTCAATATGGACTACTGTATCTCAGGTTGTTATACAGTAAGGGCTGAAATCGATCTCCAGCAAGGACTTCTGAAGGTATTGATCAGAAGTGGATCTTCACTATGGAAATGGTACAACAACAGTGCCAAACTATTCAAAAATATCCCCTCAGTAGAGCAAGAAACACAACTACTTTTCTGCTTGGTAATGATGAGGATATTAGAACACCTGGTTTATTCTAGCATCCAGCTAATGATCATTTTAAAATTGTAAACAATCTCAAACCAGCACCTAATATCTACAGCTTCACAAAACACACATTACTGTGCGACACGCCAAATATCTTGGGTCCTTTTTGATGAATTAGTTCAACTGTGATCACACTTAAGACATTTTTGCAATGTCTATGGCAGCGTAAGTTAATGTGGGATGAGCTCTTGCCCTCGGACTTGCATTCCTTGTGGCAGACACTATACAGTTAAATTCATATGACAGACAGCATGCACGTTGATTGTATAGTCATTGCAAGAGGGACACCTATCAGCATACAGAAGTCAGTACAAGATTTGGAAGACTATCCAAAGATTTATCATTTGATTCTATTTCATGTATCAGAGACCTATCTTAATATTACTGGAAGCAAATCCCAAAAAGCAAAAGCAGCTACACCCTTACTTTTACTTCACTCAGCACAATCTGTGATACATGAGCTACCAAACATGAAGTTAGTTTTATTGTATTACTAAGCTACATGTGTTAAAATCTTCACACCCAGAGACAAGATGACCTCTGTATCCAAAACACAAGATATCTATTTAACAGCCACGTAAATATTCTAAGAAGATTTATTGAAGTTTGTCTGGCTATGACAATAACAAGAAGCGTAACTCTGCTATCATTTAGAAAGGTACTTGATGGGTAATTGCAATAACTAAATATTTTAGACAACTGTATTTATCATATCTACTGTGGTGTAACCAATCACTTGGCTAAAGTTACATATTTCGCAGTGTTTATAGTACCGATGAATGATGGCTGTAGCAATAAAGTCATATTTTAGTTCAAACAGTGTGTTTAAACTTTTATTTGCTTGAGGAATTTTTTTCTCTTGTAAATGAACTTCTTTAGATATGTATGAAGAATTTCCACAGAGTGGGACAATGATAGTTGTTTTATGAGACTTCACCGTACCTGCTGATTTTTGGCTTATTCCACGCTACCTCATTCTGGTTCTGTGGTGTGCCTAGTCCCTAGATCTGTGAGCACAATGACAACTGTCATTACATCAGGACACAAACATGAAGTTGAGCTGTCATTAGTATGTAAATATTGTTTGAGAATTTTTTTGGATTTTTACTGTAGACAAATTTTTGTGATAATGGACTTGATATAACATTTCAGTCACCAGTGTAAATGAAGTTGCATAGGTTGTGGGGACAGGAAGGATTGGTGTACAAAACACAATGAGAATGAAGTGGAGATGAATAGGGTACATAGAAAGGAGTTGATTAATTAAAATGAGGTTGTGAAGGGCAGCACACACAAGGGATGAAAACCCTTGGCTGATGAAATTAGTGAGCACCGTAGGAGGAGGCCAGGAAACTGTGTGGTGTTCATTACATGCCACGAAACCAAACTTGTTTCGCTACTGGTGAAACTCACCCATGCTCTGCCAGTCTCACAGGTGCTACCCTCTAGTTTCACTCACCTGAGCAACAGGAGGTGGGCCTTGCTCCTCAACAGGGTCTGATTGAGAGAAAAGAAATTGCATGTTAATATAAAAACTACTTTATCTGCAAAAGTAAAACAAACAGGTGATTAACTAAGAATGATACAATATGACATGATAAAGAACAGAATTATTTCAATCTTTTAATGTGCCTACTGATCAGTGAATAACTGACCATTAATCCACTCAATTATGTACAACAATGAACATTACTAAACGATTCCAAGAAAGCCAAAACTTTATTCCATTTGGTGGGTGCTATCTGAAGACTGCACAAGGGCAAATAAATGTTTAGTCAACATTTCACATAATTAAGGACCAAATTTTACAATCCTGTAGTAACGTGCTTATTGAAACATACAACTTTATGTTACAGGAGTAATTCACTGTGGCAATTGGAACAGTTAGGAATTGTGTGTATGACAGCTCACGCAGCCTCACTCACTGCTGGCATATGCAAACATTATATTCATCTAGTATTTTACAATGAGAGCACTTAGTGACTTGCAGAAACTTCACCCCCAATTTCAAATTATGAATTTTTCTCAGGGATACCCCACACAAAGTAACAGCAAAAATGGTTATCACTCAACACATTTTTGCTGTTCATGCAGTCAAAGTGCCACATCAAATAAATAGAATACAACACTCCTTTCTTTACTTAAAAATGGGTACATACAGCCACAAGAGGGTGTGGCAGATGATGTGGGGTATTTCTCAGGTGCATTCTTCGTAGAGGTGAGGCGGGAAGTACTTTGATGGGTATGGCAACAGGATGGAGTAGGAGACATAATAGGAATGAGGAGGAAGTGAGTGGTGTACCATCTGGATAGTACCTTACAATGTCTTCTTGTGGAATTCAACAGAGGGCTCTCTGTTGCTGGTATGTTAAGAGGCCTGACCAAAGTGAGTGCAACTCATCTTGCCCATGACAGCCATTGCATAGTGTCTGTACAGGGGCCCGTAACACTGGACAATTTTCCAGTACCCCTGCAATGCATAGCCTTTATAGATCACTGCACAGTGGCTTACCAGCCAACCCAAGTCACAAAATCTACATCAACTATCTACTTCGGAGTGCCATGGCTATATTAATTAGGATGCAGCCCTCAATATTGGCATCACCAGTGCAACCTACACTTTAGGTGCCTACAGCAGTGGTTCTCAGTTGGTACTGACGGAGTGCTGAAATCGAGATTCAAGAATAGTACTCATTTAGCAAATATCTTTCAGTGGATCAGCACATTTTCTACCTTGCCTTTTGTAGAAATTTGTTTCATTAGCTGCATGTTGTTACACACAATCTGTGTTGCAATGAAGACCTATTCCCCTTGGCCACTGAGGAACATCTCTCTTCTTTTGTTATTTTCATTACTTCTTTGTTTCTGGAAACTTATTACCAGTGTCTTGTGTTGCATTGGGTAGCCTTTACCTCTGTGTCATTCCAACTCACCATCCTCCTTCAATGATCATGTGGCCCAATTCCTGTATTATTTTTCGAGGTCTGTGCCTCCTGCATGGCACTGCCGTCGCCTCCATGAGGGTTACAGTCGTCATTTTTTACTGCTGTTACAGACTAGTTTTCCTCTGAGCACAACAACAACATTGGAATCTAGGACACCACCAGTGCAACTTGCAGTGCTCACCTAACACCTTAAAGAATGATCCTCATATTGGTGACAACCTTAGAGCATATCAGAACTATTTTTATGTTGCTTGCACTAAGAAGCTGCTTCACTTGCACAAAATTATAATTTGCCTTCTGTGTTGCAATGAATTTCTAAAATGGAGGAATAACTTGTGGTTAGTAGATATGATATAGACAGAAGCAGTGATGTAGCCATCTTTGAAGTGGATGACAATATCCATGAAGGTGGCTTGTTGGCTTGAGAAGGTCCAGGTGAAGCAAAGGGGAGAAGCAGTTGCAGTTCTGTGGGATGTGGATAGGGTATCTTCACTCTCGATCCAGATCACAAAGATGTCTTCAGTGAACCTGAATGAGAGGAGCGACTTAGACACCACCACCACCACTGCTGCCGCCGCCTACTCATACTCCAGTTCGGGCACAATCACCACCTATCCCATCAAAGCAAGGCTACCTAGGATATATAAGCTAAGATGCAACCATTGTGCTGCTTTATATGTGGGTACGGCAACAAACAGGCTGCCTGTCCACATAAATGGCCACCTACAAACAGGGCAAGAAACAAGTTTATACCCTGCTGCTGGGCAAGCTGCTTAACTCAACATCCTTCATTTCAATGACTGCTTCACAGCCTGAGCCATATAGATCATGCCCACAAACACCATCTTTTCCGAAATGTGATAGGTGGGAACCCTCTCTGCATCATATTTTATGTTCCTGTGACCCTCCTGGCCTCCACCTCCGTTAGTCACTTTTCTTATCCATCCATATCTTCCTATTCCATCACTGCTCATCCCTTATTCCACAATCATACCCAGTCTTCACTTTTCTCCTTTTCTGGGCTACCTCATCTCTGGGAGCTTTCAAGCAGCACTTCACTTTCAGCCCACCGCTATCCTACTATCCTCCCTCATCCACCCCCCCCCCCACCCACCCCCCCACAACCACCCCTCAAACACGGCTCTTTAGTACCTCCACTTTTCACTTCAGTGCAGTGCTTCAGTTTTATGAGTCATTCACCCCAGTTGCATACAGTCCCATTTTGTGTTTAATGAACTATTTCTCCTTTGCAATTTAATCTGATAGAGAAAAAAATTACTTGCCATGCAGCAGCAGAACATACATATGAAACAAGGTAATAGGTGATTAGATGCATTTATCTATCCAAATAAATTACACTGTTCAAGAAGGTTCTATTTCTGATATTTAAGTGTGTGCTTCTAACACAGTTTACCACAGGAAATTCAAATATGCAATCAAAATATCATCGTGTGGGATACTTTTTATGTAATATGTAACGATGTATATATCCATGATTCAAATACAGGGACGTTACAGAGAAAAACAAGTATGTTGCCGCATCCAGTAATAATGGAATATGACAATTGCCTGTTCAACAGCGTGTGAGAAGAATTGGATGTCATTGTGTTATCCCTCCCCCCCCCCCCCCCTCTCATTTTCCCAATTCCCACGCCACTGCAATCTCCCCAATGAAAAGAGTTACTACATCCATCACACCAGACCCCGGAGCTAACAATTCTACGGCATGTCAGGCACTTTACACTCGTGGTACAAATCGATTTTAGTGACAGAAAGACAATTAAGTTACCGGAAAACAATGAAAATACGTGTACAAAAAATTAGGCCTACTCGTGACAATGTAAACAATGGTTCAGAAGTTTCTTACTGGAAATTACTTAAGAGATGACGATACTCTACTGATATAAAGTGGCAGCAAACGTATTTGGCACACTAAACTATCAGTAAACGCACTTAAAACTGCGGTATGAAGTTTAATCTGAAAGCTCAAAAGTTTGGCCTGGCCGCGATATGTAAGCAAAACGAACTTTGCTTGATTACTGTGAAAATATGCGAGTAAGACAAAAACTTTTAATGGTATGCTTGAAGAGCACTATAATTAACATAAGAAATTAGTTTCAAGCGTTAGAAACAGTTTATTACTACTAAAATTACTTATCTGGTACGGGAGCTGTGACAAGCGTCTGTATATCAGGCGCAGGGCTACCAAATTGTTAAATTTGTTAGGTTAAACACATTCTGTGGTGCAGGGCATTTAGGATTATGTGAAATTATTCAGGTGTTTAATCATGATGTCTATTTAGCTAAAGTTGTTGGTATCAACTGACGAGAGAAGCGAATTACTACAAGCTCAAAATATTACCACTGATGATGTGGTAAGACACTCGGAGCTTATGAAGTGACTTAAAATATTTTTATGAAAATTGGGGCCCCACTCCCCCTGGACTAAGTTTGCTGCCAGTGCAGTTAATATCAATCATGAATTTCACTAGGTGTTTCTTGATGAAACCAGGAACAGATTTATTCAAGATGAATATATATCTTATCTTATTGACAATCTAACTTTAAAGCCAATATGAAACAGTGAAAACTTTAGATGAAACATTTCCTGAAAGATAGGCCCACTAATTGTCATTGCCAGTGTAACAGGCAGAAGGTTATAATATGCTACCCACTGCACAAATAATGGTGATTTACATGAGAGTGCACTGTTTACTGAAATGTGTGGGCATGTTGGGGAAAGAACGGGGACTCAATACTCCATATCACACCAGGCATTTCATCATCTTACACATAAGTACAATATTTAGTAGTTTTTATAGTGAAGTAGTAAAAGTAATTTTAAAAATTAAATGCATACATTTTACAATAATTCATTACTGAGCAGCATCTGAAGCTGAGCTTGTAAATTTAGCAGTAATATTTGTTTTCTACATCATCATGTAGCTCATGGTTGAGCTATCATTCTGTTACCTAGCTGTGGTGGTCTCGGGCTCCTGAAAAACTGTCTTCCATCATTACTTTTCCAACTCATATGTTACTATTATTTCTGTCTCCTCCTCCATGAAGACTTCATGGTGATAGTACTTTTTATCACTTGCCATGGTTTATCTAGTGTTTGTGCACTTTCCAAGCCACAGTTGGAAACTGGAGTTAGGGTTTATGATTACATTTTTGTTTTGCTATGTTCCAGATAATTTTAATTGTAATAAAACATCATACAAGATCTATCATAATAGCTATTACTAGTTTTCTGAAATAACAGAGGGCATTAAATTAAACATTTTGCCTAATAATGCAATGTCCATTACTGCATTCTTTTTGTACTTATGCTGGGATTTAATGAAAGGGCTGGAAGTACTTCACAGCAAAGCAAATGAGATATTTAGAGCATCAACTTAGCAAGGGCTCATCATACGGATATGCTATTGTTTTATTTCTATGAAATCATCATAATTAAATACAATTAAAATTGCAAATACAGTTTGAAATGTTATTTAAATTTGTTCATAGCAACATCTAATTCTGACTGAAAATTTGTGTGAGTACAGAAGTGTGAATGCTGAAAATGTGCTTGTAAAATAAATAAATAAATAAATAAATTACTTATTGGAGGCAGCAATTTTAGCTTTCATTGTCAGTTCTGTAATTAGGTCTCCCGTCTTTCCATACTATGAAAAGGAAAGCTGCTGCACACCGCATAGCGGAGATGCTGAGTTGCAGGTAGGCACAACAGAGAGACTATTGTTGATGAAGGCCTTAACGGCCTTTTATGTGGGTGTCTTTTGTTCTGCCTATGTACGAATCAGCATCTCTGCTATATGGTGAATAGCAACTTTCCTTCTCATAATATTGTTACATTACATCCCAGATTTTCCATTGTTTCTCTTTTGTCTTTCCATACTTTCATAGGGAAACACTCAAGTATTTTTATGCCTGAAATGAAGTAAATAAAGTTTACATATAACACTAATTTCAGTAATTCCTTGTCTCTGTGGGAAGAAATACAGCTAAAGGAAAACATCTAAAATCAGAGTGATGAGCACTATCTCTTGCAGAGAAAATGAAGCATTAGGAGACACTGTAGTATTGATTAGTAATGCTTACATCCCTGTCCTCTATCCAATGAGAAGACTGTCCCACTGCCCACCAATATCTCCTTACCTTTCATTTTAAAGAAATTTCCATCATTTGACTATTAACAGTTCATTTGTTTTACACAGTCATGATTTCAGCTGTATATCCATTCTCAAGCTCGTGTTGAAATTTTGAGATATGTTTGACCTGTCTGTGAGTCATAGAAAAATTGTATTATTGGTCTTATGATGTGTTCTACTGCAGGATATGAGTACATGAGGAGGATATGTAAAATGGCTGTCATTGTGCACAGTTGAAAACCACAAATTAGCCTATAAAGATAGAAATACATTTTTCCAATAACAGAACAACACAGCACGACAGACAGATTAACATTTCAACATGCATTCAAGAATGGCTATAAAGATAATGCAATTATTGTGAAAAATAAAAGCACACTCTAAAGTCAATTTATGGAAATTTGTTCTAAAAAATTCCCCACGCTTGTTCCCTCATGTCCATTCCACCATTGTGTAGCATTTGAATGCAATGGAGAACATTCAACAATGAAGTTTATGAGTACCACAAGCCACATCAGAAAAATTACTGGTTGGCCTTATGTGCATTATCCACTTGCTTATCATCAATTAGTATGTGAACGCCACTGATCACTCCTATCCTGTTTCATTACTGATGACTAGAAAATTTGTCTTTATGTTAATCTAAGGGAAAGAATAGAAAGGTATTCTTTAGTCCAAACAAAGCAGCAATGCCACATAGAAAGACTTGTTTGCATCCACATAAGATAGTGTTATGCATCTGGTCAAACAGTGGCCATGTGATGTACTATGAGTTCCTTGTAAAACAGACATCTTGCAGATGCAGTTCCAGAACAACAACCAGGAAGACTGTGTGAAGTTATGCTATTCCACAATAATAGCCACCGGCATTCTACTAGAAACATTATACAACAGTTGGGTTGGGACGTCTTTCTGCACCCACCTTTTTCCATCTGATCTTGCGCACTCCAGTTTCATCTTTTCTGCTCTCTGTTCGATGATCTTCACATACTCCCTTTTGGAGTGAAAATACAATTTGAACATGGCTCTGTGTGTTCTTTGCTACAAAACTAAATGAATTCTACATTTGTGGATTGAGAAAGTTACCCCTACAATGGAATATGGTAGTGAACAGTGAAGCAGATTACGTTATTTGTGATGACTTAAGTTTCCATTATGTATAGTCTGCGTTTTTTGAGCTTATTGTAAACACTACAGCTTTATTTATTGGACTAAGATGATCCATTGGTCATGAAAGAGTTAATCTGGAAACAAACAGTAAAAGGCTAAATATGGAATAACATTTGCCACACTCAATCCCTCTGCCAATCAAATAAACCAGCAGGCTAACAGCATGAGGAGTTGTGGTGGACAGACTGAGTGAGAATGTCAGTGAGGGGATGGGGTGACAGAGGGTGTAATATAGGAGGCACAGGGACAGGGATAGAGTTATGCATGTGAAAGGGCAGCATGAGATGAGTATGTGCCAAGCAAAATGGTAAGAGATGGAAAAGAGTCACCGTGGTACAACAACAGAGTTAGAAAACTGCTGCGGAAGCAAAGGGAACTTCACAGCAAACATAAACATAGGCAAAGCTTTGCAGACAAACAAAAATTACACAAATCGAAATGTAGTGTGAAGAGGGCTATGCGAGAGGTGTTCAGTGAATTCAAAAGTAAAGTTCTATGTACTGACTTGGCAGAAAATCCTAAGAAATTTTATCAAAGCGGTAGGTGGATCAAAACAATGTCCAGACACTCTGTGACCAAAATGGTACTGAAACAGAGGATGACAGACTAAAGGCCGAAATACTAAATGTCTTCTTCCAAAGCTGTTTCACAGAGGAAGACTGCACTGTACTTCCTTCTCTAGATTCTTGCACAGATGACAAATTGGTAGATATCGAAATAGCTGACAGAGGGACACAGAAACAATTAAAATCGCTCAAAAGAGGAAAGGCCGCTGGACCGGATGGGATAGCAGTTCAATTTTACACAGAGTACGCAAAGGAACTTGCCCCCTTCCTTGCAGCGGTGTACCGTAGGTCTCTAGAAGAGGGTAGCATTCCAAAGGATTGGAAAAGGGCACAGGTCATCCCTGTTTTCAAGAAGGGATGTCTAACAGATGTGCGGAACTATAGACCTATATCTCTAATGTTGATCAGTTGTAGAATTTTGGAACACGTATTATGTTCGAGTATAATGACTTTTATGGAGACTAGAAAAGTAGTTTGTAGGAATCAGCATGGGTTTTGAAAAAGACGGTCGTGTGAAACCCAGCTCATGCTATTCGTCCACGAGACACAGAGGGCCATATATACGGGTTCACAGGTAGATGCCGTGTTTCTTGACTTCCGCAAGGTGTTTGACACAGTTCCCCACAGTCGTTTAATGAACAAAGTAAGAGCATATGGACTGTCAGACAAATCGTGTGATTGGATTGAGGAGTTCCTAGATAACAGAATGCAGCATGTCATTCTCAATGGAGAGAAGTCTTCCGAAGTAAGAGTGATTTCTGGCGTGGTGCAGGGGAGTGTCATAGGACCGTTGTTATTTACAATATACATGAATGACCTTGTGGATGACATCGGAAGTTCACTGAGGCTTTTTGTGGATGATGCTGTGGTATATCGAGAGGTTGTAACAATGGAAAATTGTACTGAAATGCAGGAGGATCTGCAGCGAATTGACGCATGGTGCAGGGAATGGCAATTGAATCTCAATGTAGACAAGTGTAATGTGCTGCGAATACATAGAAAAATAGATCCCTTATCATTTAGCTACAAAATAGCAGGTAAGCAACTGGAAGGAGTTAATTCCATAAATTATCTGGGAGTATGCATTAGGAGTGATTTAAAATGGAATGATCATATAAAGTTGATCATCGGTAAAGCAGATGCCTGACAGATTCATTGGAAGAATCCTAAGGAAATGCAACCCGAAAACAAAGGAAGTAGGTTACAGTATGCTTATTTGCCCACTGCTTGAATACTGCTCAGCAGTGTGGGATCCGTACCAGATAGGGTTGATAGAAGAGAGAGAGAAGATCCAATGGAGAGCAGAGCGCTTCATTACAGGATAATTTAGTAATCGCAAAAGCGTTACGGGGATGATAGATAAACTCCAGTGGAAGACTCTGCAGGAGAGATGCTCAGTAGCTTGGTATGGGCTTTTGTTAAAGTTTTGAGAACATACCTTCACCAAAGAGTGAAGCAGTATATTGCTCCCTCCTACGTGTATCTCGCGAAGAGACCATGAGGATAAAATCATAGAGATTTGAGTCCACAAAGAAGCATACTAACAGTCCTACTTTCCACGAACAATACGAGACTGGAATAGAAGGGAGAAGCTCTAGAGGTACTCAGGGTACCCTCCGCCACACACAGTCAGGTGGCTTGCGGAGTATGGATCTAGATGTAGATGTAGGGGCTACCGACTACTGAGGGAGGAAGATTGTGGAACTTAAGAACAAGTTAATGGGAAATCCCACATGTTTAAGTTGGTGAAGCTGGTATGGGAGTGGAATGGGTGAGAGGACTGGAGATGGATCTCGAGGATGCTTTACACCTGTTGTGGAGCTATCAACAAGTCCGGCACTTTGTACTCAATGACATGTTGTCATTAGGTAGTCAAGTACCCTCTTGGCAGACAAAGGATGCAAAATAACTGTGGCACCCAGATGGGCCAAGCTATTTCATATGTCCGTCAAGCGATAAATACCACTTTGGGAGAAAAGAAGGATTACACAGACAATATTCTCCATTTCACAGCATGATGATGAGATTCCAGATCACTGGCTATGAATGTGGTTAACTTGTTCCAGTCCCCATTAACATTGGCATATTTTCCTCTTTAAGAAACTCAACTATGCTGAGTGATATTTGTATACTTAAATATATTCATCTGAAGATGCTGATTTTAATATGAGCCATGACTATGGAATAAGGGGACTGTGGTCTAAACACAACTACAATTAGTAATGTTTGCTGACCTTTACAATGACTTATTTTGAAATGTCAATTTGCTGCTTAAATATTTGTCTTCCTCCTCTTTGATCACATTTCCCTCACAATCTATGACAATAAACATTTAATTGCTACTGCACATTTGTAACCAATTTTTCATAGTTATGATGACAATGAAAATTTTCAGTATGAATTATGTACTACATAATTAATATCCAGTGTCAAGTTCAAGTACACAATTTTGAACAACTATTTGACTGAAATGCTTTAGCATACCACCAATGAAAAATTAGTTTCAAAGAAAAAGATGAAAATAATGTACCACATAAGAAAATATTAAAGTGGCAACTTTAACGTATAATTAAGCTACCGACATAAGCGAAAAATCTCACCTGCTGACTGTTCCTCTAGGAGTACCTCTTGTGCCCCATGCAAGAAAGTAAAAAAGCTGAATAACTTTACATCAACTTAATTTAAGTGCTAGTCAGACACCTTGAAACATGGCAGTTGTATGTCATCTCACTACACATACTCACCTCGGTGTTATAGGTTCGTAAACTAAAATAATGGAGATTAGGAATCGTGTACAGTGACAAGTTGATAGTTATGAAATGTTATTGAAGTGAGAATGATTAAAACTGTATAATTATCTAAGTGAAGAAGCACAAAATATTTGAATTTTAAATGAGCTTAACAGTCTGAATTCACTACAGCTGACATCTGCCACACAGCTTCCATCAGAGAGCAGGACAAAGGTGCCCAAAAAATTCAAGTCAACAAGGATACTGCCAGTGGCCAAAACAGTAGGACAGCACAGTTTGGTGGATTGAACTCCCCTCAACTATTACCTGGTGGAGTAGTCCAAAGGATCATGGAAGGGGAAATGAATAATGCACCATTATAAAATCAGAAATTATAGAAACAGTGATCAAAATAAGGTCCATTTTGACTTCATCTACGTCTGTCAGGCCAGAAATTGGAGAATGGTTCTCAGTCCCAGAGATCCAACTGAGGTTGGCCCACACAACAGAAAACTAGGTGGAATTGTTGAAACAACTAGCAAACGAAATCCAGTCAGTTTTTTGCTATCCTGATAAGATGTGACAACACTGAGTACAGAACTGTTTATAATGAAGATAGTTTGCCATTGCAGAATGATGGTTAAAACATTAAGAGCATATCTCTGTATGCGAGTTGGCTCGTGACATACCTCAGTCCACCAAGAGACCGGAACACACCACACTAAAATTGTGAGAGAATGTAACACTGTGGCGGTAAGAATAACATCTGTAAGATATTCTACCTGATCATCACAGATGGGGAAATGATGTCTCTTGAAGGGTGCCAGGGAGCAGTAAATCTCCAGTCATCCTTAAAAAGCTGCCATTTGGGTGTTCTCGAGGGTGGGGTAGGAGTCAAAGTTGCCAGCAAATGGGAAATGGTTGTTTGAATACTTGTCAGAGACAATGGAACATTAGAGATGATGGGCAAACTGGCCAGTGCCAGAGAGCTGTAGATGGGTGTAGGAGTGCACAGAGTCTGGAAGGAATGTGGGTGCTCACATGGTAAGGCAAATGAGGTTAAGGTAATTGAGGATGTCAGCCAAGACGGCACCTATGACAGGTTAGTGGAGAGCCTAAAAGGGGATGGTGTGCATTACAGTCAATGAGCAGCAGGACGGGGTGAAGAAGATGCCTAATAAGCTGGAAGAAATCTGCCCATGACACTGAATGATTGCGGGATTTAAACAGTACAAATGGAGACGTTCAGGTACGGAAGTAAAATGAGCACTGGAATAGCTTGAAGCTGTGTGTCAGGGAGACTATGATCATCATCCTCAATAAGCAAAATCTGTCTACTACATTACGTATAAGAAGTGTTTGTGGGATGGGGGTGGATCTGAAAGCTGACTAGAAAGAAATGCGAGAGCTCAAAGCAGTCATTAGTTTTGTTTTGTGTAGGCACAGAACAAGTAGAGGTTGTGATTCCAAGAGCAAACAGAAGTCCTCTTTTTCGATCGAAGGCCACAAACATTCCATTGGAAGAGTGTCATGATTAGGGAAGGGGAGAGGGGGAAGAAATGGAGGGGTGTCACCTCAGCAGCTATGGAGTGGCAGCTTTCGAAGGATCACCGCTAAAGGGCACAGAGGCTGGATTATACTCCTGTACAGAGTTATTGTCACTCTCCTTCTGTCTGTCCTCAGAGTCCAGAGCAGAGAACAAGCAGAAGAGGTGGCATGGTCACTATTGAAACTGATGCAGCAGAGAGGAGAAGGCAGACAGGCTACACAGTTGGCTGGGTGTCGGCACGACCTACAAGCGTGGTTGCAATGATTATACTCATAGCAGTGCAGTGGGTTCTGAATGTATAGTCTGACTAAGATATTTCGGGCAACATTTATGCAAATTATGGAATGGAGTGTGAGAAAAATGAAATTTCTGCCCTTTTTGCATATGGGCTTCACTCTTAGATTATTTTCTTAAAGTACCTGTAGCTAAAGTCATGAAAGTTATAATGTCTTGTGATAGAGAAAAGGCCACGGCCTTTGACAGAAGCACCACTCTAATAGAAGTGAGAAAAAGAGTGTGTGTGGTCTCTAAGAATGCCTCTGATGATGATGACTGGTTTTTGGGGCACTGAACTACAATATAATCAGTGTCCATACAAAGTCCCAATTTTTACACAGTCCAATTTTTTTTACACAGTCCAATCTGGAGACTGTCATGAATGATGATGATGATGATGATGATGATGATGATGATGATGATGATGATGATGATGAGGACAACACATACACCCAGTCCCAATAAGAATGCATCGACTTTTTCATCAAGAAATCGACTGTGACGACACCCTGATTGGAGAGCTACATTTGGATTTCTGCTTCGTTCAGACCATACAGCATCCAAGTATAAATAACAAGACATGAAGAATTCTACTTCTGATGGGGCTCAACAAGAACAGGATAGGCGTGGAGGAATGAAGCTGCAAATTATTGTTGTGCCTGAGAATCTTAAGTAGTCTCCAGATGTGAAGAGCCATTGTGTTAATAGGAGCAGGATTTCACAGTGATGGCAATGGCATCAACACCATTCTGAATAATAAATGGATTTACCGTAGCAAAAGACTGATCATCTACAGTTTGAGAAACCACAAAGCACCCTGCTGAAGCTGGGAGGGTTTCCAATCATTAAGCCCAATTCCGTTTATGTTTAGTAGATGCTTACTATGAAGATGATGACTGACTCATCTTAAGAATATTCCCCACGATCGCTAGCTTCTCCAATGGCACACTACTTCAACAGGGGCCCCTCTCAGTGGGGAGCGCATCTGCTTTGTGTGATTGTTCACAACTTAAGTCACACCTCATGAACACCTGAGAGACGGACAGACCAATCTGTAATTTGGGAAGGTAGCAGCTGAGGCAATCACCCCTCCTTGGGCCTTGCCTGTCCTAGAATTTATGTGCAAACCTTACCTGTAGACCTGGGCCTGGGATATGGGTCAGAACATTGTGTTTGGTGGCGTGCTCAGCAACAGGGTGGTACAATCATTTCTTGGCCAAGGTTTATTAGTGGCCATTCATGCAGACAGGCAACTTCTTGTTTATCACCTCCTTGTAGAATGCAGTACAGTGGTTACAGCCTAGCTTGTGGATCACATGACTGGTTTCCCAGGTTGCCCACCATTAATGGGATAGGTTACGTTCATGACTGGACTTCAGAAGGTGGTGGAGATGGGAGGATGTGTGGCCAAGCCCTGCCTCTAGATCTATTACAAGGGCATGATACATGTAGCAAGGGAGTTGGAAGCAGATATTGTGTAGGGATGGACAAGGGCACTGTAATAGCATTGTGGGGGTTGTGGGAAGCATAGTGGGTAGGAAATTTCACATTTCAGGACACAATGAAAGGTAGTCAGAATCCTGGTGGAGAATGTAGTTCACTTGCTTCAGTTCTGGGTGGTACCAAGTCACAAGTGAATGCTCCTCTGTGGCTGAACAGTGGGACTTTGTGAGGTGTGTGGTGACTGGAAAGAAATGCCACAATGTTGGAAGGGTAATTACTGTCTGTAAAGACATGAATGACACCCTTTATATTTTAAGGCTCTGAGGAAGGGGTTTCTTGGTATGGAATGAGTGGCAGGTGCCTATGAGGAGGTACTCCTAGTGGTTGGTAGGTTTGATAGGGACAGACATACTGATGAAGTCGTATTTCAGGTGGAGGTCACATTGAGGAAGGTGGCTAGTTGGGTAGAGTAGGATCACATGAAGCAAATGATAGAGAAGGTGCTGTGGTTCTGGAAGAATGTAGATAGGGTGTCTTCACCCTCAATCCACAGCACAAAAATGTCATTAAGGAATCTGAACCAGGTGATCAGTTTGAGGGTCTAGGTGTTTAGGAAAGATTCCTCTGGATGCCCCATGAATAGGTTAGCATAGGATGGTGCCATGGGGTGCCCACAGCTTTTTTTTTTTTTTTTTTTTAACAGAGGCCTTGATAGGTGTTAGCTCTAATTCGAAGACTAACTTTGTTGTGTCTATCTGTGACTCAGAATCTTGGCTACATGGTGAGTAGCAACTATCCTTTTCACAATATTGTTGCAAACAAATTTAGTGTTTCAGTCTAGTCCACAGATGTCTAATACTTTCAGACAAAGAGAACCTCACCAAAGAATTACATCACATAAGAAAAGTGTTACAAAGAATGAGTAGCCACATGATCAAATTGAATGGGTGTTCCAGTCAAATTCAACAACAGCTGAATAAGAAATTGAGAATGAGAGTGTAAGAGAATCCAAAAACAACTTTTTCAGCTTATGTTGACCCAATATATGAGAAGATTGGGAGACTCCTATGGGTACACAGCATCCTGTGTATTTTTTTCTTTTCAGCTAGGATAAGAAGTCTCCTTTGTAATGTCAAAGATGAACTAGATAGAGCACCAGCAACACAACCAAGTGAAACAAAGAAGCAAATCAGATGTCACCAAAGTCTGCTCTGAATATAATCATGAAATGAAATGTGGTGAGACCATTTTCATGTTGGACACTTCAGATAGCTTGAACAAAGTCATTAAAGCTCTAGTGGGTGCACCTACATATAAAGTGCACCCTCTGCAAATAACCTGTGAAAGAGAAGACCCAGAGTCTGAGATAGCAGCACAACCCCTTAATGAGGCAATTGCCTATGAGATAATTAGTACTTGAATATATGTCTGGCTGGGATCTGATGCAACTGTGGTGTTTGATACTCTGAGTAGGTCATAATTGTGCAACAACACTCTAATGCGGCAACAGAGTTATACAATGAAGATTATTTTGTTATTGTTTAGTTAAAAAGTGACTCAGCTGATATAGCAGGGGTTTATTTTATCATTGCTTTGTTAAATTAAGATTAAACTGTCATTTTTCTCATAAGTGTTTACCTCAGTAACAAGACAGCCACCCTTTACATGTGTATAAAGTACGCCACGAGCTTGCTCGTGTTACAAAAATCAGCACAACCGCCAAGGGTTAAGGAGTGTTGAAATAAATATGTCAGAAAATCTAATAAACAAAAACAGTCATTTAAATTTAACAATGCTTGGAGTGCAGTGTTGAATTTATTAAGCTCTCACTGCCAACCAAATTCACCAGTGCTGAGAAAAACACACAATAGTTGCATGTCATGGAATATCGGAGAGGACTCCAAACAGTAGTACATGAAAGGGCATAGTGGATATGAGCAATCAAACTTTGTTGTTGGTCATGTACCACTATCAATAACAAAGGCTTCTTTGTCAGGTTGGATACCTAGCACTGAGTTCATGTAACTCCAGACATGCAGCACCTGAAAGGGCCTGTTCAATATGTCATCAAAATATTATGCATAAAATGTTAAAAACTTTGCAGGACTCCTGGAAGCACAGAATTAAACACTGACAAGGCTTCCCCATTAGATATTTTCAAGTAGGTGCTAAGAGATGCTTATGTAAAATTCACAATGTTTCATACTATATTTGTGACACTGCAATAGGCTGCATCATCACTTTAAGTACTTGGTCTGGACAAGAGGAGGGGGTTATGCTTTGGAACTTCTGCCAAGGGTGCCACACTACTTTGATGCAGGTCTGTAAATAATGAACCATGCTTACAAATTCAAGAACTTTTAGAATATCCAGAAAAAGTAACAAAGTAATTAGAAAATAATACTAACTGCTAGTGGTCCTCCTCAGCCAAATGAGCATTTTCCAAAAGACGAAGGAAGATACTTTTCTTGTAATTACTGTAATGTTGGAACTGAACTGACCTCAAACTTCACAGTGATTTGTTAACATGTTCAGAGAAACAGCACATGTATTGACTGTATTGTCTATTCTGTGGATCAATGAAAACAGGTTTGTTACCTGTCTGACACATATTTTTATGTACTTCGTAAGGGCTTGATGCCAAAATCATGACAGTAATGAAAATAAAGAAAAAGAAGAAATATTGATGAATGAAGTAGGGCATCACTCATCTTACAGAAAAACCAAAACAATTGGTGCCAATTATTTGAAACTAATGTCATCCTACCTTACGAAGCTCCCAAGGGAAGCTCCAAATGGGTATCTCAAAACACAATGGCCGGAAAAAACTGTAGATCTTGTGCTTATTCCACAAAGTAGTACAATGGGAATTATGAATTTGAAAGTAGTAAGGAATGGTGAATTTGAAGTCCAACTCCTACCTAATTAAGAATGAAGAGAGACACAAAGGTCACTAAAATTAAATGCGGACAGACTCGCTATACCAAAAAAATCTGCTACAAGCTATTAGCATGAAATTAAACTGACTAAACATGGCAAAAAGGTATCCACAGCAATCAATAATGGTGCACAAAAAATATTTCAATCTATAAAAAATTAAAGGAAAATATGGGGGAATGAAATATGCAAACAAACCGTAGCAGAGGGGCCTAAAAGGCAAGAAACATGGAAAAGCTCAAAGCAAATTCAAGATTATGATCAATTTAAACAACAAAGAAAGAAAATAGCCAGATTAATCAGAAAAACCAATGAGCATTTGAAAATTAGAAACTTTTGCACATAGACAAAACTTTGTAAAAATTGTTCCCATGATTTTTAACAAACTTTGAAGAACAAATGACATGGATACCAAATTTGAAATGTGTGTCTAAAATGGAAACGGCCAAACTGGGTTGAGCAATACTGGAAATTATGATATACTGGCAAGGTATCATTATCAGCTTCTGAACTGTTCTGAACAAAGTCATACATCTGAATTATGAGATATTAATGAAAATCCTGAAGTTTTACCACCAGCTATGTAAGAACTGAAGAATTACTTAACACCCTCAAAAATAACACAGCTTGTCGAGAAGATTCTATTACAGCTGAACTTTTGAAGTGGTCTTCGCCAAATAAAGCAAATGAGCTAGATTTACTCTTTGATGAAACCTGGAAAAAAGAAAAAATCCAGAGAACAGACATTTGCCTTGATACATCCACTGCACATGGAAGATAATAAACAGGATGTAAACAACTACATAGTAATCTATTTACTGTCAGTAGCATCTAAGTATTTTCCAAAATTGTATTAAGCAGAATAACAAAAACACTAGATGACCATTCAGGTGAATATCGAGGTTGTTTTAGGAATGGATGGTCATGGTCATAACAAATATTTAATCCCAATGCAGTAATTCATTATCAGTTACTTAATTCAAAGGACACTGTAGTTATCTTGTGGATAACAAGAAGGCTTTTCATTAAGTTGACAGAATAACTATAGATAAAATAATGTGGCATCTACTACAACACAAATTTCTGTAAGAAATAGGCAGTAGAACTGGCTTAAAGACTTATATAGGACAAAAACAATTTAACAAATGTTAAGAAAGCTAGAAATCACTGAAAAGAGATGTCCAAATAGAGACGGTAAGAAAAATTAAAATATGTAGGGGAGATAACACAAGAATGTGATTTACAAAATTATGCAGTACAAAAAAATTTGAATGCATTGGGGAGAGCATAGATCATCACTAAAGAACTGTGGAATAAAAAGTGCCTCACAAAAATTGCAAAGATAAGGCATTGCAACAACAGTAATGAAGTCACAATGCTTATATTCAAGTGAATGCCTAGCATTACACTGTAATTTAGATAAATTAGTAGTATTACAAAGGAGAGTTACAACGAAAATATTAAGACCACAAAACACAGCAGAAGAGTGCAAATTACAAATTAATGTTGATATACACTGTAATACAGAAAATATTTCAAATTTAGCTGAAACTGAAACATGGTCCTGAAATGGTCTATTCACAGGAAAAAAATAGGTTATCCATTATCTTTATACAATTGTTCTTTTTTTGTTTGTAAATCATTGTTTTCTTTGCTAAACAATGGAAAATCCAGGTGGAATGTAACAATATATGACAAAGGCCTTACTGGCCAAAAGCTATGAGTGTGTGAATCTTTTTATTGTGACTATCAAAATCAGCACCTCTGCTATACTGTTTTCTTTGTATTTCAAATAACAAGTAACCTGTTTCAGACCCAAGATGTTATACGCATATTTGAGAAAGTCAAATAGTGACAAAAAAAAAGAAGATTATAGTTGAGAAGAAATTTTGCAGATTAATATGTGCCAATTTTTTCCCACGACAGTCCTGCGCCATACTGGAATGAAGCAGCATGCAGATTCAGCCAAAACCTTCCCTCCACCACACACCGTCAGGTGGCTTGCAGAGTATGGGTGTAGACCTAGATATAGACCAAGAAGGAAGAAATATTCTCTAAGCCAAAGAGGGTGCAATTTTGGAATTACATAGAAGAAATATTGTGGGCACAGTATGTTGTTGCTGTGGTCTTCAATCCTGAGACTGGTTTGATGAAGCTCTCCCTGCTGCTCTATCCTGTGCAAGCTACTTCGTCTCCCTAGTACCTACTGAAAATTACATCCTTCTGTATGTGTTTAGTGTATTCATCTCTTGGTCCCCCTCTACAATTTTTACCCTCCATGCTGCCCTCCAATACCAAATTGGTGATCCCTTGATGCCTCAGAACATGTCCTACCAACCGATCCCTTCTTCTAGTCAAGTTGTGCCATAAACTTCTCTTCTCCCCAATCCTATTCAATACCTCCTCATTAGTTGTATGATCTACCCATCTAATCTTCAGCATTCTTCTGTAGCACCACATTTCGAAAGCTTCTATTCTACTCTTATCTAAACTAGTTATCGTCCATGTTTCACGTCTATACATAGCAACACTCCATACAAATACTTTCATAAACGACTTCCTGACACTTAAATCTATACTCGATGTTAACAAATTTCTCTTCTTCAGAAACGCTTTCCTTGCCATTGCCACTCTACAGTTTCTATCCCCTCTACATCAACCATCATCAGTTATTTTGCTCCCCAAACAGCAAAACTCCTTTACTACTTTAAGTGTCTCATTTCCTATTTTACACTAAAGGGAATTGAAATAAGAACACCGTGAATTCATTGTCCCAGGAAGGGGAAACTTTATTGACACATTCCTGGGGTCAGATACATCACATGATCACACTGACAGAACCACAGGCACATAGACACAGGCAACAGAGCATGCACAATGTCGGCACTAGTACAGTGTATATCCACTTTTCGCAGCAATGCAGGCTGCTATTCTCCCATGGAGACGATCATAGAGATGCTGGATGTAGTCCTGTGGAACGGCTTGCCATGCCATTTCCACCTGGCCCCTCAGTTGGACCAGCGTTCGTGCTGGACGTGCAGACCGTGTGAGACGACGCTTCATCCAGTCCCAAACATGCTCAATGGGGGGACAGATCCGGAGTCCTTGCTGGCCAGGGTAGTTGACTTACACCTTCTAGAGCACGTTGGGTGGCACGGGATACATGCACAAGTGCATTGTCCTGTTGGAACAGCAAGTTCCCTTGCCGGTCTAGGAATGGTAGAACGATGGGTTCGATGACGGTTTGGATCTACCGTGCACTATTCAGTGTCCCCTCGACGATCACCAGAGGTGTACGGCCAGTGTAGGAGATCGCTCTCCACACCATGATGCCGGGTGTTGGCCCTGTGTGCCTCGGTCGTATGCAGTCCTGATTGTGGCGCTCACCTACACGGCGCCAAACACGCATACGACCATCATTGGCACCAAGGCAGAAGCGACTCTCATCGCTGAAGACGACACGTCTCCATTCGCCCCTCCATTCACGCCTGTCGCGACACCACTGGAGGCGGGCTGCACGATGTTGGGGCGTGAGCTGAAGACGGCCTAACGGTGTGCGGGACCGTAGCCCAGCTTCATGGAGACGGTTGCGAATGGTCCTCGCCGATACCCCAGGAGCAACAGTGTCCCTAATTTGCCTGGAAGTGGCGGTGCGGTCCCCTACGGCACTTCGTAGAATCCTACAGTCTTGGCGTGCATCAGTGCATCGCTGCGGTACGGTCCCAGGTCGACGGGCACGTGCACCTTCTGCCGACCACTGGCGACAACATCGATGTACTATGGAGACCTCACGCCCCACGTGTTGAGCAATTCGGCTTTACGTCTACCCAGCCTCCCTCATGCCCACTTTACGCCCTCGCTCAAAGTCCGTCAACTGCACATACGGTTCACGTCCACGCTGTCGTGGCATGCTACCAGAGTTAAAGACTGCGATGGATCTCCGTATGCCACGGCAAACTGGCTGAGACTGACGGCGGCAGTGCACAAATGCTGCGCAGCTAGCGCCATTCGACGGCCAACACCTCGGTTCCTGGTGTGTCCGCTGTGCCGTGCGTGTGATCGTTGCTTGTACAGCCCTCTCGCAGTGTCCTGAGCAAGTATGGTGGGTCTGACACACCGGTGTCAATGTGTTCTTTTTTCCATTTCCAGGAGTGTAATTCCCTCAGCATCACCCGACTTCACTCGACTACATTCTCTTATCCTCATTTTGCTTTTGTTGATGTTCATCTTATATCCTCCTTTCAAGACAATGTCCATTCCATTCAACTGCTCTTCCAAGTCCTTATTAAACCTACTCCTGTGTTACCTGTAGTTGGTTTTGTATTTATAACTCTGTATTTGCCTGACCGAAAGTCTTGTTCCTCCTGACACCAATCATCACTAATTCCCACTACATAGAACTTCAATCTACCCATTTCCCTATTTAGATTTTCTAACCTATCTGCTAGATTAATGGATCTGACATTCCACACTCCAATCCATAGAATGCCAGTTTTCTTTTTCCTGAAACATTGTTCTCTTGAGTAGTCCCCGCCCGGAGATCCAAATGGGGGATTATTTTACCTCTGGAATATTTTGCCCAAGAGGACGCCATCATCATTTAACCATACAGTAAATCTGCATGCCCTTCGGAAAAATTACAGCTGGGGTTTCCCCTTGCTTTCATCCATTCACAGTACCAGCACAGCAAGGTTGTTTTGATTAGTGTTGCAAGGCCAGATCAGAAAATCATCCAGACTATTACCAGTGAAACTACTGAAAAGGCTGCTGCCCTCTTCAGGAACCACATGTTTGTCAGTCCTCTCAACAGATACCCCTCCATTGTGGTTGCACCTAGGGTATGGCTATCTGTATCACTGAGGCAATGGCAAGGTCCATGTTTCTTGGGAGAGAGGGAGGGGAAGGGGAATGGCACAGTAATAGGACAGCAATTCCAGCATATGTGAAAAGTAGCAAATATGAACCTAGGACAAGAGGGGCTTGATATTTAGGCTCATCAGATAAAAAAAAAAAATTTCAAGAAAAATAGCTGAATTGACGAAGTCATTTAACACATTACAATGACTATAAAATTTAAGACCTTTAGCCTTACCTGTATTTGAGATACACAGCTCCCTCTACAAACAGCTAATGAGACAAAGAGAAGATTTTTTCCAAGGTTTCTTAGAACTTATCTAACTTTTCCCTCTAACAAAAATAGGACCTTGGAATAACTGTCTCTTTAACAAGTAATGATGCCTTCTTTATCAAGTGCACAGGAGGTCATGAAATACACTTTTCTGAAGACAAACTGGATGCATTTTTGCAGCCACCAACCTTGAAACATTTCAGTAGTTTCCAGGACCTTGCTTTGTCTGCATACATAGATAGTCTAAAGCCACACTGATACTCGTATAATTAATTATCCCTATAATTTCAGGAGTCGTCAGTTCACTCCCCCCCACCCTCTTTGTTAGACAACAGTTAGCAGCATGTGTCATTTTTTAAGATGATCAATTGTCATGTTTAATGAGTATCAACTATGATGTAACCTATCACTCTGGAAAAATTATGGATCTGACAGTGTAATGTCTGCAGTACTGATGAACAATGGTCACCACCAGAAAGTCATTTTTTAGTTGAAATGGTGCATTTAAACTTTTAATCACTTTAGAAACTTCCCATCTTGTACATGAAATCATGTACAGATTGATGCAGCATTTCTGCAGGGTGGGATAATGATAGTTGCTTTATTGTCCTTCATAGTACGTGATGATTTGAGTGACTTATTCCATGATAAAGATAAAGATATCTGGTTAGGGGGCACTCAATTGCATGGTTATCAGCATCCATTCAAAGTCCCAATTTTTGCGTGGTCCAGTCCTGCCACTTTTTATTCCATATTGTCTCATTCTGGGTCAGTGATATGCCTTCCCCCTACATCTGTGATAACTGTGAAATATGCAATTACATCAGGAAAGTGAAGATGAAGTTTATCTGTCATTAAGATTCTGGTTACTAACCACTCACACACAACACAGCATTAATTATTAAGGAGAGTTGCTTGTTGTAAATTAAGAGCCAGTATGTGACTGGTCTTTGAGAAATGTTTTGGATCATTTAGCAGATAATTTAGACTTGAGATAGCATTCCAGTAACCAGTGCAATAGAGGTTAAAAAGTTTGTGGGGTCAGGAAACAAAGCAGCATGGGAGATGTAATTAGAATGGAGTGGAGATGAATAGGATATGTAGAAAGGAGTTTACTTGATTAATTAAGTCAGTAACATGTGGGAAGTATTGTAATGGCTCAAAGCCCTGAGCTGATGAAAGTTGTGAGCGCCCTGGAATGAGTCCAGGGAGGAGGATGGTGTTAATTACATGCCACAAAATTAACTTTCTGCCAGTGGTGAAACTTACCCTTGTTCCACTGGTCTCTAGAGTCCCCTCTTCAATTTCAAACTCTTCAGCAATAGGAGATAAGACACCTGAACATGATTGACAGAAAAAAAATTCGAGTTAATGTAAAAAATACTTAAATGCATAAGTAAAAAACAAACAAGTGATACACAAAGATTGTTTCAACATTACAGGATAAAGAACAGAATCAATTATTTCAATTTATTAGAGTGCCTACTGATCAGTAAATTACTGAGCATCTAATCTACTGAATTATGGACAACAGTGGTAATTACTAACCTTGTTCCAGAAAGCCAGAACTTTATTTCAGTTGCAGGCCGGCTATTTGAAGACTGACTGGGACAAATAAAACTTTACTGTCAACGATTTACATAATTGACAAAATTTTAATATGTAAAATCCTTTAGTAATCTGCTTATAAAAACATACAACTTTATGTTACAGGATTAACTCACTGTGGCATGTGTAAAAGTTAGGAACTGTGTGTATGACTGTATATGCAGCCTCACTAACTGCAGGCATATGCCAAAATTATATTCAGCCAGTATTTGACATTGAGAGCACTTAGTGACTTGCAGATAACTTCACACATCATTCAAATTGTCATAAATTTCTCTCAGGGTTACCCGACACAAAGTAATAGCAAAATTGTTTATAACATACTACATTTTTGCTGTTCATGCAGTAAAATTGCCACATCATAACACATACAATGTGACCCTCTTTTCCTTACTTACAGCTGGGTACACGAAGTCAGGAGAATGAATGGTAGATGAGATAAGGTGCTGTCTTTGTAGTGGTGAGGTAGGATGAAAAAATGATGGATACAATGACAGTATGGAGTAGGAGACATAATAAGAATGATGTGGAAGTGGGTTGTGTAGCATCTCAGTGGTGCCTTATGATCCTGCCTTCTGCCACACAATGCAGGGCTGTCTGTTGCTGGCATGTTAAGAGGCCTGAAACAAACTCAGTGCAGTTCATCTTGCCCAGACAGCCACTGCACAGTTTCTGTACAGGGGCCATGTGATACTGGAATACTTTCCAGTATACCACCACTGCACAGTCTTCATACGTCACTGTGCAGTGGCTCACCAGCCAACCGAAGTCCTAAACTTGACATCAATTATCTACTTCCGAGTGCCATGATTATATTACTAAGAATGCAGCCCACAATATTGTCATTTCCAGTGCAACATACACCAAATGTGCCTACAACAATGATTGTCAGTTGTTACACAGTGCTGAACTGGAAGCTTCAAGAATAGTACTCATATTAGGGACAATCTTTAAGTGGATCAGGATGATCTCTACCTTGCCTTCACTAGAAAGCTGTTTCATTTGCTGTGTGTTTTCACATACAACCTGTGCTGCAATGAAACTCTATTCCCCTTGGATACTCGGGAACATCTCTCTTCTTGTGCTTATTTCATTACTTCTTTGTCCCTGGGAACTTACTTCCAGTGTCTTCTGTTCCATTGGGTAGCCTTCACCTCTGATTTCTAGTGCTTCTGCACACTTTTTGGATCATTTTGCTTCATGACCAAAACAGTTTCCATTTCCTCTGAGTTGCAGATGGCTCTACATTTTTGTTCTTGCATGTTCTTTGATTCATTACCTTATTATTACTTGTTTTATCTTGTCTCTGTCTTGTACCTCTTCATTTCTTCATTCTGTTGTAATCCTGCCTGTACCACCCCTCCATCCCATTCCTCCTTAACAATGTCCTGGCCTGATTCCCCCCCTCCCCCCTCCCGCAACTGTGCATCCTGAATTGCACTGCCATCTCCTCCATGGAGATGACAGTTTTCATATTTTTGGATGCTGTTACAATCACATCATTTCCTCTGGGCGCAACAACAACATTGGAATCTAGGACATCACCAGTACAACTTGCAGTGCACAACTTGCTCCTTGAAGAATGATTCTCATACTAATTTCAACCTTACAACACATCAGGACTGTTTTTATGTTGCTTGCAATAGGAAGCTGGTTCACTTACCCAACACTATCATGTGACTTCTGTGTTGCAATGAAGTTCTAATGTTATGGCTACCTGAGCTTGGATCATCCACAATAGTTTGGATGTGTTACTATGAGTGTGGGTGGCATATGGGGCAAGGCAGTTCCTTGCTGGGCTCCCTGTAGGGAGGTGAGGCAGGAAGACAAACAGACTGGTCCTTGAACAGACTGTAGTGAAAGTCTTAATGGGAAATAATTTATGAGTAAAGGGCCTGGCACCAGAGATAAATCAAGAAACCAAGAAGTGACACTGTATGTACTTCATCAATTGCAAATATACAGATAAGCTGTGTGTTTAATAAGAAATTATATTTACTTTAGATTTTACCTCAATGTGTATTTTTCCTATATCATCAATACTCCCAGACTATGTTATGTTTCACTCTCACTTAGCAGTCCTGGTTACAATAGCTGGGCTGATTCTGAAAGCCACACACTCCTGGTCTCAACATTAAGCAATGCTGAAGGTCATGTAATGAGCAATATCCACTAGACAGTGAACATTTGGAAGCAAGGGATTTGGAGCAAAGTGACAAATCATTCTGTACTCTATGGCAATGTGATGGAAGGAGTTGTGTTAGCTGAACACTTAACTTTACGTGCCATCATAATTAGTGCCAACAATGATGTGCAGAGGAGGCAGTGTGACAGTATGCAATTGCTCCTCTGAACTTGTTCCCTCCTTATCACACTTTAGAAAATGCTAAATGCAGAAGGATAAATGTGTATTTGACAGCAGTGTACTGTCTACAGCAGAGGAAGAGTTCAGACACAGTGACTGACTGAATCAGCTCAACAATGCCACCTGTGATGAACTAGCATTGTGAGACAAAATTTTATGGACAGTTATATTCCTGCATTGAGCTTGCCCGCCAATGTTCCAACCAGATAGCAATGGATCATCTTAGGGACAAGTTATGATGGTGACTTCACTCCAAACCCAATGTCCTACATCTCTACCTTCTTTGGGTTCGGCTCTCAAGGAAGAATGGGCTGCCATTCCTTCACAGAGGTTTGGGTGTTAACAGAAGAGTTCAAGCCACTATGAAGGAGACGGGTGGAGGCACACACCATCTTAATGTTCCCTAATAGGTGACCTGATACATTTGATTCACAAGCCTCCCCTTGTGGGCTCTCACTGCTACTCACCCACTAAGTGCTTGGCATCCCCAGCCTTGTCCTCTTGCTCGAGCTGCTGCCGTCTTTCAGCAGCTGCAGCTATACACACAGAGAGGAAAGCATCTTTTAATAACCTTATTTACTGATTTAGTGAAATGCTGCTACTACTATTTTGAAATTATAGCTGCAACAACTGGCATATATGCATCTTTTAACATACACAGTGCCATATTGAGCCTACTGCTAATCTCAGAAGGAATTACTAAGAAATAGAAAGCCACATACATGGTGTGTGTAAAAAGAAAATTTTTGACAGTGTCCATTGGAACAACTTTCATGGACCATGCTTATATAAACCACTTTGAAGGACTGATGAACATACTGATGTCTCTTAACAAAGACTGACATTTTCAAAAAATATGTCACTAATACAGTATGAATAAAGTAACACAAAACAACTATCCATACATACATACAAATATCGTTCATTACATTTATTACATTTATTTCCATTTTGTTTATGGTGAGTTACGTCAGGAGAAAATATGCACCTCCAGCATGGGACAGCTGTCACAGCAGCATTGCGTGAGAAACTATATGCTCAGTTGTGGAAATAGGTGTTCTGTGAGTCCCCACACTGTCCTGCAGTCGTATAGGTTTCCAAAGTGCAGTTATTTTAATAACTGGTACACTTTGTGAGACACAGAAGAGGAGCCTTGGAAACATTGTAAGTGTCGCTCTTATACTAAATGAATGAAAGTGGGCTTAGTGAAAGGGAGAGAGAGAGGGGGGGGGGGGGAGAGAGAGAGAGAGAGAGAGAGAGAGAGAGAGAGAGAGAGAGAGAGAGAGAGAGAGAGAGAGAGAGAGAGAGAGAGAGAGAGAGAGAACAAATGTGTAAAATGAGAAAACACTGTTTGAATATCAATACTGAAGAAATTTTCATTTACCACTATTCAATTGTTCATTTCCCTATTCAAGTAGAAGCCAGAATTTTCCTTCAATAGATCTAGATAGTGTTTCAGTCCAAAGGCTTTCAACATGTGTATAGTGCTTGGCTACATCCTGCAATGTCTTCTCATTTATGGCTGAGTAATCTTGCAGCTTGAGATAGCCAATGCAGTGACGAGTAAGGCACAAACCAGTGCATACACATTGTGGAAGAAAATAGGGGGGGTTCTAATCAGTGAAGTGTAGAATTAGTTTTGATTGGTTGTGGATGGAAACAACAAGTCTAGTCAGTTCATATTGCGCATATACTGCTTTTGCTTTATGGTGTTTCAGGAAACTCGCCTTTAAAGAAACCCATCTGTAAGGAAACCCACACTGTCACAGCTCTTTCAGGGATACTGGAAATAATAAACAACACTGTAACATGGAAGTGTGCTACAATGTGAGCAAAAGACACAAATCATCCTAATGCTATTTCTGGTGAAGGTTTCAAAGAACTAGTCAAATAATAAACAGATCTAGGTGAAAATTTCATAGTATTTCAGATGTACTGAATTCATCAGCACAACACTGCAAATATAAATTATACCTGCTATGTATTGCTGGGAAACAAACCTGTTCCATTCATTAATAGTACTTGCTGTTAGCAACATAATGCTGATCCTTCTCTTCTCTTTCGAACTTGCATTCATGTTGCTCAGTTCTGTCTCAGGTTTGATTTTGCATCTCTATTAATTGTATGTGAACAATGATATTCAGAACTACAGATAGCGTAGCTCACTAAGAGACCCATGCCACCAGTGGCAAGGGGCAAGGCACCTCAGACAATGCAACTACATAAGTGTAACATACGCTTTTTTTGGCAGTACAAGAAGTATGTATTTTAGACAAAAATGTTACAGAATTGAAAAACTACAGGCATTTTAGGGGTAAAAAAGGATTAAAAATTATGAATAAATAAGACTACCTGGTACTGTTTTCTATATTCAGAAAAATTTAGAAGATTATGTGACAATTCAAACTGATTAACACAGTGACATGAAAAATAAACAGGATACGATTGTTAATTGCCAAGTTCCAATTAATGATGACAATAAGAAAACTATGAGTGAAGTAAAAGCAATCTGCGAACTTTTGGAAAACACAATATAAAAAATTCCAAATGCACGTAATGTGATAATGGTGGAGAATATTAAGACAATATCTTGCCCATAAAGGAACCAACCAGAAGGAGGTCAAGAATAATTAATCTTAGTAGAACAATTCAGTTGAAGTTAATGTCAACTTCTATCAAAAAATTTGAAAGTAACAAGAAAATGGGAAATTAAAGCTGATCATTATCGAACGAAAATTGACCTGAATCTTCTCCCTAATAAAAATCAAAAGACACAGAAAACATTCATTGAATGTGGCACAGACAGGCTTAACAACACAAAGGAGACAGTAAAACATTTTTCAGAAGAAATTAAGACAGCTAAATCAGGAAAATTGAAGAATTATCCAAAGAAATGAATAGAGCACAGTGAAGAATGCATTTGGATTAACAAAAATGGAGAAAAAAAGTCTATGGA
The DNA here is from genome assembly GCF_023897955.1 of Schistocerca gregaria. Lineage (NCBI taxonomy): Eukaryota > Metazoa > Arthropoda > Insecta > Orthoptera > Acrididae > Schistocerca > Schistocerca gregaria. The sequence continues at coordinate 46,612,808 of NC_064925.1, forward strand.
GGTGAATGTTTTATGTAGAATTACTAATTATACAAAACTTATGTCCCAGAATGATCAATCACTTGAAAAACACTCAGTTTGCTAAGAAATCCAGAGGTATAGATATTAAGGAGTAAAGAAGTAGTATACTGCAACATAGGAAACACAACTGAATTGCTACAGGAGAGTTGACTGCTATTTTGTGGCCATTTATGAAGAATGAACAGCAACAGGTTAACCAAACAGATTGTTAAGCATCTTTGGGTCAAAGTGTCAAGAATAGCACCGATACAAGAAATTACGAAAGATTTCAAAAGAAATACAAGAAACCTGTGCAGTAGAAAGGCAGATTTTCAAGAAGCAAGTTTTGCAAATGGAAGGTTTCCAAGGCAGGAGGAAGAAGAGGACAGGGTCATAATGGTCTGAGAAGAGAAAAAGGATAGATAGTGAGAATATAAAAGAAACCTGGAAGAAGAAGAAAGAGGAAAGAGGAACAAAGGAGTAGGCATTGAAATTAACATGTGGTCATTAGATGTCCCAAAGACAAAAACAAAAAACCAAAAAAATAAGAATTATTATGTCTGCAACATTATTAATACACAACATCAACACCAAGGGCCCAACACACTTCCTTGGAAAACATCTTAAGTTACTTCTAAAATGTTCTATGTAATTCTATGTAATGTCCTACCAACAGATATATCCTCAGCCTTGTCACTAGTTTCATTTCTTTTGTACATATCTTAGTGAAAGAACCCATCAACATTTTGTGATGCTGGTACATTAGATGCTAGGAGCAGAAATGAGAGACATCTTTATGCAGCTGATACCAATAATGGTAACACTGAGCACACAATGCATGCATTTAGTCAGCCTTTCCCATCTTTGTGCTTTTTGTTGTTAGTGACATTACATGTGATCTAAGACAAGTTGATATGCCTACAACCCAAAGGATACAGTCTGCTTTTTCACAATTTTTATGGAGTACACTACCTCATTCTCACCTAATGTGGACACATTCTTTTAGATAGTCAACCTATGAATATTATGTTGACACAAAGCGTTAATAGATTTTAATTTAAAATGGCTAAATGGGCAAAATGAGAACAATGGTGCCTACAGTAAGTGGTTTCAATGGCAAGTGGCAAAAATTCCTTTAAAAGTAATTTTATTTTCCCTATGAAACCTAGCCACAAAAAATTTAAAATATTAGGTTGGAGCTCATGTTGCATGTTGGTATTCTGGTTGCTATTGGTTTATTTATAAATTGTCATTTTGTATTTTAGTTCACAGTAGCTATTCGATTTTCATATTGTCATTCTGTCATTTCGCATGAATGTGGTTAACTTGTTCCAGTTCCCAATAACGTAGGCAAGTTTTTCTAAGAAGCTCAACTATGAAGAGTGATTGTTGTATACTTAAATACATTTATCTCAAGATGACAATTTCAATATGTGCCATGTTAATGGAATAAAGGAATTGTGAGTTAAATATTACTACTTACATATTGTGCTAATTTGTAATGTTTGCTGGTCTTTAAAGTGGAGTACTTTTAAATGTTAATTTGGTACTTAAAAATTTGTCTTCTTTCCCTTTGACCACATTTCCTTCGCAATCTACCACATTCCACATTTTAAAAGCATCTAAACATTTTCAACCAATCATTTGTATTTATGATAACACTGCCAATTTTCAGTATGATGTATGTACTACATAATTAACATCCCGTGTTAAGTCAAAGTATACAATTTTAAAAAACTGTTTTACTGAAATACTGTAGCACATCATCAATAAAGAATTAATGTCAAAGGAAATGATGAAAAATAATTTACCACATAACAAAATATTGAAGTTGCAAATTTAAAGTGTAATTATGCTATGGAAGAAAGCTAAAAACTCACCTGCCAATAGCTGTGCCATTGGTAACTTCTGCGGAACCTGCAAAAAAAATTTACAAAGATGAATAACTTTACATCAACTGAATTTGAGTGTAAGTCAAACACCTTGAAACATGGCAGTCCTATGTCATCTCACTGCACATGCTCACCTCAGCTTTAATAAGTTGGTAAACTGAAATGATGGAGATAGGAATCAGGTGCAGTGACAAGTAGGTAGATGTGAAATTTTATTAAAGTGAGATTGACAAAAAGTGAGTAATGATCCAAGTGAAGAAACACCAAATTTTTTAATTATAAAATTACATACTGTCTCAGTTAGGGGGTAGGAGAAATTATGTCATGTATAATACTAACAGTGTTCTATAAGATTACAGAAATCCGGAATCATAAGCCATGTAGTATAGGAAAGTTGTGGCAGCTTACAACTTTAAATTCATTGGTGACTCACTTTCTTGTGTATTGGCAGCGTGATGTTGATAGGATGCCGTAGAGGTCACCAAACCAGTGGGAATGCTGACTGAAGCACTTTGAACTTTATAACAATACAGCCCGACCCGTGGGTTAACTGAAATGACTGATACCAACTGTTTTTTGATATGTAACTGTGTAGTTATTGGACAATTCAGTGCCCTAGGGATTTGTATGTGTACCTATGTGTATTTATATATTAGTCTGTCGCATTTACTAGTAATATTCTGTATTCGTTGTGAAAAGACTTTTATTGTCGTCATTGTTGTCATTAACGGAATTACATAATAAATGCCAAATTAAATGATTCATCAGCAGGGTGAGCTAAGAAATGTAAAGTAACGGATAGTAAGATACTGTAGAAGTATTGGTATAAGTGGTCAGAGCCACTAATTACGATCATTTGGAACAAGAAATGTATTAGTATAGAAAAAGCTTCATTATCTTGAGAAACAGCTTTTTAAGTGATTACCAAGCAATGTATTCGTACTTGTTATTCATTTTATATCCTATTTTGAAATTAATGTACTTTGTAAACACATTTTGATTAACTCTCCAATTGTTTGCATCACACAATGTTCAGATTTTTCGTATTTCAGGGCGTATTTGTAACTTCCTTGTATACAGTCTGATAGAAAGCAGAATTTGTGATGTCATTAAATGTTAGTATCTGAAACCGAACTGTAATTAATTAAATAACTCAAAATTCACAAAAGACATTATTGTAATTAGAACCATATCGATTTTTAATATTTAAACCTAGTGATGACACTACAAAAATTACGTCAATTAATATTGTTAATTTTTCCTTATTCGGATGTAATGTCTGTTCGCAAACATTTTGTACATTTTAATTGTAACTTTGAAATTCTTCAGAATTAATAATGCAATATTTTGTGAGTGATTGTTAAAATTCTATATAAGCAGAGATGATGCGAGGTCAGAGTCAGTCAGTTGTTTGTGATGATTTCGGCTGGAGAGTCTGTACAAGTGACGCCTGTAAATAAATAATGTGAAGTGTGAAGAATTCTCCGATTTCTTCATCTAAAAATGAACCCCCAAAAGTTAAGTTTATAAATATAAAGCTGCTCGATGAACAAGTAGCTTTATAAGTGGTGGAGGAGCTGGGATTTGATGATTGAAATCGGAACTGTTTTTAAAAAGTAATTGTTTCAGGTGACCGCAAGACGAATACTAAACATAAATTGTGAAGAAATTTTTGTGTTTATGGACGCACAGAACGAGTGGATGTTGCTGCATGAGAAGAGTTGGTGTGGATAAGAAATACAAAGAAAATCATCACCTGCATGGGGAGATCGTAAATCATAACAACTGATCTGATGATAATGGACCAAATTTTCGGACTGCACCGCTGGAGTTCAGATGAGTAACAGTTTTTTTAATTAATTTGTGTTTTTTTTGTTTTTGTGAGGAAAAGATTTTACTATGGCTGATAAAATGTGTGTAGGCGGTGAATCAATTGAAAACACTTCGGACCTAGGATCGAGTATCAGTGAACTAAGTGTAGATCGAGGTTTTGGTGGAGAGGGTTCCAGTGAAAATGTCGCCACAAGTTCTCAAATTGCACAGGGAAGAGTAGGCGGAGACGATCTGTTAATGTTATTAATGCAACATATGAAAGAAGCGAAGAAACAGATGGGACAGATTAGGCAGGATACTAGTAAGATAAGGGAAATCCAGGATGGTTTGGCAGCACTAAAAATGACTGTCGAGACAGGGCAGGGTGAACTCAATACTCATGTAGGAGCAGTGGAAGAACGGGTTGATGTATTAGAAACTAATTTCACACAAGAGTTGTCCAAAAATGAGGAAAGGTTCAAAAAACTAGATAAGCATGTAGAAGTAGAAAATTCAAAACTGAAAGTAGAGGTTGTTCAGACTAGGAGAATCTTAGAAGAAAAGCTTGAATCCAATAAAAAGAATTCAGAGTTAAAATTTGCAGAAATTTCCAATCAAATAAGTAATGTAGATCTAAAGTGTGATGAAAAAATAGATTTGTGTAAAAATAATGTTGTAGGTTTAAGTAAGAAAGTTGTAGAGTTACAAGAAGGTGTAGCCCAAAGAAATGTTGTTAGCAATTTTAATTGTGTATGGGGTGGCATACCTTTAAAATGCTTTCCAGGAGATGGGAAATTGCATCCAGTTGATTTTTTTACAGCATTGTCAGGATAATTTTAGTAATGACATGACAGATAATGTAAAAATTAAATTTGTTAAACGATTTTTGGATGGAGAAGCAATCTCGTGGGCAAACCAGAATGTTAATTCTACCATGTCATATAATGAATTTGAAAGAAAGTTTTTAAATAAGTTCTGGTCAGATTCTGAGCAAGCTAGGATTAAAAGTGAGTTTTTGAATGGTCGAATGTATAGGGAAAGTGATGGTAGCTTGAAGTGTTTTTGTGAAAGTCAGTTGAGGAAATTAGTACACCTCGACAAACCTTTTGATGAACTAATACAAATAGATGCATTAAAAAGAAGACTACCAAAAAGAGTACAGTGGGAGTTGATTTATGGACCAGATGATTCTGTAGATAAGTTGGATAGAGCTTTTGAGAGAAATGAGAGGTTAAACAATGGCAGATTTGGCAATCAACCAACTGGGGGGTGGAACCAAAGCAGGAATCAAGGCAGGAGTAATAATAGTGATAACAGATGGATCAACCATAGTAATGGGGATGGAAACAGAGGGCACAATAGCAGGGAGAGACCTTGGGAAAATAATAACAGACAATTTGATAATCACCAATCAGGACGAGGCAATTTAAACTGACAGATGCCTCATTGGGAGCCTGTCAGTTTGGGGCAAGAAATGTGTACCAAAATCAGGCTAAACACCACTGGTCTAGAGACACCGAAAATAATTACAGAAGACAGAATAATCGAAGATGTTGGAGTGGAAGTGACAGTACTAATGTAAGACGAGTGCATCAAATTGGCAAATTGCAGTTTAACAGTAAACTCTGGAAATGTATGAATGAAAGTGTTGTAGATAGAAGTAATAGCATCTGTAAGAATGTTGAGGAAGTTCCGTTAGAGGAAGAAACTATTTCAAGTCTATATAATCAGTGTGGTAATGAAGTTTGCAAGGAAAATGTTGGTTCTGATAGTAATCTTGATGTGTTTGGATCAAGTAAATTAATGAAAGAAGAACCTATCCCTGTTAAGCACTTAAGTGATGATACCTGTACTAGTGTACATGTCAACAATTCTGATGGTCATAGTAAAGATGTTGTAGAAGTGTTCAGTGTTGGAGATGATAGCATATGTAGTAATATTGATAGTGAAAGTGTTGGAAGTAATGATGAATGTGAGGAAGAATTAGATGACATGGTGTATTTGGAGGTTAAAGAAGATTTAATTAGTAGTGAAGAAGATGATATCAGTAGTATTTGTGAAGAATATGAAGATCAGATTGTGCCAATGAAAACTGGGAAGGTATCATCAGATAAGGAACATGCAGAGAGCCATCATAATGTAGATGAGATGCTAGAAATGTTATGGGATACTTACAAGGATTATAGTGACAGTGACAGAATAAAAAGGGTCATCAAGATTATTTGTGAAGAATTGCATTCCAACTGGCAAGGTAGAACCAATCAACAGGCTTACACTGGGATCAGTTCCGGGAAAAACAGACAGTGTGTTAAGGACAGACGTGACATCAAGCAATCATCTGATATAGCATTAAGTAAAATTCAGACAAGTAAGAGAAATTGTACAGGCAAAAATGGTACAAATTACTTGGACTTTAGAGATATTGAAGAAGATCTGTTGGATGAAAATGAGGACAGTAAGAAGGAAAAAGTTTTAGGTTGCCCGTATATACGTATAAAAGTTGCAAATTATGAAGGACTTTGCCTCTTAGACACGGGTAGTCCTGTCTGTGCTATTTCTGAAAAATTTAGAGACCAGATAAGACATAGTGATGACTTTGAAGAATATCCTGTTATTGGAATCAAAATTAAGGGAGCAACTGGTAGGCACAGCAAAGTTGTAAACAGGCAAGCCTTAATATCTTTCACTATTAATGATGTACAGTATAACCAAGGATGCTTTGTAGTACCCGATCTCAATGAGAATATTTTGTTTGGAATGAATTGGATACAAGGAGTAAATGCAGATTTTGACTGGAATAACAAAAAAGATAAGCTCACCAAGCCAAAGGCAGATGGAACACATGTGACTGAACTAATTATCCAAAATTGCCTAGAGAATAATTTTCAGATTAGAAGAGTGATTTGTACAGATGAGAAGATCGACATTAACAAGGAAGACAATGAAGAAGACTGCAGTGAAGACAAGTATGCTGAATTAGTGGCCACCAAACTAAAAGAAGCTGGTAATTTAAATGAAGAACAGACAGATCAACTAGGCAGTTTGTTGTGGGAATACAAAGATGTGTTTAGTGAGAAACCTGGGAAAGTGAAGAACTATGAATGTAGACTTAAACTAAAACCTCACGAACCATTTTTCATCAAACCCTATGGAGTACCCATTTCAAAAAGAAAAGCTGTGGAGGAAGAACTACAAAAGATGGAAGAGTGGAGAGTAATTGAAAGATGTAATAGTGCATACAATAACCCGTTGGTAGCGGTTTCCAAACGTGATGGTGGAGTAAGACTTGTGCTCGATTCAAGACATTTAAACAAATACCTTGAGAGGGAAACTGATCACCCTGAAAATATAGATGAGTTATTACATAAGTTTGAACATATGAAGTACATGTCTAGCTTAGACTTAACAGCTGGTTTCCATCAGATACCATTAGAGATTCAGTCTAGAAAATATACTGCGTTTTTATATAGAGGAAGATGTTATTGCTATTGTGTTGTACCATTTGGCCTTAATGTATCAATTGCAGAATTTATTCGAGCATTGGATTTTGTTCTAGGAAAAGAACTGTTAAGAAAACTAATCCTTTATGTTGATGACATACTTGTAACAGGAAAAAGTTGGGAAGAACATATACATTTGTTGGGTGAAGTGTGTTACAAATTAAGACAGGGAGGCATGTCATTAAAACTAGAGAAGTGCAAATTCGGAGTTAAACAGCTCAAATTTTTAGGCCATACCATATCAGAAGAAGGAATCTTACCTGATGAAGAAAAACTTGAAGCCATTGCAAAATTTCCTGCACCCAAGACTAAGAAACAACTTAAATCATTCTATGGAATTTGTGGCTACTACCGGAAGTTTGTCAGCAATCAAGCTTTAAATGTACCGTGTTTGAACAACTTGTTGAAGAAGAAGAACACCATTTGGGTATGGGACAAGGATTGTCAGGAAGCATTCGACAACATCAAGAAACAGATGTGCAACAGTAAAATGTTATACAGACCTGACCTTACAGAACCATTTTGTATCATGACCGACAGCAGTGACTATGGACTGGGAGCTCATTTGTTCCAAGAAAAGATTGTAGATGGTGTGACGGAGCACAGGTCAATAGCTTTTGCCAGTAGAACTTTACAGAAACATGAGAAGTCATACACTGTCACCGAAAAAGAATTGTTAGCAGTCTATTGGGCTTTCATCAAGTTCAAGAATTACCTATTAGGACATCAAGTGGTAGTATACACAGACCATAAGGCTTTGATCTACATACAAGAGTGTACTTTGCATCATAGCAGGATAACCAGGTGGGCACTATTCCTCCAGCAGTTCGACTATACAGTAAAATATATAAAAGGTGAAGAAAATCAAATCGCAGATGCTCTATCAAGGTTGCCAATGGGAGGAGAAGGTGAAAATAACAGTGATGAGTGTGAAAGGGAGTTTCGGATTATGTATCTAAAAGGGGTGAAAGATGAGAATAAAATCAGGAAAATTTGTAATGACATCCGTAGATATCAAAACCATGATTCCAACTGGAAGTTAGTTAAAAGTTATCTAGGTAAAAGAGGATATGAGAAAGTAGAGCAGTATTATAAAGTGCATAAGGGTATACTATTCAGAAGATACAGTGCAGACAGTGACACTTGGAGATTGTGTTGGCCAGAACAGTATATTGAAGTGTTGATAAAGTATGTACATGAAAGTTTCGGGCATTGTGGGACACTGAAATGTATCCAAAAGATTCAAGAAAATGTGTACTTCTACAACATTGCTAGGAGAGTGAGAAAGCAAATATCTACATGTGACAGGTGTAAGAGAGTAAAAGTTAGCAATCAAACTTGCAGAGGATATATGCAAAACATCTTGCCAAAGGAACAACTACAACTTGTAGCAGTTGACCTTTATGGATCATTGCCTAAGGCTAAAGGAGGATTTTGTTACATATTTGTCATGGTGGATCTTTTTTCAAAATTCATTAAACTATATCCATTGAAGAAAGCAACAAGTAAGAACATCATTTTGAAAATTAGAAGAGACTATTTCACAAAGGTGGGAAAACCAAAGAGCATGCTCTCTGACAATGGAGCACAATTTACTTCTAAAATTTGGAAAACATTTGTGGAGGATGAGAACATAAACCATATTCTGATCTCTGCGTATCACCCGTCCAGCAATCCGGCTGAACGTTACATGAGAGAAATAGGGAGATTATTTAGAACTTATTGCAACAAAAATCATGTGAGTTGGATAGAGTACGTAGACAGCTTTGAAGATATACTGAACAGCTTACAACATTCGTCTACTGGGTTCTGCCCATATGAAATACTGTATCATAAGAAACCGCCAAATCTGATCAACGAATTAATTGAATTCCCAGCATGTAAAGCTATGAGTCCACAGGAAAGAGAAGAAATAGTCAAGAAAGTAATGGAACAACAGGGGAAACTAAGAAAAAACAAACATGACAAGAAGTTGAAACCTACAAATTTTAAAATTGATGATCTGGTCCTGGTGAAAACACATGAAAAATCCAAAGCGATAAGCAATGAATTAAAGAAATTCTTTGACATCTATATTGGCCCATTCAAAATTCAGTCTATGCCACACCCAAATGCATATAGATTAGTGTACCCAAAGTCAGGAAGACTATTTGGTTTACGTAACATAACTGAACTGAAACCTTATAAACAAGTGTCAAATACCAAGAAAAAATAAGATAATGTAAAAGCCCTCAGGAGGATACATCCTGTATCAAGTGCGTGCCGAGCACTAGGTCTCCGAGCTATGTAGCATTCTATTTTCTTCTTTTCGTTTTCGGATGCTACATCTTTTACTCATCTATAAACCTATAACGAAGTTATCTCTCACTGAAAATACTAGCCATTCTTTTAGTATAAGTTTTTTTTTGTATGTCATATGATTATTGAGTGACATTGTTTGAAAATAAATAAATAAATTTAACTGTGTATAAAATTTGAATCCTCCCTTGACTAATGACTAATAATTCTTTAAGCATTTCAGGCAATAGTTATTACTATAATTCCTGATTAATATGTGGTGTAAAACTTTTCCAGATCCATATGTGTGTGTACTCTATGTTATGTAATATTGTAAATAAATTACTGTTAGCATTTTCATTACAGAATAGAATCCAAGGGGATATAAGATAATGGAGGTTATTGTGGTTATGGTCTGTAGAGTATGTATTTGATTTGTGGGTGGTTCTTTGAAGATTATAGGCTTGGTCATGATTTTATTAGTTTGCCAATGAGATATACAAATGGACAATGTTAAGGATGTACACGTGTTACTAAATGGACAAGTTGTACTGTGAAAAATGAGTAAGTTTGTCATTACAAGGTGGTGTGCTAATGAACAATCAGTGAGTTTGTGTTTGATATGATAAAGAGCTAAAGGATATCTGGGACATTTAATATGCTGTATAGTGTATTATGCTGAAATATTAATCAAAAAGAAAGGATACATAAATAATTCATTTTTGTTCATTAACTTTAAGTTGTATATAGCTAAATCCTTACAGTTTAGAGATGCTTAATTTTGTGTGATTTTGTCTATAAATATACTAATAGTGTAGGATAGTATGTTAATGATTTTGATACATTTATACCTGATGTGACCTTAATTGTAACCTGCACGAGTACCTTGCGAAATGAGTTCATCCCTGTTCCTACCTAGAGAACTGTATCAAAGATCCTTACCTGACCTGAAAAAAAAAAAAAAAAAATTAAGAAACTGAAAAACTAATAGTGGACTGTACTATTGCAGTGTAGAGACTGCCAGAAGCAGAGGGGCTGCAGACACAAGATGGACAGCGCATTGGGACGGATGATTGTGAGCTGCCAATTCATTAAGATATGCAACATGCACCAGTGACTGGAGTAACAGCTAAGAAAAAAGAAATTCTATTTTGGAGGGTATTTAGCAGCCATTCATACAAGTTACACTTGTAAGAGTGGCTGGGGGGGGGGTGTATAACAATACAGCCCGACCCGTGGGTTAACTGAAATGACTGATACCAACTGTTTTTTGATATGTAAGTGTGTAGTTATTGGACAATTCAGTGCCCTAGGGATTTGTATGTGTACCTATGTGTATTTATATATTAGTCTGTCACATTTACTAGTAATATTCTGTATTCGTTGTGAAAAGACTTTTATTGTCGTCATTGTTGTCATTAACGGAATTACATAATAAATGCCAAATTAAATGATTCATCAGCAGGGTGAGCTAAGAAATGTAAAGTAACGGATAATAAGATACTGTAGAAGTATTGGTATAAGTGGTCAGAGCCACTAATTACGATCATTTGGAACAAGAAATGTATTAGTATAGAAAAAGCTTCATTACCTTGAGAAACAGCTTTTTAAGTGATTACCAAGCAATGTATTCGTACTTGTTATTCATTTTATATCCTATTTTGAAATTAATGTACTTTGTAAACACATTTTGATTAACTCTCCAATTGTTTGCATCACACAATGTTCAGATTTTTCGTATTTCAGGGCGTATTTGTAACTTCCTTGTATACAGTCTGATAGAAAGCAGAATTTGTGATGTCATTAAATGTTAGTATCTGAAACCGAACTGTAATTAATTAAATAACTCAAAATTCACAAAAGACATTATTGTAATTAGAACCATATCGATTTTTAATATTTAAACCTAGTGATGACACTACAAAAATTACGTCAATTAATATTGTTAATTTTTCCTTATTCGGATGTAATGTCTGTTCGCAAACATTTTGTACATTTTAATTGTAACTTTGAAATTCTTCAGAATTAATAATGCAATATTTTGTGAGTGATTGTTAAAATTCTATATAAGCAGAGATGATGCGAGGTCAGAGTCAGTCAGTTGTTTGTGATGATTTCGGCTGGAGAGTCTGTACAAGTGACGCCTGTAAATAAATAATGTGAAGTGTGAAGAATTCTCCGATTTCTTCATCTAAAAATGAACCCCCAAAAGTTAAGTTTATAAATATAAAGCTGCTCGACGAACAAGTAGCTTTATAACTTCTTGCAACTGTTGTAATGACGTATACCTACAAAACTGGAGGACACTGGCCTCAACAATACACTATGATTTTATGAGAATTGTCAATTTACAGGTGTACTAACCTGTCCCACAACATTGCTGCATTAGAATAATTTATCATCAGAGTTCATATCTCGGAATCCAACACAGTAATAGCTGCACCGGAGGTTAGGTCAAGGAAATTTAACATGTTGAAGATGTGCCCACGGATACTTAAGATGCAGGACCAGCAAGCACATTTTCAATTTTATTCAGTCACACAACCCTGTTGGGCAGCTTCTTACTTGTGCAGGTAGGTTGTTCAAGGTACATTGTTGGTTAGGTATTGGATAGACATTTTCTCTCTATGTGAATCTACATAATTTGCGAAACTTCCTGGCAGATTAAAACTTGTGTGCCCAATCGAGACTCAAACTCGGGACCTTTGCCTTTCGCGGGCAAGTGCTCTACCAACTGAGCTACCGAAGCACGACACACGTCTGGTACTCACAGCTTTACTTCTGCCAGTATCCGTCTCCTACCTTCCAAACTTTACAGAAGCTCTTCTGCGATCCTTGCAGAACTAGCACTCCTGAAAGAAAGGATACTGCGGAGAGCACTTGCCCGCGAAAGGCAAAGGTCCTGAGTTCGAGTCTTGGTCGGGCACACAGTTTTATTCTGCCAGGAAGTTTCATATCAGCGCACACTCCGTTGCAGAGTGAAAATCTCATTCTGGATACATAACTTGTGTTGATTAGCACATGGTCAGTTAGCCCAAAACTACAGTCAATAACTACTGCAGTTCACATGGCTACAGCAGACTGCAAACGTGAATTGCAATATGGCACTGTAGACATCCAAATAGCTATCACTGGCATTCTCCTGTAAAAAATGTGTCTGACACTACTGGCAACAGTGTATGAACCTCACTGACTTGTAGCTGTACACACAGAACAAGTGAGGCTGGTGTGTTTCATAGTGAACAAATTGTCGAAAGCCACTTCACACTGTGGAAAGTGTTAAGGTGCTATGCGGAAATGTATGTCTAATTTACAAAGAAGGTAGTTTAGCTGTCTTGAAGTGGTCTGCGTAACATTGGTATCAATGACATATGGCATCATAAAGCAAAAATACTATGACTGCTTATCACATATTCATAGCAACACTGCAGAGAGGAACAGTGACTGAGTGAAGAAACAACATACTCACATGGGAGTTCCAACACATACAAAATGTTATATCCAGCAACTAAAGGAACCATATTTCAATGTGGATATGCAGCGCAACCAGCAAAACTATCCTTACAGGTACTTCTGTTACAACTTTTGCAAGAATCTAATAAAACATTTATACTAAATCCAACTGCAATATCAATTTGGATTCTGTGACAGGCAAATGGTGAGTCTCACATCACATGGAGAGGAAAGGAAATGTTGAAACTGAAGGCTTTAAAATAATTAATAACGGTACAGTTTGATAGAACTACAGACAATTCATCTGTACTCCATTTTTGGTGCAGTCGAGCATTTAATTGGGAAACTGTCAGAGCAGTGGCTGTGGACAATTTTTAAGCTTCTTTGTATTTTGGCCAGGTGTATCTCTGTAGTCATTGCTGTCTGAGATAGAAGCTGACATTATGATAGCAGAAACACAATGTGACTAAAGTGAACATGTTCAATAAAGAGGCCATTGCAAATTAGGGTCCCAATGGCATTCACAACAGGGTGTGGAGGATGGATGGTACGTATTACATAATGCAGAGTCCGCAGTTGCAATTTTTCTCCATTATAGGTAGAATGATGTCTGGAAACAGATCAATGCTGTAGTCCAGCATTGGACAATATATGTTTGTTGCTTGTCTCAACACAAACAAAATGCCATATTGTTTCTTATTCTACGTGAACCATGAGGGAACATGTGTGCTCCATCATACAAATGCAGCCCACAGACAAATTTCAATATTTAAACACGATTAGAAACTACAAATTATCATAATGTCCTATTTTCTTATATGGGCATCAGAGACATTGCCATTTGAGAGAGAGAGAGAGAGAGAGAGAGAGAGAGAGAGAGAGAGAGAGAGAGAGAGAGAGAGAGAGAGAGAGAGAATATAATATTAGAAGGTTTGTTTTGCACATTTCTAGACGAGTCCAATGGGTGGCAATAGAAGGGAAGTGTGAGATGATTTTGATGTAATGTGAAATAGCCTTAAAAATGGAAATCTGGATTTATTTGTCTTATGTATATAGGCAGGGAGCAAGTAAATAGGATGTACTATTCAAAACATAAAATTACAAGAAATTTATTTCAGTTTCAAGATGAATGTTAAACAGAACTAGCTCAAGTTTTCGTATCTCATGTTCAGTATTTTTCATTACCAAGGGTTTTTGTGCTAGGTCTCACTAACAGGAAACTGAGCAGCAGAACAAAGAAAGTAAATTATTTTTAGGGCTTTATTTTTTATTCAGAATACCCCATTATTTCTAACTTCAGTCATGCACTCTGACACTAAATCTATGAAGCACTGGCCATAATTGTCAGAAGAGCCAATTCCCTCCGCAGCTTCAATAAAGCAGCCCCAAAGAGCATCAGCTATAAATGGTTCATTTCACAGCCAGTTCTCTGACAGAGTTCCTGCTACCTCCAAACACACATTTTACATTGCATTCATGTAAGCAGTCAGTCACAGCCAGTCCATTACATTTATGTCCATGTTGGACAGCTGCTGTTTAATGAAGTAGACTTGTACGCAAGTGAATGTACTTTTTGTAGCATTAATTCATCTCATCAATATAGCATTCACACTACAGGCAGCACTACTTTCTTCAAAATGTTGGCATACTGCCTGCTATTGAAGAAGCATTCCTGCTCCTCACACAGAAATCCAACCCCTCCAGGAAACTGACAATCTGCTAGTACTGCATGTTGTCACCCCTTTTTCTTCATGATGTCTCAACCCTCAGGGCCATTAAATTACTCTTGGACCATTGTAAAACACCGTATCAGAGAAAAGTAGATTTTCCCACACCTCATTCAGGTGGAGCTCTGTGACTGCCACTCAGCACAACACATTTTTCTCACTCAATTCCTGTATCATAGTGAATATTAGTACATGCTGTACAGCTTTCCTCAGCCTTCAGTGAACTGTCTCATCAGAACTGGCAAGTTGGTCACTCACTACAACTGCTTCATATCTAGGAGAGGGAGTTGTTAGCTCTTACATGCAACCTCTGTGTCGTCCTGCTGTATGCTCAGTCTCTTCCTGCTCCAACCAGGAATTCTGCCAATATGACTCTTTCAACATAAATGTTCCAACATCTCTTTAGAGTAGTGAATGGCATGCCATTGTTAGCTAGTTCTTAACAAACGTAGTCAAATCTGAACAAATAATTGATAACTGTACTGTGCTGTTGCTGAATGCCAGTGGCTATAGCAGACATGTTGAAGTCTAATGTCTTTGAAAGGTATATAGATAAAGGGAAAAAGTTTGTCTGGTTGACCTCTTGTTGCAGAGGGAACTAAGGTGAAAAGACAGAGGTTGTTAGTTTCAATTTGGTCCAGGGATGAACTATTTTAATATGCATGTATCCCATCTTGAATTCTTAAGCAAAAGGAAGAAGAATAGAAATACACTGTCAGTAGAAGCATCTGGACACCTGGCTGAAAATGACATGTTCATGGCGCCCTCCATTAGTAATGATGGAATTCAATATGGTGTTTACCCACCCGTAGCCTTGACGATAGCTTTCCCACTCGTATGCATATGTTCAGTCACTTACTGGGAGTTTCCTTGGGGAATGGCAGCCCATTCTTTGTGGACTGCTGCACTAAGAAGATATATCTATGTCAGTTAGTGATGCCTGGCATGGAGTTGGCGTTCCAAAACGTCCCATAGGTTTTCTACAGGATTCAGGTCAGGACTGTGCAAGCAAGTCCATTAAAGGGATGTTATTGTCATGTAACCACTCTGCCACAGGCTGTGCAATATGAACAGGTGCTCAATTGTGTTCAAAGATGCATGTCCATACCCCAATTTCTTTTCAATGGTGGGAAGCAAGAAAGTTCTTAAAACACCAACGTGGGCCTGTGCTGTGGAAGTGGCATGAAAAACAACAAAGGGGGCAAACCCCCTCCATGAAAAACACAACCACACCATAATACCAGGATTTCTAAATTTTACTGTTGGCACTAGACACGCTAGCAGATGATGTTCACCAGGCATTCGCCATACCCACACCCTGCCATCAGATCGCCACACTGTATACCATGATTTGTGACTCGGTACAACATTTTTTCCACTGTTAAGTTGTCCAATGTTTATGCTCCTTACACCAAGTGCGGCAGCATTTAGCATTTACTGATGTGATGTGTGGCTTATGAACTGCCACTCACCTAACTTCATAGTACTTGCAGTGGATCCTGATGCAGTTTGGAATTCCTGTGTGATCGTCTGGATAGATGTCTGCCTGTTACACATCACAACCCTCTCCAAATGTCTGCAGTCCCTCTCAGTAAACAGATGAGGCCAGCCTGTACACATTTGTGCTGCACATGTTCCTTCACATTTCCATGTCACTATCACAACTGAAAGAGTGGATCTAGGGAAGTCTAGGTGTGTGGAAATTTTGCATACAGACGTACGACAAGTGACATCCAATTATCTGACCACACTTAAAGTCCACAGAGAGCCCCATTCTGCTCTCTCACAATCTCTAATGACTACTGAGGTTGCTGATATAGAGTACATAGCAGTAAGTGACAGCACAATGCACCTAATATGAAAAACATATGTTTCGGGGGGGGGGGGGGGGGGGTCTCTAGATAGTTTTGATCCCATAGTGTAGCTACAGCAGACACTTTAGGTGATGTGTGTCAGGCTGTTTGTTTGTTTGTCCCAAACACCATTCATTTACTGGATCCAGAGATCAAGTGTAGGGTTAGACTTCTGACATTCCAAAGATTCATCCATCACACAATTTGATATTTAATCCAAAGTTCCCAGTACTAAGGCAACTACTATTCCCATAGTCACCCTTGAGGTGAATTTGTATAGCTTTAAAAATAAATATTACTACCACTGAATAGTTTCCATATGAACACAGGAATGGGCAGTGTCTTTAAAGGAGGGTATATGATGGATATCAACAAAAGCAAAACAAGGATAATGGAATGTAGTCTAATTAAGTTGGGTGATGCTGAGGGAATTAGATTAGGAAATGAGACACTCCAAGTAGTAAAGGAATTTTGCTATTTGGGGAGCAAAATAACTGATGATGGTCCAAGTAGAGAGGATATAAAATGTAGATTGGCAAAGGCAAGGAAAGCATTTCTGAAGAAGAAAAATTTGGTAACATCGAATATATATTTAAATGTCAGGAAGTCGTTTCTGAAAGTATTTGTATGGAGTGTAGCCATGTATGGAAGTGAAACATGGACAATAACTAGTTCGGACAAGAAGAGAAAGAAGCTTTTGAAATGTGGTGCTACAGAAGAACGATAAAGATTAGATGGGTAGATGACATAACTAGCAAGGAGGTATTGAATAGGATTGGGGAGAAGAGGAATTTGTGGCACAACTTGACTAGAAGAAGGGATTGGTTGGTTTGACGTGTTCGGAGGCATCAAGGGATCACCAATTTTGTATTGGAGGGCAGTGTGGGGGGTAAAAATCAGAGAGGGAGACCAAGAGATGAATCCACTAAGCAGATTCAGAAGGATGTAGGCTGCAGTAGGTACTGGGAGATGAAGCTTGCACAGCAGAGAATAACATGGAGAGCTGCTGTGAAACAGCTTGTAAATAACTGTAGGTGCATCCGAAGGATATACAGTGCACTAGGACTCCCATTCAAAACACACATCGTACAACGATAACCTGTATAATATCGTAAATCCCGAGAAGTAATTGAACCTTCTTTTTGCTGTAGAAATGTTTATGGAAGTGCTCGTCACAGTGTCAACATTGTGCTAGATCTTACACAAGCACAGCAATGGGAAGTGAAATTATAGTTTGGCACATGTGACAGATGATATGTGTTGGAATATGATCAAGTATCTTGTTGGAACACTTTGCTTAACTAGGCCAGGAACTGGATGATACTGTTAATTATTAGTTTTACTGTTTCTATTCTTTACATTGATGTTTGGTTTGCATTGAACAAGCTATATCAAACTTAAAGCAAATTCCACATTTAAATCAGCAAATGCATGCAAGTCAGTGCTTCAGAGGTGAGCATCCAAGATCGTATGCATCTGAAAGCTTTTGCTGCTGACTCATTTTGTCTAGTGGTTCATAATACATGTAATATATTACACAGTTAATATTTTCTCTGGCAAGTAGGTGACCCAGCAATGTTGCTTAAGTAATTTGATCATGTTACACATCCACTAGAGCTTTAATTGCTGCATGTAGGTGCACAAGTACATTGTTAATTGATCACACTTTCTCAAAGCATTCAGTCATTAATTTATTGAGAAAATTTAACCACAGATTTAAATATGTAAGTATTTTAAGTATTATGTGCAGCTGTACTAATCTGTAACATTTCTTATGACAAATTGGTAATGGTTTCATGTTCAATTATGTATTTTGAAAAGAGCTCTTCAAATGCTTCTTTTGTGATTGGCTATTTTCTCTATCACAAGACATTTTAACTTTCATGACTTTAGCTACAGGTACGTTAAGAAAATAATCTGGAAGAGTGAAGCCCATTTGCAAAAAGGGCAGAAATTTTATTTCTCTCACACTCAATTCCATAAATGTTGCCCAAAATCTCTCTCTCTCTCTTTATATATATATATATATATATAAATTAAAGAAATGGAAACCTGTAGCATTGAACTCTGCAACCTCAGGTTACCAGGCAAAGATTCTGTCATTACACTTTGAAGAATGGATGTGAGACAGACTCCACATGCTCACAGAAGGTAATTTTGTTGCCCTAACCTTTGTTCCAAAACATGCAAAGATATATTTTCAAGTTGCAAGAGATGAATATGAGTCACTGCAAAATATAAAAAACGTGTTGGTAAAATTGGTCTTCCATTCTTAGTCAACTGAATGGTAGAGAGTGAGCAGTAACAAGCACACTCTTAGCCTTTCAGGGCCTCCATGCAGCATATTTATTGGCATTCATGACAGTCACTGACATGAAACTTCTGACAGTCAGGTCCATAATCCATGCAGTTAAGTAAGCAATCGCTAGCACATGGGGGCAGAAGTGAAAACTGAGTTAGTATGAGACAGCTCACATTTACAGAACTGATGACCCTCGTCATTTCTACAAAATCACTCTCTGGTTCAGTTGTTATGGCACTATTGCCAAATGGTCTGATCTTTCCTGCCTTTTGTCTGCTGAGGCACAATTTTTTGTTTGCTGATGAGTGTACACTGGCCCATACCTCTGCACCTCAATGCCTCAAGCCATCACAATCCTTCAAAAGCAAATTCAACAATATTATGAAAAGGGTAACTGCTACTCACCATAAAGCATAGATGCTGAGTCACAGACAGACACAACAAAAAAACTGTCAGAAAGTGAGCTTTCAGTCAACAAGGCCTTCTTTGGAATTAGGTAACGCACACACACACGCACACGTGTGACCACAGTCTCTGGCAGCTGAAGCCAGACTGGGAGAAACTGCATGTGATGGGACAGGCAACCAAGCAGGGTAAGGAAGAGGCTGGGACAGGGAGGGTGAGGGATACCAGTGTAGGGGTGGGGACAGTAAACTGCTAGAGATGACATGCGGGAGACAGAACATAATAGGATTAAAGGCAATAGTAATGAGGGCAACGCTCAGGGCAGTACCCTTAGGCACACTGTCTTCCTGATACAGGTGTTAAAACAAGACAGACCCCACAAGTACCTTAGAAACTCCGTATATTAAAATTTCCTGAAGAAAATGGATCACGTGGCCTGTGAAGCCCCACATGTAAAGAGCATTGAGGATACCAATCCTTCAAGAGGTGTTTTAGGGTTTCTCCAAATTGAAAAACACTGCCACAGCTGCTATTTCCACAGAAAACCTTTCATGACACAGATTGATGAAGTGACGTGATGACTAAATGCAGAACTGCCTGCTCGAAATCCACACTGTGTAGTGAGCGGTAAATTGCCAGACTCTAGCCACTACACCAGCCGAGCATGAATTATACGACCTTGCAAACACAGCTCATGAGAGAAACGTGACAGTAACTAGAAGGAAGTTGTTCGTCCTTATCGTGCTTGGGTATGGGTATGACAGTGGATTCATGCTAGCATCTGGGAAATATGCTTTCTGTCCAGATGTGATTATACATATGAAGCAGCAAGTGCTTGCACACAACGAAAAGGTTTTGCAACATCTGAATGGGAACATCACCCAGCAATGGGGTGGAGGATCGGTAAGAAAATGGGGGCAAGAGCTTATCTTCTGCTGTCGGGACAGAAACTTGGGAATCCATCTTGGTCCCATAAAGCCATCGGACATTGGCCCACACAACAGAAGAGGGAGTGGAACTGTTAAAACAACTAGCAAATAAAATACAGCCAATTTCTTGCTATTCTGAAAGCTGTGACGACATTGAATATGGGACTGTTTATTATGAAGACAGTTTGCCAATGCAGAATGAGGGGTAAAAACATGGAGAGCACATCTTTGTACAAAAGTCGGGTCACGAAACACCTCAGTCTACCAAGGGACCAGAACACAGCATGTAAAAGAAGTGTGAGAATGGAACACTGGTGGTGGTAAGGATAACATTTGTAAGATATTCTGCCTGGTCATCAAAAATGGGGAAATAATGTTTCTTGAACATTGTAAGGGAGCAGTAAACCTCCAGTCATCCATTTTGGTGTGCATGTATGTGTGGTAGGAGGCAATAATGGATAGCAAACGGGAAATGGTCACTTGATTTTGTACCATACATAATAATGAGATCATCATCAGGGCAAATTCGGCAGTGCAGGAGAGGTCCAGATGGGGGTAGGAGTGCATGGAGTGTGAAAGAAATATGGGTACTTCCACAGTAAGTCAAATGAGGTTAAGGTGACTGAGGAGGTCAGCTAAGAGGGAAGCTCTCTGACAGGTTCAGGAAGAGCCCCAAGGGGAGCAGCAGAAATGGGTGAGGGAGTTGGCCAGTAAGCTGGAAGCAGACTGTCCAGTGACTGAGGAAGGCAAACAGTACAAATGGAAAAGTCGAGGTGAGGAAGTTAACGGCAGACAGGAATAGCTTGAAGATGGGTTGTCAGGAAGACTATGAATGTCATCCTTCTTAAGAAGCCCAACTCCACTGCATGACATGTAATCTGTCCCCTGGGTGATGGTGAGAGTTTGGGGCACGTCAAAGCAGACTGGAAATAAATGAGAGTGTTCAAAGCAGGTCGTGAGCATGCAATTTTGTTTCCTGGAAGCAGAGAAAAAGTAGAGGCTGTGATACCAAAAGCAGCCATAAATTCTCTTTGTTGTATCAAAAGCCACAAACATTCCACTGGAAGAGCGCAACAAGGGGAAAAGGGAAAAAAAGGAAGGGTGTCACCTCAGTGGCTATCGAGTGGCAGCTCACAGCTATAGGGCAAAGAGGCTGGAGATTCCGCCTCTATGAGATCTACAGAGGTGTCGGCATTCTCATTTTAACTGTCCTTTAAGTCCAGAGAAGAAAAATGGCTGGAGGTGCATTCCGGCAACATGGTGGTCAGCCAGCCAAGCACATCATGTGCTGACACCATCAAGGAGGATCTCCGAGCCAATAAAGATGATCGTTTCCCTTTCTTTGATTTCTTGGAGCCTTTCTGGTTGGCAGAGAAAGACTCAGATGTTTTTTGGCTGGAAGAACATGGAAAGTTTTTGTGGGAGTATTACTTCTACCCTTCCTGGCCTGTCAGTTGTGTAGCAGGTGACTTTCTCCTGTGAGACAAAAGTTTGTGGCTTGATTGGGGCAAGAGAAGAGGCTGTGGGTTATTGACAAGGTGACAATTTGTGAGTGACCTGGTAAGGCATCTTTTTCCTTGACCTAGATTTCCTCGATGCCTGACCATCAAGGTACATGACACAATCTGGGGAGAAGGTGGCATGGTCACCATTACAACTTCTGTAACAGGGAGGAGAAGGCAGCCAGGTTACACAGTTGGCTGGGTGTCACCATTACATTTGAGTGTGGTCATAATGAAGACACTGGTAGCAGTGCATTTTGTTCAGAATGTGTTGTCTTATTGATCTTTGATGGAAGCATCACTCTATCAAATATGAAAAAAAGAAAGGAAGACAAACCTGGCCCTCGCACAACAGTGTAGCCAGGGAATGAAAGGATACTGGGTAATATGAAGTTGCATTCAATGATTGTTCACCATTCATAGAAACGGCTGTTTGAGATCATTCAGAATTTTGCAGCTCAACAGATTTCATGCGTCAAGCAACGACCCCAATACCAGTCATTCTGACCAGGGGCTCTCCACAAGGGCGCCAACAAGCCAAAGCAAGGGCCGTCTGCCACATAGGGCATTTGAGATGAATCTAGTCCCTGCTAGTGCTGCATTTGTCATGTGCCACTTGCCTGATGCTTTGCAGAAGTGCAGAAAATTCAGGCAAGCCATGTGTAGTGAACACAAACCTATTATGATGCCCAACAAAAGTGTTTGCCCAATTGCCTGAAGGGTGTCCATAGGGCTTCTAGTTGCACATCTGTATGCTGTCATGCTTGTCAAAAATGACACCATACAGAAACAAAACACATAAAATGGAACAAGGTACAACTGTCCAAGTGACATAAAACACAAACAAAATGGTATACATCCATCAAGTATATCCCTCAAGTACATTGTGTTATTGCTCACTTAAGTCATCCCTGGAAAAAACAATTGCTGCTTACAACAGTAGCAGTATGGTTAAAAGATAGCAGTGGCACATGAAAAACTTATCCTCTCTCAGTTCAGACTCACAGTGATGATTTATATCTGAAGCATGTGCACAGTGCCTCTGAATTCACAAATGGCAAAGTAGAGCACCCATTCAGGGAACAGATGGAAACATACAAGAAACAAAACAGTGCATCTCTTTTCAAGAGACTCATGAATAAATGTCTTCATTTTACCTTCTGTCTGTTTAATGTTGCTGGAGATAACTGACATCTCATCTCTATCCCAATGTGTCCAATTTGATGAGTATAAAAATTATTGATCCAGAAATTTGGTCACCTTGTGAGATCAACATGATGTTGGGAGCTGAAGTTTGTCTGTACATTCAGAAGGCAAGGACTCTCTCCATAGGAACTGATCATCATGTGCTTCAAAAGACATAACTGTATTGGGTTATGTATGTCAAAGCAGTACCAATTGGTAAAACACAAAATTTTGTCAAGGTATCCATTCGTCTTGTGTTCTGTGAAAACTTAGGCTGGCTGTCTTGAAGAAACTGAAGGGCAAAAGGATCAAATCATGTCTGAACCACAGTATCTCTAATCTTGGTGTAACAGCATTCCACTGGTATCACGAACTACTTAGGTTGCTGATATTTATTCAATCGGTTGCCACAAGCTAAGATCTTTGATTGATGCACACATGCAATTGTGCATGTGTGCATGTGTGTCCCAAGATGCCGCTGAAGTTTGAATTGGTCGGGGCAAACTGAGCCGGATCACATGAGGACCAATAGTGGTGACCTGCATGAAGACATACAGACATTGCATGAAAACTGATTGGCAAGTTAATGGCTTACTCTACAAACTTTTATCACTCCTCGACAATCACCTGTGGGGCAAGGATGCAATAATACCCTGGCTGGAATCCTGCAAGGCAATGCTCCTTCACAAATGAGTCGAGTTTTGAGTTGTTTTGTTTTATTTAAGTAAGGTCCCCTCTGTGTTATCTAGAATTGCGTCTGTAATAATAATGCACCTATGAGTGATTCAGTGCATGACCAATAGTCATTGTTATTAATTGTACTTTGTGTTATGGGTCATGCGTCATGCAAGTGTAAGAGTATTCCATGTTTTAAGTCTCATGAAGGGAACCTACTCTAACACGATCTGTGTTGGAGGCAAAACAATCTCGGTACATGTGTACACTTGAGCTAATGTATCAACTGGTGCTGATATTTTCTACTTCCTGGCCCTTGTTGTATGAAGCTATGTTTGCGCAGATTACTGTTCCCATTGACATGTGGCACCAGGAAATGGGTGTTCCAGTTCCGTGGGCCTAGAGTAGAGCTATGTTTGGATTTTACCATGGTGGCACTTCCATCATCCCGTGGCGCCCAGATTGATGGGCAGTCTGCTGCCCCTACTGGTCACACTGTGGTGGCTCGAGGGAAGTGAAGTTGCTCATTTGACATGTGCCGTGGTGGAGTGTCACCTCTGGGCAGGAACCAGTAGTTTGCTCTTTTTGGTGAATTTATTGAGATCAGGAGATTAACGCATATTTACCAAGCCTCAGGTCCCTCATTATTATACCTTTAACTACTTAATTAAACCTTGTATTTTTATTACTAATTTTCAACACATTAAGTTTAAATCCTGTTAGCCATCAGTATAATCCGTGAATTGTTACATCGGTGAGTAATCTTTAGCTAACTCCACTTGGGGAATTTGGCTGCTTGTTTCATGTTGACTGTGATAGCTCTCTGCTGTAGCTCTCAGCTTGCTCTGAATTTTGGATGATGGTATATTTATAAAAAGTCATTTTTAATGTTTGTTTGCAATGCAATGTATAAATTACTACTTAAGGGATTCTCTTTCTTTTTCTTAAGTGTTATACATTGCTAAGAGCCCTTGCAACAGTTTCAATCAGTGGTTTGACTTGTGAATCTTCCTATATTTGGAATAATGTTATTCAATTGTCTAACAGTTGTAAAAGCTGCAAGTTGTTAGCTCATTTTCTGTCTGTCATTGTAGTTCATTGGACTGATAATTTTTTTTTTGTTGAACCTGCCCAATCAGTGTGACCTTTCCTTGTTTTGTGACCTGTGTAATTCCAATTTCATGCTCTGTGCAAAATGGTACAATTGACAAAATACGGCTTCCAATTAATTAAGCCTGTTCAAGTTTTGACTGTGAGTATTGTGACTGTAAGTAGTTTATTAATTTGTAGTTTTAGTAGTATTAATAATAATAATAATAATAATAATAATAATAATAATAATAATAATAATAATAATAATAATACCCGAGGAGGACCGGGAAAAGAATTGGCCTCTGGTATGCTCTGCCAGTCAAAGGCATCGAAAAGAACAATCCACTAATAGGGCTAACCTCCCTAGTTGGTTCTGGACACAACTAAAGAAGCCTCAGACAAGTGCCGTCACGGGCGGGGACGACGCTTGAACCCTATGCCCACCCAAAATGGAAACGACACTGCAAGCCAACTGGGAAATGATTTAAATACAAATAGAGCTGTTTTGCAGGATATGCTTCCTGCAATCACCCTCGAAGGGAAACAAAGACAGAGGTTGAGATGGTCAGATGAAGTTAATCAACACCTCATGTTCTGTTATTACCACACAACAAACATAGGAACAAACACAACTGGATACAGATCACAAGTATACACAACAATTATTACCAGATACCCTAAATTACAATTCTTAACAGAACAACGACTAGCTGATCAGATACATGTAATGATCAAAAATAACAGGATACCACAGTCAGAATTACAAACATCAAACAACAAGTACAACCAATACTGGACCAAATTATGTGGAATCAGAAGAAGAAAATACAGTAATGGACTCACACATCCCAGAGCAAAACAAACAAACAAACAAAGAGTAACACGCATCAATTAA
Organism: Schistocerca gregaria; assembly: GCF_023897955.1. Lineage (NCBI taxonomy): Eukaryota > Metazoa > Arthropoda > Insecta > Orthoptera > Acrididae > Schistocerca > Schistocerca gregaria. Next base: position 46,638,307 of record NC_064925.1, read on the forward strand.
ACAATCAGGGGAAAACGAAATCTTAAGACTGCCACCAGAACAAGTACAAATAGAACATGAAGTGACACACGTTAGATCTAGAAGAAAAATTTCAGCTGAGATCAGAACCAACCAACACACAGAAGAAACCCACAAAACCAGCATGGCAACACAGGCTACAGATGAGAATAGAAAAACTGAGAAAAGACATTGGACAGCTAACACAATTTATAAGACATCAAATGTCAGAAAAAAACGAAAAAGGTTAGGTAAAATCTCACAACAAGAAGCGATAGAGCAATTAGATGAAAAGAAGCAGAAATTACAAGCATTGGCCAAACGACTTAGAAGATACAAAAATGTGGAAATAGAAGGAAAAAAAAAACCAAACATTCAACTCAAACCAAAAGATATTTTACCAGACAATAGATAACACACATTAAAATAGACAATCCACCAAACATAACAGACATGGATCACTTCTGGAGCAACATATGGTCAAACCTGGTACAACATAACAGGCATGCACGGTGGATAGAAGCAGAAACAGACACATACAACATGATACCACAAATGCCTGAAGTGATAATTTTGCAACATGAAGTCACCAAAGCAATTAACTCTACTCACAATTGGAAAGACCCTGGAAAAGATAAAATAGCAAATTTCTGGCTAAAGGAGTTCACCTCAACACATTCACATCTAACTAAATTATTTAACAGTTACATTGCAGACCCATACAGATTCCCTGATACACTTCCACATGCAATAACTTATATGAAACCTAAAGATCAAGCAGACACAGCAAACCCAGCAAAATATCGCCCCATAACATGCCTACCAACAATATACAAAATTGTAACTTCAGTCATTACACAGAAATTAATGACACATACAACAAAGAACAAAATTTTAAATGAAGAACAAAAAGGTTGTTGCAAAGGAGCACGAGGATGTAAAGTGCAACTGACAATAGATGCAGAGGTGACACATCAAGCTAAAACTAAACAAAGGTCAGTACGCTATGCATACATTGATTACCAAAAAGCTTTTGATAGTGTACCCCACTCATGATTACTACAAATATTGGAAAACCACACTTAATATCCAAACAAATTCAAATAACATCACATCACAGCCAATACAGATTAAGCGTGGAATATACGAAGGAGACTCATTATGTCCTTTCAGGTTCTGCCTTGCTCTGAACCCACTATCCAACATGCTAAATAATACAAATTATGGATACAATATTACTGGAACATACCCACACAAAATCACACATTTGCTATACATGGATGTTCTAAAACTACTGGCAGCAACAAATCAACAACTCAACCAATAACTAAAGATAACAGAAGTATTCAGCAATGATAGAATGCATAGAAGAGATGGAAAAAACAAATGCCTATAAATATCTAGGATACAGACAAAAAATAGGAATAGATAATGCAAATGTTAAAGGAGAACTAAAAGAAAAATATAGACAAAGACTAACAAAAATATTAAAAACAGAATTGATAGCAAGAAAGAAGACAAAAGCTATAAATAATTATGCTATACCAATATTGACCTACTCATTTGGAGTAGTGAAATGCAGTAATACAGACCTAGAAGCACTCAATACACTTACACGATCACAATACCACAAATATAGAATACATCACATACATTCAGCAACAGAAAGATTCACATTAAGCAGAACGGGAGGAGGAAGGGGATTTATTGACATAAAAAACCTACAGTATGGACAGGTAGACAATTTAAGAAAATTATCTCTAGAACGAGGATAAACTAGCAAATTACACAAAGCAGTCACTCATATAAATACATCGGCTACACCACCGCAATTTCATAACCACTTCTACAACCCTTTAGATCACATAACATCAACAGATACAAAGAAAGTAAATTGGAAAAAGAAAACACTACATGGCAATCACCTGTATCACCTAACACAGCCACACATCGATCAAGACGCATCCAACACATGGTTAAGAAAAAGCAATATATACAGTGAGATGGAAGGATTTATGATTGCAATACAGGATCAAACACTAAACACCAGATATTATGGCATTATGGCAAGCATATTACTTAAGATCCCAGTACCACAACAGATAAATGCAGACTTTGCAAACAACAAATAGAAACAGTAGATCACATCACAAGCGGATGTACAATACCAGCAAATACAGAATACACCAGAAGACATGACAATGTAGCAAAAATAATACATCAACAGCTTGCCTTACAACATAAATTTATACAACATGTTCTCACATACAAGAATGCACCACAAAATGTACTGGAGAATGATGAATACAAATTATACTGAAACAGAACCATCATAACAGATAAAAACATCACATAACAAACCTGACATCATACTCCCCAATAAAAAGAAGAAATTAACAACTAATCAAAATATCAATACCCAATACATCAAATATACAAAAGAAAACAGGAGAAAAAATTGAAAATACATCCAACTGGCTGAGGAAGTCGAGGATATGTGGCATCAGGATAAAGTTGACATTATACCAATTATACTATGAACTACAGGAGTCATACCACAGAATATCCACCAGTACATCAATGCAATACAGCTACATCCAAACTTGTATATACAACTACAGAAATCTTTAATTATTGATACATGTTCAATTACCCGAAAGTTCCTAAATGCAATGTAACACATACCGTACAGTTAAAAGGAAGTCACGCTTGATCAAGGTCCTCGTCACTTTCTACTTCTGACCAGACATAACGTCTGAGATAAGAAAAAAATAATAATAATGTCTGTAAGTAATCAGGTGTATTACATAAAATAACAAGTGACAAAATATGTGAATCCACATTCCGTTTCTTTTCCTTAAAGCTGTTCCAACTCAAGTTATGAGGTATCAATGTCTTTATAACAGCAGAAGAGCAGCAATGTGATTCACACTTCCTGTCAAAAAACAACTGAAGATTCACAAGATAGATTCATTGTTCATCTTCCATTTCAGGAAGAGCTGAGTTTGTTATGCAGTTCTCTCCACAATGAACCCAAATGCTTCTCTTAAACTAGCAAGACAATCAAAGATTGTGGAAAGCTACACAGAGTTTATAAGAAAGTGGGAAGTTTTAAGTCATATGGTGATATTAGTCATGCCACATGCAATTTCATATAACATGCCACATCAGCTATCTCTTACGAAACCCATCTCAACTACTAAAGGAAGAGTAATGTTTGTTTGTCTTGCCAAGTTGAATACGAATTTGTCACTCAATAGTCTTCCAATGGTAGGACCAACCATGAAATACTGTTTGTACTCTGCATGATTATACTTCAACGTGCAACGCATTGCCTTCACAGTAGACACGGAGAATATGTATAGACACATTCTGGTAGTAATTGAAGATCGCACTTTCCCTTTTTTTTTCTGTTTTGTTTTAGGGCGCACAACTACAATGGTCATTAGCGCCCTGACTAAGTTAGGAATACACCGCGAGGAACAAGGTTAAGACAGCAACTAAAAGGAACAACACTATAAAAGAAATATTAACAGGCATAGGATTAAAAAAAAAAAACAACAGCATAATCAAACATCCTTAGACATGTGTGTCAAGTTGATAAAACTAAGTACACAAAGAGCTGCTCCTGGGTCATCCACTGAAATGGCATCCAGAGTACATGGCAGGCCAAGATCAAGACGCAGTGCAGTAAAATCTGGACAGGACGTTAAAATTTGGTGGACCATCAGCAATTGCCCACATGGACAGCACGGCGCCGGCGCAGCCGTCAGCAGATGGCGATGGTTGAACCCGCAGTGTCCAATTCATAGCCGGGCCAAAACGACCTCCTCCCACCAAGAAGGACGTGAGGAGGATGTCCAAGCTACGGGAAGAGGTTTCAAGGCCCGAAGCTTGTTGTCCATAAGTGCAGCCCAATCGGCACGCCACAGTGATAAAACGCGCCGACAAATGACCCTGCTACAATCTGATGAAGGGACACAACAAGAAGCTGTCCAAGGATGGAGAACCGCAGCCTTGGCTGCGGCATCTGCAGCTTCGTTTCCAGGGATACCGACATGGCCAGGAACCCACATAAAGCTAACTGGAGACCCGTCGTCCACCAGCTGCTGAAGAGAGCGTTAGATCCGGTGCACGAAAGGGTGAACTGGATACCGATCACTGAGGCTCTGGATGGCACTCAGAAAATCAGAGCAGATGACATAAGCAGAATGTCGGTGGTGGCAGATGTAAAGAACAGCCTGGTAGAGGGCAAAGAGCTCAGCTGTGAAAACTGAACAATGGCCATGTAGCCAGTATTTGAAACTTTGTGCCCCAACAATGAAAGAACACCCGACCCCGTCATTGGTCTTAGAGCAATCTGTATAAATGAACATCATATTAATGAACTTTGAATGAAGTTCGACAAAACAGGAATGGTATACCGAACAGGGGGTAACGTCCTTTGGGAGTGAGCTGAGATCAAGGTGTACACAAACCTGAGCTTGGAGCCAAGGTATGGTTTGGCTCTCTCCCACTCTAAAGGTTGCAGGGTGCAGGGAGTGAATAATCAAGATGATGAAGAAGGCGACGAAAGCTAACTCCAGGGGGTAGCAGGGCAGAGACATACAACCCATATTGATGGTCGAGAGAGTCGTCAAGGAAGGAACGATACGTTGGGTAGTCAGGCTTTGACAGTAGCCGACAGGCATAACAACAAAGCAGTATATCGTGCCGGTAGATGAGTGGCAATTCACCGGCTTCAGCATGAAGACTCTCAAAGGGACTAGTATAAAATGCTCCGATCGCAAGACGTACACCCCGATGTTGTATGGAGTTGAGGCGGCGTAAGATGGACGGCCGTGCAGAGGAGTATTTGAAGCTTCCATAATCCAACTTGGAGTGGACGATTGACTGATATAGATGAAGTAGGACAGTTCGATCTGCTCCCTGCAACATACTTCTCAGAACACGGAGCACATTTAGAAAATGGGTACAACTGGCAGCCAAATATGATACATGTGGAGACCAGCTAAGTTTCCTGTCAAATGTAAGATCTAAAAATTTTGTTGTCTCCACGAATGGGAGAGCAACGGGACCGACTCTTAAGGATGGTGGGTGGAAGTCTTTGTAGCGCCAGAAGTTAATACAGATCGTCGACTTGGCAGAAAACTGGAGACATTGGCAACACTCCAAGAGTAAAGATGGTCAAGAGAATGCTAAAGACAGCGTTCCAGCAAACATGTATGCTGCACACTACAATAGATGGTAAAATCGTCCACGCAAAGGGAGCCTGATACATCAGCTGGGAGGCAATCAATTATTGGATTGATCACTATGGCAAAGAGAGCGATTTCAAAACTGAGCCCTGTGGCACCCCATTCTCCTGGCGAAAGGTGTCTGACACAACAGAACCTACACATACCCTGAACTGTCGATCCATTAAGAAGGAACGAATAAAAAGAGGGAGGCGACCGCGAAAGCCCCACGTATGCATGGTGCGGAAATGCCCGCCCTCCAATAGGTGTCGTAATCCTTCTCCAAACCAAAGAACACAGCTGTGGTCGGGCGCTTCCACAAGTAGTTATTCATAATGAAGGTCGACAAGGTAACCAGGTGGTCAACAGCAGAGCGGCACCTACGAAATCCACATTGTACATTGGTAAGTAGGCTTCGAGATTAGAGCAGCCAAACCAACCAAGAGTTAACCATTCGCTCCATCACCTTACAGACACAGCTGGTAAGCGAGATGGGTCGATAACTGGAAGGCAAGTGCTTGTCCCTCCCCGGCTTAGGAATCGGTACAACAATAGACTCGCGCCAGCATGCAGGAAAATGTTCCTCAATCCAGATGCGATTGTAAGTACGAAGACGGAAACCTTTACCCGCAGGAGAAAGGTTCTTCAGCATCTGAATATGTATAGAATCAGGCCCTGGAGCTGAAGACCGTGACCAGACAAGTGCATTTTCGGGTTTCCGCCCAGTGAATGGGGCATTGTAACTTTCACGATTCGAGGAGTGGAAGTTAGGTGGCCGAGCCTCCTCTCCCTGTTTTCAGGGGAGCAAGGCAGGGTTGCAATGAGCGGAGCTAGAAAACTCTGCAAAAAAGCAGCCGAAGGCATTGGAGACACCCTCAAACGCCACAAGGACGTCATTCAAGTCCTTCAAGCCAGAAACTGGTGAGTAGACCTTAGTGGCAGATAGCCGGTTCAGGCTACCCCAGACAACAGAAGAAGTAAAACTGTTTAAGGAGCTTGTGAAAGCAGCCCAGCTGGCTTTCATGCTTTCTTTAATAACCAGACGACACTGCGCACATAATAGTTTGTAATTATTACATTCGCCACTGTAGGGTGGCATTTAAAGGTGCGTAAAGCACATCGACGAGCACGTTAAGTGTCTCTACATGCTGCGGTCCACCAGGGGACCGTTACGCGACTTGGAGTAGAAGTAGTGTGAGGGATGGAATATTCAGCAGCAGTGAGAATGACTTCCATGAGGTGTGCGACCTGACTATCGCAGCTTGTGAAGGTTTATCCTGAAAGGTCGCCATGGAAGAGAAGAGCCCCCAGTTTGCTTTGGGAATGTTCATAGTAGTTGAGCACGGAGGGGGGGTATGATGCAGGAGATGGATAACACATGGGAAGTGGTCGCTCGAATATGTATCAGAAAGCGCATACTACTCAAACCGGCGTGCAAGTTGGGTAGTACATATAGAGAGGTCTAACTGGGAATAGGTGTGAGAGGTGTCAAAGGAAAGTAGGGGCGCCAGTATTGAGGCAGATAAGATTTAGCTGGTTGAAAACGTTTGCTAACAGGGAGCCCCACGGACAGGATGCTGGAGAGCCCCAAAGAGGATGGTGAGCATTGAAGTCTCCAGTTAACAAAAATGATGCAGGGAGCTGAGCAATAATTTGCAGCATATCTGCCCTTGTAACAGCAGACGATGGAGTGTAAACGGTACAAATGGAAAATGTAAAACTGGGGAGAGTAATGCGGATGGCAACTGCCTGCAGGCCGGTGTGCAATGTGATGGGATCATAGTAGATATCATCCCGGACCAGCAACATAAGCCCTCCATGAGCCGGAATACCTACCACAGGGGGTAGGCCAAAACGCACAGAGGTGTAGTGTGCCAACACAATGTGATTGCATGGGCGTAGCTTCATTTCCTGGAGGGCTATGACAAGCGGACGGTGCAAGCAGAGCAGCAATTTCAAGTCCTCTCGGTTGGAGCGAAAGCTGCGAATATTCCAGTGAATAAATGCCATCGTGAGAAGAAGACGATGCAAGAAGGGGCCACCTCGAAGGCCGCTGAGGGCCCGGCATTGAGCAAGCACTGCCACCGCTAGCAGTAGGCGGACAGTCATCGTCCATTTGTTCTATAGGTTCATCGGCCATCTTGTTAAGATGGCCGGCAGGGGAAGCTTCCTCTGCTGGTGAACGGACAGATGTTTAGCTACCTGCGGTGCGGTCAGGCGAAACGGATGACAGCCTGGGGCTGCAACCGCTGGGTGGCGCAGGAGAAGAAGTGCGCCGTGGTGGGGAAGGAGAACTGTGTCTCCTATGAGCCTTCTTGAAAGGCCGTTTTGTGGAAGTATTGGTTGATGGCTGGGAATTCGAGGTACGTAAGAAGTCTGCACGAGACTGTTCCTTCTTGAAGGCCCATCCATCGGACTTCTGGGTCTTCGTTTTGGCAGAAGCTGATTAAGGTGCTTGTGTCTTAGGGGTGATGGGAGGAAGAGGAGACGTCGACCGGGCGATCTTAGCACTGGCTGAACAGATGACCGTAGTGCTGAAGGTCAGATCGCATGCCTGCATCGCCACCTCCTTGTAGTCCAAGGAGAGGTGAGGACAGTACTTTATTTCCCCGCTAGGAGCAGCATGGGCTTCCTACTAGCAAATAGCTTGCAAGCAGCCGAGGTGGAGACTTTCTCTTTGACCCAAATTTCTTGGATACAGCATTCTTCCTTGTAGATGGGACAGTCGAGGGAGGACGCTGCATGGTCACCCTGACAGTTCACACAACGAGCAGATGGAGGTGGACAGTCACCCTCATGGGCATCCCTGCCACAAGTCACACATTTAACCACATTGGAACAATACTGGCGCGTGTGATTAAAACAGTGACACTGGTATCAGCGCGTAGGTGTCGGGACATAGGTGGGAACAGAAATAACCTCGTAGCCTGCTTTGATGCGCAACAGCAGCTGAACACTATCAGAGGTCAAGAAAAGTGTCCAGGTCGGTACAAGGTCATTGTTGACCTTTTTCATGAACCTATGGACAGCAATCACGCCCTGCTCAGCGAGGAAATACTGAATCTCCTCGTCAGTCAATCCATTGAGAGTCTAGTATATACCACACAATGAGACGAATTTAATGTGCGGTGAGCCTCCACCTGGACAGGGAATGTGTTCAGGGGTGTGGCCCGAAGCAATTTTTGTGGCTGAAAGGTGCTCTCAGTTTCTAGTAACAAGGTACCATTACGCAACCTGGTACAAGACTTGACCGATCCTGCTATGGCATTTACGCCCTTCTGGATAACTAAAGGGTTGACAGAGGAAAAATCCTTTCCGTCCTCAGATTGAGAAACTACGAGGAACTGTGGGGCAGGCGGTAGTACTTTTGTCACTGGTGCCTGGTCAAGTTTTCGTTTGTGGGCAGAAGTCAAGAGAGAAAAGAAGAGATATCCATTGCAGAGTAATCCCCCATGATTGCCAGCATCTCCAATGGCGCGTTCCTTCCTTGTGGGGACCCAATCAGAGGGCACTCCCACCTTAGGTGATTGTTCACACCTCAGGTCACACCTTCCGAGAAACAGATGGAGGAACCAATCAACATAGAAGGTATCAGCTCCGTCAATCACCCCTCCCTGGGCCTGGACTTTACCAGGGGGTACGTGCGTGACTTACTTGTCTACCCAGGGTGGAGAATTATGCATAACCCGTCACCAGCAAAGCGTGCGAATGTGTGGTTCAGCCTTCAGTCAAGGACAGGGGGAAAGAAAGGACAGACTGTCTAGCGGCACGGAGAAGGAGGGGCGGCACGGAGAAGGAGGTTGCACGGAGGAGGCGGCGGCACGGAAAAGGAGGCAAGGAGAAGAGTAAGGAAGACAGTGAGATGGACAAGAACAAAGAAAGGAAGCAAACAAAGGAAGGAAGAAACCAGAAGTGAAAAACCAAAATGACTGCAAATAGGTCGTGGAACCATCTGTCTCCGGACGCAGGTGCTAAGTACCTTTTATGACAGGCAGGAGTACCTCAGGCCTATTCTAACCCCCGGACCCACAGGTGGGCCACTTTCCAGTGAATATTGTGGAGGAGTGAGATCTGCATCACTTCAGAAATACACAATGACTTGTGGCCCCTTCCCTCCAGCACAGTGTCTATTATGATTAGCTCACGAACAGAGTGAGCAGAGTGAGGCAGCAAAATTCTCACTAATCATTTCAATGTGGACCACTGTGTCTCATGTTGTGATACAGGAAGGCCAGAAATCGAGCTCCAGCAAGATCCTGAAGACATCGATCAGAAGTGGATATTCACTATGGAAATAGTACAGAAACAGTGCCATGCTATTCAAAAGTATTCCCTCAGTGGAGCAAGAAACACAACTACTTTCACTGCATGATTATGGTTGAGGATATTAGAACTTAAGTTTTATTCTAGCATCCAGCTGATGATCATTTTAAAATTGCAAACAATATCAAACCTAATATCCACAGTTTCAAAAAACACTTACTACTGTGTGCCACAGCAGACATTTTTATCCTTTTGGATTAATTAGTCCCATTGTGATTACATTAAGGATATTTTTGCAATGTCTATGGCTGCATAAGTTAATGTGGAATGAGCCCTTGCCCTCGGAGTTGCATTCCTTGTGGCAGACACCATACAGTCGAATACTTATGACAGGCACCATGCACATTGATCATACAGTCATTGCAGGAGGGACACCTATCAGCATACAGAAGTCAGTACAAGATCTGTATGATTCTCAAAAGATTTATAATTTGATTCTATTTCCTGAATCAGAGACCTATCTGAATATTACTGGAAGCAAATCCCAAAAAGCATAAGTAGCTACACACATACTTTTACTTCACTCAGCACAATCTGTGATACATGAGCTACCAAACAGGAAATTAGTTTTATTGAATTATTTAGCTACATGTGTTAAAATCTTCACAAACAGAGACAAGGCGACTTCTCTATCAAAAACACAAGATATCTGTTTAACAGCCACAAAAATATTCTATGAAGATTTATTGAAGTGTGTCTGGCTATGATAATAGCAAGAAGTGTGACTCTGCTATCATTTTAGAAAGGTACTTGTTTTGTAGTTGCAATATGTTTGACAACTGTAGCTATCACATCTACAGAGGTGTAACATATCACTTGGGTGGTTGTTGTTGTCGTCGTGTTCAGTCCTGCGACTGGTTTGATGCAGCTCTCCATGCCATTCTATCCTGTGCAAGCTGCTTCATCTCCCAGTACCTACTTTAGCCTACATCCTTCTGAATCTATTAGTGTATTCATCTCTTGGTCTCCCTCTATGATTTTTACCCTCCATGCTGCCCTCCAGTAAGAAAATTTGTGATCCCATGATGCCTCAGAACATGTTCTACCAACCGATCCCTTCTTCTAGTCAAGTTGTGCCACTAATTCCTCTTCTCCCCAATCCTATTCAAATAACTCCCCATTAGTTATGTGACCTACCCATCTAATCTTCAGCATTCTTCTGTAGCGTGAAGTTACATATTTCGCAATGTCTATAGTATCTATGAATGATGGCTGTAGCAATAGGGCCAGTCAGCGAGTTTAAACTTTTGTTCACTTCAGAAATGTTTCTTCTCTTGTGGATGAACTCGGTTGCATATGAATGAAGAATTTCTACAGAGTGGGAGAACAGTAGTTGAAATTATGAGGCTTCACCGTACCTGCTGATTTTTGGTTTATTCCTTGCTACCTCATTCTGGTTCAGTGATGTACCTAGCCTCTAGATCTATGAGCACAGTGACAACTGTCATTACATAGGACACAAACATGCACTTAAGCAGTCATTAGCCAGTATGAAAGTATTGTTTGAGAATTTTTTGGATTGTACACTAGACAATTTTAGTGTGATATTGGACTTGAGGTAACATTTCAGTTAACAGTGTGGACGAAGTTGCAAAGGTTGTGGGGCCAGGAAGGATTGGAGTGCAAAAAACAATCAGAATGAAGTGGAGATGAATAGGATATGTAGAAAGGAGCAGATTAATTAAAATGGGGTTTATTAAGGGCAGTGCACAGAAAGGCTGAAAACACTGGGCTGACAAAATTTGTGAGCACCCTTAGGAGGATGCCAGGAAACTGTGTGGTGTTCATTACATGCCACAAAACCAAACTTGTTTCGCTACTGGTGAAACTCACCCATGCTCTGCCAGTCTCACAGGTGCTTCCCTCTAGTTTCACTCACCTGAGCAATAGGAGGTCGACCTTGCTCCTCAACAGGGCCTGATTGACAAGAAAAGAAATTGCATGTTAATATAAAAATTACATTACCTGCAAAGGTAAAATAAACAGGTTATTCACTAACAATGTTACAATATGACATGATAAAGAACAGAATTATTTCAATCTTTTAATGTGCCTACTGATCAGTGAATAACTGAGCATCTGATCCACTCAATTATGTTCAACAATGAACATTACTAAGCGATTCCAAGAAAGCCAAAACTTTATTCCATTTGGTGGGTGCTATCTGAAGACTGCACAAGGGCAAATAAATGTTTAGTCAACATTTCACATAATTAAGGACCAAATTTTACAATCCTGTAGTAATGTGCTTATTGAAACATACAAATTTATGTTACAGGATTAATTCACTGTGGCTAGAGGAACAGTTAGGAATTGTGTGTATGACTGCATATGCAGCCTCACTCACTGCAGGCATATGCAAACATTACATTCATCAAGTATTTTACAATGAGAGCACTTGTGACTTGCAGGAACTTCACCCCAAATTTCAAATTATCATGAATTTTTCTCAGGGATACCCCACACAAATAGCAAAAATGGTTATCACTTACCACTTTTGCTGTTCATGCAGTCAAAGTGCCACATCAAATAAATAGAATGCAACACTCCTTTCTTTACTTAAAGATGGGTACATACAGCCACAAGAGGGCATGGCAAATAAAGTGGGGTATTTCTCAGGTGTTTTCTTCATAGAGGTGAGGCAGTAAGAACTTTGATGGGTATGGCAAAAGGATGGAGTAGGAAACATAATAGGGTGAGGTGAAACTGTGTGGTGTACCATCTGGTTGGTACCTTACAATGCCAACTTGTGGAATTCAACAAATGGCTCTCTGTTGCTGGTGTATTAAGTGGCCTGAAACAAACTCAGTATAGCTCATCTTTCCTATGACAGACACTGCATAGTTTCATACAAAGGCCCATAACGCTGGACAATTTTCCAGTATTCCTGCATTGCAGAGCCTTCATAGATCACTGCACAGTAGCTTACCAGCCAAACCAGGTCACAAACTCTACATCAACTATCTACTTGGAGTGCCATGGCTATTTTAATAAGAATGCAGCCCTCAATATTGGCGCCACCAGTGCAACCTACACTCTGGGTGCCTACAGCAGTCCTTCTCAGTTGTTACCGACTGAGGGCTGAACTGGAGATTCAAGAATAGTTCTCATAGTAGCAAATATCTTTCAGTGGAATGGGGCATTCTCTATCTTGCCTTCACTAGAAATCTGTTTCATTAGCTGCATGTTGTTACACACAATCTGTGCTGCAATGAAGCTCTATTCCACTTGGCTACTCAGGAACATCTCTCTTTTTGTGCTTTTTTTCATTACTTCTTTGTATCTGGAAAATTATACCTCTGCCTTGTGTCCCATTGCGTAGCCTTGATCACTGTGTCATTCCACCTCACCATCCTCCTTCATTAATCATGCGGCCCGATTCCTATATTATTCTTCCAGGTCTGTGCCTCCTGTATGCCACTGCCATTGCCTCCATGAGGGTGACAGTGGATATATTTTTTGCTGCTGCATAGAAACTTTTCCGCTGAGCACAACAACAACATTGGAATCTGGGATATCACCAGTGCAACTTTTCAGTGTTCACCTAACACTTCAAAGAATGATTCTCATATTAGTGACAAGCTTAGGGCATATATGAAATATTTTTATGTTACTTGGACTAGGAAGCTGCTTCACTTGCACAACATTATCATGTGCCTTATGTGTCACAACAAAGTTCTAACGTTATGGCTATCTGAGCAATATTTCTCTCCTTGTGCATATGACCACGAGTATGGGTGGTAGATAGCAGTTCAGTGCTGGACTCCCAGTACAGAGGTGAGGCATGAATACAAACAGATTGGTCTGGGAACAGACTGTAGCAAATATCTTAATGGGAAATATTTTGCCAACAAAGGGACAGAGAAACTGTACATACATTATCTTTGGATACTTATTATCAGTCATTCTCTCCACGTGTGTGAAAACATTTCTTCTATGGCGACGTGGAAAGGTCAGAATGGGTGAGGAAACTGACTACGCAAGGTTGAGGCCGGGAGTGTTAAGGGAACAAAGGATATACTGCAGGCAGGATTCCCACTTGTGCAGTTCAGAAGGATCCATAATGGCACAGGCTGTCAAGCAATCATTGAAGTGAATGATGTGATGTTGGCAGCTTGCTCTGCAAGAGGGTGGTCCACTTGTTTACTGGCCACAGTTTGTAAGTGGCCTTTCCTGCAGACAGACAGCTTGTTGCTTGTCAGTCCCATGCAGATAGCAGCACAGTGGGTGCAGTTTAGCTTGTGAATCACATGACTGGTTTCACAGGAAACCTTGCCTTTGGTGGGTATGTGATATTTGTGACCTGACGGGAGTAGGTGACAGTGGAAGGATGTATGGGACAGTTCTTGCATTTAGTTCTGTTACAGGGATATGAGCCATGATGTAATGGGTTGGGAGCAGGGTTTGTGTTCAGATGGCCAATTATATTTTCTAAGTTTGGTGGACAGAGCAATACTACAGTGGGAAGGATGGGAAGGATGGTAGGCATGGCATTTCAAATTTCAGAAGACAATGACGGGTATTCAAAACTTTGGTGGAGAATGTAATTCAGTTGTTCCAGTTGTGGTTGGTACTTAGTTATGAGGGGAATGCTCCTCTGTGGAGAGACAGAGAGATTTGGGGGAGACTGCAAATATAAGGCACAGGAGATTTGTTATTGTATGCTTTATTCAGTCCCCCAGTAACTTCGAGGAATAATGCTCATGAACTGCGGGTGGATAAGCTGTATGGAACGAACTTCTAGGTATGGAATGGCTGTCAGTTGTCAAAATGGAGGCATCACTTGTGTTTAGTAGGTTCAATATGGACAGAAGCAGTGAAGAAGCCACCTTTGAAGTGGATGTCAACTACTATGAAGGTGGCTTGTTGGCTCGTGAAGGTCCAGGGGAAGCAAAGGGGGAGAAGCTGTTGAGGTTCAGTGGGATGTGGATAGGGTGTCTTGAATCACAATCCTACTCGCGAGGTGTGCTCAGTGAACCTGAACGAGAGGACGGCTTTAGGATTCTGAGTGTTTAGGATGGATTTTCAATCCATTACCTCATCACGCATATCCATGCAACAGACCTAGCTACAAGACCTGTCCCATACATCCTACCACCACCACCACCACCACCACCACCACCACCTACTGCTCCACCCTGGTCCTATTCACCAGCTGTCCCATCAAGAGCAGGAGTACCTGTGAAACCAGTCATTTTATAAGTAAGTTAAGTTGCAACCATTGTGCTGCATTCTATGATGGCAGGACAACAAACAAGCTGTCTGTCCACATAAAGGGCCACCTACCAACAGGGCAAGAAACAAGTTTGCGGGACACTCAACAAAACATCCTTCATTCCAATTACTGTTTCACTGCCTGAGACATACAGATGATGCCCACAAACACCATCTTTTTCGAAATGTGGAGGTGGGAACCCTCCAGGCAATATATTCTATGCTCCTACGACTCTCCACCTCAGTTATTCACTTTTCTCATATCTCCATACCTTCCTATTCCAGCACTGCTCAGTGCTCAGCCCTCATTCCACCATCGTAGCCAGTCTTCACTTTTCTCCTCACACACACACACACACACACACACACACACACACACACACACACACACACACACACGAATTATGTACCTCATAAGTTATATCCAGTGTCAGGTTAAAGCATAAAATTCTGAACAACCATTTCACTAGTAAAATTTATATTTTACCTCACCACCAATGAAGAACTTATGTCAAAGAAAAAGATGAAAATATATGTGCCACACAAGACAACATTAAAGCGATAACTTCAACATGTAATTAAGCTACTGAGGAAAGCGAAAATCTCACCTGCTAATTCCTCCTCTGCCTGCACTTGTTCTGGCTCCTGCAAAAAAATTAAAAAGCTGAATAACTTTACATAGACCTAATTTAAGTGCAAATCAAAAACCTTGAAACGTGGCAGTGGTATGTTATCTCACTGCACATGCTCATCTAAGTGTTAATAAGTTGGTAAATTAAATATTGATAGCAATTAGGAATCAGGTGCAGTGACAAGTAGATAGATATGGAATTTTATAAATGTGAGATTGATGAAAACAGCATATCGATACAAGTGAGAATCACAAAATATTTCAGTTTTAATTGTGCTTAACAGTATGAATCCACTAGAGCTGCCAGCTGCCACATACAGCAACTGTCGCAGAGTAGGGCAAAGGTGCCCACAAAACGCAAGGAGGCAGGTTGGGAATTCAGATCATAGCTGATGGATGTTTGAAGGCTGGTGTAAGGATACTGCCCATGACCAAAACAGAGGTACAGCATAGTTTTCTGAATTGAACACTCCTCAACTATGACCTGTTGTAGTATTCAAAAGGATCACGGAAGGGGAAATGAATAACAGACATTATAAAATCACAGATCGTAGAGATAGTGATTGGGTCCATCATGGCTACATCTGCTGCTATCGGGCCAGGAATTTTTGAATGGATCTTGGTCCCACAGAGCTATCTGAGGTTGGGCCACACAACAGAAGTGGAAATCGAATTGTTAAAAGAACTAGTAAATTTAATCCAGCCAGTTTTTTGCTGTCCTTAAGGGTGCGACGACACAAAGTGTGCAACTGTTTATAATGAATGTTGTTTGCCATCATAGAATGGTGGTTAAAAACATGGAGAGCACATCTCTGCATGTGAGAAGAGCCCCAACATGGCTCAGTCAAATGAGGGATTGTGACATTGCCCAGTAAAGTTGAAGTGCAAGAATGGAACATTGTTGGCAATGATGATTACATTTGTAAGTGGGGAAATAATGTTTCTCGAAGGGTGACAGGGAGCATTAAATCAACGAAGAGGGCACCTTTCTGACAGGTTCTGGGAGAGCCCCAAGGGGAGCAGCAGAAACAGGTGAGGGAGTTGGCCAGTAAGCTGGAAGCAGACTGTCCAGTGACTTAGGGATGTAAACAGTAGTAATGGAAAAGTCAAGGTGAGGAAGTAAAAGGCAGACAGGAATAGCTAGAAGCTGAGTAGTCAGGATGACTATGAACTTCATCCTTAATAAACAGCATGACTCCACTGCATGGCATGGAAACTTTCCCTGGGTGATGGTGTGAGTTTGGGGGGATGTCAAAGCAGACTGGAAATAAATGAGAGAGTTCAAAGCAAGTTATGAGCATGCAATTTTGTTTCCTGGAAGCAGAAAACAGGTAGAGGCTATGATTCCAAGAGCAGCCATAAATTCTCTTTGTTGATTCAAAGGCCACAAACATGCCACCAAAAAGAGTGCCATGATAAGAAAGGGAAAAAGGGGATAAAAATGGAGAGGTGTCACCTCAGTGGCTATCGAGTGGCAGCTTTCGAAGGCTCACTGGAGCAGGTCACAGAGGCTGGAGAATCCACCTATGAGGTCTACAGATGTGTTGGCATTCTCATTCTGTCCATCCATGGAATTCACAGCAGAAAAATGGCTGGAGATGCATACCAGCAACAAGGATGTCAGTCAGCCAAGGGTATCATGTCACAACACCACCAAGGAGGATCTCCAAGCGGATAAATAAGCAGATCATTTGCCTTTCTGTTTGGCAGAGGAAGACTCAAATGTTTGTTGGCTGGAGGAACATGGAAAGATTTCATGGTAGTGTTCATTCTATCCTTCCTGGCCTGTCAATTGTGTAGCAGATGATTTTCTCCTGTGAGGCATAAGTTATTGGCTTGTTTGCACAGGAGGAGCAGGCCGAGACGCAGAGCGAGGCCGAGGCCGAGACGCAGAGCGAGGCCGAGGCCGAGACGCAGAGCGAGGCCGAGGCCGAGACGCAGAGCGAGGCCGAGGCCGAGACGCAGAGCGAGGCCGAGGCCGAGACGCAGAGCGAGGCCGAGGCCGAGACGCAGAGCGAGGCCGAGGCCGAGACGCAGAGCGAGGCCGAGGCGGAGACGCAGAGCGAGGCCGAGGCGGAGACGCAGAGCGAGGCCGAGGCGGAGACGCAGAGCGAGGCGGAGACGCAGAGCGAGGCCGAGGCGGAGACGCAGAGCGAGGCCGAGGCGGAGACGCAGAGCGAGGCCGAGGCGGAGACGCAGAGCGAGGCCGAGGCGGAGACGCAGAGCGAGGCCGAGGCGGAGACGCAGAGCGAGGCCGAGGCGGAGACGCAGAGCGAGGCCGAGGCGGAGACGCAGAGCGAGGCCGAGGCGGAGACGCAGAGCGAGGCGGAGACGCAGAGCGAGGCGGAGACGCAGAGCGAGGCGGAGACGCAGAGCGAGGCGGAGACGCAGAGCGAGGCGGAGACGCAGAGCGAGGCGGAGACGCAGAGCGAGGCGGAGACGCAGAGCGAGGCGGAGACGCAGAGCGAGGCGGAGACGCAGAGCGAGGCGGAGACGCAGAGCGAGGCGGAGACGCAGAGCGAGGCGGAGACGCAGAGCGAGGCGGAGACGCAGAGCGAGGCGGAGACGCAGAGCGAGGCGGAGACGCAGAGCGAGGCGGAGACGCAGAGCGAGGCGGAGACGCAGAGCGAGGCGGAGACGCAGAGCGAGGCGGAGACGCAGAGCGAGGCGGAGACGCAGAGCGAGGCGGAGACGCAGAGCGAGGCGGAGACGCAGAGCGAGGCGGAGACGCAGAGCGAGGCGGAGACGCAGAGCGAGGCGGAGACGCAGAGCGAGGCGGAGACGCAGAGCGAGGCGGAGACGCAGAGCGAGGCGGAGACGCAGAGCGAGGCGGAGACGCAGAGCGAGGCGGAGACGCAGAGCGAGGCGGAGACGCAGAGCGAGGCGGAGACGCAGAGCGAGGCGGAGACGCAGAGCGAGGCGGAGACGCAGAGCGAGGCGGAGACGCAGAGCGAGGCGGAGACGCAGAGCGAGGCGGAGACGCAGAGCGAGGCGGAGACGCAGAGCGAGGCGGAGACGCAGAGCGAGGCGGAGACGCAGAGCGAGGCGGAGACGCAGAGCGAGGCGGAGACGCAGAGCTTGGTTGGTTAGTTGATTGGGGTTGAAGGACCAAACAGCAAAGTCATCAGTCCCTTGTTACAAAGGCGGTCAGTTCCGACCGAGTGACAGCTCAGAAGAGTCAAAAACGATAAAAGGTAAAAAGGTAAAAGGGTAAAAAGGGTAAAAAGGGTAAAAAGGGTAAAAAGGGTAAAAAGGGTAAAAAGGGTAAAAAGGGTAAAAAGGGTAAAAAGGGTAAAAAGGGTAAAAAGGGTAAAAAGGGTAAAAAGGGTAAAAAGGGTAAAAAGGGTAAAAAGGGTAAAAAGGGTAAAAAGGGTAAAAAGGGTAAAAAGGGTAAAAAGGGTAAAAAGGGTAAAAAGGGTAAAAAGGGTAAAAAGGGTAAAAAGGGTAAAAAGGGTAAAAAGGGTAAAAAGGGTAAAAAGGGTAAAAAGGGTAAAAAGGGTAAAAAGGGTAAAAAGGGTAAAAAGGGTAAAAAGGGTAAAAAGGGTAAAAAGGGTAAAAAGGGTAAAAAGGGTAAAAAGGGTAAAAAGGGTAAAAAGGGTAAAAAGGGTAAAAAGGGTAAAAAGGGTAAAAAGGGTAAAAAGGGTAAAAAGGGTAAAAAGGGTAAAAAGGGTAAAAAGGGTAAAAAGGGTAAAAAGGGTAAAAAGGGTAAAAAGGGTAAAAAGGGTAAAAAGGGTAAAAAGGGTAAAAAGGGTAAAAAGGGTAAAAAGGGTAAAAAGGGTAAAAAGGGTAAAAAGGGTAAAAAGGGTAAAAAGGGTAAAAAGGGTAAAAAG
This sequence comes from Schistocerca gregaria, assembly GCF_023897955.1. Taxonomy (NCBI): domain Eukaryota; kingdom Metazoa; phylum Arthropoda; class Insecta; order Orthoptera; family Acrididae; genus Schistocerca; species Schistocerca gregaria. The sequence goes on from NC_064925.1 coordinate 46,657,539, forward strand.
GGTAAAAAGGGTAAAAAGGGTAAAAAGGGTAAAAAGGGTAAAAAGGGTAAAAAGGGTAAAAAGGGTAAAAAGGGTAAAAAGGGTAAAAAGGGTAAAAAGGGTAAAAAGGGTAAAAAGGGTAAAAAGGGTAAAAAGGGTAAAAAGGGTAAAAAGGGTAAAAAGGGTAAAAAGGGTAAAAAGGGTAAAAAGGGTAAAAAGGGTAAAAAGGGTAAAAAGGGTAAAAAGGGTAAAAAGGGTAAAAAGGGTAAAAAGGGTAAAAAGGGTAAAAAGGGTAAAAAGGGTAAAAAGGGTAAAAAGGGTAAAAAGGGTAAAAAGGGTAAAAAGGGTAAAAAGGGTAAAAAGGGTAAAAAGGGTAAAAAGGGTAAAAAGGGTAAAAAGGGTAAAAAGGGTAAAAAGGGTAAAAAGGGTAAAAAGGGTAAAAAGGGTAAAAGGGTAAAAGGGTAAAAGGGTAAAAGGGTAAAAGGGTAAAAGGGTAAAAGGGTAAAAGGGTAAAAAGGTAAAAAGGTAAAAAGGTAAAAAGGTAAAAAGGTAAAAAAGGTAAAAAGGTAAAAAGGTAAAAGGTAAAAGGCTAAAAAGTGCAGTTGTGTCGTCAATGATAAAAACACAAGGAGGGAAGTCAGTAAATGGGCAACCTCAAGAGATGAAGTATTCCACCTGTGATGCAGTACAAGCAAGACCACATGGTATTTAAAAGCGTTCAATCGCCAGAGTGTAAAAGGGCGGATTGTAAAAGGGATTAAACAAACCTAAAAGGCGATAAAAACAGTAAAAGGGAAAAAAGAAGGAACATGGCCATGGAGGGGAGTCAGGAATCTCCAAGCACAGCCTACAGTGGGAGACATCCCAACCCTCACCGCCCTGCCCCTACTCCAGAGGGAGATGAAAATCCTTAAAACTGAGAATAAAAACCACTTTCACGGAGGAAACTGAGAACCAGTTCAACCATCCGGGAATAGTCTGCTAATATTAAGGGTAAAGTGCAGGGAAGTCTGTACTTAGTACGCAGAGCTAAAAGAAGGGGGCATTCCACCAAAATGTGGGCCACTGACTGGAAAGCTCCACAACCACAAAGTGGGGGTGGCTCACCACGCAAAAGAAAACCATGGGCCAGCCTGGTATGGCCGATGCGAAGACGACAGAGGGTGGTTGAGTCCTTTCGCGAGAGGCATAAGGAAGAACGCCATGGGACAGGTGTCACCTTAATCGCACGAAGTTTATTAGACAAGGAGGTAGCCTCCCAGGATGTGGCCCATGATTGCGCAAAGTGGGATTTGAGATGAAGCCGTAAATCCGCCACAGGAGGGGTGACAGGGAATGGGGGGTAAGTGACTGCTCCACCAGCCAAACGATCAGCAAGCTCATTTCCTTGGATGCCCACATGACCAGGGACCCAAAGGAAGCTAACAGAACAAGCAGCATGGTGGAGATCAGCGAGATGGTCATGGATGGAGGAGACCAAGGGATGACGGGAGAAACACTGGTCAAGTGCCTGAAGGCCACTCATTGAGTCTGTACATAACAAAACGCGATTGAGCTTGGACTGTTTAATAAAGGCCAGGGCCCGGGAGACCGCCATCAATTCCGCAGTGAACACCCCACATGCATTTGGCAGGAGATGATTTTCCGTGCCTACAGAGGAGGTGAAGGCATAGCCCACACGATCAGCAGATTTAGAGCCATCAGTATAAAAAACAACAGCATCCCGAAACTCAGATAAAATGCGGCGGAAAAAACAACGGAACACCATCGGGGGAACGGAATCTTTCGGACCTCGGCAGAGATCCATCCGAACTCGGGGCCGAGGAACTAACCAAGGAGGTGTGTTGGGGAGGGAACGTGGGATACAGGAAAAGGAAGGAAGCTGAAAATCACGGCGAAGAGACGCTAGGCGGATCCCAACCGGTAAACCCGCCCGAGGGCGGGAGTCAGGTGGGCGACTTCCTTGGGCAGGGAACAGGATAGAATAGGAAGGATGAGTGGGAGAGGAACGGACAGCGATTGCATACGAAACCAGAAGCTAGGAGCGCCGAACGGAAAGGGGGAGGGATCCCAGCCTCAACCAGGAGACTATCAACAGGGCTAGTCGGGAAGGCACCGATGGCCAAACGGATACCACGATGGTGGACCGGATCCAAGAGGCGCAATGTAGGAGGGGCAGCTGAACCGTAAACTTGACAACCATAGTCCAAGCGAGACAACACTAACGCCCGATAAAGGTGGAGGAGAGGGGAACGGTCAGCACCCCAAGAGGTGTGGGCAAGGAAGCGAAGGACGTTTAGTTTACGGAAACATCCTATCTTCAGGCGTCTGATATGAGGCAGCCAAGTGAGCTTGTTGTCGAAAAGAAGGCCAAGGAAACGAAACTGTGGGACCACAGGTAATCGTTGTGCATTGAGATAGAGCTCTGGATCGGGGTGGACTGTCACACGGCGACAGAAGTGGATCACTCGCGATTTTAAAGGAGAAAACTGAAATCCGTGTGAGATGGTCCATGCAGAGGCACGCCGTATAGCACCCTGGAGCTGCCGCTCTGCAGCGGCCATCGAAGAGGAACTAACCCAAATGCAGAAATCATCCACATACAGAGCAGGAGTGACCAAAGGACCGACGGAGGCCACAAGTCCATCTATAGCAATGAGGAACAGAAGTACACTCAATACGGAACCCTGAGGGATGCCATTCTCCTGGGTTCGCGGAGAACTTAAAACTGTACCAACCCTAACCCTAAACGAACGATGAAACAAGAACTGGCGGATAAAAATCGGGAGTGGGCCCCGAAGACCCCACTCATGATGTGTAAGTAAGATATGATGGCGCCAAGCCGTATCATAGGCCTTGCGAAGGTCGAAAAATACAGCAACCAAATGGCGGCGCTGGGAAAAGGCCTGCCGAACTGCGGATTCCAAGCGAAGTAAATGATCGATCGGAGACCGTCCCTCTCGGAAGCCACACTGGTAAGGGGACAACAGACGCCGAGATTTGAGGACCCAAGTGAGCCGACGGGCTACCATCCGTTCAAGTAACTTACAAACAACGTTCGTCAGACTAATTGGCCGATAGCTGTCGACGAACAGGGGGTTCTTACCGGGCTTAATGACGGGAACCACGATGCTATCCCTCCATTGAGAAGGGAAGTCACCCTGGAGCCAAATACGGTTAAATACCCGGAGAAGATGTCGCTGTTGTGGAGCACTGAGATGTTGAAGCAGTTGGTTATGAATGGAGTCTTTGCCAGGGGCCGTATCATGAGAAGAGGAGAGTGCGGAAAGAAGTTCCCATTCAGTAAAAGCGTCGTTGTATGATTCTGACTGGCAGGGGGTAAAACATAAGGCGGAAGCTTCGGCCTGCTGTTTCTGGGGAAGGAAAGCAGCCGGATAGGAGGCTGATGCCGACGCTGTTGCAAAATGGGTCGCAAGGTGTTCCGCGAGAATCAACGGGTCCGTGCAAAGGCCATCCGGGAGGTGAAGACCCGGGAGGGTAGACTGCCGATGGCAACCTTGGAGAGAGCGAAGTGTAGCCCATACCCGCGACAGAGGGGCAGCAGAACCGAGGGAAGAAACAAAGCGTTCCCAACACATCCGTTTGCTCCGTTTGATTAAGTAACGGGCTTTTGCGCGAAGGCGTTTAAAGGTAATAAGATTGGCAACGGATGGATGCCTCTTAAGGTGTTGCAAAGCTCGACGGCGATCACGGATGGCAACGGCAATGTCCGAACTCCACCAAGGGACCTGCCGGCGGCGAAATGGTCCAGATGAGCGCGGGATAGCAAGGCTAGCAGCGTGAACAATCGCGTCAGACATGTCACGTATGACATCATCAATACCATCCGACAATGAGGGAGAAAAAACGACCTGTGCAGTATACAGAGGCCAATTGGCACGTTGGAAGGACCAACGAGGTGATCTGTCCATGGGGGAGCGGGAAGGGAGCGAGAGAATCAACTGGAAGTGGTCACTATCGCAAAGGTCGTCGTGCGGTGACCATTGTAGGGAAGGGATGAGGGAGGGAGAAGAGAGAGAAAGATCAATGGCAGAAAAGCTACCATGACCGGCACTGAAATGGGTAGGAGAGCCATCGTTAAGAAGGCACAAGTCGTGGTCGGTAATAAACTGGTCAATGAGATGACCCCGACTAGATGGAAATGCACTGCCCCACAAGGGATGATGTGCATTAAAATCGCCAAGTATAAGGAAGGGAGGAGGAAGTTGCTGAAGGAGGGCACTTAAGGAGGCAGGTGTAGGAGTTCTGTCAGGAGGGAGATACAGATTGCAAATTGTGACCCCAGAGTCCAGGTGGATCCTAACAGCAACTGCTTCCAATGTAGTTTGGAGAGGAATCCACGTGCTGGCAATGTCCGTTCGGACCAACGTGCAAACTCCGCCAGACGCCCGTAGGGGGCCGACCCGATTTCGACAGAAAGCACGGAAGCCACGGAGGGTTGGTGAGTGACCACCAGTAAAATGAGTTTCTTGTAGAACCACACAAGCCGCAGAGTAAAACGAAAGAAGGGATTGCAACTCCGGTAGGTGACGGTAATAGCCATTACAGTTCCATTGGATAGCCAAAGAACGACGAGTCAATTGGGGGGTGAACAGGCTAATGTCAGTCATGCCGGTGGGTCACCACCCGTCACCGACAAGGAGGGGGGCGACATCCATGAATAACAGGTCAGAGTCAGGTTGTGAAGATGGGGACGAGACCTCTGGCGACACCAGAGACTACTTGTCCCGGGACTTGTGCTGCTTCTTTCTTTCTGTTTGGGATCGTGGAGGGCTGTGCAACAAAATGGAGCCAGCCACAGCAAGATCGGGAACAGAAAGAGAGCGGGCGATCTGGGGGCCTGCAGACCGTGGTTCTCGTGGTGGCCGCGTGGCAGCAGACCTTTGGCCTGGAAGGGGGATCCCGTGAGGGGCGCCCATGACCGGCAGACGCCGAAGAAGCAGGACACTTCTCCAGCCGGGGAGAGGAAGCGGTGCCCGGAGGGGATGGTGTGGGAACCGCAGGGGGAGGGGGGAGGAAAGGGGTTCGGGACTGGGGTAAGGTATGAGGAGGAGGGGGTGAAGATACTGCTGAAGCATAACTAGTTGTCAGGGTCACTGGATGAAGGCATGTATACTTTTTACGGGCCTCGGTATAGGTGAGACGATCAAGAGTCTTATACTCTTGTATCTTTTTCTCTTTCTGATACACTGGGCAATCCAGTGACCGTGAAGAATGATTCCCACGACAATTTACGCACACAGGAGGGGGAACACAGGAACTTCCCTCATGGAACGGATGTCCACAGTCACCACAGAGGGGGGCCTGCGAACAGCGCGAAGACATGTGGCCAAAACGCAAACACTTGAAACATCGCATAGGTGGGATGTATGGCTTCACGTCACACCGATAGACCATAATCTTGACATTCTCAGGGAGAGTGTCCCCTTCAAAGGCCAAGATAATGCACCAGTGTCAACGCGGTTGTCCTTCGGACCCCTCTGAACCTGCCGAACAAAGTGAACCCCCCGCCGGCTTAGATTGTCCCGAAGTTCTTCATCAGATTGAAGGAGGAGGTCTCTATGGAAAATTACACCTTGCACCATGTTCAAGGACTGGTGTGGGGTAATTGACACAGGAATCGTACCAAGATGGGTACAGGCACGGAGAGCTGCAGACTGGGTAGCTGAAGCGGTTTTAATCAACAGCGACCCAGACCGCATCTTGCTGATAGAGTCCACCTCGCCAAACTTGTCTTCGATCTGTTCAACAAAAAACATAGGTTTCGTATGAGTAAAAGTATCCCCATCAGTTCTGGCGCAAACCAGATAGCGAGGGAAAGGTTTCGCCCCCAGCCGACGAGCCTGGCCCTCCTCCCAGGGGGTAGCCACGGAAGGGAAGGCGGAAGGGGCAGAGGAAGCAGCACGTGAAGAATCTTTTCCAGTCAAAGAGACGGCCGGAGAACGGCCAGAGTTGTGGACTCTTATGCGTTTCATGAGCATAGTGTCCGCCCTGATACCACCCACTCCGATCAGGGGCTCTCCTCATGGGCGCCACCCAGCCACAGCAAGGGCCGTCTGGCACGGCGGCCATTGCTGGGAGTTCCGATGCTCCAGGACGACAAGCAACCACTCCTAGGCTTACATGAGGTGGTCACAGCTCAGGTATCAGACGTGTGATCCCTGTGTTTTCAGGGGGCTCAACCAAAAGGGTACATAGTGACCCCACCACACAGGCTGCCTACCGTGCTGGCTATGGACCCTAGCGTCAAACAACGACGTAAAGGAAACGATGGAATCAATGATGATGGCACACGCTGGAGACACTAGGTAAGGTGCTCTTCCCCAAATGGCTCACACTACGGAAGAAAATTTAGTGATGGAGGTCAAACCCCAGAGGGGACCAGAGAATACCAAAAGGATGAAGGAATTACAGAACAAGGTCAACAGAACCAGGAGAATAGCAGGGCCAACATAAGGAGGGACACCATAAGTAGGGACACCAAGAGAGGGAGAGGAGAGGTCGGAGGGAAGGATGAAGGACAGGAAAGGAGGGGAAGGGAAAGGAAATGCAGCCCGGAAAAAGAAGGAAGGCTGCAATAGCTCGGGGCCCCGTGCTCGCCACGCACGTACTCACGAAAGGACCGCGAGCCCCCTGGGGGGGAGAGGCAGAGCGAGACGGGGGAGCAGAGCGAGACGGGGGAGCAGAGCGAGACGGGGGAGCAGAGCGAGACGGGGGAGCAGAGCGAGACGGGGGAGCAGAGCGAGACGGGGGAGCAGAGCGAGACGGGGGAGCAGAGCGAGACGGGGGAGCAGAGCGAGACGGGGGAGCAGAGCGAGACGGGGGAGCAGAGCGAGACGGGGGAGCAGAGCGAGACGGGGGAGCAGAGCGAGACGGGGGAGCAGAGCGAGACGGGGGAGCAGAGCGAGACGGGGGAGCAGAGCGAGACGGGGGAGCAGAGCGAGACGGGGGAGCAGAGCGAGACGGGGGAGCAGAGCGAGACGGGGGAGCAGAGCGAGACGGGGGAGCAGAGCGAGACGGGGGAGCAGAGCGAGACGGGGGAGCAGAGCGAGACGGGGGAGCAGAGCGAGACGGGGGAGCAGAGCGAGACGGGGGAGCAGAGCGAGACGGGGGAGCAGAGCGAGACGGGGGAGCAGAGCGAGACGGGGGAGCAGAGCGAGACGGGGGAGCAGAGCGAGACGGGGGAGCAGAGCGAGACGGGGGAGCAGAGCGAGACGGGGGAGCAGAGCGAGACGGGGGAGCAGAGCGAGACGGGGGAGCAGAGCGAGACGGGGGAGCAGAGCGAGACGGGGGAGCAGAGCGAGACGGGGGAGCAGAGCGAGACGGGGGAGCAGAGCGAGACGGGGGAGCAGAGCGAGACGGGGGAGCAGAGCGAGACGGGGGAGCAGAGCGAGACGGGGGAGCAGAGCGAGACGGGGGAGCAGAGCGAGACGGGGGAGCAGAGCGAGACGGGGGAGCAGAGCGAGACGGGGGAGCAGAGCGAGACGGGGGAGCAGAGCGAGACGGGGGAGCAGAGCGAGACGGGGGAGCAGAGCGAGACGGGGGAGCAGAGCGAGACGGGGGAGCAGAGCGAGACGGGGGAGCAGAGCGAGACGGGGGAGCAGAGCGAGACGGAGGAGCAGAGCGAGACGGAGGAGCAGAGCGAGACGGAGGAGCAGAGCGAGACGGAGGAGCAGAGCGAGACGGAGGAGCAGAGCGAGACGGAGGAGCAGAGCGAGACGGAGGAGCAGAGCGAGACGGAGGAGCAGAGCGAGACGGAGGAGCAGAGCGAGACGGAGGAGCAGAGCGAGACGGAGGAGCAGAGCGAGACGGAGGAGCAGAGCGAGACGGAGGAGCAGAGCGAGACGGAGGAGCAGAGCGAGACGGAGGAGCAGAGCGAGACGGAGGAGCAGAGCGAGACGGAGGAGCAGAGCGAGACGGAGGAGCAGAGCGAGACGGAGGAGCAGAGCGAGACGGAGGAGCAGAGCGAGACGGAGGAGCAGAGCGAGACGGAGGAGCAGAGCGAGACGGAGGAGCAGAGCGAGACGGAGGAGCAGAGCGAGACGGAGGAGCAGAGCGAGACGGAGGAGCAGAGCGAGACGGAGGAGCAGAGCGAGACGGAGGAGCAGAGCGAGACGGAGGAGCAGAGCGAGACGGAGGAGCAGAGCGAGACGGAGGAGCAGAGCGAGACGGAGGAGCAGAGCGAGACGGAGGAGCAGAGCGAGACGGAGGAGCAGAGCGAGACGGAGGAGCAGAGCGAGACGGAGGAGCAGAGCGAGACGGAGGAGCAGAGCGAGACGGAGGAGCAGAGCGAGACGGAGGAGCAGAGCGAGACGGAGGAGCAGAGCGAGACGGAGGAGCAGAGCGAGACGGAGGAGCAGAGCGAGACGGAGGAGCAGAGCGAGACGGAGGAGCAGAGCGAGACGGAGAAGGCTGCACCAGGACATTAGTGTGTGGTCATAATGATCACACTGGTAACAGTGCAGTGTTTTCAGAATGTGTTGTTTTGCTGATGTTTGACAGAAGCATCTCTCTATGAATTGTGAGAAAAGGTAGTGAAGCCAGGCCCTACTCCAATGGTGTTGACAGAAAAGGAAAATTTGCTGTCTAATATGAAGTTGCATTCAATGATTGTTCACAATTCATAGAAATTTCCATCTTAGATCAGAAAGACCTTTGTAACTCAATATGCTTCATGCCTCAAGCATACCCCCAAATAGTAGCCACTCTGACCATGGGCTCTCCACAAGAGTGTCACCCAGCCACAGCAAGGGCCATCTGACACGACGGCTGCTGCCAGGTTTTCCAATCCTCCGAGTGGGAGATAAAACACTACTTGCCATAAATGTGGAGTGAACAACTGAGGAATCAGGAGTGTGATCCCTGTGTTGTCAGGGGGCTCACCCATATGGGTACATAACAGCCACATCACTCTGGTGACTGAGCAGGATGGAAGGGGGCTACAGAGGGGAAGGGCGAGGGAACGAAGGGGGGGGGGGGGGGGGGGGAGGAATCCACACCACAGATGCCAGGGTGGGAGTTTTTCCTTAAGTGGCTCACACTAAAAAACAGGAAATTTTGAAGTGGAGGTCAAACCTCAAGTGGGGACCTAAACACAAAAAGTATGAATGAACAGGCAAAAGGAACAAAATTGTGAACAATACAGGAAAGCAGGTGGATAGCCAAGCCAATTTGAATCTGAACACTGAGAAAGGAGAAGGAGGGGGCATCGGAGAATGAGCAAGGATAGAGAGGGAGAGGAGGTTGACAAATGCAGGCAGTAAAGAAGAACTGGCTGTATTGCCCCATCTGCACCACGTGTGAAGTCACTAAACAACTGTGAGATCCCAGCGAGGGATCTGACTTTAGTGCATCAGACTGTACCATCAGGTTGCCCATCATAAAATGGCCAACATGCAAAGGTTATATAAAGCAGTGCAGGCATTTTTGTGACATTTGTGAGTCTTGTGGTAAATAATGAGGAATTATAAGACACTGCTAAAATAACCATTTTCTTAATTCAGTAATATGTGCTGCTCACAATATAAACACCCATTTTCTGGTGACTAGCATTAATTTTAATCCAGCTTTTGATACGGTTTGCAATACATAGAATAACCCTAGATTGATTGTGGGAGCACATCTGGAAAACCTGTTGGTGCTTCCTTTAGTGAATGGGAATGGTGCAAGTAAACTTCATGGACTACTTCAAACAATGTTCATGTGCTGATGGCATTACAACTAATTGTATCCTTGCAAGACATAATTATATCTCATCTATTTGCAGAAAATGTTGACCAGTCTGTAGGAACAGAATTTAAATCCCACTGGAGTTTCAAAAGCTTTCTGCCATTAGGAGAGAGATATGCTTTTCTCCAAAATAAAAGCAAATCTGAAATCGTGAAGGCTACAGACCAACATGGCACAGCACATATGGGAATAAACATCAGACTACCAGCAACGCCAAGCACTTTGCCCATTTGAGATGAATCTAGTCCCTGCTAGTGCTGCATTTGTAATGTGCCACTTGCCTGATACTTTGCAGAAATACAGAAAATTCAGACAAGCCATGTGCAGTGAATAAAAAACCTATTATGATGCTCAACATAGTGTTTTGCCCAATTCCCTGAAGGGTTTCCATAGGGCTTCTAGTTGCATATCTGTATCCTGTCATGCTTGTCAAAAATGACACCACACAGAAATAAAACACACAAAATGGAACAAGGTACGATTGTCCTAGTGATATAAAACACAAACACAATGGTATACATCCATCAAGTACATTGTGTTATTGCTCATTTAAGTCATCCCTGGCAAAAACAATTGCTGCTTACAACAGTGGCAATATGGTTTAAAGATAGCAGTGGAACATGAAAAACTTATGCTCTCTCAGTTCATACTCGCAGGCACGATTTATATCTGAAGCACGTGCACAGTGCCTCTGACTTCGCAAATGGCAAAGTATAGCACCCATTCAGGGAACAGATGGAAACATACAAGAAACAAAACAGTGCATCTCTGTTCAAGTAGACTCGTGAATAAATGTCTTCATTTTACCTTCTGTCTGTTTAATGTTGCTGGAGATAACTGACATCTCATCTCAATCCCAATGTCTCAGATTTGATGAGTATAAAAATTGTTGATCCAGAATTTTGGTCACCTTGCAAGATCAACATGGTGTTGGGAGCAGAAGTTTGTCTGTACATTCAGAAGGCAAGGACTCTCCATAGGAACTGATCATCATGCGCTTCAAAAGACAGAACTGTGTTGGGTTATGTATGTCAAAGCAGTATCAATTGGTAGAACAAAAAATTTTGTCAAGGTAGCCATTCTTGTTGTGGTTCGTGAAAACTTAGGCTGTGTTTCTTGAAGACACTGAAGGACAGAAGTATCAAATCATGTCTGAGCCACAATATCTCTAATTTCAGTGCACAGCATTCCACTGGCATCACGAACTACTTAGACTGTTGATATTGATTCGATTGAGTGTGACAAGTGAAGATCTTTGATCGATGCACATGTGCAATTGTTTGTGTGTGCATGTGTGTCCCAAGATGCCGCTGATACAATAATACCCTGGTTGGAATCCTGCAAGGCTCTGCTCCTTCACAACTGAGTCACATTTTGAGTTGTTTTGTTATATTTGAGTAAGTTCCTGTCCGTGTTGTTTAGAATTGTGTCTGCAATAATAATGCACCTGTGTGTGATTCAGTGGTTGATCATCTGTCAATATTATGAATTGCACTTTGTGTTCTGGGTCATGTGTCATGCAAGTGCAAGAGTATTCCATGTTTTAAGTCTCATGAAGGAAATCTACTCCAACACAACCTGTGTCAGAGGCAAAGCAATCTTTGTACATCTTTTTGCTTGAGCTAATATATCAACACTTGTTGAAATATTTGCTTCTGAATAATACAAATTTTAAAGATTGTTAATTTGTATTGCTAGCCAGTTGTGCCTGTCTTTCACATTTTCTACTTCCTGGGCCTTATTGTGTGAAGCTTTGTTTGTGCATATTACTGATTCCATTGATATGTGTCAGCAGAAAATCATGATTTTCAGTTCCCTTGGCATAGAGCAGAAATATGTTTGCATTTTGCCATGGTGGCACTTCCTTCGTCATGTGGCACCCAGATTGACCGGCTGTCTACTGCCCTACTAGTCACCCCATTGTGGCTCAAGGGAAGTGAAGTTGCTCATTTGACATGTGCCATGGTGGAGTGTGATCTCTGGGGTAGGAACCAGTAGTCTGCTCTTTTTGGTGAATTTATTGAGATCAGCAGATTAAGGTATATTTACCGTGCCTGAGGTTCCTCCTCATTATACCTTTAACTACTTTATTAAACCTTGTATTTTTATTACTAATTCTCAACACATTAAGTTTTAAACCCTGTTAGCTACCAGTATAAACTGTCAATTGTTACCTGGTGAATTGTCATTACCTAACTCCACTTGGGGAATTTGGCTGCTTGTTTCTTGTTGACTCTGATAGCTCTCTGCTGCAGCTCTCAGCCTGCTCTGAATTTTGGTAGATTGTATATTTATAAAGGTCATTTTTAATGTTTGTCTGCAATGCATGGGTTACTTCTTATGGGCTTTCGTTTCTTTCTCTGAAGTGTTATACATTACTAAGCAGCCGTCCAAGAGCTACAATCAGGGTGACTTGCGAATCTTCCTGTATTTGGATGAATGTTATTCAGTTGTGTAACAGCTACAAAAGCTGCAAGTTGTTAGCTCATTTTCTGCCTGTAATTGTAGTTCATTTGACTGGTAAATTTTTTGTTGAACCTGCCCAATTGGTGTGACATTTCCTTGTTTTGTAATCTGTGTACTTCCAATTGCAAGCCTTTTGAGAAATGGTACAATTGACAAAATATGGCTTCTAATTAATTAATCCTCTTCAAGTTTCAACTGTGAGTATTGTGATTTTTAAAAAGTTAGTAAATTGTAATAATAATAATAATAATAATAATTTCGGTATATAATAAAGTGTATTACATAAAGTAAGTGACAAAATATGCGATTTGACATTCCATTTCTTTTCCTTAAAGCTGTTTCAACCCAAGTTATGAGGTATCAATGTCTTTGTAACAGAGAAGAGCAGCAATGTGATTCACACTTCCTGGCAAAAATAACTGAAGATTCAAAAGATAGATTCATTGTTCATCTTCCATTTCAGGAAGAGCTGAGTTTGTTATGCAATTCTTTCCACAATGAATCAAAATGCTTCTCTTAAACTGAACAGAAACTAGCAAGACAATCAAAGTTTGTCGAAAGCTACACAGAGTTCATGGGGAAGTACGAAGATTCAAGACATATGGTAATAGTAATCATAACAGATGCAATTTCATATTACATGCCACATCAGATATCTTTAAAAATCTAGCTTAACTACTAAAGCAAGAGTAATGTTTGATTGTCTTGCCAAATGGAATACAAATTTGTCACTTAACAGTCTTCCAATGGTAGGAACAGTGTCGCCCTAACCGCCATCTGCTTCACGTCTGCTGTGCAGCGAGCTACCTTAATTTAAGTATTAACTGTATTTTTCTTACTTGTCACTTCTTCTTCGGTGTGTTTTTGCTTTTAAGAAGCTTTAATTGTCGAGTGCTAGTAATAGTGTTCCATAGATTTCATGTTTGTTTTGAATACAGTCAGAGAGAGTCCCTTTAGTCAGCCATAGTGAGAGTAGTGCTAGTGTTTGTTTTCAATACAAGTCAGAGACAGGTAGTGCTATTTTCATTGTGTTCTACAAGAAGTGTCTAACAATCACAGTTTAGTCAATAATCAGCTGAATTTAGTGAGTTAGCAGTCTCGTTAAAAGTTGATTAACTCTCTTCAGTAAATTGATTCCTTAGGATGGATATGATGTGTGACTGCTGTGTACGGACGCAGGTGGAGCTGGCCACTCTTCGCGAACAGCTGGGCATGTTGATGGCCGCAGTCAGCCATTTTCAGGCTGCTGCCTCTGAGTGTAGCGGAAGTGGGGAGTCTGGTGCGTTGCAAGGTACACCCCAGGTGTTACATGCTCCACCCACTGTCCCTGCTGTTGAGACATCTTCGCGGGTACCGGGCGCGGTTGGGCCACCCTCTCCCCAAGGGGCATGGCAGGTTCAGCAGCGTTCACGGCGCATGAGACGGAGGGTCAATGTGGAGGCTGGCCGTGTGGCATCGCCCGCTCTGCCTGTGAGTGGACATGTGGCTGAACCTTCAGCAAGGTCCGAGCAGGCACACGGGTGGAGGGTTTATTAGTTATTGGGAGCTCCAACATTACGCGGGTGATGGAGCCCCTTAGGGAAATAGCGGAAAGGTTGGGGAAGAAGGCCAGTGTTCACTCTGTCTGCTTCCCGGGGGATCTCATCCGAAATGTGGAGGAGGCCCTACCGGCGGCAATAGAGAGCACTGGGTGCACCCGACTGCAAATTGTTGCTCATGTCGGCACCAATGACTCCAGCTGTCTGGGTTCAGAGGTCATCCTCAGTTCATACAGGTGGTTGGCGGAGTTGGTGAAGGCGGAAAGCCTTGCTCACGGGGTGGAATCAGAGTTAACTATTTGTAGTATCGTTCCCAGAACCGATCGCGTTCCTCTGGTTTGGAGCCGAGTGGAAGGCTTAAACCAGAGGCTCAGACTATTCTGCGGAGAGCTGGGGTGCAAATTTCTCGACCTCCACTATCGGGTGAAGATATGTAGGGTCCCCATGAATATGTCAGGCGTGCACTACACTCCGGAAGCGGCTACGAGGGTAGCGGAGTACGTGTGGAGTGCACATGGGGATTTTCTAGGTTAGAGAATTCCCGACAAGACACCACCTGATGCGCGGCAAGGCAGGAGTAGGCAAAATGCAACAGGGAAAAACATTATTAATGTGCTAATAGGAAACTGCAGGAGCGTCTATAGAAAGGTCCCAGAACTGCTTTCATTAATAAACGGTCACAATGCCCATATAGTACTAGGGGCAGAAAGTTGGCTGAAACCACATGTAAACAGTAATGAAATACTAAACTAAGATTGGAATGTATACCGCAGACACAGGCTGGACAGTGAAGGGGGAGGCGTGTTTATAGTGATAAGAAGTGCAATACTATCGAAGGAAATTGACGGAGATTCGAATTGTGAAATGAACTGGGTGAAGGTCACAGTTAAAGCAGGCTCAGACATGGTAATTGGATGTCTCTATAGGCCCCCGGGCTCAGCAGCTGTTGTGGCTCAGCACCTGAAGAATAATTCAGAAAATATTTCGAGTAGATTTCCCCACCATGTTATAGTCCTGGGTGGAGATTTTAATTTGCCGGATATAGACTGGGAGACTCAAATGTTCATAACGAGTGGCTGGGACAAAGAATACAGTGAAATTTTTCAAAGTGCTTTAACTGCTCCCGGTAGTTTTCAGATAAACAGAGAACCAACTTGTGGCAATAACATGTTAGATCTTTGGTGACAAACAGACCCGAAGCATTTGAAACAGTTAACGCAGAACAGGGAATCAGCGATCATAAAGCGGTTTCAGCGTCGATGATTTCAGCCGTAAATAGAAATATTAAAAAAGGTAAGAAGATTTTTCTGTTCAGCGAAAGTGACAAAAAGCAGATTTCAGAGTACCTGACAGCTCAACACAAAAGTTTTGACTCAAGTACAGATAGTGTTGAGGATCAGTGGACAAAGTTCAAAACCATCATCCAAATATGCATTACATGAGTATGTGCCAAGCAAGATCATAAGAGATGGAAAACAGCCACCCAGGCACAACAACCGAGTTAGAAAACTGCTGGAGAAGCAAAGGGAACTTCACAGCAAACATAAACATGGCCAAAGCCTTCCAGAAAAACAAAAATTACGCGAAGCGAAATGTAGTGTGAGGAGGGCTATGCGAGGCTTTCAATGAATTCGAAAGTAAAGTTCTATGTACTGACTTGGCAGAAAATCCTAAGAAATTTTGGTCCTATGTCAAAGCGGTAGGTGGATCAAAACAAAATGTCCAGACACTCTGACCAAAATGGTACTGAAAAAGAGGATGACAGACTAAAGGCTGAAATACTAAATGTCTTCTTCCAAAGCTGTTTCACAAAGAAAGACTGCACTGTACTTCCTTCTCCAGATTGCCGCACAGTTGACAAAATGGTAGATATCAAAATAGATGACAGAGGGATAGAGAAACAATTACTATCGCTCAAAAGAGGAAAGGCCGTTGGTTCTGAATGGATACCAGTTCGATTTTACACAGAGTACGCGAAGGAACTGGCCCCCCTTATTGCAGCAGTGTACCATAGGTCTCTAGAAGAGTGAAGCATTCCAAAAGATTGGAAAGGGAACAGGTCATCGCCGTTTTCAAGAATGGACGTCGAACAGATGTGTAGAACTATAGACCTATATCTCTAATGTTGATCTGTTGTAGAATGTTGGAACACTTATTATGTTCGAGTATAATGACTATGGAGACTAGAAAAGTAGTCTGTAGGAATCAGCATGGGTTTTGAAAAAGACGGTCGTGTGAAACCCAGCTCGTGCTATTCATCCACGAGACTCAGAGGGCCTTAGACACGGGTTCACAGGTAGATGTCTTGTTTCTTGACTTCCGCAAGGCGTTTTACACAGTTCCCCACAGTCATTTCATGAACAAAGTAAGAGCATACAGTCTATCAGACCAATTGTGTGATTGGATTGAGGAGTTCCTAGATAACAGCATGCAACATGTCATTCTCAATGGAGAGAAGTCTTCGGAAGTAAGAGTGATTTCAGGTGTTCCGCAGGGGAGTGTCATAGGACCGTTTCTATTCACAATATACATAAATGACCTGGTGGATGATATCTGAAGTTCACTGAGGCTTTTTGTAGATGATGCTGTGGTGTATCGAGAGGTTGCAACAATGGAAAATTGTATTGAATTGCAGGAGGATCTGCAGCGAATTGACGCATGGTGCACAGAATGGCAATTGAATCTCAATGTAGACAAGTGTAATGTGCTGCAAATAAATAGAAAGATAGATCCCTTATTTAGCTACAAAATAGCAGGTCAGCAACTGGAAGCAGTTAATTCCATTAATTATCTGTTAGTATGCATTAGGCGTGATTTAAAATGGAATGATCATATAAAGTTGATCGTTGGTAAAGCAGATGCCAGACTGAGATTCATTAGAAGAATGCTAAGGAAATACAATCCAACAACAAAGAAAGTAGGTTACAGTACACTTGTTCACCCACTGCTTGAATACTGGTCAGCAGTGTGGGATCCACACCTGATAGGGTTGATAGAAGAGATAGAGAAGATCCAACGGACAGCAGCGCACTTCTTTACAGGATCATTTAGTAATCGCGAAAGCATTACAGAGATGATAGATAAACTCCAGTGGAAGACTCTGCAGGAGAGATGCTCAGTAGCTTGGTATGGGCTTTTGTTAAAGTTTCGAGAACATACCTTCACCAAAGAGTCAAGCAGTATATTGCTCCCTCCTACGTGTATCTCGCGAAGAGACCATGAGGATAAAATCAGAGAGATTAGAACCCACACAGAAGCATACCGACAATCCTCTTTTCTACGAACAATATGAGAGTGGAATAGAAGGGAGAACTGATAGAGGTACTCAGGGTACCGTCCACCACACACCGTCAGGTGGCTTGCGGAGTATGGATGTAGAACAACCACGAAATATTATTTGTACTCTGTATGATTATCCTTCCACATCGAACACTTCGACTTCACAGTAGACATGGAGAACATGTATCGACAAGTTCTGGTTCTAATTGAAGATTACACTTTCCAATGAATATTGTGGAGGTGTGACAGATCTGCACCACCTCAGGAATACCAATTAAGGACCATCACATACACAATGACTTGTGCCACCTTCCTTGCAGCACAGTGTCTGATACGATTAGCTCACGAAGAGAGTGAGCAGAGTGAGGCAGCAAAGATTCTCACTTATTTCAATATGGACCACTTTATCTCAGGTTGTGATACAGTAAGTGCTGAAATTGAGCTCCAGGAAGATCTCATGAACATATTGATCAGAAGTGGATTTTCACTATGGGAATGGTACAGAAAAAGTGCCACACTATTTAAAAGTATCCTCTCAGTGGTGCAAGCGACAACTTTTTTTTCTGCTTGAAAATGATGAGGATATTAGAACTTCAGGTTTATTCTAGCATCCAGCTGATGATCATTTTAAAATTTTAAACAATGTCAAAGCAGCACCTAATATCTACAGCTTCACAAAACACACACTACAGTGTGACACATCAAGCATTTTTAATTCCTTTAGATTAATTAGACACATTGTCATCACATTTGAGATATGTTCACAATATCTATGGCACCATTGGTTAATGTGAATTGGGCCCTTGCCCTCAGAGTTTCACTCCTTGTGGCAGACACTATGCAGTCAAATTCATATGACAGACAGCATGCACATTGATCGTATAGTCATTGCAGGAGGGACACCTATCAGCAAACAGAATGAGTACAAGATTTGGATAATCATCCAAATATTTATCATTTGATTCTATTTCGTGTATCAGAGACCTATCTGAATATTACTGGAAGCAAATCCCAAAAAACAAAAGTAGCTACACACTTACTTTTACTTCACTCAGCACAATCTGTGATACATGAGCTACCAAACATGAAGTTAGTTTTATTGAATTACTAAGCTACATGTGTTAAAATCTTCACACCCAGAGACAAGATGACATCTCTATGGAAAGCACGAAATATGTATTAAATAGCCACAAAAATATCCAAAGAAGATTTTTTGAAGTTTGTCTGGCTATGATAATAGCAAGAAGAGTGACTCTGCTATCAGTGTAGGAAGGTACTTCTTGTGTAGTTGCAATAACTAAATATTTTAGACAAATTAGTTATCATATCTACTGCTGTGTAACCTAAAACGTGGGTAAAGTTACATATTTCACAATGTCTATGGTACCAATAAACAATGGCTGCAATAATATAGTCATATTTTAGTTCAAACAGTTGATTTAAACTTTTATTGACTTCAGGAATTTTTTTCTGTTGTGGATGAACTCTGTTGCAAATTTATGAAGAATTTCTACAGAGTGGGAAAATGATAGTTGCACTATTAGGCTTCACCGTACCTACTGATTTTTGGTTTATTCCTTGCTACCCCATTCTGGTTCAGTTATGTGCCTAGCCCATAGATCTGTAAGCACAGTGGCAACTGTCATTGTATCAGGAGAAAAACATGAAGGTGAGCTGTCATTAGCCAGTATGAAAGTATTGTTTGAGAAAGTTTTTGGATTGTTCAATATACAATTTTATTGTGACAATTTATTTGAGATAACATTTTGGTAACCAGTGTAAACGGAGTTCCATATGTTGTAGGGGCCAGGAAGGAGTGGAGTGCAAAAAAAACAATGAGAATGAAATGGAGATGAATAGGATACATAGAAAGGAGTTGGTTAATTAAAATGATGTTGTGTAGGGCAGCACACACAAGGGATGAAAACACTTGGCTGATGAAATTAGTGAGCACCGTAGGAGGAGGCCAGGAAACTGTGTGGTGTTCATTACATGCCACAAAACCAAACTTGTTTCGCTACTGGTGAAACTCACCCATGCTCTGCCAGTCTCACAGGTGCTACCCTCTAGTTTCACTCACCTGAGCAACAGGAGGTGGGCCTTGCTCCTCGACAGGGCCTGATTGAGAGAAAAGAAATTGCGTGTTAATATAAAAACTACTTTATCTGCAAAAGTAAAACAAACAGGTGATTCAATAAGAAGTTACTATATGACATGATAAAGAAAAGAATTATTCCAATCTTTTAATGTGCCTACTGATCAGTGAATAACTGAGCATCTGATCCACTCAATTATGTACAGCAGTGAACATTACTAACCAAGTTCCATAAAGCCAAAACTTTATTCCAGTTGGTGGCTGCTATCTGAAGACTTCCAGGGGCAAATAAATTTTTCATCAACATTTAACATAATTACTGACCAAATTTTACAATCTTGTAGTAACGTGCTTACTGAAAAATACATCTTTATGTTACAGGATTAATTCACTGTGGCAAGTTAGGAACTGTGTGTGTATGACTGTATATGAAGCATCAGTCACTTTAGGCATATGCAAATATTATATTCATCAAGTATTTTATAACGAGAGCACTTAGTTACTTGCAGAAAACTTAACCCCCCCAATTTCAAATTATTATGAATACTTCTCAGCAATACCTCACATTGAGTAACAGAAGAAATGTTTATCACTTACCACATTTTTACTGTTCATGCAGTCAAACTGCCGCATAAAACAAATACAATACCACCCTTCATTCTTTACTTACAAATGGGTACATACAGCCACAAGCAGGCATGGCAGATGATGTGGGGAATTTCTCAGGTGCTTTCTTCATAAAGGTGAGGCAGGAAGTACTTTGATGTGTGTGGGAACAGGATGGAGTAGGAGACATAATAGGAATCAGGAGGAAGTGGGTGGTGTACCATCTGGATGGTACCTTACAATGCCTTCTTGTGGAATTCAACAAAGGGCTTTGTTGCTGGCATGTTAGGGGGCCTGAAACAAACTCAGTGCAGCTCATCTTGTCCATGACAGGCTCCTTATAGTTTCTGTACAGATGCCCATAACACTGGACAATTTTCCAGTTTTCCTGCACTGTACAGCCTTCATAGATCACTGCACAGTAGTTTACCAGCCAACCCAGGTCACAAACTCTACATCAACTATCTACTTCGGTGTGCCATGGCTGTTTTAATAAGAATGCAGCCCTCAATATTGGCGTCACCAGTGCAACCCACACTTTAGGTGCCTACAGCAGTGCTTCTCAGTTGTTACCGACCAACAGGGCTGAACTGGAGATTCAAGAATAGTTATCAGTGTAGCAAATATCTTTCAGTGGAACAGGGCATTCTCTATCTTGCCTTCACTAGAAGTGTGTTTCATTAGCAGCATGTTGTTACTCACAATCTGTGTTACAAAGAAACACTATTAAATTTGAATGCTCAGGAACATCTCTGTTCTTGTGTTATTTTCATTACTTCTTTGTTTCTGGAAACTTATTACCAGTGTCATTCCATCTCACCATCCTCCATCAATGATGATGTGGCCTTATTACTGTATTATTCTTCCAGGTCTGTGCCTCCTGGATGGCACTGCCATATTTTTTGCTGCTATACAGACAACTTTTCCACTGAGCACATCAACAACATTGGAATTGAGGACATCACCAGTCCAATTTGCAGTGCTCACCTGACACCTTAAAGAATGATTCTCATATTAGTGACAACCTTAGATCATATAAGAACCATTTTTATGTTGCTTGCACTAGGAAGCCGATTCATTTGCACAACATTATCATGTGCCTTCTGTGTTGCAACGAAGTACTAACGTTAATGCTACCTGAGCAACATTTCTCCCCTTTGTGCATGGATCATCCACATTAGGTGGGACATATGACCACGAGTTTGGGTGGCCGATAGCAGTTCCCTGCTGCACACCCTGTAGAGAGGTGGAGGAGGAATACAAACAGCTCTAACGAATTTCGACCATAATAAGTGCAAAATATGTTCAAAAAGAGTTATACGAGGTATTCTGTGTATTAACTGTAATTACTGGTACCATGAAAAATGTATTAAAGTTAACCTGAAATACTTTTACAGAGAAGAACAGTGGACATGCCACCAGTGCATCATACTAGCAACTGAATCCAAAGTAAACAATACTCTAAAAATGCAGGATCATATAATTACGTCGCTGAAACAAGAAACAATTGACCTCAACCACAAGGATAAAAGCCTACTGGTTAACTATCATGAACTATTAGTTAAGTGTAATGAATTTGAAGTGGCAGTAACCAGTAAATACACAAACAATGAACTCTTTATCCGCACCTTGAATGTAAATATCAGTAAAACTGGCATTTGACAGGACAGCATAGTACGAGAAATAGTCAAGCTGTTAATCATGCTCAGAATGCAATTCGCAGAAATCATGTGTTGTCTAGCACCACATGTGGTCATAGCTCTGTAAAGTTGCATGTAAACAAACTGCAATGGAAAACGAAGCTAATGTGGGGTAGACCTATGTGAAATGGATCCAGAAAGTGATTTTAGAAGTGTAACTTCTGATAACCACCTGGTGCAAGATGCTAGCAAGATCAATTTACAGTCTAACGTTGCACAATATTTTACACAAAAAGTAACCCAAACTGAACAATATGCCACAAAGTGTACGAGTAATCCAGTGATGAACAGTTTCTCAAGCACCAATGTATGTGCAGGACAAAAGTGAAACAAATTCCAGAATGTTACAGAGCAAGAAAATTTCGGAAAAAATGAAAGTAATAACATTAAGTGACAGTCATGAAGGGGCCTGTGCTCAAATACTGTAAGATAAACTAGGGCCCTTGTATCAGGTAAAAAGAATAGTAAAACCTGGTGCCTCACTAAAAAGGTGATAAAAACGCAGAAAATTTGACAAGAAACTTCAGTACACGTGATACGAGGTCTATCCCCAAAGTACATTATGATTTGGAATTAAAAATAATTCATTGGAATTTTTTTATTATATACAGATGAAAGCCACACTTAAATACTACTATTCTACTTGCCATTTAAATTAAGGAACTTGTAGCGATGGACAAGCTTGGTCATTCCCTCGTCGTAAAATTCGGCCGCCTGCACCTTCAAACATGAGGTTACCTCTTCTTGAAGCTGTGCGTCGTCATCAAAACACTGCATAGCCAACCAGTTCTTCATTGCTGGCTCGGTGCCAGGTTGGGACTGTCAGGTGGATGAGGAAACAAGTCCCAGTTAAAAGATTCGATAACTTCATGAACGACATTTGCCATGTGGGCCCGGATGTTGTCATGAATCAGCAAGATCTTTGAGCCCAACTTTCCCCTGCGCTTGTTTTGTATTTCTCTTTCTGAGGTTATGCAGAGTTTGGCAATAATTTTGAGAGTTTATTGTAGTGCCTCTTTCTGGGAAATCCACAAAAATCACACCTTTTCTGTCCTAAATGAGGTAACTACATGGTAGATGGCGCAGGTGGCCGAATTTTATGACTAAGGAATTACCAAGCTCGTCCCTCGCTATGATAAGTGCCTTAATTTAAATGTCAACTATGTAGAGCAGTAGTATTTAAGTGTGGCTTTCATCTGTATATAATAAAAAACTTTTCCAGTACTTTATTTGTATTTAATTCCAAAACTTTATTTACTTTGTGGATAGCCCTCGAACTTTGAACATAATAGGGGGTTCTAACGACATAGACAAACCTCTGAATCTAATGTTGAAACATGTGGTAGAACCATTGGCACCAATACTCACTCTAAATCACAAAATGAATATCATTATCCATTCTATACCCAGGACATATGATGTTCAAAATTTAAGTAGTAAAGTTGATACTGCAAAACTCCACCTGAATTTAGAAAAACATGCATACAAAAGAAGAACTGATGCAAACTTTGAAATAGAGAGAATAGCCAGAAACCACTTCAAAACACATGGTTTACACCTAAACAAATGTGGCAAGGAGATTACCTGCAGTAGACTGGCCTTCTTGACAACTATGGGGGACAATAAGAAACCAAAATTCAGAAACCATAAACAGATGCTAATAAGCAATTGGATGAAGACAAACAAGATGGGAAATAAAAAGAGTAATAGCGACCATAATGTGCAAACTGCACTAAAATGGGTCATGAAGTCACAGAGATGAAACACAAAACCCCCTGACGCCTCAAAAAGGATCAATAATGTGATGGTGAATATTTGAATACGTCCCTCCAAAATGTCAATGTGATGCCTCAGCAGTGTGAAGTGCATGTGGACACTTTTCAGGCCCACCTGGAAGATGAGTCTGCTGCCAAGGACAACCAACAGAACCAGCACAGCTGCTCTGATGTCAACATACCTGGAATACAGCACAATTTAAGCTAAAGGTCAGTGACACAGTAAATATGACTTCGAGCCCCTCTGAGTAAAACCCACTCAGACCTGAAAATCTGTTATCACAATGTACAATCCTTGAGCAACAAAACTGATGACTTAAGCATTTTGCTGTCCAGTGAACTCAGTGATATCTCAGTAGTATGCCTAGCAGAACACTGGCTCTGATCTTATGTACTTAAGTAAATCTCACTACCAAACTTCAAATTGGCTTAACACTACTCCAGATCGAATGAAGGACATGGTGGTGTTGCCATCTCCATCAATCAACACATTGAATATAGCCCACTTCCTACTTTAAAGGAAATAGGAACAGACAAGATCTTTGAATGTGCAGCAATAATGCTTACAAATCTAAATCTAATCATAGCTACAATTTACCATCCCCCTTCCAGTAGTATTAATGATTTTCTGTTACAAATGGACTTGTTTCTATCCAAAATAAGTCAGTGGAAACAAGATGTGATTATATGTGGTGACTTTAATATAGACTTTCGCACTCACAACAGACACAGGGAAATATTGATTAACAGTGCAAAAACTTTTAAAATGCATGGCCTTGTAAATGAGCCCACTAGAATAACACCCACATCCAAGACAGCTCTAGATCAAATTTTTTGCAAATAGAAATAAAATTAACCCAACTCTACGAGTATAAAATGCAGGATTCAGCAACCACCAAGCTGTCATTCTAAAGGCTGATGTGAGCAAAGATACCTCATACCCAGTCCCACCTAAAACATTAAAGTTTTTCACCCAAGAGAACTTCAACAAACTAAATGCCCTACTTGGTAAAGAAAAGTGGACAGATAGGTACACAGCCAATGATGTCAACATGAAATAATAATAATAATAATAATAATAATAATAATAATAATAATAATAATAATAATAGAAACAAGAGTTGGTTTACACCAGCTATAAAAATCTCTTGCAAACATAAAAGAGTACTCCATATGTTATGAAACAAAGTAGTGACTCCCGAACTAACACAATATTATAAAAGCTACACATTTATTCTAAGAAGAGTGATAGGACAAGCAAAAAAGATGCAAAATGATGAGTACATTGACAAATCCAGCAATAAAGTGAAAGCAATGTGGAATATCATAAAAAGGTAAAGAGGGGAAATGAAAGCTTCACACACTAACACAGAAATTAAAGTCAACAATGAATCTGTATCTAATCCCAACATTGTGGTGAACTCTCAACAATTTCTTTACGAGCATAGCTGAAAAATTGTCGAAAATAACGCTAACACAATTTACCAACCAGCAAACCAAAAATATCACACATGTGCTGAGTCAACTTTAATTACCAAAGTGACTGAAAATGATGTTGCAAAAGCCTCCAGAGAGTTAAAAAAATTCATATTCAGCTGGAATTGATGGTATCCTAGCAGCTGTAATAAAAAATTGTGAACACACAATTGCTGAACCATTAACTCATCTCTGTGGCTGTTCTTTCCAGGCAGGTATCTTCCCTGAAGCTCTGAAACTTTCTAAAGTAATTCCTGTCTTCAGAAAAGGTGGTGATAAATACATGAATAACTACAGGCCTATCTCAATCTCATACTGCTTTTCTATAGTTTTTGAAAAAATGATGTACAAAAAAAAGATGAACTTCAATGAAAAACAAAAAAACAAACAAAAAGTTTATTAAGTTTAGTTCAACATGGTTTCTGAAGCAACAAATCTACTGAAATTGCAGTATGTGATTGCATAAATACGCTATTAGAACTCTTAGATAGAAAACAACCCATAACAGGCAGATTTCTGGATATTCCAAAGGCTTATGACACCGTTGATCACAAAGTATTACTGGAAAAAATAGAACACTATGGTATCAGAGGAATTGCGAACAACTGGATTGCTACATTCCTAACCAATCGGATGTAGAGAGTCACCATGAAATACACTAATAGACAAAGCAACTCAATAATAAAACTGTAAAGCAAGATGTTCCACAGGTCTCAGTATTGGGACCTCTAGTTTTCCTCCTGTATATTAATGACTTGAGCCTGAATGTTGACGCACACAGAACAATAATATTTGCTGATGACAACTGTACTCCTCAAAGGGAGAATACAGAGGCTGTGCAAAAAGCTGAGAACTTGGCCACTGAACAACTCAGCAATCAACAGATTAACTATTAATACCAAATAGACAGATTCCATGAACTTTCACACAACACAAAGCACAAATTCCTCTCAGACATTTGTCACTAAATAACCAGCAAATATATACCAACACTGTTTTGAGATTCCTGGGTCTGTGGGTTCAAGATAACCTGGAATGGAATACACATACAGGAGAGGTAAATGCCAGGATTTGTACTGGCTGTTTTGCATTGAGTGTACTGAAAAGTGCGAGCCTGAAAACATTAACCAGCACGTACTGTGATTACATACAAGCCCACCTAAAATATGGTGTGATAATCTGGGGAAATTCTCCAACTGCTTGGAGCACATTCAGAATCCAGAAGAGAGCAATGAAGATTATTACTGGGAGCAAACCCAGAGACTCCTGCAAACCCAACTTCAGAAAGTTGGAAATACTTACACTGCCTTGCCTCTACATTCTCGAGACTCTAAAATTTTTCAGAAACCACATAGTGCCAACTGACCCCAGGGTCGTAAAAAATTATGAAATACATGAACACAACACCGGGAAAAATGCAAATCTGCATGTTATACGTACAAACACTTAACTGTGTAAAAAGGGAGATTTCCACATGGACCTCCAACTGTTCAACAATCTTCTCACAAGTGTTAAGTTCATCAAAGACAACATTAAATTTAGCAAAGCTGTGAAGTCATTTGTTGTGGCACTGTTTTTACTCTGTAAATAAATACTTAGAACAGTAACCTTGCTATTTCTATTAAATTGAAAACATTGAGCAATATAATACATTAGGATACTATGGGCCCATGTTAATATATGTTAACAACGTTAACTCACATTTTCCGACATCTGCAACACACTGTGTACCATCAGATCACCCAGAGCAAGTAAATAAAACAAAAACAGATTGGTCTGGGAACAAACTGTAGCAAACATCTTAATGGCAAATATTTTATGAACAAAGGGATAGTGATACTGTACTTACACTATTGTTGGATACTTATTATCAGCCATTCTCTCCACATGTGTGAAAACATTTCTTCTACGGAGACAGGGAAGGGTCAGAATGGGTGAGGAAACTGACTATGCAAGGTTGAGGCCAGGAGTGTTATCAGGACGAAGGATGTACTGCAGGCAGGGTTCCCACTTATACAGCTCAGAAAAGCTGGGGTTGGTGAGAAGGATCCATAATGGCCAGGCCCTCAAGCAGTCATTGAAGTGAATGAAGTAATGTTGGGCAGCGTGCGCAGCAACAGGGTGGTCCACTTGTTTACTGGCCACAGTTGGTAAGTGGCCTTTCCTGCAGACTGACAACTTGTTTCCAGAATGAGATTTTCACTCTGCAGCGGTGATCTGATATGAAACTTCCTGGAAGATTAAAACAGTGTGCCCAACTGAAACTCAAACCCGGGACTTTTGCCTTTCACAGGCAAGTGCTCTACCATCTGAGCTACCAAATTACGACTCACGCCCGGTTCTCACAGCATCACTTCTGACAGTACCTCGTCTCCTACCTTCCAAACTTTACAGAAGCTCTCCTGCAGAGTGAAAATCTCATTCTGGAAACATCCCCCAGGCTGTGGCTAAGCCATGTCTCCACAGTATCCTTTCTTTCAGGAGTGCTAGTTGTGCTTGGTTCGCAGGATAGCTTCTGTAAAGTTTTGAAGGTAGGAGATGAGGTACTGGCAGAAGTAAAGCTGTGAGAACCGGGTGTGGGTCGAGCTTTGGTAGCTCAGATGGTAGAGCACTAGCCCGCCAAAGGCCCGAGTTCAAGTCTCGGTCGGGCACACAGTTTTAATCTCTCAGGAAGTTTCAGGCAGCTTCTTGCTTGTCAGTCCCATGCAAAAAGCTGCACAGTGGTTGCAGTTTACTTTGTAAACCAAATGACTGGTTTCACAGGAAACCATGCCTTTGGTGGGTACGTGATGTATGTAACCTGATTGGAATAGGTGATGGTGGAAGGATGTATGGGACAGGTCTTGCATTTAGTTCTGTTATAGGGATATGAGCCATGATTTAAGGGGTTGGGAGTAGGGGCTGTGTTCGGATGGCCAATTATATAATGTAGGTTGATGGATGGAGCAAAACCACTGTGGGAGGGGTGGGAAGGATAGCAGGCATTGCATTTCAAATTTCAGAACACAATGACAGGTAGTCAAAACCTTGGTGGACACTGTAATTCAGTTGTTCCAATTCTGGATGGTACTGAGTTACGAGGTGAATGCTCCTTTGTCGACAGACAGACAGACTTGGCGGGTTGTGGAAGACTGCAAAGATAAGGCACAAGAGATTAGTTTTTGTAAGCTTTATTGAGACACACAGTATATTTCATGGAGTAATGCTGATCACTGTAGATGTGAGAACTGTGGGTGGATAGGCTGTATGGAAGGAACTTTTAGGTATGGAATGGGTGACAGTCATCAAAATGGAGGCATAACTTGTGCTTAGTAGATGTGATATACACAGAAGCAGTGATGTAGCCATCTTTGAAGTTGATGTCAACTTCTATGAAGGTGGCTTGTTGGCTTGAGAAGGTCCAGGTGAAGCAAAGGGAGAGAAGCTGTTGAAGTTCTGTGGGATGTGAATAGGGTGTCTTCAATCTCCATCCAGATCACAAAAATGTCCTCAGTGAACCTGAACGAGATGAGTGTTTAGGAATTATTTTCAAACCATTACCTCATCACTCATATCCATGTAACAGACATAGATGCAATACCTGTCCCATACATACCACCACCACCACCACCACCACCACCACCACCACCACCACCACCACCACCACCACCACCACCTACTGCTCCAGTCCAGTCACATTCACCACCTATCCCATAAAAGGCAGGGCTACCTGTGATACCAGTCATGTGATATATAAGCTAAGATGCAACCATTGTGCTACGTTCTCTGTTGGCATGACAACAAACAAGCTGTCTGTCCATATAAAGGGCCACCTATAAACAGGGCAAGAAACAAGTTTGCAGCAAGAAACAAGTTTGCAGCAAGAAACAAGTTTGCAGCAAGAAACAAGTTTGCAGCAAGAAACAAGTTAATACCGTGGTGCTGGGCAGGCTGCCCAACACGACATCCTTCATTTCAGTGACTGCTTCACTGCCTGAGACATACAGATCATGCCCACAAACACCAGCTTTTCCGAAATGTGAAGGTGGGAACCCTCCCTGCAAACATATTGTATGTTCCTACGACCCTCCTGGCTTCCACCTTGGTTATTCACTTTTCTCATACATCTATACCCTCTTATTCCAGCACTGCTCAGCCCTCATTCCACCATCACTTCCAGTCTTCACTTTTCTCCTTTTCAACCAAAACAGGTCTTGAGAATGCAGTATACATATTGTGGAGCTACCAACAAGTCAGGCACCTTGTACTCCGTAGCATGTTGTCATTTGGTAGTCAATTAACCTCTTGGCAGGCGAGGGATAACTGTGGCACCCAGATATGTCAGGCTATTTCACACATTAGTCAGGTGGCAAAATATGACTTTGGGAGAGAAGAAGCATTACAGGTGCAATATTCTTCATTTCAAGACATGATGATGAGGTTTCAAATCACTGGCCATGAGTGTGGTTAACTTGTTCCAGTCCCCAATAACATTGGCAGTTTTTCTATTTAAGCTCAACTATGTTGAATGTTAGTTGTATACTTAAATAGCAGCCCCATCAGTCTTACCGGGCGTGGGCCGCTACCCTGCACAGTCTTAGTCGCAAGTGTAATTTTGTCACGGAGCAGTTGCAGAGTTGTACGCCACATTATGGTGTGCGACGCCATGGTTCATTCGGCCCCTGATAGAGAGGTCCGGCAATGGGCCTTGCAGTTAGAAGACCTTTTCCTTGAGGAAGTCCTGTCCATTGCTCAATCGTATGAAGCCTCTCACACTGCAGTTCAACAGTTTGAAGTGTCTTGCGGCATCGCGGCGGTTCAGGATGGCGCGCACGCGTCCACTGCGTCTGGGATGACAACGTGCGAGCGGTACAATCCAGCCGTTACGGCCGCTCCCACATGGTGCGTGCACAGAGTTCCGGCCGCCGGATCCTGTTACTGTACTGTGCGTCGCGATATATACATCACGATCTGTCAGAGAGCCCCAGCATTAAGCCATTTGTCACAGATGTAATAAAATTTCTAAGGTTTGCCACTCAGCCTCAAAAGAATCGAAGGAAGCGAGTACAGAGGACACGGATGTTGACATTCAGGAAGTTTCATCAGGCCAGGCTCCCGATGCATCGGCACACACTCTTTTTTGAGGTGTTGGTTTGATCTCACCCATTATAACTGCAAGTAGATATGGGGGCGGCAGTTACAATGTTGAATGCACAGACTTACTCCAACCTTGGGTCGCCTCCATTGGCACCAGTTTACAAGTGTCTACATGGTTATGGTAAACAGTTCATTCCCCTACTGGGTCAATTCACTACCAACGTGAATTACAAATCAGTTACTCGGCCTATTACTTTTATTGTTGTCAGTGATGCGATCTCCGCTAACCTTTTTGGTTTGGATGCCTTTCAAGCTTTCAGTTTTACTATCGCTGACAACATACAGTTCGTCTCCAAAGACGTTCCCTATCAATTATTGGGATCTTTGATCTAGGACTTTCTGGATATCTTTGAGGAGGGCCTGGATTGTGTTTCAGACTTTGAAGCTCACTTAACGTTTTCTAATCTCAAGGAAGATGCCCTTGGCTCTCCGCACTCAGGTAAAAGAAGAGCTAGACTGGCTGACAGCCCTCGGGGATGTTCTTCCCATTTCTTCTAGTGAGTGGGCTTCGCCCCTCGTTACTGTCAGAAAACCCTCAGGAAAATTACGTATTTGTGGCAATTTCAACCCCACCATTTATTCCCAATTGGTGGTGGACACCTATCCTTTGCCTCATGCTGATGAATTGTTCTCCACCGTTGCCGGAGGCCAATATTTTTCGAAAATCAATCTTTCGAAGGCTTATCAGATACCATTTTATGAGGACTATAAACAGCTGGAAGTTGTCAACACCACGTTTGGGCTTCGGAATATCCAGTGCCCTGGCTATATTCCAGTGTTATCTTGAGCAAGTCACGTCAAAAATCCCTCATTGTACCAATTAACTGGATTACGTAATTGTCACAGGCCGCAGCATGGGGGACCACCTGCACAACCTTCTTACCCTCTTTCTCAAATTCAGATCCGTGGGCTTGCGTAAGTCGAACTTCTTCCAACCGTCCATTGAGTATGTGGGCTACACCATCTCTTGGCACAGTGTCCAGCCTCTAGAAAGTTTAGTCCAAGTTGTCATTGACCTTCCAAGGCCCGCTTCACTGAAGGAGTTACAAGCATTTTTAGGCAAGACTACCTATTACCACCAGTTCATTCCCAGGGGTTACACCATAGCCTGCCCCCTGTACTGCTTTCTGCACAAGGGTGTTCATTTTGATTGGTCACCAGCATGTGAGGGCATTCACATCATTGAAAGGCCTTCTCACGTCAGCGTTGTGTTTGGCTACTTTTGACCCCCATAAGCCATTGGTCCTGGCTACAGATGCTTTGCAGTATGGGGTTGGGGTGGTCCTGGCCCATTGAAACATGGATGGTTCCGAGCAGCCACTGGCGTTTGCATCTAAAACTCTTAATCTCACACAGACCCATTACTCCCAGGTGGAAAAAGAGGCTTTGTCCATTGTCTATGCTGTTACCAAGTTTCACCCTTTTTTGTATGGCATGAAGTTTCAGTTAATCACTGACCATTAATATCATTATTTGGCCCTGCCTCTCAGATTCTGGATAGGGCAGCCCACACACTACAGCGCTGGGACTTGTTCCTCTGTAAGTACCATTATGACATTTATTTTCGACCTACTGGACAGCATGCCAACGCAGACGCTCTTTCCCATCTTCCAGTGGGCCCGGATTGTAAGTTCGTACGAGAGACGATTATGTGTTTTCATTTGGATGTGGCTTCCTTCTGAGCTGTATATGGCTTCCCCATCACTGGTTCTAGAGTCGCCAGGGAAATGGCAGCTGACCCGGTTCTCCAGCAAGTAGTTCACTTCATTCAGCAGGGGTGGTCATCCCGATCTCCAGGCCGGGCCTCGGACCCTCTTTGTAATTATTTTGTTCTATGAGACTGCCTCTGTCTTGGAAGGAGTTCTCCTTCTAGCTACTGGTGATACAGCTCCTCACATGGTTGTTCCTGCAAGTTTGTGAATGTCTGCCGACAGGCATCTCCCAGGTCAGCGTTCTCTTCATAGCCGCCTGTAACCCAGGAATGGGAACATGTTCACATCAATTTCGTGGGCCCATTTCTCAATGGCTTTTGGCTAATTGTCATTGATGCTTATTCCCTATTTCAATATGTGGTTTGCTGCTCCTCAACCACTTCAAAAGTTGCAATCCAGGCACTGGCAAAAATCTTTTCTGTGGAAGATCTGCCAGTCAACCTGGTCTCTGACAATGGTCCTCAGTTTATCTCGCAGACGTTCCAGGATTTTTGTAGGAACTTTGGTATTCGGCACGTTTGCTCTCCCCTGTTTCATCCACAATCGAATGGGTAAGCCGAGTGCATGGTGTGCACATTTAAGACACAGATGAAAAAGTATGTGTGCAAATTTCCTGCGGAGGAGGAGTTGACATCAGCTACGTCCACGTTTGGGCACCCACCCTACGACCGCTCATGCACTGGCTTCCCCATTGCTGGCAGCCATGTTGGTTTCTCAGTGGACGCTACCACCCTATCCCCCCCTGTGACTCCTCCACACTGCGATGCTTCTCAGCCTCGGCAGCCTCCAGTAGCTCAAACACCGCCACAGCCATCATTCGAGATCCCTAGTGAGAGCCGGCCCCCCTCGCAGACCTGGTTTCTCAGGACGATGGATCACCTGTGGTCGTCCATTCCAATCATTCCTGCCACTGGGTCTTGCCCCTCCCAAGGTGGACCAGGATCTGGAATTCGACAGCTTGTCTCCAGTTCTGTCATGGGTTCCTGTGGTGGGATGACGGGGGCCTCTTCATGTGGGTCACTTCCAGCCATATTCGAAGGTTCCAGCTCAAGGGTTGGCATATCCCCTTGACTCCAGCCTTCTGATGGACGTGGAGGTCATCACTCCTGCCCAACGCTCCACCTTTACCACAGTGGCTTCACCCCCTGAAGGAGAAGGAGTGCAGTAGCCACCAAAAAGATCGCGGTCGTGTTATGGACAGTAGTTGCCGCAAGTAGAGTCACATCCATCAGAGGGCACACAAGAATTTGGCAGCGACCTCTGCCGGCAGAACAACAACAACTCAGGCAGCACGGGCTGTGCCCAGTCAGTTCACATTGGGCATGCCTAGGAGACAGTTCCCAGTCTACTCTGTGTGAAATGCAATGGAAAACGTGAACGATGTTAGTACTATATTTATCCTAGGATGATGCTTTTAATATGAGCCATGACTATGAAATAAGGGGACTGATCCAAACATTAGTACTTATTGTGGTGTGCCAATTTTTAATGTTAGCTTACCTATACAATGACTTATTTTTAAATGTAAATTTGGTACCTAAAAATTTGTCTTCATTCTTTTTTATCACACTTCCCACACAATCTACCAAAGTACACATTTGAAACACAACTTCATGTTTGTGACCAATCTCTTGTAGTTACAAAGACAGTGCCAATTATCAGTATGAATTATGTACTACGTAATTAATATCCAGTGTCAGGTTCAAGCATAAAATTCTGAACAACCGTTTCACTGATATACTTTAGCACACCACCAATGAAAAATTAATGTCAAAGAAAAAAATGAAAAAAATGAGCCACACAAGACAACATTTAAGTGATAACTTTAACATGTAATTAAGTTACTGAGGAAAGTGAAACTCTCACCTGCTACTACCTCCTCTGCCTGCACCTGTAGTGGCTCCTGCAAAAAAATTAAAAAGCTGAATAATTTTACATCAATTAATTTAAGTGTCAATCAAACACCTCGAAGTATGTCAGTGGTATGTCATCTCACTGCATATGTTCATCTAAGTGTTGATATGTTGGTAAATTAAATGTTGATAGCGATTAGGAATCAGGTGCAGTGACGAGTAGATAGATAAGGAATATTATTGACATGAGACTGATGAAAACAGCATAACGATCCAAGTTAAGAAACACAAAATATTTTAATTTTAATTGAGCTTAATGGTATGAATTCACTAGAGCTGCCAGCTGCCACATACAGCCACTGTTGCAGAGTAGGACAAAGGTGCCCACAAATTGCAAGTCAGCGTGGTGGGAATGCAAACCATAGCTGCTGGATGTTTGAAGGTTGGTATAAGGATACAGCCAGTGATCAAAATAGAAGTACAGCATAGTTTGCTGAATCAAACATGCCTTAGCTATGACCTGGTGTAGTAGTCCAAAGGATCATGGAAGAGGAAATGAGTAACATACCATTATAAAATGACAAAATAATACAAATGGCTCTGAGCACTATGGGACGTAACTGCTGAGGGCATCAGTCCCCTAGAACTTAGAACTACTTAAACTTAACTAACATAAGGACATCACACAAATCCATGCCCATGGCAGGATTCGAACCTGCGACCGTAGCGGTTGTGCAGTTCCTGACTGTATCGCCTAGAACCACTCGGCCACTACGTCTGGCATAAAATCACAGATCATAGAAATAGTGATTAAGTCCATCATCACTCCACCTGCTGCTATCAGGCCAAGTCTTTGTGAATGGATCATGGTCCCAGAGAGCAATCTGATGTTGAGCCACACAACAGAAAATGGAGTAGAACTGTTAAAAGAACTAGTAAATTAAATCTGGCCTTTTTTTCCATCCTGAAGGGTGTGACGACACTGTGTGAACAACTGTTTATAATGAATGTTGTTTGCCATCATAGAATGATGATTAAAAACATGGAGAGCACATCCCTGCATGCGAGTTCAGTCCTAACATGACTCAGTCAATCGAGTGACTGTGACATGGCATGGTAAAGATGAAGTGAACTTTGTTGGCAGTAATGAATACATTTCTAACTGCAGAAATAATGTTTATCAGCAGGTGCCATGGACCATAAAATCTCTAGTCATCCTTGGAACGCTGCCATTTGCATGTAGGTGGGGATGTGATAGAAAATGGGTAGCAAATGGATGTAGACTGTCCAGTGACAGGCATGTAATCAGTAGAAATGGAAAAGTCCAGCAGAGGAAGTAAAAGGCAGACAGGAATAGCTTGAAGATGGGTTGTCAGGAAGACTATGAAAATCATCCTTAATTAGCAGCATAACTCCACTGCATGAATGGAATCTGTCCCTGGGTGATTGTGTGAGGTTGGGGACATGTCAAAGCAGACTGGAAATAAATGAGAGAGTTCAAAGCAGGTCATGAGCATGCAATTTTGTTTCGTGGAAGCAGAAAACAAGTAGAGGCTTTGATTCCAAGAGCAGCAATAAATCCTCTTTGTTGGATCAAAGGCCACAAACACTCCACTGGAAGAGTGCAATGATTAGGAAAGGAAATAATGGAAGGGGTGTCATCTCAGTTGGTATCGAGTGGCAGTTCACTGCAACAGGGCAAAGAGGCTGCAGATTCCACCTCCATGAGATCCACAGAGGTGTCAGCATTCTCATTCTGTCTCTCCTTGGAATTCAGAGCAGAGAAATGGCTGGTGGTGCATATCAGCAACAAGGTGGTCAGCCAGCGATGGTTATCTTGTACTGACACCATCACGGAGGATCTCCGAGCTGATAAAGAAGCATATCATTTGCCTTTCTTTGATTTCTTGGAGCCTTTCTGGTTGGCATGGGAAGACACATCTGCATCTACACCTACATCTACATCTACATCCATACTCAGCAAGACACCTGACAGTGTGTTGCGGAGGGTACCTTGAGTACCTCTATCTGTTCTCCCTTCTATTCCAGTATCTTATTGTTCATGGAAAGAAGGACTGTCAGTATGCCTCTGTGTGGGCTCCAATCTCTCTGATTTTATCCTCATGATCTCTTCGCGAGATAAACGTAGGAGGGAGCAATATACTGCTCGACTCCTCGGTGATGGTATGTTCTCGAAACTTCAACAAAAGCCCACACCAAGATACTGAGCATCTCTCCTGCAGGGTCTTCCACTGGAGTTCATCTATCATGTCTGTAATGCTTTCACGTTTACTGAATGATCCTGTAATGAAGTGCGCTGCTCTCCGTTAGATCTCCTCTATCTCTTATATCAACCCTATCTGGTATGGATCCCACATTGGTGGGCAGTATTTAAGCAGTGGGCGAACAAGCGTACTGTAACCTACTTTATTTGTTTCCGGATTGCATTTCCTTAAGATTCTTCCAATGAATCTCAGTCTGGCATTTGTTTTACTGATGATCAACTTTATATGATCATTCCATTTTAAATCACTCCTAATGCATACTCCCAGATAATTTATGGAATTAACTACTTGCTGACCTGCTAAATTGTAGCTAAATGGTAAGGGATCTTTCTTTCTATGTATTCACAGCACATTACACTTGTCTACATTGAGATTCAATTGCCATTCCCTACACCATGCATCAACTCGCTGCAGACCCTCCTGCATTTCAGTACAATTTTCCATTGTGTACCACAGTATCATCTGCAAAAAGCCTCAGTGAATCTGATATCATCCACAAGGCCATTTATGTATATTGTGAATAGTAACTGTCCTACGACACTCCCTTGTGGCACAATTGGTCCGATAGTCCATATGCTCTTACTTTGTTCATTAAACGACTGTGGGGAACTGTATCAAACACCTTGCAGAAGTCAAGAAACATGGCGTCTACCTGGGAAACCATGTCTATGGCCCTCTGAGTCTCGTGGATGAATAGCACAAGCTGGGTTTCACATGATTGTCTTTTTCAAAACCCATGCTGATTCCTACAGAGTAGATTTCTAGTTTCCAGAATAGTCATTATACTCTAGACCAGTATCTCTAACGTCTATCTGTTGTAGAATTTTGGAACACGTATTATGTTATAGTTCTACACATCTGTTCGACATCCCTTCTTGAAAACGGGGATGACCTGTGCCCTTTTCCAATCCTTTGGAATGCTACGCTCTTTTAGAGACTTACGGTACACCGCTGCAAGAAAGGGGGCAAGTATCTTCGCGTACTCTGTGTAAAATCAAACTGGTATTCCATCAGGTCCAGTGACCTTTCCTCTTTTGAGTGATTTTAATTGTTTCTCTATCCCTCTGTCATCTATTTCGATATCTACCATTTTTTCATCTGTGTGACAATCTAGAGAAGGAAGCACAGTGCAGTCTTTCTCTGTGAAACAGCTTCGGAAAAAGACATTTAGTATTTCGGCCTTTAGTCTGTCATCCTCTGTTTCAGTACCATTTT
The DNA here is from genome assembly GCF_023897955.1 of Schistocerca gregaria. Classification (NCBI taxonomy): domain Eukaryota; kingdom Metazoa; phylum Arthropoda; class Insecta; order Orthoptera; family Acrididae; genus Schistocerca; species Schistocerca gregaria. The sequence goes on from NC_064925.1 coordinate 46,694,404, forward strand.
CTGCCATGTCAGTACATAGAAATTTACTTTCAAATTCATTGAATGCCTCTTGCATGGCCCCCCTCACATTAAATTTCACTTTGCATAATTTTTGTTTGCCTGCAAGGCATTGGCTATGTTTATGTTTGCTGTGAAGTTCCCTTTGCTTCCGCAGCAGTTTTCTAACTTGGTTGTTGTACAATGGTGGCTCTTTTCCATCTCTTGTGATCTTACTTGGCACATACTCATCTAACACATATGGTACGATGGTTTTGAACTTTGTTCACTGATCCTCAACACTATCTATACTTAAAATAAAACTTTTGTGTTGAGCCATCAGGTACTCTAAAATCTGCATTTTGTCACTTTTGCTAAACAGAAAAATATTCCTACCTTCTTTAATATTTTTATTTACAGCTGAAATCATTGATGCAGTAAGCGCTTTATGATAGCTGATTCTCTGTTCTCCATTAACTGTTTCAAATAGTTCAGATCTGTTTGTCACCAGAAGGTCTAATATGTTATCGCCACGAGTTAGTTCTCTGTTTAACTGCTTAAGGTACTTTTCGGATAAAACACTTAAAAAAAATTCACTGGATTCTTTGTCCCTGTCACCATGAGCATTTGAGTCTCCCTGTCTATATCAGGAAAATTAAAATCTCCACTCAGAACTATAACATGGTGGGGAAACCTACTGGAAATATTTTCCAAATTATCCTTCAGGTGCTCAGCCACAACAACTGCTGAGCCACGGGGCGTATACAGACATCCAAATTTCATGGCTGAGCCTGCTTTAACTGTGACCTTTGCCCAAATTATTTCACATTTCAGATCTCCAATTTCCTTCGATACTATCACACTTCTTATCCCTATAAACATGCCTTCTCCTTCACTGTCCAGCCTGTCTCTGTGGTATACATTCCAAAAAGAGTTTAGAATTTCACTACTGTTTACATCTGGTTTCAGCCAACTTTCTGTCCCTAGTACTATGTGGGCACTGTGACCGTTTATTAGTGAGAGCAGTTCTGGGACCTTTCTATAGATGCTCCTGCAGTTTACTATTAGCACATTAATATTGTTATTCCCTGTTTCATTTTGCCTACTCCTACCATGCCGCGTCTCAGAAGGAGTCTTGTCAGGCTAAGGGAGGGAATTCTGTAAACTAAAAAGCCCACTTGTGCCCTCCACACATATTCCGCTACCCTTGTAGCCACTTCCTGCATGTAGTGCGTGCCTGACCTATTCAGGGGGCCCCTACATTTCTCCACACGATAGCAGGGGTCGAGTAATTTGCACCCCCAGATCTCCACAGAATCGTCTGAGCCTCTGGTTTAAGCCTTCTACTCGGCTCCAAACCAGAGGACCGTGCTCAGTTCTGGGAACAATACTAAAAATAGTTAACTCAGATTCCACCACGCGAGTGAGGCTTTCTGCCTTCACCAACTCCTCCAACCGCCTGTACAAACTGAGGATGACCTCTGAACACAGTGCTCACTATCACCGCAGGCAGGGCCTCCTCCACATCTCGGATGAGACCCCCGGCAAGCAGACAGTGTGAAGACTGGCCTTCTTCCCCGACCTTTCCACTATTTCTGTAAGGTGCTCCATCACCCGCATAACGTTGGAGCTCCCAATCACTAATAAACCCCTCCTCCCATGTGCCTCCTCAGACCTTGCTGAAGGATCGGCCAAATGTCCACTCACAGGCAGAGTGGACAATGCCACATGGCCAGCCTCCACATTGACCCTCCGCCTCGTGTACTGTGAATGCTGCTGAACCCACCATTTACCTTGGTGATAGGGTGGCCCAACCGCACCCAGTACCCACAAAGATCTCTCGACAGCAGGGATAGTGGGTGAGCCATGTAACACCTGGGGTGTACCACGTGGTGCACCGGACTCCCCACTGCCGCTACACTCTGACCACACACAAGGAAACTGGGAATAGAACATGGCTGCTAGCGGTGCAAAAGATCTGACAACATACAGAGCTGTCATCTGTGTAGAAATTTCCCTCTGACTATACTCATATACTCAATAGGCACAGTTCATGGCTAAGAATTGTGGAAAATCATCATTTACTGTCACTGTTTGCACAACATTCCACATTTACGTCTCAAACATCCTGACTTTCCACTCAACCTCCGAGTTCAATATTTGATGGAAGATAGTGGTGGCCAGGGGCTATATAGCACTGCAGTGAATGAATGCATCGAACCTTGGGTGTCAGAGTAGCATAGCTGGTGCACCCTCTTCTTGCTGGTGGATCGCACTGGTGTGTGCTGTTGTTGTGCACATCCATGCTGTATAGGGGAAGTAGGACTGGAGGTCCACCAGTATCAACCACATTTTCCCAGGAAAGGTACCAGAAAATCTGTGTGAGCCAGTTGAGTGCAAGGTGAAAACTTCCTGGGAGTGGTCACTGAGTACCATGAGCAAGTGTGACACAGCCTAACCTGACATTCAATACAGCAGCATATCTCAGGCCAATATATGTGCCATCAAGCTAATGCTTTCATGCATGTCACACTCCAGTGATAAGAGTGCAGCAACTGAAGGATGTGTGGACAAGGTGAAGGTGAAGGTGGAACTACAATGTGACATTGATCATCCATTGCTAGCAACAATATTGCCTGACAGACGGATTCCCTGTTTCATACTGCAACAAGGTAAAAAATTGCGATGTGCTTCCTTAGGCAGGTGAGCAGGTCATGACAATTGATCTGCAACAACAATACTGCAAAACACTGAGCTATGACTTGTGTCTACTGATACTTCTTTGGTGATAAGTATTTCAATGTTGTTTATTAAGTATTGTCAATGAAAAAACCAATATTTCTTCCCTATCAAACTCCGTATCAGGACCCATGAGCAACTAGGACAACGTATTGGCCTTAGCGTGCTGGTTGGTGGGCCAAAAACAGGTATCATCAAAATAATTGTTGACAAATATTCTGAACACGGTCAGGAAGTCTAGCCTTGTGTTTCAACAATTATACCAACAGTTTATGATCTGTGATCAACTGAAATTTGGAGCCATACTGGAAAACTTGAAACTTTTTGACACCTTCTCTATCTGGGAGTGGATTTGGTGAATGTCAGAATACCACTGTTTGAGGAGTTTGTAGGCCATAATAAGGTGATGTTGAAACCATAGAGAATGTGATTCAGTTCTTGCAGTGCTGGGTGGTACAGAGGCTCTGTGGCTGTACAGTGCAACTTTAGGAGATGGTGAGGAACTGGAGACATCTCCAGTGCCACATCCCTCCCATCACCCACCACCTCCAGAAGTCCCAGGGGCATTCCCCTTGTGACTCAGTACTGTGCAACAACTAAATCATATTCTCCACCAGGACCTCTCATCATGACTTGAAATGAGCTATTTCCTACCCACTCTCCTTCCCACCCCTCAAACAGTGGCATTCTTCCTCCCACCAAACCAGCCCTAGGCAACCCCTGCTCCCAACTCATTGTCTAATGGTCCATATACCTGTAATATAACTGGATGCAAGACCTGTGCTGTACATACCACTACCACCACCACCACCACCACCACCACCACCACCCCACCACCACCTACTGCAGTCCTGTCAGAAGCATCACATACACAACTGAAGGCAAGGCTAATGGTGGACCATGTCATGTGATATACAAGCTAAGCTGCAATAAATGTGCCGTGCTCTACTTGGGCATGACAACTGACAAGCTTTCTGCAGGAATAGCTACCATCCAACTAAGCTGAAAAAACAACTGGATCACATAGTTTTTAAGCATGCTGCCCAACACTATGTCCATCACAGCATTTGCCATATGCATCCTACCAACTCTAGGAACTACAACCAGAACAGTAGCAAGAGGCTGACTAGCTGAGGGTGCTGATAGTGAGTCCACCAAACCCATAGTAACACAGCTACAGACAACAAGAACAAGAACAGCAACCACAAGCAGATGCAGAAAATGACAACAATAGCAACAAAAACTATGAATGGATATGAAACTAGACAAGTCCACAGAGTAAACCAGATCGAGGGCAAATATGTGGCAAGACTCCTGAACTGACAATAATGTGGAATGTATACAACACAAGTGCTCAGTCGGAACTCGACTGACACAGAGCCCCTCCACTGCCAGCTTTAGAGGGTCCCTACGAGTACCAATAGTAGTCGTGGCGACGGCAGCGTTCACTAGTAACAGGGGTGCCATGTAATAGCTGCCATCCATGTCCTTGCCTTCTGGCAAGCTATCCAAATTGTCAAATCAGACACCAGATGCCTCCTCCCAAAATGGTCACACAGGGATCGAACGGCCACGGTCGATGCCTTGTGAGGTGCACAGGTTGTATGCTGTCAGTGGATGCCACCAGCTGGGAGAAAGAACGTGGGAAATTGGGCACTGCAATGGGAAACGGCAGTATGACGGATGACCGAGGCACAAACTGAGGCAATCGTGATGTTCTGACCTCCGTACCTCGGTGTACGGGAGCTACTGTCCTCGAATGGAAATAGCACGTGTGAGGAGGAGCGAAGTGTGAGGGCAGGGACACCAACTCCTCTGCTGAAGGTGTAGGGTGGAGGGTGGAGGGTGGAGGAGGGGCTGGAGCCGGTCAATACACTGACACACCAAACGTCTCTGGGTATCGACCATTTTAAGGGGCCACCCATGAGCTGCCACCACCACAGCTGGCATCCACAAGGGATTTGTCCCATTGCATCATGTCTTAACAGATGTACCAGGAGCGTGTCATCCAATGTGTAAGGTCTGGGGTTCTTTGGTTTGGGGTGCCAGGAGATGGAGGAGAATACACAGCTGACAATCGTTAAGGAGTTCTACTAGGCTGTGGCCATGCATAGGAGTGGACCTGCTAGTGCTCCGGAACATTTTGAGAGATGCTATCTTCCTAGATGCAACCACTGCCTTCAACATTTGCTGCTTAAGTGCGCATGCCATTCGCTCTGCGTTTCATTAGAGGAAGAATGAAATGAAGGTTTACACAGGCGTTTGATGCAATTAGTGGTACAGAACTGTTCCCATGCTGTAGAAGTAAATTGGGGCCCATTTTCAGTGACAATGGTGCAGAGAATCTGTTGAAGGGTACTGGGCATGGCCGCAGTGGTGGTGGACACCTTGCTGGCCATGTAGGGGTAGTCAGAATTGAGCTGAGGAATGGGCCAGCGAAATCTAAACGAATGCCATCGCACGGGTGACAGAGTGAGCCAGAGGTGAAAGACTGGAGTGGAGCAGCCTGTTGGTTAGCAGAGGCAGAACAGCAGTGCACCACAACCCCCACATCCTCTGTCAGACCTGGCCAACAGGCACATCACCTGGCACAGGCTTTCATCTGGAACAAAATGGCTCTGAGCACTATGGAACTTAACATCTGAGGTCATCAGTCCCCTAGAACTTAGAACTACTTAAACCTAACTAATCTAAGAACATCACACACATCCATGCCTGAGGCGGGACTCGAACCTGAGACCGCAGCTGTTGCGCTGTTCCAGACTGTAGGACAGAGAACTGCTCGGCCACTCCGACTGGCATCTGGGACATACCTCAGTGTCCACATTGGAGGAGTTCCCAGACGTGAGTGTGTAAGGTAGTCGGAATGACAACATGAGGGGTACCGAGCCTCTCCATCCACCAGGAGCACATCAGAGATGATGGGAAAACAGAGCGGTGAGCCCAGGACCAGGTCCAGAGCTTATAAGCAGCAGAGTTGGAAAAATAAGTTGGCTACCTATTAAGGACATAATGTATGACATGCTGCAAGATAGAATTGTGGTGTGTGTGGTGTGTGTGTGTGTGTGTGTGTGTGTGTGTGTGTGTGTGTGTGTGTGTGTGTAATAGTGCTACAAACAGTTTATGGTCTGTAACGAGTGCAAATTGGGACCCAAAGAGATAAACATGAAATTTCTTCATAGCAAAGATGATTGCCAACATCTGTTTCTAAGGTACGGGAATAATTACGTTATGCAGGCATCAGTGTTTTGGATACATGAGGGATGGATTGCTCTGTACCATCATCATTATGGTAGCCTTGCGCCTGCTACACGGACGTCTGAGTCACAGCTCTTGTACAAGATAAGTAATTTAAGTAGTAATAAACTGTTTTTTAACACTTTAAACTAATTTATTACGTTAATTATAGTGCTCTGCAAGCATACCATTAAAGGTTTTTGTCTTACTCGCATATTTTCACAGTAATCACGTAAAGTTCATTTTGTTTACATATCGCGGCCAGGCCGAACTTTTGAGTTTTCAGATTAAACTTCATACCGCAATCTTAAGTGCATTTACTGATAGTTTAGTGTGCTAAATACGTTTGCTGCCCCTTTACATCTGTAGAGTATCGTCATCTCTTAAGTAATTTCCAGTAAAAAACTTCTGAACCACTGTTTACATAGTCGCGAGTAGGCCTAATTTTTCGTACACGTATTTTCATTGTTTTCCGGTAACTTAATTGTCTTTCTGTCACTAAAGTAGATTTGTACCATGAGTGTAAAGTGCCTGACGTGCCGTAGGATCGTTAGCTCCGGGGTCTGGTGTGATGGATGTAGTAACTTTTTTCATTGGGGCGACTGTAGTGGCGTGGGAATTGGGAAAATGAGCGAGACTCATCAGTGGTTCTGTAGGCTATGCAGTAGAGATAGGAAGATTGTGGAACAGGAGGGGAAAATTGCTGCCCTTCAGGCTGAGTTAGATGAGGCTAGGCGAGAACTGGGCAGGTTAAGGGGGGAGAAGGGTAAACAGGGGTGGGAAGTGGCAACAGGCATGAGGAACAGGCCAAGAAATTCTTCTGACAGCTTTGTTATTAATGTACAAAATAGGTTTGACCTGTTGCCTCAGTCAGAAACTGATGAGCCTCTCACAGAAGTAGATGTACACAGGGCTCAACAAGCTTTCAGCAACAAATTGATTAAGAATGTAGGGAAGTCTGCAAAGAGAAAGAAAGTCTTGTTGCTAGGTAGTTCGCATGCTAGGGGTGTGGGCCAACTTCTGCAGGATGAATTAGGGTTGGATTACCAGGTCACAAGTTTTTTCAAACCTAGTGCTGAACTTGGGCAGGTTACAGAGGATTTAGGTTCACTATGTAAAGGTTTTACTAAGGAAGACACCGTGGTTATTGTGGGTGGGCCGGGCAACAGTATTGACAGAGATCCGGGGTACAGCATAAAGTGTGACCTGGCAAAGATTGCATCGGCATCGAATCATACCAGTGTTGGGTTTGTGTCGGTTCTGGAGCGCCACGACTGACCTCATTTGACCTCTTCTGTCAGGAGAGTTAATTTGGAGTTGGAACGGCTACTTGGATCTGGTGCAGGGTCACACATTGGTGTGGTTCCTGTTGATTCACTCTGTAGGTGGGACTATACTAGACATGGCCTACACCTCAACAGGAAAGGGAAGGGTAAACTGGCTGGGCTGATAGCAGGAAATTTAAAGGGGGGAGGAACTACATCTCATGGTGGAAACTCTTTTTTAGTGTAAGATCAGTGTCCAGTGGGAAACTCAGCCAGGCAAGTACTAAAGATGTTAAAAAAGTTCAAGATACTCACAAAAGTAAAGTGAAAAATAATGTTTGTATATTTCATCAAAATATTGGGGGATTGAAGAATAAAAGTACTAAAGATGTTAAAAAAGTTCAAGATACTCACAAAAGTAAAGTGAAAAATACTGTTAGTATATTTCATCAAAATATTGGGGGCTTGAAGAATAAAATTGATGAGCTTCTGCTTTGTTTAGAAGATATAGAAACCAAGAATGTAATAGATATACTATGCCTGTCTGAGCATCACATTGTCACTGATATGCAAAAGGTTAGCATCAATGGGTACAAATTAGCTGCACATGTAAGTAGAGATAATATGATGAGAGGAGGAGTTGCCGTATATATCAAAAGCTTCCACAGTGCAAAAAATTTAGAAACTAAAAAATTTTGTGTAGAGCAACATATGGAACCATGTGCCACTGAACTTAAACTAAACGATGGCACTTTCATAATTGTAACAGTGTATAGGTCCCCCTCAGGGAATTTCCAGCTATTTCTGGAAAACTTGGATGCTTTGTTGTGCTATCTGTCAGACAGGGGGAAGCAAATTATCATTTGTGGGGATTTCAATGTTGATTCTCTGAAAGAGTGTAATAGGAAGAATGACCTTTTAGTATTACTCAGTTCTTTCAATTTGAGCTCCGTCATTGATTTTCCTACTCGGATAACAAAGAACAGCAGTACATTGATAGATAACTTTTTTATAGACCAAGATAAGTTTAAGGACATAAATGCTTATCCTGTTGAGAATGGTCTTTCAGATCATAGTGCACAGCTTGTTACAGTACATGACATAGCTCCATGCAGTATAATAAATCAGACTTTCAAAGCAGTGCGTTCAATTAACAATATAAATATTGCAAACTTTAGGGAAAGCCTACAGCAGCTAGACTGGGATGAAGTGTATAAGGAACCCGATGCAAACTTGAAATATAACTTATTTCACAATACATTTTTAAGGGTATTTGAAAATTGTTTTCCCAAGAAAATAGTTAAACATAATTCCAAGAAAACATATAAAAAACCTTGGCTAACTAAAGGAATAAGAATATCTTGCAACCGCAAAAGAGAACTGTATCTAACAGCAAGATGGAGTACTGACCCCGAAATTGTTCAATATTATAAAAACTATTGTGCGGTACTAAGAAAAGTTATTAAAAAGTCCAGAAGCATGTGTATCATGTCTGAGATCAGTAACTCTGATAATAAAATTAAAGCAATTTGGAATATTATTGAAAGGGAAACAGGGCAACCAAGAGCACAGGAAGACTTTAGTGCAATAAAACCGAATGACAAGTGCACTAACAAACAATCAGAAATTGAAAATATTTTGAATAATCATTTTTTAAATGTTGTGGAGAAAATAGGATCTAGATCTTCACTAGAAGAGGCAAGGCTATTAATAGAAGAGGCCATACCTGCACAGTTTGAAACAGCTGTAATTCCACCAACCTCTCCCTCTGAAATCAGTAAAATAATAAACTCACTGAAAAGTAAAAGCTCTTATGGAATTGATGGCATTTCCAGCAAAGTACTTAAAGCTTGTTCCCCACAGATAAGTAGAATTCTCAGCCTGCTCTTTGGAGCAGGGTGTTTTCCCTGATAGACTGAAATATGCCATTGTAAAACCATTGCATAAAAAGGGGGATATGTCGGATGTCAACAACTACCGCCCAATCTCTCTTCTGACAGCTCTATCAAAAATTTTTGAGAAAGTAATGTATTCAAGAGTAGCCTCCCATATTTGTAAAAATAAAGTACTAACAAAATGTCAGTTTGGTTTTCAGAAAGGCTTTTCAACAGAAAATGCTATATATGCTTTCACTGATCAAATATTAAATGCTCTGAATAACCGGACATCACCCATTGGTATTTTTTGTGATCTCTCAAACGCCTTTGATTGTGTAAATCATGGAATTCTTTTAGATAAGCTAAATCATTATGGTTTGAGTGGGGCAGTGCACAAATGGTTTAATTCATACTTAACTGGAAGAATGCAGAAAGTTGAAATAAGTGGTTCGAGTAATGTTAAAACAACAGCTGATTCCTCAAACTGGGGTGCTATCAAGCACGGGGTCCCACAGGGTTCGGTCTTAGGTCCTTTACTGTTCTTGATATACATTAATGACTTACCATTCCACATTGATGAAGATGCAAAGTTAGTTCTTTTTGCTGATGATACAAGTATAGTAATAACATCCAAAAACCAAGAACTAAGTGATGTAATTGTAAATGATGTTTTTCACAAAATTATGAAGTGGTTCTCAGCAAACGGACTCTCTTTAAATTTTGATAAAACACAGTATATACAGTTCCGTACAGTAAATGGCACAACTCCAGTAATAAATATAGAATTTGAACAGAAGTCTGTAGCTAAGGTAGAATTTTCAAAATTTTTAGGTGTGTCCATTGATGAGAGGTTAAACTGGAAGCAACACGTTGATGGTCTGCTGAAACGTCTGAGTTCAGCTACGTATGCTATTAGGGTTATTGCAAATTTTGGTGATAAGAATCTCAGAAAATTAGCTTACTATGCCTACTTTCATTCACTGCTTTCGTATGGCATCATATTCTGGGGTAATTCATCGTTGAGTAGAAAAGTATTCATTGCACAAAAACATGTAATCAGAATAATTGCTGGAGCCCACCCACGGTCATCCTGCAGACATCTATTTAAGGATCTAGGGATCCTCACAGTAACCTCACAGTATATATATTCCCTTATGAAATTTGTTGATAATAATCCAACCCAATTCAAAAGTAATAGCAGTGTGCATACCTATAACACCAGGAGAAAGGATGATCTTCACTATGCAGGGTTAAATCTGACTTTGGCACAGAAAGGGGTAAATAATGCTGCCACAAAAGTCGTTGGGCACCTACCAAACAGAATCAAAAGCCTGACAGATAGCCAACTAATATTTAAAAATAAATTAAAAGAATTTCTAGATGACAACTCCTCCTACTCATTGGCTGAATTTTTAGATATAAACTAAGTAAAAAAAAAAAAATAAAAAAAAACTTAATCATTAGTGTCATGCAATATTTTGTGTAATGTAATTTCTTGTACAGACATCTTTTATTAATCTGACACGTTCCACATCATTACGAAGTGTCGTATTCATGATCTATGGAACAAGTATTAATCTAATCTAATCTAATCTAATCTATGGTGTGGCTGCACTGCACCACTGCCATAGTGAGAAATGTCCACAGCCAAAACAAGGGAGCATGACAGAGAGAAGATTGTAATGGAGAGTGCCCAATTTAACATATGCTTCAGCTGTGTTAAGGCCTGCTCACAGGATGCTGACAGTGAAACAGAATTCCTTTTCTTCCACAACTGGTTGAGAAGGTGAATGATGTATGCTGCTTACAGAAGGAACTTTGAGTAATAATTCACTTTCCCAAAAAAGCCTGTAATGGTTGGCAGTTTTGTGGACACAGGACAGAATCAGTAGCAGAAACATTAGAATCAGCAAAGTGAATCCTGTCCTTGCCGAGAAAGTGTTCCTGGAAAAACGGGCATTTGTGCAAACGTCAGTTGACCCCTGCATCATGCATTGTAGAAAAGAGGTTATGTAGGTGGTCTTGGTGCATAGCACCCATAACAATTAAGTTATCCAGGTAACTGGAACAAGCTGGGATTGACACAGTATACTGTACCAGGTATCTCTGCAAGATCACTTGAGCAGAAGAGATACCAATAGGCAAACTCTTGTATTCATATAAGCCAAAAGGCATACTGATGACAATGTATTGTGGTTCCTCATCGAGTAGAATCTGTAAACAAGGATCAGCAAGGTCTATTTTAGAAAAGAAAATCACCTTCAACAAGCTTTGAGAGGAGGTCCGCTTGACATAGTATGGGGTTGGTTTCCATCAGATCTTGGGCATTGTTTATCAAAGTAAAATCTTCGCACAGCCAGAGGGAACCATTTGGCTTCTGGACTACAACCAGAGGAGTGGCCAAAGCACTAGATTTGACCAATTCTAGGATCCCATCATCTTTAAGGTGATGGAGTTCTAGCTTGACAGGCATCCATTAGGAGACTGGAAGATGATGTGCACAACAGGACCGGGGCACTACATCTGGATGTAAAGAAATCTGTGCCACACACTAAGCCAGGCTTAAACAGGTGTGAAAGCACAAAGGTCATGAAGTTCCTGGAAGGGTTAGTCAGTTGGTTTAAAAGTGGGGAAAGGGACCGAACTACTCAGTCATCGGTCCTTTGTTCCTGTTAAAACAATCCCACAAGGGAAAGAATAAAACAAACAAGATAAGCAGCACAATACTGCAAGGAAGGAAAAACCAAAAGAACCACAGAAAGACCTCCAGCCTAAAAACACCAGAGTGGATGACACAGAGGGACAAAGGATGTGTTGAAACTTAGAACAATAAAAACCCCTTCACTTATAAAACTTAAAGCTAACTCAGCTCATGAGGTGTTGTCTGCTAAAATTATCTACAACCAGTCTGGTAAACAAAGATTACGATGCAGGCAGCCAAAGCAAGATAGCTCGACAGCATATGGGCCACTATTAACCGGGCACCGCACCAACACTGAGGTGGGTCTGTGTGGCACAGGATATAGCTATGGATCAACTGATGATGGCCAATGTGGAGCCAACAGAGAACCAAGGAGTCCCTGTGAGAGGACCGCGTGGAGGACTTCCCCACATTTATAGTCTACTTAGTGGCACAAAGTTTGTTGTGTGTATTGAGGTTATGTCATTTCGTCTCAAAGCCCAACAACCTCGTGGTGAAATGCTGAACGCATTTCAGTTTCACAGATGCCCTTCTCCATAAGCAGTTTCCACATAGCCTGCTTGGCCAGCCCATTTGGTCAGTCTGTCGACAAGTTCGTTACCTCGGATTCCGACATGTCCCAGGGTCCAGACATACACCACTGAATGAAAGGACTCTTCCAGGGTATACGTGGGCACCTGGATGGTTGCTACTTAGCTTGTGAGCTGTTCAGGGAGTCAGTACAGAGAGGAAATGACTCACCGTGACCAGAACAGATGCACTCAAGAGTATGAGATGTGGCCACCAGCTTTGCAGTGAAAACACTGCAGCCATCTGGCAGTAAGTGCTGTTCAATGTATCCTCTGTGAACACAGGTGAAGGCAACATGACCATCACCATTAAGCTGTCTCTGTAAACCACTTCATAGCCCCAGGACATGTCAAGAATCAAAAGGAAGTTAGAGCAGAGAGCCATGAGGTTAACTGAACCCTTAGGGCCATACATAAGTTCCAGACAAAGCTTTGGCCTAGGTTTACATCAGGGAAAAGTACACAAATGGACCATGAGGAGAGGTAGTAAGGGGAAGGACTCCAATTCAGAGAGAAGTTATTGGACATGAACAGCAATCTTAAGCCCCCAACCTTGGGCTGCTGATGCGGGAGATGTATCACAGTGGTTGGGAAAAGGAGACGGTAATTCTGATGCTCAGGAGAGCTACGAATATGTGAAATGTAAATGGCGAGCAGTTGTGCAGGTCTGATCTAAAATGGAGGGACTCCAGCCTCCACCAGTACACTGGTCACTTGACTCATCCTAAAAGCTACTGTTGCTAGTCTAATTCCGCAGCGCTGCACCGAGTCAAGTAAACACAATGCTAAGGGTGCCGCCAAAGAATAAACAACACTCCTGTAGTCAAGGCAGGATTTAACAAGGGATCTATAGAGCTGCAGCAGCGTAGAACGATCTGCACCTCAGTTGGTGTTGCTCAGGCAGTGGGGGGCATTGAGATGCTGCCAGCATTTCCACTTGAGCTGATGAAGAAGAGGGAGCAAAGTCAACTGGGTGTCGAAAACCAGTCCTAAAAATCGATATGCCTCCACTACTGTGAGTGGATCTTCATTTTGGAGAAGTTCTGATTCAGGATGAATGGTACGATGCTAACAGACATGCATGACACAGGACTTCATGGCTGAAAACTACAAGCTTTGATCTAGAACCCATTACTGCGCCTTTTGGATGGCTCCCTGTCGATGCTACTCAGCTGCACCAGTACTGGAGGAGCAGTATAAAATGCAGAAGTGGTCTGCATGTAGAGAAGGTGAGACTGATGGACCTAAAGCTGTTGCTAGGCTGTTAATGGCCACTAAAAATAGACACACATTCAATACAAAGACCTGTGGGACTACATTTTTGTTGAAATGGGGGGGGGGGGGGGGGGGGATCTATTGAAGGCCCCAATTTGGACACACAAATGCATGGAGTGACCGGAAGTTTTGGATAAAAATCTGGAGTGGGCCCTGGAGACCCCACTCGCATAAAGTGGCAAAGATATGATGTCACCAGGTCGTTTCGTATGCTTCTCGTAAATCAAAAAAGACAGCAATCAGGTGTTGCCATCTGGAAAAGGCTGTTCAGATGGCAGACTAGGGACACAAGATTATCAGTGGTAGAGTAACCCTCCTGGAAACTGCCCTGGAATGGAGCCAGTAGGCCCCATGACTCCAGGAGCCAACCCAAGTGCGGACTTACCACGCATTCTGACAGCTTACAAAAAAAAAAATTGGTGAGGCTGATAGCTATCCATGTCTAATGGGTTTTTACCCAATATGAGCACCAGAATAAGAGTCCTCTCCTGCCATTGTGATGGAAAGACACCATCCCACCAGATCTGGTTGAAAATGACTAGGTGTCCCTTGCAATCCGATGAGGGAGGTGTTATCATCTGACTGTGGATCCAATCTGGCCCAGCAGCTGAGTCAGGGCAATGTGCAAGGGCGCTGAGAAGCATCCTCTCTGTAAATGGTGCATTATAGGGTTCACTGTGACCTTCAGTGAATGACAGGACATTCCCCTCCATCTATTGTTTGAGGGTGCTAAAGGCTGGGGGGGGGGGGGGTGGTTCTCTGTCACAGAGGCTCGGGCATAGTGCACAGAAAGGTGCTCAGCAATGACATTTGCATCAGTAGATAACACGCCATTGATGTTAATGCCAGGGACCCCAGGCTGCCTCCACCCCTCCCTCCCCCCCCCCCCCCCCTACCAGCAAGGGAGCAGGTGTAGTCTTATGGCTCTGGGAGCTAACAGGAATTGGCAGAACTAATGGGGCTAGAACTGTTCTCATAGCAGTGGCATAAGGGGATGTCATATGCACAGAATGCAGGCATTCAAATTTCATCTTAGCCTCAGTGTAGGTCAATTGGTCCTGTGTCTCGTATTCCACAATTTTCCTTTCTTTCTGTAAAATCCTGTAGTCTGGCGAGCTAGGAGCACAGTGCTCTCTTCAGCTGACACAAATGGGAGGTGGGGCACACTGAGTGTAGGGATGTGAAGGATGTCTACAATCTCGACAGGTGATGTGGGAAGTACTGTGGGAAGACATGCTCAAACCTCCTGCACTTAGTGCACTGCATTGGGGTAGGTATATGGCTCGACATCATAGTGATAGACCATCACCTCAACCTTCTCAGGTAATGTGTCATCCTTGAAGATTGAGGTGGAGGCACCGGTGGCAACCTGATTATCCCTCAGACCCCAATGGACCCACCACATGAAATTGACACTTTACTACTCTAAATTGGTGCACAGCCAAACATTAGACTGCAAAAGACTGTCCCTGAGCAATGTAATACCCTGCACCATATTTAATATCTTATGGGGCCCAATGGTAATAGAAACATCCCCAGCTTGTCACAGGTGAGTAATGCCTGTGACTGGGAAAATGATGCTGGTTTTATCGAGACTGACCCAGATCACATTTTTTGACAAGCCCTCCACCTCCCTAAAATTGTTCTCTAAATGCTCTACAAAAAACAAGCTTTGTCAACATGAAGGATTCCCCATCAGCTCTCATACATATGAGGTACCAGTGTGAAGTAGGTTCACTGCCATCATTAGCCTAGCATTCCTCCCATGGTGTGGCCAGGGAGGGGAACAAGTTTGGGTCACACTTCCTTCTATTAAATTGAGACCTGGAGTGCTTAGAGACTGCCGGTGTTTCATCACCAGGAAGTGATGACGTGGTACACTTCACGGCACGTCATCTGCCCTGACACCACCCACTCCGAACAGGGCCCTCCCCAAGGACACCACCCAGCTGCAGGATGGCCATTGTCGGGAGTCCCGATAATGCCCCAGGGACAGGTTCATCTACTTCTTGGTCTACATGGGGAGTTAACAGCACAGGCAGCATCAGAGCAATCCCTATGTAGTTAGGAGGCAACAACCAACAGGGTACATGGTGGCCCCACCACAATTAACTGGCTACCTTGCTAGATATGAGGTGCAAAGAAGTCCACCATCGTCGCCAGTACAGAAACCGGCACTGCATAGTGGATGGAGGAAATTGCACACAGGAAGGTATCCTCACCCAAAAGATTGAGTGTGAGCAGAACTGCAAAGCTGTGATGATGAGGAATGATGAAAGCACATGATGCACCAGATAAGGCACCCCTCTCCTATTTGCTTGCTCTCTGGGAAAATTTGGAAAAATGGAGGTCGTGTCAGAGAAAATCTGAACTTCATTTGCGATGTAGAATCCAAACAGCAACAAAGTATCCAGGCCAAAAATGTTGCCAGCAGAATGACTATTGACAACTTGCAGTGTCAGCGGCCATGTAACCATCTTACAAGGTGTACATAACATCCGGGAACATTTTCAATTATTTATTGCAGAAGAACTAAACATTTGTTTTTTTTTTTTTTTTTTTTTTTTTAAATTTACAGACATTTGATACGCAAACCATGAGTGACTGAGCAGACATCAATACAGTAATCTAATTCTTGGCATAGCCATCCCAGCATGGTATTGTTGACCTTGGCAGCCACCTCCATATTTTCTCAGAGAGCCTTGCTACATCATGTGAGAGAGACAGCACATACACCCAATCTTTAATGCATGTACGCGTGCACATCCACGCATGAAAGTGTGCACGGTACTTCATAAGATGGCCTTCTGGCCAGAAGCTTCTGGGTTTTGTAGTTTTTTATTGTGCACTACTGTGACTCAATATCACAACTGTATGGTGAGTAGCAATTTATACTTTTTATAACATAGTCATTACCCAGTCCTGGATTTCCACTCTCTGAAAAAATTTTCTAATTGTTTTTGTTGCCCTTTGTAGTTTGCTGACCATTGTTTGTGTGACTATCTTTTAATCAATGAGACCTGTTTCAATGTAGTTACTATACAAAGTGTTGTTATTACAAGACCCTATCACTGTAATAATTTTGAACAAAAAATAATTTTCAATGATATTACTGTATCCGAACAACTCAAACCATTGTAACAAAATTTGCAATAATTTATTATTGACCAGCTTCATAAACATGTCTTCTGTTTCTTGGAGATTTCTGGCTCTTTGGTGAAATGAAATGTCAGTACTATATGACAGTTTCTCTCCTGTCCCATTACAATAGGTTCCTTCCCATCAACATCCATTAAATGGCAATTTTAGGAACACTGAACTGGTTTACAACATTTACAACTGTGCAGTGGCTTAGCGTGAGGGGAAACAGACTCAGTCTCCCCTGTAATCCTGCTTAAAAAATATGCAATAGTAATTCATAACAAAAATATAAATTATTTTCTACTAATAGCTCTAAACTTGCAAAGACATCAGTTTTGTAGCCCGTGCCACACCTCAAGTAATGGTGTATTTGCCTGCTTGAGACTCTGCTGCTCGCAGTCTATCTCCCTTCCCTTACGTGGCTGTGTGCGCCTGAGCATTCTCCACTCCCCTCCTCTTCCCCTTCCACAAAGGCCGGTGCACTGCACTTGCTAGCAGGTATCGAGACTAGTCTCTGCCGCTTCTATGCTGTTTTTTAACATGAAAGTGAATGGTCATGCAGTTTGTGTTCTTCATCATTCTTGTGTGATTTTAGTGCATGTTTTCATTGTGTCGCCAACATGAGTGAGCCAGCAACTGAACACCTTAGAGAATTTTTATTAAGAATGCCTTTTTCTACACTTATGTATGAAATAAAGTGTGAATTGAAGAACAAATGACCTACTCCTATACTCAGTGTAGTTTTGAGTGAAGCCAAACAAAAACGCACTTTTCAGACAGCCTGGTACGAAAAGTATACTTGGCTGACTGTGAATGCAGTTAACAACAGATTATATTGTTAAATATGTCTTCTGCTCGGTGGTGAAACGGAATGGTGCAGTGAGGGCATTTGTACAAAAAAGAACTTTGACAGTAGAGCACAAAAGCATCAGATATCAAAATATGACCTGCAGAACAAAGAATCATTTCAGTTATTGGTCAAAAGTAGAATTGAGCACGCACTTTCTGAAGCTGCTCGTCTGCCGGCAATGAAATAAAATGAACTACTTGCATCCAACAGGAGAGTATTGGCTCATCTTATTCAGAATATTTTATTTTATTGTAAACAAGATATAGGCTTTTGCAGCCATGGAGAAGACGAATCCTCTAGCAACTACGGTAACTGACTGGATTGTTGGATTTACTAGCTTAAGGAGAGGAGTTAACCTGAGACCACCTTTCATTATCTTCATCCTTTAAAGGAACTTCTCCAGATATACAGAATGATGTAATAGAAATGATAACTTTGGCAGTTAATGAGAAAACAAGATCTGAAATTCAGAACTGCAATTTCATTTCGATTCAGGGTTATGAAACATTAGAAACACATTATGCAAGAGTCAAATGATTATAACATTCAGGTACCGTATTGCAGACAAAACTGAGGAAAGATTCATTGTTCTTTACAATGTTTCTGGAGATAAAACTGCTGAAGGTGTATCAAACATTATTCATGCAGTATTGAAAGAATGGAATGTGGAAGGAAAAGTGGTTAGTCAAACAGATGATGGCGCATCAGTAATGGAGGGCAGAGGAAGATGACTACAACAATTGGTAAGTAGTTCTGACTCCATGCACTGTTTATTCATTCTTACACATCATCTGAATTTGGTACCTCCAAAATCTTATGACAAATACACATGTTTGTTAGCACTAAATTCCACACTTCAGCAAATCATTAAAATGAACTGTATTGCTAACTGAGAAAGGATTTAAACTGCCATACGTGAGCAACACTCACTGGAACTTTCATTCCAGGGCAGTTTCAACAATATCTGTTCATTTCTCAGAGTTATATGGTACTTTTAATTATATAATTAATGGTACAGACTCTCAATGGGACCCAAAATCTTTGAGCTGTGCTGCTGAAAAGAAATGATGAATGAATGATCCTACGTTTGTCTACTTGCTTTGCTTCTACCAAGGGTGCTTTGTTTATGTAGATCATCTCTTTAATGTTCATCAGTCAAAATCTGTCAGCATAATTGCTTGCCACAATGAAATAAGAACTGTTGTGAGAAACTTATGACAACTAAGAACAGAAACATTCATTGATGAATGCATTAAATACAGCTTGTGTTTGAATGGCATCTTATCATCCTGTGACAGTCAAAAGACACCTCTCTTGGCATTAACTTACGAGATAATGGATTTGCATATTGTTCAGATGGAAAGAAGATTTAAAGACTTTATCCCAAATTCAGTTTGTTGAACTTCTGAATGAAAAGTGTTTCCCTAACTATCAAAAAGAATTTCGAAAATTGAAACTGCTTCAGTTATTAGAACAGTATCCTTTTTACTAACAAGAACAACTTGAGCACGAGTTGTGTAACATATACGCTGCTGAGAAAAAAACACTTACTCCAAGAATTCTCTGAAAGTACATTGTCAACAATGATTTAAACTCTGTGTATGAAGAAACAATGAAGTTCCTGCTTTTGGTTTTGACCCTACCCACAATTATAGCAAGCATAGAAAGAAGCACGAGTACTCTTAAATGAGTGAAGAATTATTTAAGAAATTCAATGTCCAACACCCGGCTGTTGTGTTAGAGCACTGTAGCAGTAGCAAAGACACTACTTGTAGAACTATCCAGTGATCAGATCTTTGTAGATCGAGTTATAAACTTATTCATGTAAAGAAAAGACAGGCACATTGCACTTGTGTACAAGAAAATATAAGTGCTTTTTCTCTTGCTGCTGGAGTTGTACAAATTTGTCATCCTTTCTTGAACAAGATAGTTATGATCAATATCATCATCATCATCGTCATCATCATCATCATTTTCATCATCATCATCTTCATCATATCATCATCATCTTCATCATCATCATTGGTGGTGGTGGTAGTGGTAGCAGTAGTAGTAGTAGTAGTAGTAGTAGTAGTTTTTGTTGTTTTATTTGATGCATTTTGTTTCTTTTGTTTAAATTATTGTTTATTGTACTATTTTGTCTCCCTATAATAACTAAGGTCTCCCCAACCTTTAAAACCATGCTACACCGCTGCAACTGTGATTCTTTTTACCTGAAATACCCACAGTTACACAGTGAATACATCTTTGCTACTTTTTGATGTCGTGTAAACTGTCATAACACACAACATGTATGTCACTTTTTTTTATTTTTTATTACACACTTTCTTTTCAGTTCAAGATATTTGTACTTGAAATCTTAACAGTTCATGATAGGAAACTTTGATAGAAAAATGACTACTGAATAATAGATGTAAAATAAAACAGTATTGTAGACAGAGAGATTCTGATGGGAGCACATCCAGCTCTCAAAAGGGCAACACATGAAATATACAATCACTTATCATCATTAGTCTGAAGATTGGTTTGATGTAGTTATCTGTGATGGTCTATCCAGTGCACTCCTCCTCATATTTGTGAAACTTCCAAAACCTACAGCAGTGGAACCTGCTTACTGCATCCAAGCCTTGGACTCCTCCTGCAACTTTTATCCCCTCACACTTCACTTCCATCTTACAATCCTTTGATGTCCCACAATGTTTCCTATCAACTGACCCCTTCTTTTAGTCAAATTATACCATAAGTTTCATTTACTCAATTCAATTCAGTACTTCATTTCTTATTTGACTTATTCATCTAATTTTTAGCATGCTTATGTAGGACCACATTTAACAACCTTCTGATCACTTCTTGTCTTAACTGCTTATCATCCACATTTCCATTTACTTCAGAATAGTACCTTCACAAAAGTTCCTAACATCAGCTGTGAAGACATTCCTTTTTTTCACAAATGCTTACCTTGCAATTGCCAGTCTGCATTTTATATCCTCTCTACTATGGTCATCTATTTTTCTGTCAAAATAGTTAAACAAATCTAGTACTTTTAGTATATTTTTTCTAATCTGGTTCACCCAACATCACCTCATTTCTGTTGTTTAACTTTTGTTGATATTCAACTCTCAATCTCCTTTTCAAGAACCTATATATTCCCTTCCACAGCTTCTTTAAGTCCTGTGCCATCTCTGACACAATAACTGTGTCATGTGCAATCCACCATTTTTATTTTTTTATTTTCTTGTTTCTTTCCTCTGAACTTTAATTTCCTTTCCAAATTTCTGGTTTGTTTCCTTCATTATTTCCTCAATGTACATTCATTTGTTGTAATCTTCTAACATGTGGTGACTTACATAATTATTAAGTATTTCTAACAGAATTATCTCCTTTATGAAAATCAGCACAGATTCCAAAAACAGTAATCATATGAAACCAGACTCACAATTTACTCAATCAAGATACTGAAAGCCAAGGATCAAGAAAGTCAGGTAGGTGCTGAATTTGGGATTTTCCGAGAAGTGTTTGACTTGATACCACATCTCAGCTTAATTAATATCGAAGCATGAACATGGGAGGAACTGAGCAAAGTTAACAACTGTATTTGGATTTTATGGTAGGTAGGACACACCAAGTTAGCTCATGTGAGAGTCACTGACAGATGTGAAACTAACTTCAGGTGTGTCCCAGGAAAGGATGTTAACAAATTTGCTGTTAATGTTGTATCCTAATGAACTTTCAGGTGGTAATATTAATAACCTCTGATCATGCATTTGTCTTTAGTTAAGTACGGTCTGAAAGAAGCTGCACAAATAGTCATACCCTGAAATTTTTTCAAAATGGTGAAACGTTTCGAACATACTTTGAGTGTTCGATAATTCAAAATTGTGCACAAAACCAACAGGAGAAGCAGGGTATTCTATATATCAATGACAATGTGGGGATCTGTCAACTCTTCTGGTCACCTGGGTGTAACAATTTTCAAGGATATGAAACAGAACCCATCAGAGGTAAAGCAGGCGGCATAATGCAGTTCATTGCTAGAATAACAGAAATGAAATCAGTGCACTAAAGAGACTGCATGAAAAAAAACTGATGTGGTCCATCCTAGACAGACCAGTATAAACCCTTTTAAAATGTTACAGCCCCTTACATATCACTTCCATAGGAATCATGAAGATAAAGTTAGACTAGTTCAAATAAATGCACCGAATTTAAGCAATCATTCTTTACATGATCTATACACATACAGAATAGGAAAAAAATCCTACATCTGATACAGTGGAAAGTACCTTCTGTCATGCACTACACATTTTTGCATTTAGTGTAACTGTAGATGTATACTGAATGACATTCAGGATAGGCTATAGTCCTGTCTCCCTCTCTTATGATGTATAATGTCCCTTTTTGTGTCCTCTTGTAACCATGGTATGTTTCCCAAATTGCAAATCAATTTTTGCTCTATGTATTTTATGCATGCCACATTCAAAATTTCAAAGAGTCGAGTCCAATCCACATTTTTTTTCCAAGCTATCACTATAAATGATAAAAGTGTCGATTTGCCTTTCTTCAAGGTACTTTCTTGGTCAAGTTCTAAGGTCAGCACTGACATTTATCCAGAACCAAAACTAACCTTCTCAGAGATAATGTTCTGCCAGCTTTTGATTCTTCTGCACATAATAATGGACTTACTTTCTAACTGTGGCAGAGTAACGGCTCAGTATTATTCACATGTGTCAGCACACAACTTTCTTCGAAATGGAATTTTTGCATTCTGACATACATCTGAAGATATTTCCCCCATCTCTTATTTTGCACAGAACGAGAAATAATTTTGACGTAGCTGGCTCTCCTATGTGTCTCAATAATTTGCATTGACTGTCATCTACTCCAGGAACTTTGTTTCCACTTAGGTCTGTCAGTGCTTTGTTAGACTCTTCTAGCATCATCATATCCCTCATCTCATGTTCACCTGCTTCCCTCTCTTCCTGTAACATAACCCTCTCTTTTCGTCGTACCTTCCAGCTTTCTCTTCTTTGCTTATTACTGGCTTGCCATCAGAACTCTCTGTTCATTCAGGTGCTCCTCTTTTCTCCCAACATTTCTAATTTTACTACTGGAGGTCTCTGTCATTACCATAATTATGCACACTCCTTTGGCCATGCATAGCCATTTTCCACTTTTTGTGAATATTTTCTACAAATTTCTATTCATTTCACCTGCTTCATTTTAATGCATTCTCCTTTCATCATAGCCTTGTTTTCACCTATGTGACACTCTGCTACCTTCATTATTTCACTTCTCAAAGCTAACCACTTGTATTCTACTCTTAATTCTGCCTCTCCTCCCACAACCACAATACCAATGCAGTGCATGATAAAAAGTGGTACTGGTGCCTTTTTACAAAGCACTGTTTCCCAAAAACACAAAATATATGTTAAAAAATGCTAAAAATGCTAAAAATGAATTGGGTGCTAATGGGTTAAGTTACACAGTAGAGCTACACAGCCACAAGAAAAAGGAATGGCTGTAGTTTCCCCACGATATCAGCTGTTTGTGGGACCAGCACATCGAGGCCGTATTACCATATGTTACAAGAACAAACAAGTCTTACAGGCAGTTGCCACTACAACTACTGAAAAGGAAGCTTAATTCTTCAAGAACTTCAGGTTAGTCTAACATCTCCAGAGATACACCCATGTTGTGATTGTACATATGGTATAGATATATGTATTCCTATATCATCTAAACCACCTCGGCTAGGCACGGTCCACGGTTCGTGGATTGTTGAGTCTTCAGTGACCACCATAGCAGGATCTTATTAAATCATTTCACGTACACACACACTATCTCTGGCTGCTCAGGCCAGAGGTATGTCAAACAGGAGGAACGATCCATAGTGGAGCAGGGCAGGGAGAGGGACAGCCCAGTACGGGTGGAAGAGGAGGAAACAGTGAAACCTGGTGGTGTGTGCGGGGACTAGAGGTAGCTGACAAGGCTATCTGAGGTAGCATCAGGGGACTGTGAGGGAGGAAGTGGAGGGAAAATGAAACTGAGCACAAAGGAGAGGAGCACAGAAAAGTAGAAGGTACTTGTTGGTGCACTTGCGGAGAGCTGTGCACAGTGGGGATGCAGGGATATGGCTCGAGGAGGATGTGGTAGGACAGTGGGGGGAGTATGGCAGGGGACTGTCTGGCAGATGATGTGGGGACAGTAGTTTGGGATAATGCCAATCTTCACAGTTCAGAAAAGCTGGTGGTGTATGAGACGATGCAGAGGGCCTGGGTTGTGAAGCAACCACTGAAATTGGGCATGTTATGTTTATCTCCATGTTGTGCAGGATGCTCCAGTTTGCTGTACGCCACATGTCATGTTTATAATAAGCAGCAATCTATCCTTTCTATAACTGATGGCATTATGAAGTAAGGAACTTGATGCTAGTACATCCTGAATCTTAAATTTAGAAATTCATGGCAATCCTTCTATGGTACTAGACAGTCAACTTATTTCTCTAAGATGGGTAAAAATGGTAGATTATGAATTTCATAGTTTTTCTGATGTAAATGGCTAAGAGTTACTCATCAAGTGGCCCTTATTTAATGAATACAAAATTCAGTTAAAACTTTCAGAAAAAAATAGTGAAGCAAACAAAACAAACGAAACTTTCAGGTTAAGTTGATAATGCAATGTTCAACTTCATTTTACAGGTCATCCACATAATCAGGACAAATGGCTCTGAGCACTATGGGACTTAACTTCTGAGGTCATCAGTCACCTAGAACTTAGAACTACTTCAACCTAACTAACATAAGGACATCACACACATCTACGCCTGAGGCAGGATTCGAACCTGCGAGCGTAGCTCTCTTGCGATACTGGACTGTAGCGCCTAGAATTGCTCGGCCACTTCAGCCGGCTAGCACAAATGAAGTTTCCATATTTTCAGAATATAAAGCAATAAATCTTGAAATTTGGTGCTTATCTCCCTGGGTACCGTCCGTTTGGTCCTGGTTAGTTTTTCAAGCAGTTTCTCTCATTAGGTTGAGGAGTTTTGTTTCTGTGCTTGGCACATATTTTGGGTTTTGCTGTGAACCACGAGTTTGTTGATGTTCATTTTGCTAGTAATAATGACTTCAAAATAATTTTGTTCTCTGTGTTCTGACCACTGTGCTGAAGTAGTTTTCTTTTTCTTTTGTTTTTGCTGTAGTTGTCGAGTAGATAAGATACCGAGAAATTCTCTATTACTTGTACTAAACAGTGAGGATGTTTATCTGTCATTCTTCGGTTGTGATCCCTGAACGTTCCTGATCAATTCCTCTAGATTAGATGAATAACTTGGGGGGAACTGTCAATTGCTGAATCATCACATGATAAGTTAGATGCATCACACCTGAAAGTTGTTTCAATAGCATGCTCAGTGAACACTGAAGGTGCATATCTAGACTTGTGAATCCCTTAAGGATTGGAAGGAAAGATTCCTGTTTCTTTGAAACAGTAGTCAGCCTCACTTGTGTCATTTCTCTCAGCCAGGCACGTAACAAATATCACATCTGAGACAGTTCTAACTCTTCCAGTTTAGTCCAGTAATTAGGTCAGCAACATCCCAAAATATTCAAATGTTTTAAAAACTCTATTATCAAGTGAAATACCTTCACTTTTAATTGCTTTGTAGGCAATAGAATATTTTGTTGTTTTCTTAAGCAGCAGAAAAAATACTAGCCATCCAGATGTGATTTAGTTGAGTCAACAGTGAGGAAGGTTTTGCGTGGATACTGGCTGTTAGTCAGCCATTTCTGTTATTTCAAAAGAAGTGTTGTCACATAAATTTTAATGTTTTTCATCTTCACACATCTTTCTTCTGAACAAAAGCATGGGTGGGATACTTTTGATTACAGCATTTCCACATTTGACTATTGTTAGATTCTACACATGATCACAGGATAGTCTAAACTCTACTTGTCTGTTAAAAAGAGTCTTGTGGAAATCCACCTTTTCCACACTACATGTATTTTAGGGTTTACCCAGAAATCCATTTAATTTGCAACATGGGCCAACGTTTTGCAGTATCAGTGTAAGAAACATTCTCAACCATGTCCTGCAAGCCAGCTTATTTATGTTTCGAAGGGTATTTAAAAGTTATTAGTAAAAGCTAAACAATCTGCCAAAAAGATAAGTTCTGCAACCAAAGTTTATACGGTGGGTCTACCCATTTTGCGTTCACAGTTTAAACTTTGACTGTGACTGCACAAAGTACTTTGAGGTATTCAGAATTCAGCAGTTGTCACACTCATTCCACCTACAATCCCATCTAGTGCCCTCCCTAAAAATTCTTGTACTCACTACTCATGCTATTTGGCTTTCTTATGATCACCTATGAATTCTTCCCGAGAGGAGGAGCAAATAATCTTTAATTTAGGTTTAACATAAATTTAATTCATAATTTCTACTTATAATAACCTGCTAATCAAAAGGGTGTTCACAGGTGCCAGCATTCACACATCAATATTTAATTATGGCAGAGCACAGTATCATGAGATCCTCAGTAAATTAAATGTAGCTCCTCTTATTACAACAAAAAATGTACGAAAAAAAGAACCACTGGGGCCTTGTTAGAGATTTACTTTCCTTCATTCAGTTACTCACTATCTTCACATCACTAAAAATTTTGCCAATTTAATAACAAAGAAATGAGCATTTGAGCCATACATAACAGATACAATTCAAATTATTTCAGATATCTAAAAGAAAGTCACATTCTCTGAGACTGGTCAAATGTAGCACTCTAAACCAATATTACTTCAAAATGTGTGTGGGAGACAAATCACAGCTGAAATGTATTACTAGTGTCATCAAAAACATGCTAGCAGAATATTCAATACAACCTGTGACCTTTCATTTATCACTCATGCTTCCAGCATTGTGAGCTCTGGGCTGTACTTGAAACTGAAATTTTGATACAAAAAATTTTCCGGAGGGCATGCAGCTTTACTGTATGGTTAAATGATGATGGCGTCCTCTTGGGTACAATATTCTCGAGGTAAAATAGTCCCCCATTTGGATCTCCGGGCGGGGACTACTCAGGACGACGTCATTATCAGTAGAAAGAAAACTGGCGTTCTACGGATCGGAGGGTGGAATGTCAGATCCCTTAATTGAGCAGGTAGGTTAGAAAATCGAAAAAGGGAAATGGATAGGTTTAAGTTATATATAGTAGGAATTAGTGAAGTTTGGTGGCAGGAGGAACAAGACTTTTGGTCAGGTGAATACAAGGTTTTAAATACAAGGTTTTAAATACAAGATCAAATAGGGGTAATGCAGCAGTAGGTGCAATAAAGAATAAAACAATAGGAGTGCGGGTAAGCTACTACCAACAGCATAGTGAATGCATTATTGTGGCCAAGATAGACATGAAGCCCACGCCTACAACAGTAATACAAGTTTATATGCCAACTAGCTCTGTAGATGAAGAAATTGAAGAAATGTATGATGAGATAAAAGAAATTATTCAGGTAGTGAAGGGAGGCGAAAATTTAATAGTCGTGGGTGACTGGAATTCAGCAGTAGGAAAAGGGAGAGAAGGAACCTTTGTATGTGAATATGGATTGGGGCTAAGAAATGAAAGAGGAAGCCACCTGGTAGAATTTTGCACAGAGCACCAATTAATCATAGCTAACACTTGGTTCAAGAAAAATAAAAGAAGGTTGTATGCATGGAAGAAGCCTGGAGATACTGACAGGTTTCAGATAGATTATATAATGGTAAGACAGAGATTTAGGAACCAGGTCTTAAATTTTAAGACATTTCCAAGGGCAGATGTGGACTGACGACAATCTATTGGTTATGAACTGTAGTTTAAAATTGAAGAATCTGCAAAAAGGTGGAAATTTAAGGAGATGGGACCTGGATAAACTGACTAAACCAGAGCTTGTACAGAGTTTCAGGGAGAGAATAAGTGAACAATTGACAGGAATGGGGGTAAGAAATACAGTAGAAGAAGAATGGGTAGCTTTGAGAGATGAAGTAGCGAAGGCAGCAAAGGATCAAATAGGTAAAAACACGTGGGCTAGTAGAAATCCTTGGATAACAGAAGAAATAGTGAAGGAGAAAACATAAAAATGCAGTAAGTGAAGGAGGCAAAAAGGAACACAAATGCAAGTGACAACATTTTGTTAGATGGTGGATCTGACTTTAGTGCATCACAAAATTCCATCAAGTTGCCCATCACAGAGTTGCATTTAATGATGATGCAATACAGTTCAGGCATTTTTACGAGATTTTTGAGTCTTCTTGTAAATAAAGAGGAATTACAGGGCACTGCTAAGTATTATCATTTGCTTACCTTAGTAATATGTGCAGCTCGCAATGTAACTGCTGAGCTTCTACAGACTAGCACTTATTTTAATGTGGCCTTTAATATGGTTTGCAACAGATACAGTAACCCTCAAGTAACTATCGACACATGTGAAGAAAATTAACACTCCCACCAATAGAAAGGGCATGTCCAAGTGAACTTCATGCACTGCTTAACATGGCAGCAAGCAGTGTTGGCATTACAACTATATGCATCCTAGCAAGATATTATTTCACAGCTCCTGAAAGGAAAGATTGATCAGTCTGTAAGAACAAAATCTGAAGCCAGTCTGAGTCCCAGTAGCTCCCTGTCATCTGAAGAGTCTGTGCTTTCCTCAAAAATAAATGTGAATCAATGTGGGGGACACTATATAGTGAAATTTGTATGACATACAGCAATTGTGTTGATCATAAGAGTCATTGCTGATGGTACACCTGTCAGCATAAAGAAGTCAGTACAAGATATGGGGGATTATCAAAAGAATCATCATCTGATTCTGTTTCATTTACCAGAGACCTATCTGAATATAACTTGAAGTAAATCCCAAGCAGCAGAAATAGCTACACAGTTACTTTTACATTACACTGCACAAGCTGTGCAGTGTAAACTCTTGATATCCAGAGACAATGAGACCTATCTATGAGGTGTATGTGATATGGATTTAAAAAACCAGTGAAGTGCGTTAAGAAGATTTTAAGAAATTCATAAGGCCACAACTGTAGCAAGAGGAGTGGCTCTTCTACCATTTTAGAAAGGTACTTGGATGTGTAATTGCAATACACATAAATATTTTTTACAGGTTAAAGTGGTAATTGGCATGTTTAATGAATACTAACTAAGATATGACCTATTTCTTTGGTACCATTATGTATTTCACAATGTCTACATTATGTATGGATGATGGTGGCTACCATAAAGTTATTTTTTAGTTCAAATAAAGGATTTACATTTTATATGCTTTAGGAGTTCTCTCTCTTGTGCATGAAGTCTGGTGCACGTGAATGAAGCATTTCTGCAGGGTGGAAAAACAATAGCTGCTTTATCACGCTTCACTGTATTGGCCAATTTGAGTCGTTTAGTGCATGCCACCTGATTCTGATTCAGTGATATGCCATGCCCTTAGATCTGTGAGCACTGTGAGAACTGCCATTACATCAGGAGAATGAAGATGAAGTTGAGTGTCATTAGGGATCTGTATACTACCTGCTAACCCACATACAGCATTTAGTTATTAAGGAGGGTTTCTCTTCTAAATGAAGAGTTAGTATGTGAGTATTCTTTCATAAACATTTTGGATTGTTCGACAGAGAATTTAGACTCGAGGTAAGATTTCAGTTACCAGAGCAGAAGAAGTTGCAAAGGTTGTGGGGTCAGGAAACCAACTGGGGTGCGGGACATAATGAGAATGAAGTTGTGGTAAACAGGGTGTGTAGAAAGGAGTTTATTTTGTCAAGTTGGAAGTGTGCAGGGCAGCACACAGGAGGAGGAAGTAATGCAATGGCTGAAACCCTGGGCTGATTAAACTGGGGAGCACCTTGGAAAGAGGCCAGGAAGGAATGTGGGGTTAATGATACACTACAAAATGTAACTTTCTTGCTACTGGTGAAACTCACACTTGCACTGCCAGTCTCAGGGGTGTCAGCGGCAGGAGGTGGGCCGTTGTCCTCAATAGATCCTGATTGACAAAAAAAAGAAATTTTGAGTTAATATAACAAACATTTTATCTGCAAAAATAAAACAACTAAATGAGAAACTAAGATTGTTTCAACATGAAATGAAAAAGAACAGAATCAATTATTTCCATCTTTTGGAATCCCTACTCATCAATGAATAACTGAGCATCTAATCTGCTCAATTATGTATGAGAATCAACATTATTAACCAAGAGCCAGAAAACCAGAACTTTACTCCAGTTGTAGGCCAGTTATCTAAAGACTGTCAGGAGCAAATAAACATTTATTGTCAACATTTTACGTAATTGTTTATTAAATTTAAAATTGTAAATCCTGTAGTAATCTGCTTATTAAAACATACAATATTATGTTACATAGTTAACTAACTGTGGCAAGTTTTACAGGTACAAACGCTGTGTATGACTGTATACACAACCTCACTCACTGCAGGAATATACCCACACTATATTAATCCCATATTACTTAAAGAGAGCACTTAGTTGGAAATTATGGGTGACGTTTTCCTGCTAGCAACTATCATGAATTTTTCTCAGGTATACCCCACACAATATTACAGAAAGAACTTTTGTCACTTATTACATTTTTGCTGTTCATGCAGTAACATTGCCACATCAAACACATATATTGTAACACTCCTTTCTTTGTGTAGAGATGGGTACATTTAGCCAGGAGAATGCAGGGCAGATGGGGTGGGGTATTACTCAGCTGGATTCATTGTAGAGGTGAGGCTGGAAGAAAACCTGATGGGTATGATAACTGGGTTGAGTAGGAGACACAATAAGAATGATGTGGCAGTGGGTAGTGTAGCATCTGGCCACTGCCTTGAAATCCAGTTTTATACGACACTACCCAAGGCCGTCTGTTGCTGCCATATTAAGAGGCCTGGAACCCAAACTCCATGCATCTCATCTTGCCTGTGATGGCTGCTGCATAGTTCCCATCCATGATCCATGTGACACTAGACAACTTTCCAGTATTCCTCCACTGGTCAGCCTTTATAGGTCACTGCACAGCAGCTCACCACGCAGTCCAAGTTCCAGACTCAACATCAACAATCTACTCTGTAGTGCTGTGACTATATTCCCAGGAGTGTGGGACTGGATGTTTCAAGAATATTTCTCATATTAGAACAATCTTTTAGTGGGTCAGGACAATGTCTACCTTGCCTCCAGTAGAAAGTTGTTTCATTTGCTGCATGGTAACATGTATAATCTGTGTTGCAATGAAGGTCTCTTATTTTTGGGTGCTCAGTAAAATCTCCCTTCTTGTATACTTTTTATTACTTTTGTCACTGGGAACTTATTCCCAGTGTGTTGTGTTCTATCAGGTAGCCTTCCTCTCTTTGTTCATGTGCTTCCAAACAGTGTTTGCAGGCTTTTGCTCCATGCTCAAAAAACAATTGCTTCTGTTCCCTTTAGGTTGCACATGACTATTCACTTTTGTTCTCATGTTCTGTGATTCTTTGCTTCAGTATTACTTGTTTTATCTTGCCTCTGTCGTGTGCCAGTCACTGCTGTTATAGTCACAACTTTTCCTTTGAGTAGAACACACAACATTGGTACCTGTGACATTACCAGTGCAACCTGCACCGTCACGAATGATCATCATATTAGTGACAACCCTACACCATATCAAGACTATTTTTACATTGCTTTCACTGGGAGCAGGTTCACTTGCTCAGTGTTATCATGTACCTTCTGTGTTGCAATGAAGTTCTCTTGTCCATGGCTACCTGGACACATCTCTCTTCTTGTGCATGTATTATCCACAATAGGTTGTTCATAAGACCATGAGAGTGGTTGGTAGGTGGGGCAAGGGAGTTCCCTGTTAGACTCCCTATGAAGAGGTGAGGCAGAAAGACAAACAGATTGGTCTGGGAACAGACTTTAGTGAAAGACTTAATGAGAAAAATTTTATGAGCAAAGGGAGTGGCACCCAAGATAAAGCAAGAGAACAAGAATTCATACAGTATGTACATTACCATTGAATACTTATTATCTGCCATTCTCTCCTCATGTGTCAAACACATTTATCATGATAATTCAGTTTTTACCACTATACTATTTACTCCCAACATCTTCATTTCAGAGGTTAACAGCCCTCATGTATCATAAATTACATCTCAGAAATCTTATTTCTGCTGACTGGATTCTTCATAACCTCCCTCACCCCTGATTCAAAAGAGTGCTCCATAAAGGATTGTCAAGTCTCAAGCGATTCCTAAACAACTTTCAAAACATCCAAGAGATAATAAAAGAAACAATACCATTGTCTCCAGTACACCATCTCATAAGACGGAACAAAAATAGTACATCAGTGAACAGTATCCGTACATTTGTGAGGTTCAAATGACTGAGCACTATGGGGCTCAACATCTGAGGTCATAAGTGCCCTAGAACTTAGAACAACCTAAACCTAACTAATCTAAGGGTGTGACACATATCCATGCCCAAGGCAGGATTTGAACCTGCAAGAGCAGCAGTCACACGGTTCCAGCCTGAAGTGCCTAGAATTGCTCGTCCACAATGGCTGGCCCATTTGTGAGGGCTAATATAAAGCTACAATCAGGATTTCCACATGGTTTTCATTAATAGATACACTGGTTAATTAGCAAGGTTGGTTTTTATAGACTATTACTGCAATGCCGTGCATGTCCAACCACAGACACGTAGTGTTAGCTGTGGTAGTTGTTATAAATATAGAAACAGAGTTCTGAATGTAAAGAAATGATCAAAATATAAATTTTTATGAACACACTAGTTACGAGATGGTGATATCAGTTCTCTGCAAGAATAAGGCACCAGTGTTTGTGCATGTTAAAGACTATATATGTAGCAAATGATGTAATATAATATCGTCACTTATTTTGAAACCCTCTAGAAAGCAAAAGATTGGAACTCCTTCTACAAAACTTACTGTACTCACTTCTGTACCAACAAAGGAGAAATATATATTTCTAGTGCCAACTGTCAGCCTCTGTGTTCAAATAGTATGAAAACTCAACAACACATCACAGAACCACACAGAAATTGGACTTTCAGACAGTTGTGGGGACTCTAAAACCAACATGTTGGCAGGACCCTCATGTTAAATTGTTCACAGAAATGTTAAGAGAAACTCTGAAAATGTTAGTTCCAAGTATTTCATATGGCATTGTTGAATTAATCAGCTATGGCTAGTTATGAACTAGGTCGACACCCTAGTATTTCATTTCAGTTACTACCCTAATAGACTGTACATAAACGTTCATTTTTCAAATTAAAATCATCCTCCATTTTTCTACTCAAATCATCAATCATTGGAGCCCCACTGTTGGACAAAGCCTGCCCCCTAGACTTCCAGTATTCCAATCTCGAGCTATAGGCATGTCCACTTCCCATCTCTCGGCTGATTATCACCTCCGTTTTTCTCCTCTTCACTTCTATAGAATGTAATTCTGTCCCCCCATCTTCCACCCATTCCCCTGACTACGTGCCACACCTATCTCCACTTGCATCACTCCACTGTTATATACACAAACTCCCAGTTTTTGTAAGTCAGTATCTACCTGCCCCAGATTGAACCTCTCAATATTCACGAACATCACTGTTGTAAAATATATTGTAATTTGTGGATTCTAATTTGTCTGAATGTGTTAGAATGACTAAGGGTTACAGAAATCACACAAATGAGAATTATCAATACATTATGTGATGAAAGTACCTGGACAGCATTATATAATGCAGAATTTACCACTAGACCTACCCAGAGGTGGACCCTACATGGCAGATGGTACTGCTTTATCAGCAGAGAAGTGGCAATGGCAGAATGGGCAGTCATGAGAACTCGGCATATTTAACATGGACTTGCCTTTGGATGTCCCCTGAATAATTAACACAGGGAGTCATTTCAAACCACCTAAATTTGTCCAAGTCAGCTGTCAGTGATGCGACAGTGAAGTGGAAATCTAAAGGAACAATGAAGGCTAAATGAAGACCAGGCAGGCCTAATGTGCTGATGGACAGGTATCACTGAGCATTGTGGATGGTGGTGGTAAAAAATAGCATACAAAAGCTGGTTTGAAGTTCTGGGAGCAGTCCCACTAAATAAATGTCTGTACACAGTGTGTTATGAAAATTTGTTACAATTAGGCCCCTTGATGGAGTAGGATTGTGGGATTGCCGGCGAGGGGGGAGGTGGGCTAGGAGTGCAAGAATCTTGGGGCCAAAGCTTCCAGGGTGCATGAAATATTTATTTATTTACTCGTCACATTCTGTAGGACCAAATTGAGGAGCAAATCTCCAAGGTCATGGAACATGTCAGTACATGAAATTACAACATAAACGTAATAACAGTTAAAAATAAATGTTCATGAACCTTAAAGAAAGTCAGTCCAAAAGTTTAAGTAAACGCTATCAGCAATACAATAAAAATCAGCTTATTTTTTCAGGGAACTCCTCGACTGAATAGAAGGAGTGACCTTTTGCACAAGAGTTAAGGAAGTCTGACTTCTGCTGTATATTAACCAAGTGAATGCTGCTTATTCTTGGGAATAAGCTAATATTGGTAACAAAGAACAATGATAAGGAATAGAAGTATTGAAAGGCCAATGTTAAAATACCCAGACTTGTGAACAGAGGTCAACAAGAGGATCATGAACTAACACCACTTACTGCTTGAACCACCCGTTTCTGAGCCAAAAATATCCTTTTAGAATGGGAAGAGTTACGCCAAAATATAATACCCTATGACAATAGAGAATGAAAATAAGCAAAGTAAACTAATTTTCCTGTCGAACATTCACTCACTTCTGATACCGTTCGAATAGTAAAAATGGCAGTATTAAGTCTTTGAACAAGATCCTGAACATGGGCTTTCCACGACAGCTTACTATCTATTTGAACACTTCCAAATTTGAAACGGTTCAGTTTTACTTATCATATGCCCATTCCGTGAAATTAAAATGTCAGGTTTTGTTGAATTGTCTGTTAGAAACTGTAAAAACTGAGTCTTACTTTGATTTAGCATTAGTTTATTTTCTACAAGACATGAACTGAGGTCATGTGTTGCACTATTTGAAACCGAGCCAATGTTGCACACAACATCCTTTACTACCAAGCTAGTGTCATTGATAACATAAATATTTTAGAGTTACCCGTAATACTAGAGGGCCTACCATCTATGAAAATAAGGAACATGAGTGGCCCCAACACTGATCCCTGGGGCACTCCCAAATGACTATACCCCACTCAGACCTCACAACACAGCCATTATTCACAATGTTGATAATGAACTTTTGCTGTCTGTTGCTAAACTAAGAGGTGAACCAGTTGTGAGCTACTCCCTGTATTCTGTAATGGTCCAATATGGAATACGGAGAGTAGCTCACAATTGGTTCACCTCTCAGTTTAGCAACAGACAGCATTCAGGAGATATAAAATGATCAATTATCCTTACATACATGACCTTTTCAATAACTTTTGCAAACACTGATGGCATAGAAATAGGTCTAAAATTATCTACATTATCCGTTTCTCCATTTTTATAAAGCGACTTTACTACTGAGTACTGTAATGGCTCAGGAATCTAACCGTTCCTAAAGGAAAAATTACAAATATGACTAAATACCGGGGTAACATGTGCAGCACAGTACTTTAATATTCTGCTAGACACTCCATCATAGCCATGAGTGTACTTAGTCTTCAGTGATTTAATCATTGACTATCTCCCTCTTGTCTGTACCACTGAGGAGCAGTTCAGACATCAATCTCAGAAAGGCATTTGCCAAGAAAGTTATACAATTTCCTGTAGAAACTAAATTTTTATTTAATTCACGAGCACTGCTCAGAAAATGATTGTTAAATAGCATAAATATATCTAATCTATCAGTAACAGAAATATTTTTACTGGGAACTGACTTTGTATTGTCAACCTTGTGCTGTTGACCAGACACTTCCTTCACAACAGACCACATGGTTTTAATTTTATCCTGTGAATTACCTATTCTATTTGCATTACACATTCTTTAGCTTCCTAATAACATTTTTAAACACCTTAAAATACTGTTTGCAATGGGTTACTGTAGCTCAATTGTGACTACTTCTAACATTTTGATATAATTCCCACTTTGTTCTACATGATATCCTTATCCCGCTAGTCAGCTACTCAGGCTGCCCATTACTGTAGTACCCTGTTTAGAGTGTTCTAATGGAAAGCAACTCCAAAGGGTTCAGATCCCTCAGGGACCTAACTTAGTAAATAGCACGCTGCTACTATAAAATAAATTTTGTATCTCATAATAACTAAAAGAACAAAATTCCAGCACCAGCACAACTAATCTTCCTTCCACTTCAGTTCTTCAGTTTTACAAGTAACTACCCAGTTGTGTAAATTTCTATTTCATGTTAAATCTTTAGTACACTATTTCTTCTTTATAATTTGACTGGCATAAAATCTACTCGACTAGTGGTACAAAAATGCAATGCTCAGTAATGCATTCTTTTGTATGATGGTAGAAACTTAAACAGTTGCAACTGTTTATTCACAACCAATAGAAAAGAGTTGTGAGTTTTCCCCTATTACTGACCTTTAAAGTAGTCACCAGCATTGTGTAGAACTTTTTGCCAACGATGCAGAATGCATAGTATACCATAGCAGAGCACGTTCCGTCGATGGTGCAAATGGAGCTGTCTACTACCTGTCAAATCTCTGGAACAGTTCTGAAATGAATGCCACAAAGTGGTTCCTTCATCTTTGGAATCAAATCAAAGTCACAGGGTCTTAAGACCGAGGAATATAGTAGATGGTACAGTACGTCCCAGTTCCATCGACTTATCAGAGCAGCCACAGCTTGTGCTCTATGCACCTGCGCATTGTTGTGCAAAATGTTGGGTGGGTTGTGCACAGAAAGTGTCGACACTTCTTTCACATAGTTTGTTGCAGGTTATGCTCCAAAAACAAACAGTAATACTGTGCAAAAACTTTCTGTATTAGTTCTGTAATTGGGAATCTCTTATTTCCTTACTTTCATAGAAATACATTGTTGTGTATTTTAATGCCTGAAATGATATAAACAAATTTCATGGAAGAGAGACCAATATGAGTAATTCTTTGTTTCTGTGGGAAGAAACGCAGTTGAAGTAAAAGCATAAAAGCATCTAAAATCAGGAGTGATGGAGAGAGGGTGGGGGTGAGCACTGGATTTTGCACAGAAGATGAAGCATTAGCAGAAACTGTGCTATTGATAAGTAATGTTTACATTCCTGTCCTCTCTCCAATAGGAAGATTATGAACTTAAATGTTCACATGTTCCGTAATACAGGATAGCATTGCATGCAACATAAGTTAGCACTGCCAGTAATGGGTTGATGACACACATTTGTATACTACCACATTCTCTGAATCAGCCTGCTGTATCACAAACAATTGTTAATTTGCTCTAATTTTGCCACCAGTATCTCGTGCAAAAAATAGTACCATAGAATAAAACAGCAGAAAAATGCTCCTGCTGGTGCACATAAAATATGAATATGTTCCTCTTTGAAATACTGACAGAAGATTGGGAACCAGCTGCCTCAGTCTATCTTCTGCCTTCGTCACCAAAAATTTTGGTCTGCAAACATACTTCCACTGTTTTAACAAAATATTCTAGATTTTTTTACCTGGTCTCTCTTTGTAATGAAGCCTTTGTACTCACCATCTCACTCTCACTGTCACTGTTTATGTCTCTCCCACATTCTCTTTTTCTCACACTGATTTACTGTATATCCCACTGCCACTGTCACCTCTCTCAATTACACTGTCATTTTGTCTTACTTTGATACTCCCACAGTCTCCACAACACATGAACAGTTCAAAAATTCTGAGGCATCCAAGTTGTTTTTCCTCTTAGGCCAAAGTGTGTAAAATTTCAGTCCAAAATTTACACTCTCCCACAACTGTGTGTTCAAGCCCACTGATCTTGGAGGGTCCAGTCTCCACCCCTCTCTAATCCACTGAGTCTGTGTATCGTGTCCACACACATCTTTTGTTTTGTGTACACTGCCTCCTCTCTCTCTCTTTCTCCCACTGATTCTTCTTCAGTTAAATGTCCTCCTCCTCCTCCTCCTCCTCCACTACTGCCACTGCCCCACTGACCACTAATACCTCCTTTTCCACTTTTTTAAAGAAATTTCCATCATTTGACAATTAACTGTTCATTTGTTTTACACAGTCGTGATTTCAGCATCAAAGCCATTCTCAGTATCGTGTTGAAATGTTAAAATATGTTTTACCTGTCTGTGACTTATCGAAAAAACAATTTTGGTCTTGTAAGTTTTATTGTGGAATATAAGTACATGTTGAAGATATGGAATATGGTTACAACTGTGCACAGTTAAAAACACCAGCTGGCTATGAAACTAGAAACATGTTTTTTCAGTGATGGCATGTCACAGCAGGAGAGACATATTTTAACATTTCAACATACACTCAAGAATGACTATAATCCCAAAGCCATTGTGCAAAATAAAAGCACTCAGAAGTCAACTGCTGGACATTTGTTACAAAAAATATTCCATGGTTGTGGTCCTGATGAAGGAAAGATCATAACTTCTCTCTTCAGTGCCCACTGCTACTGTCTTCATCCATATCTCTCTCTCTCTCTCTCTCTCTCTCTCTCTCTCTCTCTCTCTCTCTCTCTCTCTCTCTCTCTCTCTCTCTCGACATGTGATCCATAAATAAGTATCCAAAATGTAAATTTAACAACCAATCAGTTATTTCACTTTTTTCCATTATTTTGCTCATCAACTGCTATTCATTGAAAATGTCGAGCTTATGTTTTGTATCATAAGAGTAAAACAGTTTGAAATATTTTACTGAATTGCCAGTGTTCCCAGTCTTACAAGATTTTTTGCCTTCTTTTTTCTTTCCACGTATATTAAGTTCTTTGTTAGCTTATTTTTTGTTATGGGAATTCCACTTTGGACATATTTGTATAGGTATAATGTACCCATTGCATAGAGTGAGTGAACGTAAAGCTCCACTGGTGAAAAAATTCTTACTAAAATCAACTTTGTGATCTGAGAAATGTTTGATGACCTTAGAACACACAGCTCTTTCAAATGTAGGGGTACTGCATACTGTCATGCATAAACTAATTGCAATTGTAAAGATAGGATTAGTGTTAGGAAATTACATTTACTCTGTATTTTATCTTGATGAGCACTTTTTGTTTATCTCCAATATTCACCAAACTGTTATGTTTCATATCAGATCACCTTTGAAATAACAATAAAATTGGTTTAGCATAACAGTACAATGAAAATCAATTTTTTGGCAGTCTAATGTAATTCGATAGAAAAAGAAACATTTACTCACCAGGTGTTGACAGGAGAGAAACACACACACACACACACACACACACACACACACACACACACACACACATTTTAACTTATGCAAGCTTCCAGAGTGAGACCAACTACATTAGACTGTCAATAATATTTGGTTGCTATATTTCTAGTTGGGGTCCAGGCTGTAACATGCTCCATGGGCAGTCCTCACTATCAGCAGCCCTGGATATGATGTCTGAGCAGCTTCCACATACTACATGTTCCTGTTCTTAATATTAAGCAATGCTCAAGTTCATGTAATGAGCAATATACACTTGATAGTGGATAATTGGAAGCAAGGTATGTGGAGTGAAGTGGCAAATTGTTCTGTACTACATGGCAATTTGATGGTAGGATTCTGATTTGTGAAATGCTATGTGAATGTTATCTACTGTCATCTTAGTGCCAACAGTGACACACACAGGTGACAGTCTTACAATTTGCCATTCCTCCTCGTTAACTTGTTCTCCCCATTTTGCACTTTATAAAATGCTAAATTCGTATATTTGAGAGCACTGTGTACTGTCTACAGCAGAGGGAGTCTGCAGAGAGAATGACTGACTGAATCAGTTCTACAATACCACATGT
This sequence comes from Schistocerca gregaria, assembly GCF_023897955.1. Classification (NCBI taxonomy): domain Eukaryota; kingdom Metazoa; phylum Arthropoda; class Insecta; order Orthoptera; family Acrididae; genus Schistocerca; species Schistocerca gregaria. The sequence goes on from NC_064925.1 coordinate 46,734,008, forward strand.
CATGAAGCAGAACTGTGAGGGAATGGTTTATTGACAGTGCAGTCCTGAAGTGTGCCTGTCTGCCCGTGTTCCAGCATGAAGGCAATAGTTCATCTTAGGGATGAGCTATAAAGGTGGCTTCACTCCAAACGTGAAGCGAAATGTAGTGTGAGGAGGGCTATGTGAGAGGCTTTCAATGAATTCGAAAGTAAAGTTCTATGTACTGACTTGGCAGAAAATCCTAAGAAATTTTGGTCCTATGTCAAAGTGGCAGGTGGATCAAAACAAAATGTCCAGACACTGTGACCAAAATGGTACTGAAACAGAGGATGACAGACTAAAGGCCAAAATACTAAAGGCTTCTTCCGAAGCTGTTTCATAGAGGAAGACTGCACTGTACTTCCTTCTCTAGATTGTCGCACAGTTGACAAAATGTTAGATATCGAAATAGATGACAGAGGGATAGAGAAACAATTAAAATCGCTCAAAAGAGGAAAGGCCGCTGGTCCTGATGGGATACCAGTTCGATTTTACACAGAGTACGCGAAGGAACATGCCCCCCTTCTTGCAGCGGTGTACCGTAGATTTCTAGAAGAGCGAAGCGTTCCAAAGGATTGGAAAGGGCACAGGTCATCGCCGTTTTCTAGAAGGGACGTCGAACAGATGTGCAGAACTATAGACCTATATCTCTAATGTTGATCAGTTGTAGAATTTTGGAACATGTATTATGTTCGAGTATAATGTCTTTTCTGGAGACTAGAAATCTATTCTGTAGGAATCAGCATGGGTTTAGAAAAAGACGGTCGTGTGAAACCCATCTCGCGCTATTCATCCACGAGACTCAGAGGGCCATAGACACGGGTTCTCAGGTAGATGCCGTGTTTCTTGACTTCCGCAAGGTGTTTGACACAGTTCCCCACAGTCATTTAATGAACAAAGTAAGAGCATATGGACTATCAGATCAATTGTGTGATTGGATTGAGGAGTTCCTAGATAACAGAACGCAGCATGTCATTCTCAATGGAGAGAAGTCTTCCGAAGTAAGAGTGATTTCAGGTGCTCTGCAGAGGAGTGTCATAGGACCGTTGCTTTTCACAATATACATAAATGACCTGGTGGATGACATCGGAAGTTCACTGAGGCTTTTTGCAGATGATGCTATGGTGTATCGAGAGGTTGCAACAATGGAAAATTGTACTGAAATGCAGAAGGATCTGCAGCGAATTGACGCATGGTGCACGGAATGGCAATTGAATCTCAATGTAGACTAGTGTAATGTGATGCGAATACATAGAAAGATAGGTCCCTTATCATTTAGCTACAAAATTGCAGGTCAGCAACTGGAAGCAGTTAATTCCATAAATTATCTGGGACTACGCATTAGGAGTGATTTAAAATGGAATGATCATATAAAGTTGATCATCGGTAAAGCAGATGCCAGACTGAGATTCATTGGAAGAATCCTAAGGAAATGCAATCCGACAACAAAGGATTGTTCGCCCACTGCTTGAATACTGCTCAGCAGTGTGGGATCCGCACCAGATAGGGTTGATAGAAGAGATAGAGAAGATCCAACGGAGAGCAGCGCGCTTCGTTACAGTATCATTTAGTTATCACCAAAGCGTTATGGAGATGATAAACTCCAGTGGGAGACTCTGCAGAAGAGATGCTCAGTAGCTCAGTACGGGCTTTTGTTAAAGTTTCGAGAACAATAGTCAAGCGGTATATTGCTCCCTCCTACGTATATCTCGCGAAGAGACCATGAGGATAAAATCAGAGAGATTAGAGCCCACACAGAAGCATACAGACAATCCTTCTTTTCACGTACAATATGAGACTGGAATAGAAGGGAGAACCGATAGAGGTACTCAGGGTACGCTCCGCCACACAACGTCAGGTGGCTTGCGGAGTATGGATGTAGATGTAGAACCCTGTGTCCACCATCTTATCTTCTCCATTATCAACTATTGAGGAAGATCTGATGAAAGTGTACCCGGAAGAGTTTGAGCCACTGTAAAGAAGGGTGGGCACACCCCATCTTAATGTCCACTAATAGGTGCCCAGTAACTTGTGTTACAAGTTTCGATGTTGTTGTTATGTAAACAAAACTGCTCTATAATTGTCTTTTGGTGCAACAGCTGATCAAGCAACAGTGTTTTCCATGTTATAATTTCTCTTATTATCCAGAAATATACTGTTCTTAATTTAAGATGCTATTCTAGAACTGAATCTAAGATCTGAAGCCTTGAAATGATAATAATTAATAGTTCAAATGGTTCAAATGGCTCTGAGCACTATGTGGCTTAACTTCTGAGGTCATCAGTTGCCTAGAACTTAGAACTACTTAAACCTAACTAACCCAAGGACATCAGACACATCCATGCCCGAGGCAGGATTCGAACCTGCGACCGTAGTGGTCACTCGGCTCCAGAAAGTAGTGCCTAAACCGCACTGCCACTCCAGCCGGCTTCTTAAATAGTATCAAATAGGCTGATTTCTGGTTCTGTTATAATGAGGAAAGACATAACAAAAAGTGACAACCAGAACTTATGAAGAACAAGGAGACAAAAAGTTTTGAAATGGTTCTTGGCAGAAGAAAATTATAAATAAGAATACACAAGAATATCAAACAAATGTTTACATCTTTCTCACTGGATGTAACTTTTAGATTATTTAATTTTAGATCTACTGTGCATTTATACCTTGGCAAAATGCAAGCTATATTATCATATCAACCACTCATGTTAACAAGAATGACTGATGTATCAACAACAAAGATTGATATGTTTGGAAGAAACCAAATAAAACTTTTTTTCGTACTCACCATTTTCATTTTGAAACCATGTCCAAGATTAAATTGACACTTGCTGTTATATTACATTGCAGGTAAGTCTAATATTTCACTTTTATGTTTTTAGTACTGAAATAGTAGGCTTCCCAATGAAATGATTAATGTATTTTGTATTTGGCTTAACTGAAAGTATTTTAATTTATTCTCTAAAACTATGACAATGCGGGTTTGTTGCATCATGCTGTCTGAAAAATATGCCATTCAAATTATTCAGTAATTTCACAGCTAATAAATCTATGAAGTATGTTTCCACAGTTAGCTAACCTAGGCTACAGACAATTCTTTCCATTTGAAATAGTGAGTCTTCAAACAGTGAGTCTTCACAAATTGCTTTGTTAGATCAGGCAATAGGTTGTGCGATTCAGCAATCAAGTATTTATGAGGATAATGATCAAGGGAGGTACATAAGTAACAGAATACTAAAATTGTATGTATAAAAATAAAATCTACTCATCAAGCAGCAGCAGCGCACACACACATAAAGAAGGTTATACTTATGTAACCTTTCAAAGCCATTGGGTCCTCATCCTGGCAGAAGGAGAAAGAAGAAGTGTGCAGAACAAGGACCAGAGGGGTTTAGGAAAAGCGATAAGTTTCAGAAAAGTCATCCAGAACTGCAGGTCTGGGGGACTTACCAGACGGAGAAGAAAAGACTGATTGTTGGGGACTATCACAGAACATTTGAAAAGCTGAGAGCTTAAAGGTTGAAGACAGGGTAATATGCAAGGCAGAGATTACTGCTAAAACATCATGTCCAAGTTAGTTTTCTAATCTATTTTTCGCTTTCCCCCTCCCACAATGCACTCAGCTTTTTACTCTAACGAGGGAACCTCCGCATCACACCCCCCTCAGATTTAGTTTTAAGTTAGCACTGTGGATCAGCCTCGAAAAACTGAACAAAGATCAATCAAGAAAACAGGAAGAAGTTGTGTTGAACTATGAAAAAAATAAGCAAAATGTACAAACTGAGTAGTCCATGCGCAAGATAGGCAACATGAAGGATACTGTGAGCTTGGGAGTGCCGTGGTCCTGTGGTTAGCATGAGCAGGAGCGGAACGGGAGGTTTTTTGTTCAAGTCTCCCCTGTAGTGAAAAGTTTAATTTCTTATTTTCAGACAGTTATTATCTGTCCATCCGTCCGTCCAATGCGGGCTAACTGCACCATAGTATGGGGATGTTAAAAACATATGTTTTGGGAGAGCACGGGGAAAACTGTGCGACTGTGAAACTGTTGCATTCATTTGTTGCAGTTTATGTGACAAACTCTTATGTTTTCATCACTTTTTTGGGAGTGGTTATCACATCCACAAGAAAACCTAAATCGGGCTAGGTAGAAGAATCTTTTTTACCCATTCGCCAAGTGTACACGTTAGGTGGGTCAACAACATATTCCTGTCGTGTGACGCACATACCATCACCAGTGTCGTATAGAATATATCAGACGTGTTTTCCTGTGGAAGAATCTGTTGACCTATGACTTTGTGATCAAATGTTTTCTGTTTCCATTGGAGAGGCACATCCTTTCGTCTATTAATCGCACGGTTTTGCGGTGTGGTCACAAAACAAAGACACTAAACTTATTACAGTGAACAGAGACGTCAATGAACGAATGGACATATCATTACTTTGTGAAAATAAAGAAAGTAAACTTTTCACTCGAGGGAAGACTCGAATCAAGGACCTCTCATTCCACAGCTGCTGACACTAACCACAGGACCTCGGCGTTCCTGAGCTCACACTATCCATGGTGTTGCCTATCTTGTGCATGGACTACTCAGTTTGTCTATTTTGCTTATTTTTTCACAGTTCCACACAACTTCTTCCTGTTTTCTCTATTGATCTGTGATCAGGTTTTCAAGGCTTATCCACTGTGCCAACTTATAACTAAATCGGGGGGGGGGGGGGGGGGGGGGGGGGGAGTGCGATGGGGCAGTTGGGCAGTTCCCTTGTAAGATGGAGTAAAGAAAGAAGTAGCTACTGTGAAGAAATTCTGAGGCTCAGAAATTAACATAAATTGAAGACAGGTAAATGGCAAGAACCAAGGCCATGTTGCAGCACTAATTCCTATCTGCGGAGTTCTGAGGAACTGGTGTCTGGGGTAAGAATCCAGTAAAAGCACGTGTGCTGAAACACATTCTTAGGTCACGACCATCATGATTCAAGGCATTCTCTGCAACAGGATATTGTATGTTGCCAGTATATATCCTTAGCTATTCTTATTCATCCTAACTGATAATTTGGTGGTAGTCATGTCAATCTAAAAGGCCAAACAGTGTTTACATAACAACTGATATATGACTCGTCGCACGGGTGACTCTTACTTTGATAGAATATGTTTCGACACTTATAGGGCTGGTGTAGGTAGAGTTAGGAGTGAGGACTGTCACAGGGGTAGGAGCCATGGGATAGGAAGACGGTGCAGAAGAAGGAGCATCATGCCTGACGTAAATATGGTGGAGGTTGGGAAGGTGAAGGAAAGCTGTTCTGAATGTGGTGTATAAAATTTCAAGACAGAACGAATCTTTATTCAGGGCATGATTTTAGGTGGTCATAGCCTTGTCAAATTAGCTCAATTTGTTCCAGACCAGGGTAATACTGAGTGAAAAGTAGTTTGCTCTGAAGTTGTTCTATTGGGGGGGATCAGCAGTACCAGGACTCGATGTGACGGCCCAGGTAATCTGCTTTTGAACTAGACTGGTGGGGTACTCATGTCCAGTGAAAACTGAGGTGACAGTAGTGGTGTAATGCTCTGGGGTCTGCATCCAAACAAATATGTCCGCCTCCAACCCAAGACGCTTGACAAGGAAAGAATGACAAAATGTAAGTACTGTTGTTTGTCAGTACGTTTGAAGTGGACGGAAGTGGCCTGCAATGAGGACGAGATCAATATCACGGAAAGTGGCATGGGATTTGGAATAGGACCATATAAAATTTATTTGGAGAAGGTGTTCAAACATTCCAGAAATTTTAACAGGTCAGCCTCACCATGAGTCCATATGGCAAAGATATCATCAACTTATCTAAACCAAACCAGGGGCTGAAGAGTTATGTATCCCAGGAAAGCTGCCGGCACATGATACAGGAAAATGTTAGCACAGGAAGTAGCCATCCTGGTTCCCACAGTTGTACCCCTTATCTGTTTGTATAACTGCTCCTCTAAGGTGAAGTAGTCGTCGGTAAGTTTAAAGTTGATTAAGGTGATCAGGGGACGTCATAGGCTTGGAATCACATGGGGCTGAGTGAGAAAATGTTCAGTGGCAAACAGACTATGTACATAGAGGATGTTAGTAAAGAGGGAGTTTTGGTTTAGGTACATTGATGACATCTTTGCCATATGTACTCATGGTGGGGATGGTTTGTTAAAATTCCTGGACTCTCTAAACACCTTCCCCAATTAAATTTCACACGGTCCTATTCCGAATCCCATGCCACTTTCCTCGATTTTGATACTGTCCTCACTCAAGACAGGCTACACACTTCTGTCCACATTAAACCTTCTAACAAACAACAGTACTTACAGTTTGACAGTTCCCATCCTTTCCTGTCAAACATTTCCTCCCACACAGCCTCGGCATTCAAGGCAAATATATTTGTTTGCAGACCCTTTAAGCCTAGTTCAAAATCAGATTTCCTGGGCCATCACATCCAGTCCTGGTATTGCTGACTCAAATGTCTCTGAGCACTATGGGATTTAACATCTGAGATCATCAGTCAGGTAGAACTTAGAACTACTTAAACCTAACTAATCTAGGGACATCACACCCATCCATGCCCGAGGCAGGATTTGAAACTGCAACCGTAGCAGTTGTGCGGCTCCAGACTGAAGAGCCTAGAACCACTTTTCCAGGTATTTCTCATCCCTCCAAAAAAACAACTTCGGAACACACAACTTGTCACTTAGTATTATCCTAGTTTGGTATGTATTTATCAATTTCTCCAACAACACCACAATTTCTAGAAAGTAGGCCCTCAAATGAGATCATTTCCGTCAGATTTTGTCCACTACACATAGAACACCTTTTCATCGCCCTCTCAATCTCTGTAATACACTTGTTAGAACCTATGTTTCTTCTCTAACCATCTCCCTATGCTTTGGCTCTTATGCCTATGAACATTACTGTTGCAAGACTTGTCTTACGTACCCTTCTACCACCACCTACACCAGCTCTGTAAATGGCATAACATATATTATCAAAGGGAGTAAAATGTGAAATGACGCATCTGCTGTTATGTTAACACTGTTTGGCATTTTAGATTGGCGTGACTACGACCACATTATCAGTTATTATGATGAATGTGTATCAGCAGAAGGTGTAAGCTGGCAACACACAATATTCTTTTGTATAGTATGCTCTACAACATGCCACTCGTGACCTCTGTGCCTGTTTCACCACATACACCATCTGTATTCTTCTCCTAGACACCAGTTTCTCAGAACTCCGAGGTGGGAACTAGAGCTGCAACATGTCTTTGGTTCTCACCAGCCACCTGGCCTTAATTCACATTAATTTCAGAGTCTCAGCATTTCTTCACAGTAACTACTCCTTCCTTTACTCTGTTTTAGTTTTATGCATCTTTCATTTTCTGCCTTGTCTATTTGTCACTTCCCCTTTTACATCTGTTACATGCAACACACTTTGATTTTCACTCTAATGAACTCCTGCACAATGTTTTATCAATAATCTCTGTATTGTATATTTAACTGGTTTCCACTGTAAATCTCCAGTTCACATTGATTATTTTCATTCATACAACAGAATAATGAGAGTTTCTCATGGTAATGCAAGGAATGCTGCTAACAGTAGTGAAGTTGTGTGTAAAGAGTCTTAAGTTCCAACTTCTAGTGTGAAAAGAAGCTTCATTGGTGAAAATCTTATCGTTCACACTATCTTTCTGATTATGTGCTTGGCCATGAAGACATTTCTAAAATAGCTAATTATGAGACAGATGTCTGAAAAATAGCTTTATACAGTTATGTCAGATAAATATTTTAATACATTGCAATAATGTGTATAAATGAACTGTGATACTTGATAACTATCGTATTTACACCAAATGTCTGTTCCCAACTGATGTAATGCACATACAGGTTAAAGACTGGCAGACAAAGTATACTGTTTTCTACTGTGAATAACATGATGCTATTGCCCCATACAGCAAAGAAAATGTTATAACTTTTATGTGCTCTGGTAAATAGATGGTCAGCACTACGTCATTGAAGACAATTAGAGAAACAAGAATGCTGAGAGGACATTTGAAAAGTCCAGCTACACAAAGCACAAAAGCTAGAAGAATAAACACAGGTGAGTTGTCTATACCTAGATCAAAATTATAAAGTGATTGACACACTATCACGGGAGAGGTGCAAAGTTGTCCATTCACATTTGTCATCGAACACATAAAATGGCTGCTGCACAACAGCTGGGCATATCTGTACTGGTATCATTCACATTGTGTGTGTTACCGTGCAGCCCTAGTTTGTTTAGCAGGGTGGCAATAATCTAATTAGTTTCTGGTACACTTTCGCAACTTGTTTAGGACATTCTGTAACAAAAATAAATAAGCCACGTAAGGAAACAATGCAACCATGAAAATGAATCCTAACTGTTACGTTATTGGCCACAAGTGTCATCAGCATTTGACTTTGGCAACTGACATGTGATGCAGCAGAATGATGACAATGGTGAACAGAATAGAGGCATGAACAAATTTGGTCTCTGGTTGGCTGTTGCTATGGCAACTGTCCTGTAAACAACTGTCAATCACCTCGTCATTCCGATTCAGGTGCTGTGAATTAGGAAGACCTTCCTACAGTACAAGACTCGATTAAACTAGTGACAAAACTTCAAAACACCACTTCCCAAAAATATACTTTTCTGCCACACAAGGAACATTTTCCAGTTAACTATTTGAGACAAAGAACCAAAATTTTCAGTATTCATCCAGCTTACCAATTTCCAAATCTTATTATACAACATCACATGTACAGGAAGGTCAGTTAGAGTGCTGTGGTCAGGGCACTATTATCGATTTTGAATGACTGTCGACTGATTTTGAGCTCATATTCTGGTTACATTGCACTATGAAGATCAACGTGTTGTACCTTGCCAGAATCTTAGAAATGTCTACTTTTATTTAGTGTACAAATATTACATTTTAGTTGAAAGTGCTGCTATATGTGCAGAAATATTTATGAGAAAGTGTGGTTCTTTAAGCATTTAGTGGTAAACATCATCTTTGAAGGATTGTAAAAGTCAGTCCCTAATTAGGAGAAAAATTTCCTTTTCACAATTCCCAGATACAACATCGTTACGTTTGCAGGAGGATTTTTGTTATTTTCTGATTAATATTCAATCACTATAATGTCAAACATAAGATGCTCAAACTGAATTTACTGTTGTAGGTACTGGGCAGAGAAAGCACGAGTTTAAAATTGAAATGTGTGCTGGTTGCATTGAATATAATTATTAACGAATACTCCTTATGTTTGTCAGGTAAGAGTTTGTAAAGTAATTGCATTAGCAGCTGCAATACATGCAAGGCTTCGGTAGAGCACAGTTGTCAAATCAGCATACTACCACTGTCGTAATGCAAGGTAAGCACATTTTCACCGGCAAAGAATGCAAGCTCCATAGTCGCACTTCCACACAGCATTGCGCATTCAGTTGTTGTGAGCGGAGGGCAATAACATGTTAAACAGCATGTAGATGCTTGACATACAACCAGCTGTCAATATGTGAACAATGAAATGTAATGTACATTTTAACAGTAAGTGAAAAACTTATCAGATGGATACATTTTGCAAGAAATAATGATGAATAATGGGCAATCTATCTTAACCAGTTTCACTCCTGCTGCTATTGCACCTGTCTACTTGGCTCAGCAGCAGTTCTATTTCTGTTTCAATACAGTGGGCTTTTTGTGCCCAACTGTTTTGAAGTTTGTGTACATAACTCAATTCCTCCAAACTCTCTTGAGAACACACTCCAAAGTAAAGCAAAGCAAGTGTAAAGTATCAGTTATCTTAAAATTTTTGTCCTTTCCTACCATGTTCTTGTCAAATGTCCAAGTAAATTCAATGGTGCCAAATTTTCAATGTGCCATTGGCAATCACAGATGTTTAATTTCCTTGACCACAATACATATTCCAAAATCTATTCTTGTGAGCTGAAGCACAGTCAGGCAAGTTCCAGTAGGACAGCTTTAGTAAGTTCCTCTTACGACGTCGCATTATACGAAAGCTCTGCATTATTGCTTTCCATTCGTTGAATGGCGGAATCCTTTGTGGTACTGGATTTATCAACATCATGTGATATAGAGCTTGATTTAAAACAATTTCAGATCTTGTTAGGTAATTTTTCAAATGCTCCTAAACGCCTCTTCATAGTGTCTGGAATTCATACTCAAAGATACTCTGTACATCCTTTATGCCCAATTAAACACAATCCAACATTTTGGTCAAATCCATCTTCATTCCCATTGTGGTACATCATAATCCTTTTTGTAGAACTCCAGAATCCAAAGGTGCTTTGAATTCCTCCTTTCCAGCCATTCCACTTATTCACACTTTCTCTGGAATTATCATTTATGTTTTTTGACACAAAGTGTTTCTTATTTCTGCCATCCTAATTTTCTGGAATCATTTACTCCACACCAACTCCCATCAGTGTAATAAATAGTCCACCCAGTGTTTCACAATTGTCTTATTTACCCCACAAGAATTCCTTCTCTTTTCCCTGCTACTCTGTTATTTTCCATCAGCACAGGTATTTTTTGAACTACTTATATCTGAAGCCCAATTTTAGATTAGCACGTTAAAGGGTTGTTTCACTCATTTCATGAAAACCTTCCACTTCTGTTTTCAACTTTTCCAATACAGATGCTAACATTTCTCCACTTAGAAGTTGTGGATTTTCCTTCTTATTACTCGTCCTGTAAACTTTCCACTGCCAACTTCTGTTGCCTGCCATAACTCCTTTTTGACAATATAAGACGTGCAGTTTTCCTCTATTATCTCGAAATCTGCTTCATTCACTTTCTTTCTTCGTCTACAAAATATGACAGTACACACGTGATGCATTATGACAGTGAAAGGAACCTGTGACCACTTGAGACAGTGCCTCAAGTCCCTCCAAAAAATAACAGCGCACATATACAAATGTAAATCCACCTGATGACGGTGGTTTAAACCTTTGAAACAGGTGGTGTAGACAGGTTAAGTGGGTTAAGTGACTGGTAACAATAAACTTGTTCTTTCATTTGAAGCCAATTACAGTTACGGTAAAGCTTAACCTAAAATGTTCACATTTAAAGCCATCTACTATCATTGCATTTAAGGTCATCTACTTACATAACACCACGACACTCTCAAGTTCTGAACACTGGCGTTGACATGGAACTGCCCGTGCCTAGTTCTTCTTATGCTTTGAAGTAAGTATGCACACAGATCACCACACACTTTCCACAACTATGTAAAAGACACACGTTTTCACACTAGTGCAAGGCAACTAACTGTGTTATGATGATTGCCTCACAAGTACACAACAATTAATGGGAGCAAGATTGTTCCCCTTCTGATGGGAAGCCCCAATGTAAACATTGCAACAATGAACAAAGAATTGGAAATACTGTTCTGAGGTCTGGCAACATAGCATAAGCAAGCATGCACCGCATAAGACAAATCAGCCAACTAATTAAAGATGTGATACTAGCGTTTTATGTAGATTGATAGACATAAAAATAAAACAGCCGTTAAAGGCGACAACAGAGCTTGCATTTACACTGTGTGTTGCTGATATGCATCAGCATTTAGCATACTGTGGTAATTTACATCAACCACAATTACTATGAAATAGCTAAATGGAAAGTGAATAAAGTTCACCTGTGAATAGGGTATGAGTGTATCTTTAAACTACAAATAGGAAATTTTTCTCTCCAAATTACAGCCTGATTTCTATGAGTCCTCAAAGCCGACACTCACCAAAAATGCGTGAAAAATCACACCTTCCTTTAAATATTACTGCACATATTGTTCTCTTCTCAACTGAAGTATCATATTCATGTATAAAATAAAAGTAAACATTTTTATGAGTCCAGCAAGCTGACAGTCTGATGTTTGTCATGTGATGTAATCAGAATATGAGCTCAAATTCAGGTGTCAGTCATTATGAAAAGGGTAATAGACAAACACTGGCGGTCCCAGGCTCAGTCCCGTAAAGGGGCAGGAATTTTTCCTTCTTTTGATCCCTTCAGGACATTGCCAGGGCCACACAGCCTGCTGTCACGTAAGTATTCAGGATCTTTCCTGGGGCAAATATACCACCACTCTCCCCCTCCTAGAGCCACAGCAAAGAAATACTGTACTCTGCCTGCAGATAGGCCAATAGCCCCATCAAGAGCCTGAACCACAAATGTTCCCTGTTTTTATCATAAATGCAGTGTTCACTGTGAATCCTAAAATAAATTTAAATTTCACTATTTTTGATGGTGTTAGGACAGCAACCAGCCACAAATTTACTTTCAGTTCCGTTATTCAAAGGGCACCATTACTGGTTTCAAATTGTTGTGATTCATCCTCAAATGGTTTACACACTTTCTTTGACATGTGTGTCTTTTACAGATTAATTTTCCTAAAATATAAATAATACATAATTATAAACACAACACACACAGATGGTTGCGTTACAGATTTTCATTGCATGTGACTTACGTAAGCCACATGCACATAAGTCACTTGCAACGAAAATCAGTGTCCTTTGAATAAAGGAACTGAAAGTAAATTTGTGGCTGGTTGCTGTCCTAACACCATCAACATTTGTCTTCAAACAACAGCCACGGTCTCCATCATGTCATCATATAACAAAATTGCATTAAATGTTACTGACATAATAAATTCCTTACAGTTGTATTCTTATATTAGCACGTTTACAAAGGAGTGTCAATTTACAGATCAGAATTCACAGAGGTATGACAAAGCCAATGACATTGTAGGCAACATTTCTAAAAACAGATTAGCTGCCATGAAAAATTATTAAGACTCAAGGATCTGCAATTAAAATTGTATGTGGTTAAAAATAAATAACCAGTTGCAATACTGTATTGCTGGTAGCATTCCATTCTTACAACACTGGGGTTACCATCAAATTTCACAAAAAGGGGAAAGGAAGGTTGGTTGGAGTTTAACATCCCATACTTCAGAAAAAAAATTTTAATGCATTTTTTAAAAAAAACAGAAAAAAACTATAGTTAATCAATGTCATAATACAAAATACACCAAGAGGAAATGAGCCCACTGTAAGGCACAAACAGTGTTCTGTAGGAGAAGTTCTGCAATTTTAACTTTTACAGTACACTTTCCATAGCTGCAAGGACTGAATTACCTGTGGTGCCAGACCCCGAACCTGTGGATGACTCTTGCAGCCTTTTGTTCTCTGGCAAGCCTTTCACCTCCAAAAGTTCTGCAGCCTGTTTAATCAAGGATACAATTATTAATTACTGTTTCTTTGGTCTTGAGGGTAGAAGCAGAAAATAGGCAAAGAAGAAACAGTGTGAAACAGATGTGGGAAATCACTTTGTAACAAACAACAGATTCCTTGAGAAGTAATAGAAACATTTTTTTTCTTTAAAATATATTGTAGAGACACTACATGATGTTTTATATATACATTTCTTAAGGGATAACAACAATTATTCATCTTAATTAATTTTAAATACCAGTTCACACAAAATCATATGTCATTAATTTGGGTTCAAATTGCAGATAAAACCTAATAAATGAGTGTGCTCATGGGATATATATATATATATATATAAACCCTCAACAGTTACATATAAAATACACAGAAGCGCCAAAGAAAGCAGTACATACATGTGTATTCAAATACAGAGAGATGTAAACAGGCAGAATATGGTGCTGTGGTCGGCAACCATTCGTGTCCACTGTGCATTCCGACAGACTTGGACAATTCCAGCAGGACAATGTGACAACCCACACATCCAGAATTACTACAGCAGTTCCAGGAACTCTCTTCTGAGTTTAAACACTTCCACTGTCCACCAGACTCCCAAGACACGAACAATATTGAACATATCTGGGATGCACTGCAACGCACTGTTCAGAAGAGACCTCCACCCCCTCTCACTCTTACAGAATCGTGGACAGCCCTGCAAGATTCATGGTGTCAGTTACACATCAGTCTAGTCCACGCCACATCGTGTTGTGGCCCTTCTGCGTGGCTCACAGGGGTCCTACATGACAATAGGTAGGTGTACCAGTTTCTTTCGCACAGTAGTTTTAGAGTTTGTTTCACAACCTAAGAGGATGGGAAATAGGAAAAGATGGCGGTGTTAGGAAAATGTGATAAATCATTTACAAACTTTTCACAGAAAATACAAGAGGGGCAGGGTGTTCACAAGAAAATCAGACAGTATAATGTAATATGTAATTCATTAAGAGACTGTTGAATAGCTGTATTAGTGGGTACACATTCAACAGTTTAAAGAGCAGAAGCTGGGAAACTAAGTGCACAAGAAATGTAGATATGTCACAGTGTCTGTTATCTTCAGTCCAAGGACTGGTCTGATACAGATCTCAACATAGTCCATCACGTACAAGCCTCTTCTTCATCTGTATCTATATAAATACTCCACAAACCACTGCACGGTGCATGGCGAAGAGTACCCTGCGCCACTAATAATCATTTCCTTTTCTGTTCCACTCGCAAATACGGCGAGGAAGAAACAACTGTATATTTGCCCCTGTAGGAGCTCTAATCTCTCTCGTCTTACCTTCATTCTTCTTATGCAAAATATATGTCAGTGGCAGTATAATTGCTCTGTAGTCAGCCTTAAATGCCAGTTCCCTAAATTTTCTCAATATTGCTCGTCAAAAAGATCATAATAATCTCTCCACATTTTCCCCAATCGAGTTGCCAAAGCATATTGACAATATTTGCAACTTTGTTTGAACCTACCGGTAACAAATCTAAAGGCTCGCCTCTGAAATGTTTCAATGCCTTTCACTTGACCTGGTGCAAATCTGGAGCATTCTAGCAGTACTCGACAGTGGGTCGTGCTAGTGTCCTACGTGCAGTCTCGTTTAGAAATGAACCACACTTTCCTACATTTCTCCTAATAAACTAAAGTTGACCATTCAACTTCCCTACTAAAGTCCTTAGGTGCTCATTCTGTATCAGATGGCTTTGCAACATTACAGCTAGATATTTAATCAATGAGACTGTGTCAAGCAGCACACCGCTAATCCTGAAACCAAATATTATGACTGTTTTTCTTACTCATCGGCAGTAACTTACATGTTTCCACATTTATAGCTACCTGCCATTCATCAAAAACCAGAAATGTTGTAATGGGAACATAGGTGACATCTGTATATAAGAGGTGTAAAAGAGCAGACTCACAAAATTACAGACTAATATCCTTGACATCAGTTTGTTGCAGAATCCTTCAACATATTCACAGTTTGGATACAATGAATATTCTTAAGGGGGTCACTCAACACCTTCCTACGCACCACAGCATCATCAGCAAACAGCTGCAGCCAGCTGCTTACTCTATTTGCCCGATCATTTATGTATACAGAAAATAATAGTGGTTCCATTACATCTCCACCCCTCCCAGACACTCCTGAAGAAACCCTCATCTCAGACGATCACTTACTGTCTAAGACAATATACCAAATTCTGTTGCTTAAGAAGTTACCAAGCCACTCATGTACCTGGGAACCTATTCTGTATGTTTGTAGCTTCATTAATAGTTGGCAGTGTGGCACTCTGTCAAATGCTTTATGGAAACATACGAATACAGAATCTGCCTATTACCTTTCATCCATAATTCACAGGATATTATGGGAGGAAAGGGCAAGCTGAGTTTCACATGAGAGAAGCTTTCTAAAAATGTTTTGATTTGTGGACAGAAGCTTTTTCCCCCCTTAAGAAAATTTATTGTATTCGAACTGTGAATATGTTGAAGGATTCTGCAACAAACTGATGTCAAGGATATTAGTCTGTAATTTTGTGAGTCCGCTCTTTTACACCTCATATACAGATGTCTCCTGTGTTCCCATTATAACATACCAGATGTGTTTCCTGGTGGAGAATTCAGTTTAGTTGTTGCCTTGTCATCAAATGTTTGTGGTTCCCATTCAAAAGCCACTTCCTTTTGGTTGCTAATACAGTAATTGTCCAGTATCAACTTTCATTATAGATCCCTTCCATACACTTCGCTCTTGCGAACTGGCATTAAACTGCAACACAGACACAAATTTGAACACAGTTCACCCGTGTTGCAGTGCAACAACATGACCATCAATCTGTTCAGTCACACACACACACACACACACACACACACACACACACACACACACACACTTACCTCCATTACCAAATCTACTATTCACTGATGCATTAGGATGTGTCAACTGTCAAAGTGAATGAAAAGATAAATTTGAGACAGGTGAATTTCTATCATAATTCAATATTATCTCGATCTTGAGCCCAGGAGATCCCATAAAAAACTAACAATTATCTGAAGTTATCAGGATTTTACTGCCCCTCTAGAGCCATATGATACACCACTGAACAATGAAACAAAACAACATTGTTATGAAATGCCTTAGATCCCTGCATCCTTATCCTTACTGCTCCATCTGTTAATATCCAGTTCCATTGCAACATATCCTATGTAAAGACTTCAACTATTAATCAATTTATTCCAGCAGCTGTTAACACTAACTGCTGATAAGGTTACATCTGCTACAAGGCTTCAGGAGTCAAATGTGAGGCTTGCTCATAAAGGATGACAGTATGAAACGGGCTTCACAAACCAAACATTATGTGGAAAATGGCTTCTGGAGTATTGATAATGCTAGTATCTTAACACCATCTTATCAAAAGTTATCAGAACATCTATTACCAGATATTAAAAAGGAGTGTGCCTACATCTATGTGATGACTCTGCTATTCTCAGTAAAGTACCTGGCAGAGGATTCAATGATCCACCTTTAAGCTGTCTTTCCACCATTCCACTGTAAAATTGTGCACAGGAAAAACTAGAACTTTAAATTTTCTGTGCAAAGTCTAATTCCTCTTATTTTATCGTGATGATCATTTCTCCCTATGTAGGTGGGTTCCAACAATGTTTTCACAATCGGAGGAGAAAAATGGAGTTTGAAAATTCATCACAAGGAAAAACGCCTCTGCTTTAATGATTGGCTCTCCAATTCACATATCATGTCTGTAGCACTATCTCCCCTATTTTGCATTAATACAAAACAAGCTGCCCTTCTTTGAACTTTTTCAAAGTCATCCATCAGTCCCACCTCATGTGAATAAACACTGCACAGCAATATTAGGGTGGACAAGCTTGGTGTAAGCAGTCTCTTTAGTAGACCTGTTGCACCTTCTAAATTTCTGCCAATGAATTGCAGTTTATGGTTTTCTCTACCCACATAGTTATCTATGTGATCATTCCAATTTAAGTTATTTGTAATTGTAATCCATAAGTATTTAGTTGAATTTACAGCCTTCAGATTTGTATTACTTATTGCTTAATTGAACCTTAGCAGATTTCTTTTAGTACCCATGTGAATAACTTCACACTTTTCTTTATTCAAGGTCAATTTCCACTTTTTGCACCACAAAGATACCTTATGTAAATCATTTTGCAATTCGTTTTGGTCATCTGATGACTTTACAAGATGGTAAATGACACAGCATCATTTGCAAACAATCTAAGATAACTACTAAAATTGTCTCCTATGTCATTCATATAGATTGGGGACAATAGTGGGCCTATAAGACTTCCTCTGGGAACACCTGATATTACTTCTGTTTTACTCAATGACTTTCCATCCATTACTATGAACTGTGACCTTTCTGGCAGGAAATCATGAATCTAGTCACACAACTAATTCAATATTCCATATGCACACAGTTTCGTTAGAAAACGCTTGTGAGGAATGGTGTCAAAAGCCTTCTGGTAAACTAAAAATATGGAATCAATTTGACACCCCCTGCCAATAGCAGTCATTACTTCATGATTATAAAGAGCTAGTTTTGTTTCACAGGAATGATATATTCTGAACCCATGCTGACTGTGTCAATAAACCATTTTCTTTGAGGTACTTCATAATGTTTGAACACAGTATATGTTGCAGAACCATACTGCAAATCGACGTTAGTGATATGGGACTATAATTCAGCGGATTAGTCCTACTTCCCTTTTTGGATATTGGCGTGACTTGAGCAATTTCCCAGTCTTTAACAATGGATCTTTCTGTGAGTGAGCAGTTGCATATAATTGCTAAATATGGAGCTATTGTATCAGCATATTCTGAAAGGGACCTTAAGTGATTTAAGCTGCTTTGCTGGACCAAGTATATCTACTTCTATGTTTCTCATCTTGGCAATTGTGGTGGATTGGAATGCAGGAATATTCACTTCATCATCTTTGGTGAAGGAGTTTTGGAAAACTGTGTTTAACAATTCTGCTTTAGTGGCACCATCATCAGTGACTTCACTACTGTTATCGCACAGTGAAGGTATTGGTTGCGTCTTTCCACTTGTATGCTTTGTGTATGACCACAATCTCTTTGGGTTTTCTGCCGGATTATGAGACAGAGTTTTGTTGGGGAAATTATTAAAAGTATATCACATTGAAGTGCGTGCTGTATTTCGAACTTCGCAAAATGTTGCCAATTTTGGGGATTTTGTGTTCTTTTAAATTTGGCATGCTTTTTTTCGTTGCTTCTGCAACAGCAGTCTGAGCCATTTCATGTACCATGTGGGATCAGTACTACCACTTATTAATTTATGTGGCATATACACCTCCATTGATGTTGATATTATCTCTTTGAAATCATTCCACATCTTAAGAGCATTTTGATCAACTTTTTTAAATAGCTATACTTTGTGTTTCTTTTTTATGGTTGTAGGTGTTTCAGTATTTAGCCCTGCAGCAACTGCCTAGTGGTCACTTTTTGATGGCTTTAGCTCACCTGCAGGCACTTCAAATGATGTGTCTGAATGTCTGGAAGAATGGTGATCCAGAGAAGGTAGGGATGCTGGGGACTGGAGCCAAGTTGACATTCTGACTCAGCCCAAAAGTGTTCCACTGGGTTCAAGCTGGGACACTGGGCTGGCCAGTTCATATCAGGAATGTATCTGTCCACAAACCATTGCCTCACAGATGCTCTTTTATCACAAGGTGCACTCTCTCTCGATGACACAATTGATCGACAACCTCAATCTGTTCCCTCACTATACACAATATACAATGATGTTAAATCTGTTCGTACCCTACCAACACTTAGTGTATCTTTAACATGATAAGGTGACCACACCATAACTGTGGCAGACACCCTCATACCACAATATAACCTCCTCTGTACATCACTGTTCGTACTATGTACAATGGTGGGAAATGTTCTCTGGCCATTCACATCATCCGAACCCTTTCCATTCCATTGCCACAGGGTATAGTGTGATCATGACTCCAAATCACTTGCTTTGAGTCATCCACTGTCCAGTGGTGTCACTATTTACACTATCTCCTGTGTCTCTTAGCTGTGTATGGTTTATGAGGAGCTGTTCCACCACTGTACCCAGTCTTTTTCACTCCTTACATCAGTTATTGTGCTAACAGGATTCTCCCTCCAGCAGAGGGAAGAGAGCGTGTTTTACAGGCTGTGCAGACAGGTGTTCCAGCAGTTACCAACCAGCAACAGCAGGGAAAAGAGAACATGAAGGAGTGAATAACCCATTGCTGGAGTACAAACTGAGTTTTGTATTGAGTGATTGATTGATTTATTGCTTATGTTTTGTCAGCATACTTTTGTTCAGTAAATTTAACACTTAATTTTTCTGCTTCTCATCGTGGAAGCGTTATGTATGTGAAAGACTGCATTTAATGATTTTTCAATCACTTTCGTTTCTGTAAGTATAAAACAATGTTTCATACACAACTGTTTGAAGAATGCATTTTGTGCACAGTTTGTAGTGATGCATAATTATCAAACTGTAAGACTGACAGTATTTGTATTGACGTTCAATAAACAATTTCTACCGAGAGAGAATAGTTAGGACTGCTGGTAGCTCTTTGGATCTGACAAGTGATTACTTCCACTGATTTCTTTTGATTTTTTTACAACCATCCTCTGCAGAGCTCAGCAATTCCTGTCAGTCAGTGCACAAGGCCTGCCCAGTCTCTGTTTAACTGTGAAAGTTCCTTCACATACCAATTTCACAGCTCGGCAAGGGTCGAAATGTCCCCGATTGATTTTGTACTCGGGTAACATCCGATGACTAGTCACTGAACCCTCCTGATAGACCTGGTCTGCTGTTACTGCTGCACTACTGACAACATAATACTCATCACCACCTTTACACTGAGGGGCCCACTTTTCATGACATCTAGTGTATGGTTCCACATTACACAGAGGGGTCTGCCAGTATCTTCCGCACCATGAACTTGTCTAGCATATGTTCCTAAATTTTTTGAAATGGTGCATCTTACCGTAGTCATGTTGGCAAAATGAGAAGCCCTCCTTTTATTCAGTATTCCATCACTGACCGATATGATCTGACAATACTGTTAGAGGAAGAAAGTTAAGTCCTTTGAAGGGGAGGAAGAAATGAAATGAAACTTTGTAGGAGGAAAGGGTGTGCGATGATCTTTCCACGATTATAACAATATGTGATACTATTTCAGTGATTACAATACTGAGAGACACATTTTCAAAGACTTTTCCATTGCGGTATTTAACTCTCTCAGGCATAGATGCACACACTGATTTTGTTAGGAAAGTTTTTAGTGATTTGAGAATTTCTGTGCAAATTCTAGAACCACTCAGCCTTCCACCATCTTGAGCACACGATATTTTAGATGTGAGTGGGAGAAAAGAACCTTATCTACTGCATGTCACCCGTCCATGTGAGCAGGTCTGAAGTTTGTCGTGAAAAGACCGTAGACATGGCGGTCAAACGACACCGATGAGTACTTGTCACTCGGTCCACTGAGGTCATAAAGAAAGTGATGAACTTCTGTGTTATTCTGTGCTGTTTTGTAACTGTAACAATTGTTAGTAACAAAAGAACAGTTGAGTTGAGGAAGACTTAAGTAACTCGTCACAGACCTGATAGAGGCAAGACGTGTTTATGATTTCTGTGGTTTTTAAACCAACTCTGTTGTAAATGTATCTTAAGTGTGTGTAATGTGAGATGACACAGGTGACTTACTAGAAGTCAAATATTTACGTGAGAAATGATAATTATGTCCTTTGTGGAAGATGAAATAATGAGAGTGAACTAAAAGTATTCTTTGAGTACCTACTTATTTCACGAGTAAAGAGAGTGTCTTATATGTCCCTTTAATTTAGCATTATTCTTCAGAGAACTAGTTTTCAGAGATTGACGTAGTTGGCTATCCGGAAAAGATTGGTTGCGCATACTAAGTAAGTTGACTCATTTAAAAGAAGTTGGAAGGTTGCAATACAACTTCACACATTCTTCTCATCAAAAACATTAGAAGTTGTCAAAGCCACAGTATCTTTTCCTGCTGCAAGCTCGCCCCAGTGTCTAACTTGCCCTCCATATTCTGTTTACTGTCACTGACATGAGGCTGTTGCACGAGTTGATCCCACACGTGTCCTACTGGGGACAGATACAGGGTTCTTGCTGGCTCCAGGAGTAACTCGACTTCATGTAGGAAGTACAGAGAGACATATGCCGCATGTGGATGAACACTGTCCTCTCGAAAACTCGGTCCACAATACTGTTGCATTAGGGGTTAACACGTACGAACACAGGATGTCCGTGACGTATGTTTGTCCCGTCAGATCTCCCTCAATAGCTATCAGTCATGACCTGAAACCATACCTGATGGCTCCTTACACTGTGAAGTTGGGAATTGTATGGCCGTACCTCTCCAAAATGCCAGAAGGAAAGGAATTCCCCCACCTCATCAATCACAGTTCTCGCCAACAGTCGTATCTAGAGTACTACAGAAGTACAATTTGTCGCCGAACACAGTTTGACACCATTAATTGACAGTCGATTACTGCTAGCAGCAATGCTCCAAAACTGGCCATTCACATTGCGGTGCTAATGGCACCCTAGGTGCAGGATGGTAATCCCCTAGTCTGGCTGCTGCTAGTCTCCAACCGATGTAGCAGGATGAAACAGAATGCTGCAGGGTGTCCAACACTTTCCTTGAATGGCAGGCCCAGGCACAACAGGGTTACTGTGCACCTTGTGTACTACACAGTGATCCTATCTCGTGGTTGGGTGTAATCAGCCGGAACCTTATTTACGAATACGCCTACTGTTACATTCCCACGCTGCCCATATACTGCTGTTCACATTTCTTATATATCCTACTGGGCCTCGTAACTACACTAAATGTTAACGACACAAGTGCACTTTGATGGCTTTTCTACCGCTCATAGAGAATTACAACTCTGATCACTGACATACCCGCCGATTGTGTGCACATGTAAAAGTTACATTGACATCCGACTGTCTAATGGATGATGTACCTTCACTCCTGATGTGTGCAATTTCAGAGGGTGCACATCAATACAGTTCACAGGCCTGCTTGTAGAGGCCATTGGGTCACTCCCTGGTGTGTTCTGGTGAGCTGCCAGAGAAACAGCATTATTTTAGTGACTGCACGCAAGTGCTCGACTTGTTCTTTTACATTGTATCACAGTTTCCAATCAAAGTGTTCAGTCCTATGTGCATCTCACATCTTGCACAACCTATACTTTACATGTTGCTCTATAAAGTAGTATGTTCCACATACTGTGTTTATTGTCACCGTAACAAACTTGGCTACAAATGAGGGTTATGCATTCTCCACGTGTTAGTGTCAGTGCTAAGTCACCTGACAAACATCTTGGTGGAAGAAATACTTAATTCCATTGCCAAGCACCCAGCTTTCATAGAACAACGGTTGGCTTTTACCACTGTTCTCAAATCAAGTGATGTCTTCGTGTTCGTGCAGAAATTGTCATTTAAGCTGTTTTGATAGACAGGAATTGGCTTCTTGTTAATCTGAAAAAAATAGTGTCACAACCTTCTCTGCCACTTGTTTCAATCCAACACAAATTAATGGTCTTGACAAAAACTCTTGCTTGTTTACCAACTGAGTCAAAAATTCAGTGTTGGTTGTTGAATAGGAGATTTAAGATATGGCTATCACAATTGATTATTTTCTGAATGAAATCATTAGAGAGCATTTTTAGTGGAACTTTGCACAAATTATGGGTCTGCCATGAACACAAATTGCATGCACCTTGCGCTGCCTGGCTTCGTAGATTATTTTACATTTGAATTCAGGATTTGTATCACAAGCCACAACAGGTTTTTCGACAGGAATATCTGTGGCATCTTGAGTGACATCTAATTTGCATATAGTTTGGAGCTGATGATTTCATTGATATGCATATCTGAATGTGAACAGTTTTCGACTTCCTGTTATGTGGTCGTCATTGTGGTCTTCAGTCCAAAGACTGGTTTCAAACAATTATCCATGTTAGTCTATCCTGTAAATGCCTCTTCATCTCTGCATAGCTACTGTGACCTATACTCATCTGAACATACATACTTATTCACACATTGATACATACTTGTTCACAATTTTGTCACCTTTGCACAGTTACAAAACTAATGATTTCTTGATGATACAGAATGTGTGTTATCAATATTTCCCCCATTTCAATTCAGTACCTCATCTGTTAACTGATGTACCCATCTAATCTTTAACATTATTCTACAGCATCACATTTAGAAAGCTCCTGCAGTATCTTATGCTTGTCCTAATTGCCTTTCATCCACATTTCACTTCCATACAAGGCAATACTAGACAAAAACCTTGACAACAGATTCCCTAAAACTTAAATGTGTATTAGATGTTAGCAAACGTGTCCTCTTCAGAAACTCTTTTCTTGCTATTGTCCAACTGCATTTTACAATCTCTACTTTTTTCCATACTAAAAGTATAGTGCTTAATTTCCTACTTAAAGTCCCTTAGAATCATCTACTTTAATGCATATAAGTCTACATATAATCTGACAGTGTGTGGTGGAGCATAATTCTGATATCACTATCTGATCCCAACCTTCCATGTTCAATTTGTGAATGGCATATAGGAAGAACAATTGTTGGTAAACAGCCACAATCGCTCTAATTTATCAAATATTCTCATTATGGTCATTTTGCGAGATGTATGTGGAAGGAAGTCATATGTTACTCAACTCTTCCCAGAATGCACACTTTCAGAATTTCTATAATAAATCTCTCTGTGACACAAAATACCTCTCTCAAAGTATGCCACTGGAGTTCGGCTGAGTACCTTTGTGACCCATTCATGTCATTTTAACAATCCTGTGACAAAAACACTGATAACAAGTACTCTAGAATTGGTTGAACAACTTCTTTTATGAATGAATTACATTTTCTTAAGATTCTTCCTAATAATCTCATTCAGACATTTGCCTTCCCTACTAATATGGTGCACATCTGTATCAAATGCCCTACTGAATCCAATGAACACACGATAAACCTGACTGGATTAGGCTCATGAGGTTAAAGGATCATTGCTCCACTTGTCCTATATGCATAAGAACAGGAATAGTCCTCAGAGAGGAAGAACATGGAAGACAAATTGTGATGAATCCAACTACAAATGAGGATCAATAAAATCAATATACAGAAGCAAGTAGAAGTGAGAGAAGGGTGGGAAGAAGTAAGGTGGGCGAGTTCCTTTGTCCAGAAAGCAGCTCGAGGCCCACGGGACACATTATGTGGTATGAGATGCACTTTTTCCATTTTCAGGCATTTCCTCATCCTTCATTACTACAAGAAACTAGCAATGCAGGCAAGTTGATAATATCACAGGAAAGATAACAGTAATGATGAGACATTAAAACAATGAGAAATGTAAAAGAAAAAGAAGGATAAAAAAGTGGGAACGGCAGAAGCGATGCCGGTCCACTGAGCAAAGGCAGCTATGATGGATCAGAGCAGACAAAGGGGCATCCCTCCAATCCCTCAAGCGATTGACGAGGCCAAAGCGCACTACCTCAGGAAGGAGTACATGATGCCTTCATGGAGTAAAATGTAAAATCAGATCTGCCAGTTGGGAGTTGTCTGCTAGCACCGATGTGTGCGTGTCCATAACTAAGATTCGATTTTAATGTGGCCAAATAAGGGCTGTCCAATAGGATGTGGGCCACCGTCAAATGGGCACCGTACTAACAGTGGGTGGATCCTCACTTTGCAGGATGTAGTCTTGGGTCATCCACTTGTGGCTAATGCAAAGTCGACAGATAACTGTCGATTTCCTGTGAGAAACATGAAGAGGCAACTGCTACTCAAATAGGCCACAACATTCCACGTTCCGAGCTTCCAGCAATTTACAGCATAGAGTCAACTGAAGATTCAATTTCAGTACCCTACCTCCAAAGTTGGCATCCTGGTAGCAACTTTATCAGCCATCAGCATTTTTGTTCCCTGGAATTCCAATGTGGCCTGGAACCCAGTCAAAGATGACCGACTGTTCAGATTGACGGAGATCGCGGATAGTCACAACCGACGAGTATTAAGGGTAGCACAGGTCTGTAGCCTGAATACTACTGAAGAAGTCACTGCCAGTTAAGAATATCTCATCAGTGTGCGGTGAATGTGACTGAGGGCTTGACTGATGGCCACCAATTCAGTAGTGAATACACTGCACCTGTCGAGCAGTGTGTGTATTTCACTGCATCTTGAATGTGTGTAGGTAAAACTGGTTCCTCAGTCGACCTTCAAGCCATCAATATATACCACTTCCAATGCATAAATGCATCAAGAACAGACAGAGGAAAACAAATGTATTCGAGAACGGGGTACACAGAATGGGGATGGATGCGAAAGGAACCTGTTGCAATTTGGACTCCACATTGGTGTTTCTGGTCCAGTATCTGCAGTGTTGAAGGCAATGCTGAGCCACATGCCAGACTTCTATAATCAAGATGGGATACGATCAGTGCTTTGTAAAGCCCCAAAAGTATAGCGACAGAAGCGCACGACCCGTGTCTCAGCAACTGAAAACCAGAAACCGTGGGTGCAAGCCCTGGACTGCAGCTTTCATAAGGCACACTGCAGTTGGCCTTTAGCAGTGCCCACAGTGGTGGAGTAATAGTAAAAACAAAAATCGTCCGCATGCAGCGAGCGTGATGCTGCGGACCCCACAACTGAAGGAAGGCCACCGACAGTCACTAGGAAAAAGGAGCACACTCACTACAGAGCCTCTCTCTTGTCTATGGGGGGGGGGGGGGGGGGTACTATGGGAAGCACTAGCTTGAATTTAGAAAGAATGATGTGACAAGACACTACAGACAAAAATCAGGTGCAGGCACTGGAGGCCAACTCGTGTAGGATAACAAGGATGTAATGATGCCGTGCAATGTCACTTAAGCCTTTTGCAGGTGGAAGAAGACAATGGTAAGGTTTTTATCTCAGGCGAAAGATGACTGGACAGCAGACTCTAGGCAATCCAGATTGCCTGCACTAGAATGGCCTAGGTGAAAACTGCCCTGAGATGGAACCAAAAAACACCAAGACTAGAGGTAATGACACTGCCTAAGGCTCAACCCAAGTTCAAGCAACTGGCAGGTAATATTAGTGAGACTAATTGGGTGATAGCTGTCCAACTAGAGGGACGATCCTACTTTCTTGCCACTCATTTGGGAGTGCACCCTTGCTCCAGATAAAATTGAAAAAGATTAGGATGTGACTTTGGCACTCCAGCAATATGTGTTTGAACATTTGGCTATGGGCACAGTTCGGCTCTATAACCGTGTCAGAGCAAAGGGTCAGGGGCCTGGGTATTGGGGAATTCCCACTCACTCAATGGAGCTTTATATCGATCCAGGTGGCATGTAGTTAAAAGGTAAGTGAATTCTATCCACCTACTGTTTAAGGACACTAAAGGTGGGCTGATAATTCTCAGATTCAGAGACATGAACGTGATGCAGGGCAAAATGTTTAGCATCAGCATGAAAGTCAGTGTAGACATCAGCATCAAGAAGATGTTGTTGTTGTGGTCTTCAGTCCTGAGTCTTGTTTGATGTCGCTATCCATGCAGCCCTATCCTGTGCAAGCTTCTTCATCTCCCAGGACTTACGGCAACCTACATCATTCTGAATCTGCTTAATGTATTCATCTCTTTTCTACCCTCCATGCTGCCCTCCAATGATAAATATGTGATCCCTTGATGCCTCATAACATGTCCTACCAACCGGTCCCTTCTTCTTGTCAAGTTGTGCCACGAACTCCTCCCCAATTCTATTCAATACCTCCTCATTAGTTATGTGATCTAGCCATCTAATCTTCAGCATTCTTCTATAGCACCACATTTTGAAAGCTTATATTCTCTTCTTGTCTAAACTATTTATCGTTTATGTTTCACTTCCATACATGGCTATACCCCATCTAAATACTTTCAGGAACAACTTCCTTACATCAATACTTGATGTTAACAAGCTTTCCTTGCATTGCCACTATTTTTTTATTTTTTATTTATTTATTTATTTATTTATTTATTTATTTATTTACTGTTCCATGGGACCACATTTAGGAGAAGTCTCCATCGTCATGGAATGAGTCAATACATGGAATTGTAACACGATTGTAGAAACAGACAGAATGTAATATAAGAAACATATTCAGTTGTAGATTGTACAAACAGATAAAATGAAATATAAGAAACAAATTCAGGTGACAAGTCGTTAGTTTAAATAAAGAAAATCAAGAATGTAACACCGGAATTTGCTTAAGTTTTTAGCTCTTCCAGGAGCTCCTCGACAGAATAGAAGGAGTGATCCATGAGGAAACTCTTTAGTTTAGACTTAAAAGTGTTTGGGCTACTGCTAAGATTTTTGAGTTCTTCTGGTAGCTTATTGAAAATGGATGCAGCAGGATACTGCACTCCTTTCTGCAAAAGAGTCAAGGAAGTGTATTCCACATGCAGATTTGATTTCTGCCTAGTATTAACTGAGTGAAAGCTGCTAACTCTTGGGAATAAGCTAATATTGCTAACAACAATCGACATTAAAGAAAATATATACTGTGAGGGCCATGTCAAAATTCCCAGACTATTGAATGGGGGTCGACAAGAGGTTTTCGAACTTACACCACACATATCTCGAACAGCCTGTTCTTGAGCCAAAAATACCCGTTTTGAAAAAGAAGAATTACTGCAAAAAAATAATACCAGATGACATAAACGTATGAAAATATGCAAAGTAGACTACTTTTCGTGTTGATATGTCACTTATTTCAGATACTGTTCTAATGGTAAATAAAGTGGCATTTAGTTTCTGAACAAGATCCTGAACATGGGCTTTCCACAACAACTTACTATTTATCCAAACGCCTAGGAACTTGAAATGTTCCATCTTGCTTATAATATGCCCATTCTGTCTGATTAAAATTTCAGTTCTTGTAGAATTGTGAGTTAGAAACTGTATAAAATGAGTCTTACTGTGATTTAGCATCAAATTATTTTCAACAGGCCACAAACTTATTTCATGAACTACATTATTTGATAATGTTTCAATATCACACAAAAGATCCTTCACTACAAAGCTGGTGTCATCAGCAAACAGCAATATTTTTGAATCACCTGTAATACTGGAAGGCATATCATTTACATAAATAAGGAACAGCAGTGGCCCCAGTACCGACCCTTGGGGAACGCCCCACTTAACAGTGCCCCATTGGGACTGAACATCACTACCACTCACAATATTGCGGAGAACTACCTTCTGCTTTCTGTTCTTAAAGTAAGAGGCGAACCAATTTTAAGCTACTCCCCTTACTCCATAATAGTCCAACTTCTGCAGTAATATTTTGTGGTCAACACAGTCAAAAGCCTTCGTTAAACCAAACAAAACACCTAACGTTCTCAACCTTTTATTTAATCCATCCAAAACCTCAAAGAGAAAAGATTATATAGCATTTTCATTTGTTAAGCCATTTCTAAAACCAAACACTACATTTGACAGCAAATTATGTGTATTTAAATGCTCCAGTAACCTTGTACATACAACCTTCTCGATAACTTTAGCAAACACTGATGGCATAGAAATATGTCTAATTGTCAATATTATCCCTGTCTCCCTTTTTATAAAGTGGCTTCAATACCGAGTACTTTAATCGGTTAGGAAACCGTCCACTCCTAAAGGAAAAGTTACAGATATGGCTAAATACTGGGCTAATATACATGGAACAATACTTCCGTATTCTGCTAGATATCCCGTCATATCCATGAGAGTTCTTGGTCTTTAGTGATTTAATTATTAACTCAATCTCCCTCTTGTCAGTATCATGGAGGAGCATTTCAGGTAACATTCTCGGAACACTTTTTTATGAGTGCTATATGATTCCCTGTTGGGACTAGGTTTCCATTTAGTACACCAGCTATATTCAGAAAGTGATTATTAAATACTGTACATATACACAACTTATCAGTAACACAACATTCCCACTACGTACTTTACGACTGACCATATGGTTTTAATTTTATCCTGAGACTTAGCTATTCTATCTGTATACCACATACTTTTTGCCTTCCTAATAACTTTTTTAAGCATTTTACAATACTGTTTGTAATGGGCTGCTGCATTTAGATTGTGGCTGTTTCTAACGTTTTGATATAATTGCCACTTTGTTCTACAAGATATTCTTATCCCTCTAGTCAGCCACCCAGGCTGCCTGATTGTGCTAGTACCCCGTTTTGAACATTCTAATGAAAAGTAACTTTCAAAGAGCATGAGAAAAGTCTTGAGAAAAGCATTATATTTATCGTCTACTACATCAGCGCTATAAACATCTTGCCACTCTTGTTCCTTGATGAGGTTTACAAATGTCTCTACAGCAACTGAATCTGCTTTCCTAAACAGATGATGACTATATTTAACACGTGATGCAGCACAAAAATCTTTTAGAGTTAAAATTTGTGCATCATGGTGTGAAAGGCCACTCACCTTTCTGCTAACAGAATGCCCTTCTAGTAATGACGAATGAACAAAAATGTTGTCTATGGTTGTTCTACTGTTCCCTTGCACTCTCGTTGGAAAGAATATGGTTTGCATAAGATTATATGGATTAAGGAGTTCTACCAGCATCCTTTCCCTTGCACAATCACTTATACAATTAATATTGAAGTCACCACATATAACTAACTTTTTGTATTTCCTATAAAGTGAACCAAGAACCTCCTCTAGCTTTAGCAAAAACGTTGTGAAGTCTGAGTCTGGGGATCTATAAAACAACAACAGTAGGAAGTTCAGCTCCACTAAATTTAACCAAACCTGCACAACATTCAAACATCTTTTCAGTGCAGTACTTTGAAACATCAATTGACTCAAATGGGATACATTTTATATCCTATCTACTTCGATCATCCTTAGTTATTTTGCTCCCCAAATAGCAAAACTCATTTACTACTTTAAGCATCTCATTTCCTAATCTAATACCCTCAGCATCACCTGACTTAATCTGACCACATTCCATTATCGTCATTTTGCTTTTGTTTATGTTCATCTAATATCCTCCTTTCAAGACACTGTCCACTCCATTCAACTGCTCTTCCAAGTCCTTTGCTGTCTGACAGAACTACAATGTCATCGGCAAAAACCAAAGTTTTTATTTCTTCTCCACAAATTTTAATACCTACTCCAAAGTTTTCTTTTGTTTCCTTTACTGCTTGCTCAATATACAGACTGAATAACATCGGGCACAGGCTACAACCCTGTCTCACTCCCTTTCCAACTGCTGCCTCCCTTTCATGCCCCTCGACTCTTATAACTGCCATCTGGTTTCTGTACAAATTGTAAATAGTCTTTCGTTCCCTGTATTTTAGCCCTACCTCCTTTAGAATTTGAGGAAGAGTGTTCCACTCAACATTGTCAAAAGTTTTCTCTAAGTCCACAAATCATAGGAATGTACGTTTGCCTTTCCTTAATCTTTCTTCTAAAATAAGTTGGAAGGTTAGTATTGCCTCAGGTGTTCCAACATTTCTACGGAATCCAAACTGATCTGCTTCTACCAGTTTTTCCATTCGTCTGTAAAGGATTCGTATTAGTATTTTGCAGCTCTGACTTATTAAACTGATTGTTCAGTAATTTTCACATCCGTCAACACCTGCCTTCTTTGGGATTGGAATTATTATATTCTTCTTGAAGTCGGAGGGTATTTCTCCTGTCTCATACACCTTGCTCACCAGACAGTAGAGTTTTGTCATGACTGGCTCTCCCAAGGCTGTCAGTAGTTCTAATGGAATGTTGTCTACTCATGGGGCCTTGTTTCGACTCAGGTCTTTCAGTGCTCTGTCAAACTCTTCACGCAGTATCATATGTCCCATTTCATCCTCATCTACATCCTCTTCCATTTCCATGATATTGTCCTCAAGTACATTGCCCTTGTATAGACCCTCTATATACTCCTTCCACCTTCCTGCTGTCCCTTCTTTGCTTAGAACTGGGTTTCCATCTGAGCTCTTGGTATTCATACAAGTGGCTCTCTTTTCTCCAAAGGTCTCTTTAATTTTCCTGTAGGCAGTCTCTATCTTACCCCTAGTGAGATAAGTCTCTACATCCTTACTTTGTCCTCCAGCCATCCCTGCTTAGCCATTTTGCACTTCCTGTCAATCTCATTTTTGAGGCGTGTGTATTCCTTCTTGCCTGGCCCACAGATCGTGGTCGTACGGTAGCATTCTCACTTCCCGTGCCCAGGTTCCCGGGTTCGATTCCTGGTGGGGTCAGGGATTTTCTCTGCCTCATGATGTCTGGGTGTTGTGTGATGTCCTTAGGTTTGTTAGGTTTAAGTAGTTCTAAGTTCTAGGGGACCGATGACCATAGATGTTAAAACCCATAGTGCTCAGAGCCATTTGAACTTTCTTGCCTGCTTCATTTACTGCATTTTTATATTTTCTCCTTCCATCAATTAAATTCAATATTTCTTCTGTTACCCAAGAATTTCTACTAGCCCTCATCTTTTTACCTATTGATCCTCTGCTGTCTTCACTACTTCATGCCTCAGAGCTACCCACTCTTTCTACTGTATTTGTTTCCCCCATTCCTGTCAATTGTTCCCTTATGCTCTCCCTGAAATCCTGTACAACCTCTGGTTTAGTCAGTTTATCCATGTCCCATCTCCTTAAATTCCCACCTTTTTCCTTTTTGCAGTTTCTTCAGTTGTAACCTACAATTCATAACCAATAGATTGTAGTCAGAGACCACATCTGCCCCTGGAAATGTCTTACAATTTAAAACCTGGTTCCTAAATCTGTCTTACCATTATATAAGCTATCTAATACCTTTTATTACCTCCAGAATTCAGGGAGGTATCAGATACCATTGTGGGAGATTGGCATCCACAGAGGCACTGAATCTTTGCCGAAACTTGAGAGCAAGGGTATGCTGTCAAATGGTAATAACATGCCATTCTTGTTTCTGTAATTTTATTAGGTGGCAGATCTGGACAAGGAGCAATTTGAAAGTGATAAGGTGCTCCATCAGTGGATGTCACTTATCACACTGGAGAGCCCATCTGCTATCTTTAATGGCTGTGTCCATTTGGTGGTCCACCGAAGTACTGCCTCCCAGTTTGGGAGGAGGGGCATCCAGAGGAACAGAGGCTTGGTAAGTTGGCTGCTGATATAACAGCTGCAGTCCTCCTCTGTACACCTGCTTCAACACCTCCATGGGGCAAGGTGCTAAGGGTGATGGAAGAAGTGAAGGTACCCCAGTCAGAACAGCTGAGAGCTTATCTCGATGGATGCCTGTGTGAATGAATCTGAGGGAGAGAAAGGATAGTCATGGAGTGGAATATCCAATGGATGGAAGAGAGAAGACCAGGGCAGCAAATGGAAATGTCAACAGCCAAATGCGAGAGATATTCCACACTGAAGGTGTCAGAGCACCAGTATTTAAGAGATAAGAATCAATCTCTGAAGAAGTTTTTGACAACTTTGCTGTGAGCAGTGGTCTCGGTTTCACCTCACAAATGATTATGAGCATTGAATACATCTAAAATTATGAAAGATGGATGGAGCTAAGAAATCAGTGCAGGCAACACATTCTGAAAGACTTCACCATTGCAAGGGAGATACACATTACATACAGTGAAACACTTTTTTTTTTTTTGTAGCTTTAGGGTGCACAACTACAATCGTCATTAGCGCCCTGACTAATTTAGGAATGTACCACGAGGCACAAGGTTAAAACAGCAACTAAAAGGGTCAACACTATAAAAGACGTATTAACAGGAATAGGGTTAAAAAACTACAGCATAGTCAAACGTCCTTAGACAGGTGGGTCAAGTTGATAAAACAAAGAACGCGAGCAGCAGCTCCTGGGTCATCCGCTAAAAATGGCATCCAGAGTACATGGCAGGCCAAGATCAAGACGCAGCGTAGTAAAATCCGGACAGGACGTTAAAATGTGGCGGACCGTCAGCAATTGCCCACATGGACAGAACGGCGCCGGCACTGCCGTCAGCAGATGGCGATGGCTGAACTGGCAGTGTCCAATTCTTAGCCGGGCCAAAACGACCTCCTCCCACCGAGAAGGACGTGAGGAGGACGTCCAAGCTACGGGAAGAGGTTTCAGGGCCCGAAGCTTGTTGTCCCTAAATGCAGCCCAATCGGCATGCCACAGTGATAAAATGTGCCGACAAATGACCGTGCTACAATCTGATGAAGGGACACAACAAGAAACCGTCCGAGGCTGGAGGACCGTAGCCTTGGCCGCGGCATCTGCAGCATTGTTCCCAGGGATACCGACATGGCCAGGAACCCACATAAAGCTAACTGGAGACCCATCGTCCACCAGCTGCTGAAGAGAGCGTTGGATCCGGTGCACGAAAGGCTGAACCGGATACGGATCACTGAGGCTCTGGATGGCGCTCAGAGAATTGGAGCAGATGACATGAGCAGAATGTCGGTGGCGGCAGACGTAAAGAACAGCCTGGTAGAGGGCATAGAGCTCAGCTGTGAAGACTGAACAATGGCCATGTAGCCGGTATTTGAAACTTTGTGCCCCGACAATGAAAGAACACTTGACCCTGTCATTGGTCTTAGAGCCATCTGTATAAATGAAAGTCATATTAATGAACTTCGAACAAAGTTCGACAAAACAGGAGTGGTATACTGAACCGGGGGTAACCTTTGGGAGTCAGTGGAGGTCAAGGTGAACGCGAACCGGAGCCTAGAGCCACGGTGGCGTGTGGCTCTCGCCCACTCTAAAGGTTGCCGGGAGTGAAAAATCAAGGTGTCGACGAAAGCTAACTCCAGGGGGTAGCAGGGCAGAGACATACAACCCGTATTGACGGTCGAGAGAGTCGTCAAAGGAGAAACGATATGATGGGTCGTCGGGCATTGACAATAGCCAATAGGCATAACGACAAAGCAGTATATCACGCCGGTAGGTGAGTGGCAATTCACCAGCTTCAGCATTAAGACTCTCAACGGGACTAGTATAAAACGCTCGGATCCCAAGCCGTAAACCCCGATGTTGTATGGAGTTGAGGCGGCGTAAGATGGACGGCCGTGCAGAGGAGTATACAAAGCACCCATAATCCAGCTTGGAGCACACGATCGACCGATATAGGCGAAGTAGGACAGTTCGATCCGCTCCCCACGATGTGCCACTGAGAACACGGAGGACATTTAGAGAACGGGTACAACTGGCAAGCAAATATGACTCATTTGGAGACCAGGTAAGTTTCCTGTCAAATGTTAGACCTAAAAATTTTGTTGTCTCCACGAATGGAAGAGCAACGGGGCCGAGTCGTAAGGACGGTGGGAGAAACACTTTGTAGCGCCAGAAGTTAATACAGACCGTTTTCTCGGCAGAAAAACGGAAGCCATTGGCGACACTCCAGGAGTAAAGACGGTCAAGAGAACGCTGAAGACAGCGCTCCAGGAAGCATGTACGCTGCGGGCTGCAATAGATGGCAAAATCGTCCACGAGAAGGGAGCCTGATACATCATCTGGGAGGCA
The DNA here is from genome assembly GCF_023897955.1 of Schistocerca gregaria. Taxonomy (NCBI): domain Eukaryota; kingdom Metazoa; phylum Arthropoda; class Insecta; order Orthoptera; family Acrididae; genus Schistocerca; species Schistocerca gregaria. The sequence goes on from NC_064925.1 coordinate 46,768,899, forward strand.
ATCCATTATTGGATTGATCGCTATGGCGAATAGAGCGACGCTCAAAACGGAGCCCTGTGGCACCCCATTCTTCTGGCGAAAGGTGTCTGACACGACAGAACCTACACGTACCTTGAACTGTCGATCCATTAAAAAGGAACGAATAAAAAGAGAGGCGACCGTGAAAGCCCCATGTATGCATGGTGCGGAGAATGCCCGCCCTCCAACAGGTGCGGTCGGGCACTTCCACAAGAAGTTATTCATAATGAAGGTCGACAAGGTAACCAGATGGTCAACAGCAGAGCGGCGCCTACGAAATACACATTGCATATTGGTAAGGAGGCGTCGAGATTCGAGCAGCCAAACCAACCAAGAGTTAACCATTCGCTCCATCACCTTACAGACACAGCTGGTAAGCGAGACGGGTCTATAACTGGAAGGCAAGTGCTTGTCCTTCCCCGGCTTAGGAATCGGTACAACAATAGACTCGCGCCAGCATGCGGGAACATGTCCCTCAATCCAAATGCGATTGTAAGTACGAAGAAGGAATCCTTTACCCGCAGGAGAAAGGTTATACAGCAACTGAATATGAATAGAATCAGGCCCCGGAGCGTACGACCGTGACCGGGCAAGTGCATTTTCGAGTTCCCGCATGGTGAATGGGGCGTTGTAGTTTTCACGATTCGAGGAGTGGTAATTAGATGGCCGAACTACCTCTGCCTGTTTTCGGGGAGGAAAGCAGGGGGTTAATGAGTGGAGCTCGAAACTTCTGCGAAAAAGCGGCCGAAGGTATTGGAGACATCCTCAGGGGCCACAAGGACGTCATTCGGGACCGTCAAGCCAGAAACTGGTGAATGGACCTTAGTGCCAGATAGCCGGCTCAGGCTACCCCAGACAACAGAAGGAGTAAAACTGTTGAAGGTGCTTGTGAAAGCAGTCCAGCTGGCTTTGTTGCTTTCTCTAAAAATACGACGACACTGCGCAAGTAATCGTTTATAATTGATACAATTCGCCACTGTAGAGTGGCGTTCAAAGGTGCGTAAGGCACGTCAACGAGCACGTAAGGCGTCTCTACATGCTGTGGTCCACCAGGGGACCGTTACGCGGCGTGGAGAAGAAGTAGTGTGAGGGATGAAATATTCAGAAACAGTGAGAATGACTTCTGTGAGGTGTGCGGTATGACTACCGCAGCTTGTGAAGGTTTTAGCCTTAAAGGTCACCCTGGAAGAGTAGAGCCCCCAGTTTGCTTTGGAGATGTTCGAACTAGTTGAGCACGGAGAGGGGGTATGTTGCAGGAGATGGATAACACATGGGAAGTGGTCACTCGAATATGTATCAGAAAGCGCATACCACTCAAACTCGCATGCAAGTTGGGTAGTACATACAGAGAGGTCTAAATGGGAATATATGAGAGAGATGTCTGAAAGGAAAGTAAGGGCGCCAGTATTGAGGCAGATAAGACTGCTAACAGGGAGCCCCTCGGACAGGATGCTGGAGAGCCCCAAAGAGGATGGTGAGCATTGAAGTCTACAGTTAACAAAAATGGTGCAGGTAGCTGAGCAATAATTTGCAGCAAGTCTGCCCTGGTAACAGCAGACGACGATGGAGTGTAAACGGTACAAATGGAAAATGTAAAACTGGGGAGAGTAATGCAGATGGTAACTGCCTGCAGGCCAGTGTGCAATGTGATGGGATCATAGTAGATATCATCCCGGACCAGCAACATAACCCCTCCATGAGCTGGAATACCTGCCACAGAGGGTAAGTCAAAACGCACAGAGGTGTAGTGTGCCAAGGCAATTTGATCGCATGGGCGTGTAGCTTCGTTTCCTGGAGGGCTACGATGAGCGGACGGTGCAGGCGGAGCAGCAATTTCAAGTCCTCTCGGTTTGAGCGAATGCTGCGAATATTCCAGTGAATAAGTGCCATCGTGTGAAGAAGAAGATGCAAGAAGGGGTCATCTTGAAGGCCGCTGAGGGCAGGAGGAGAAATGCCCCGTAGCGGGGAAGGAGAACTGTGCTTAGTATGAGCCTTCTTGGCAACCTGGTAGAAGACATGACAGATCCGGCTATGGCATCTATGCCCTTCTGGATGATGAAGGGGTTGACAGAGGAAAAATCCTTTACGTCCTCAGATCGAGAAACTACGAGGAACTGTGGGGCAAGCGGTAGTACTTTTGTCACTGGTGGCTGGTCAAGTTTTCGTTTGTGGGCAGAAATCGAGAGAGAAGAAGAGAAATCCATTGTGGAGGAATCCCCCATGATTGCTAGTGTCTCCGATGGCGCACTTCTTCCTTGTGGGGACCCTCTCAAAGGGCACTCCCACCTTAGGTGATTGTTCACACCTCAGGTCACACCTCCTGAGAAACGGAGGGGACAGGGACATCCGCAGAGCTCTACATCCCACCAGACGTCAGGATACACCGGAGAACGAGCAAGAAGAAGCAATCAAGATACTGGCATTTTTACCGTATGCCGGGCCTGTCTCTGCCAAGATTAGCAGAATACTAAGCAAACCTAACATCGAGAGTGTCTTCTGCCCACCTAGCAAAATCAGGGCTTTACTTGGAACAGTCAAAGATGACCTGGGCTTAAGGAAGCCTGGCATTTACAATATTCCTTGTGAATGCTGTATGTCCTACATTGGCCAAACGACTAGAATGGTGGAAATCAGATGTAAGGAACATCAGCGACATACCAGGCTAAGGCAGGCCACAAAATCAGCAGTAGCAGAACACTGCCTAGAATTGGAACATTCCATGGATTATGAGAACACCAAGGTCATGGTCCAGACCCCCAGGTTCTGGGATAGTGTCATCACTGAATCTATAGAGATAAAGATGGCACAAAACTTGATTAACTGGGAAGCAGGATACCAGCTAAGCACTGCATGGAACCCGGCATTTGAACTGCTGAAGCAATGCCGGAGAAAATATGTTTCCAACAACGAGCCTCAGACATCCGCACACTGCGGGCATGAACCAAGAAGGGAACACCAGGAAGCCTCAGCCGCAGTCGGAGACGGCCAGAGTGGGAGCGGACGGAATAGAGAACACCTAGAACGGCAGGATAGCGCAACTAGCGGGCGCGGACCGACAAGGGAACGGCAAACAGAACACCAGGCACCGGGCAGGCATAAATATGCGACCCGGTCCAGCAAGCAGCCAGTCTCAGGGAACACCTGATGAAGAAGTCAAGTAATGACGTCGAAATATCGTGTTTGGAAGATGCTGATATCCGGCAGAAAACCCGATTTCCACGAGATGCCATTAGATCATTCTAACATCCCTTGTAAGTGCACCCTTAGCTATCTACAGTTAGGAAGCAATGCTGCTTTTACTCAATATTGAGCCAAAAACTTTAGAACAGACAACAATCATCAGAGAAAACTGCTGAAAATTTGCACGGACACACAAAAGTAACAGTATGTTAATAAATGAGAATGTACCTTTCGTATCTTTCGTATCTTTCCCTGTACCATCAGGTATTTCAGTAATATTAAATTTAAATCTTCTGTATCTTTAAAGCAGTGAACTATATTCTTTTTTCTTTGGTTTGTATTGGACTGCCATACACTGAATCCGAAGCACCACCAGTGAATACCACACATACTCAAACAGCTTTATACATTTTGGGGTCTGCTGTGGCACCTGCAAATTGGCAGTGTGTATTGTTGAGCAGCATGGCATACAGGCATCAAATACGATGATTCGAGGCATTGCCAAATACGACATCCATTCTAGTGTCCAAGACAATGAGGAAAATCTGAATGGCAAACACTATATTGGAGATATTTTAGAACTCGACACATTGCAGGATGACACCCCACCTTTGTCTCCAAGAATATGCAAGTATTCTTCAAAACATGGTGTGCACCACTGCTTTCCTAGTCTGTACATTCATCTGAAAATAAAAAAGCAGTTTATCCATGGATATACTCGGTAGAATGTCTCCTTTTGGCCGTCCATACTAATATACGGTACATCGTCAGTCTGGCTCCACAACCATATTGCGAGGGTGGCTCATTACACAAGAGAAGATGAGGGATGAGCTCAATACGACTGACGCATAGACGTCATAAGACGGCGGATTCTTTCCGAGAAGAGTAGAAGGAAGAGTGCCGAACTTCAGTAGTCCACTTTATTGTGTGAAGTTTACAACTCATTCCACTTTTGGGCATAGAGAGATCTGACATATAACCACACATCCACACCTGAAATCGTGAAAGGGAACGGTGGGTAAATGTGTGCCTATCTAGCCAATGGTCAGCCAGTTCATTCGACGAGATGCCCTCATGACTTGGGACCCAGAAAAATACAACTGGGCTGGCAGCACAGCCGAGGGTATAGGAAAGGTCACGTATAGCAGAGACCAAAGGGTGATGACAGTGGCATCGATCTATACCCTGCTAGCTGCTCACCGAGTCGGTATGCATTAAAACATGGTGGTGGGAGGCCTGAGTAACGAAATGAAGGATCCTGTTAATGGCTGCAGCTCTGCTGTGAACCCACAACACGATCCTAGCAGTAAATGATGCTGTGTGGCAGCAGGAGATGAAAAGCGCATCCTGCCTTATCTAACATGTTGCAGTTTGTACAGAAATCGGGTGGCAGTTATGAGTCAACGGACGTGAAATGGAAGCACTGGTTGGGAAGGGAGTGAGATGGGGTTGTAGCCTATCCCTGATGTTATTCGATCTGTATATTGAGCGAGCAGCAAAGGAAACAAAAGAAAAATTCGGAGAAAACTGAGGTTCGCCGATGACATTGTAATTCTGTCAGAGATGGCAAAGGACTTTGAAGAGCAGTTGAACAAATTGGACCGTGTCTTGAAAGGATACAAGATGAACATCAACAAAAGCAAAATGAGGACAATGGAATGTAGTCGAATTAAGTCAGATGATGCTGCGGGAATTAGATTAGGAAATGAGTAGTAAAGGAGTTTTGCTATTTGGGGAGCAAAATAACTGATTGAAGCAGAGAAGATATAAAATGTAGACTGGCAATGGCAAGGAGAGCATTTCTGAAGAAGAGAAATATGTTAACATCAAGTATAGATTTAAGTGCCAGGAAGTTGTTTCTGAAAGTATTTGTATGGAGTGTAGCCATGTACGGAAATGAAAGACCTACGATAAATAGTTTAGACAAGAAGAGAATACAAGCTTTCGAAATGTGGTGCTACAGACGAAAGCTGAAGATTAAATGGAAAGATGACATAACTAATGAGGAGGTATTGAATAGGATTGGGGAGAAGAGGAGTTTGTGGCACAACTTGAGTAAAAGAAGGGATCAGTTGGTAGGACTTGTTCTGAGGCATCAAGGGATCACCAATTTAGTACTGGAGGGGGGCGTGGAGGGTAAAAATCGTAGAGGGAGATCGAGAGATGAATATACTACACAGATTCAGAAGAATGTAGGTTGCAGTAGGTACTGGGAGATGAAGCTTGCACAGTATAGTGTAGCATGGAGAGCTGCAGCAAACCGGTCTCTGGACAAGACCACAACAAAAACAAATCAGTGGCTGAGGCACCACCAAAGGGGTGATGTGGGAGGAAATACGTGGGGCACTTTCCTGTGAGTGGAGATGGGGGTCCTGAAAGAGGGAAGTCAGATGCATTGCTACTGGCAATCCCACCTTAGGGCACATATCAGGAGAGAGATCCCTCATTTGCAGAAAAGGTGGGATACACAGGACAATAAGGGAATCGTCACACAGCCGTTGCATAAGAAACTGGGAGTTGGCTCCATCATATTTGTAGATGGAGAGTCCGTGGTTCTGTGAGGAGAGTGAACAAAACTAGTGTTGAGTGCACTGACAGCCAGAAGTATCCCATATTGATGAAAGGGGTCAAATAGTTTCAGAGTGGAAGGAGCCACTACACAATAAATCTGACAACGATAATGTAGTCTGAACAAAGACAGAGCACAGTAAAGATGGGGTAGAGTAATATGGACTGCAGCCCAAGAAGTGTGGCCCAGAAGGCAGAGAGCATTCAACTTCTGCGCGAATGTATGGGGCAGCCACATTTTTTTTTTTTAAATCCAAAATAAGGCTCAAGAAACAGCACTGTGCTATAACATATAGGCACTGGTTGCCAAAATAAAAATCAACATCAGGTGTAATTGGGTCAATGGCAAAAATGCTTAACCTGCATTTTCGAGGGAGAAAACTGGAATCCACGGGAGAGGAACACACAGAAACCTGTCGAATGACACCTCGGAGCTGGCTTTTGGCAGATGCTACTGAGCAGGAGCTGCATAAGATGCAAAAATCATCAACATATGGTGCCAGGAAACCTGAGGCCCGACTGAGCTTATGAGTCCACTGGTGGTGATGAGGAATACTTAATACAGAACCCCGTGCAGTACTGTTCTCCTAGGTCTGAGGGATGTCGACTGAAGTGCCAAGTAAAATTCGCACGAGTCAGTAGGATAAAAACTCCTGGATAAAAATCAGAAGGCGGCCATGAAAGCCCCAGTTGTTGACTGTAACTTAAATGTGATGCCCATAACTTAAATGTGATGCCCCAAGCTGTGTCGTATGCCTTATATAGGTAAAACTAGACCCGCAACAATGTGTTGGCAGTTAGTAAAAGCCTGTCCGACTGCTTTTTCCAGTCTGAGTAAATGATCAGTTGTAGATTTTCCTTCCCAGAAGCCACTTTGATATTGGGACAAAAGGACCCCAGAATGAAGTACCCAACATAGTCAGAAGCTAACCATTCTCTCTAGCAGTTTACAAAATATGTCCGTTAGGATAATAAGCCGGTAGCTGTCGAGGGATGTCTGGTTCTTTCCAGCCTTAAGGACGTGGATAACTATGCTGTCTTGCCACTTTGAGGGGAAGGCACCCACGATTCAAATTTGGTTGAAGGCCCTGGGCAATGTCTAAGTGTTGGATCACCTAGTTGGGGCTGGAATATGGGCTGGGGCTCTGTAATGTGAAGAGGTAAGGGCCTACAATAATTTCCATTCAATGAAGGGTTCATCATAGGGTTCAGCTTTGTGGCAGTTGAAACAATAGAGAGGGGGTGGGAGGGGGAGGAGGGGGGGGGTGTCTTCAATTCATCCTTCCTGTCGGAGAAAGGTAGCAGGATAGGAAGAGGATGCCAATGTGACAGCAAAGTGTGTTGCCAGTTGTACTGCAAGGATCTGTGGATCAGTACACTGAGCACCAGAGCACCCTGCAGGATAAGACCCTGGATTGTCACTGGCTGCCCAGAAAGCTATGGAGCTTGGAATAGACCAGTAATGAAGAGGCATACATCCCCAGGGAGAAAACACAGCACTCCCTGTATTTCTTTTCACTCTGCTTAGTAAGGCAGTGACCTTAGCAGGGAGTCACTTAAAAGCAATAAGGTCAGTCTATGAAAGGTGGTGTTTATTTTATTGCAGCACCAACTGGTGATCCCGGACAGTGACCGCTACATCTCCGTTCACATCAGTACTGGTCTATGGTGAGGGGTCCTGCAGAAGAGGAGATAACAATGCCAGTGGCACGAAGAATAGTGGCAGAGATGTCTCACACGACCACATCAATGCAATCCAAGAGAGGTGTCCAAGTGCTCAGCAGACGTTATAAAGGCCAATTGGCTCTGCAGAATGCCCAATGTCAGGGCCAGCAATTATAGTATCACCCAATGTGGGGGCCGGCAATTATAGAATCACTGGAAAGCGGTCGCTGCCAGAAAGATCCTGGAGTGATCTATGTAGGGAAGACATGAGAGCTGGGCAGGAGATCGTGAGACTGATAGAAGAAAAGGTGCCCTGAGTGGCACTGAAGTGGGTAGGGGAACCATCGCTGAGGAGACACAAATCAAAGTCTGTAATAAGTTGGTCAGTTTATAAGACCACTACCCATCAAAGAGTCACTCCCTCCACAGGGGTTCATGTGCACTGATATCCTCAATGAGAAGATATGGGTGGTGGAAGTTGCTGTATTAAGGTAGAAGGTCAACCTAAGGAAATGGCCTACCTGGAGGGAGATTGTATTGCAAATGGTGATGTGGTCGTCGCACTGGTACCATTATTGCTTACAGGTTGGTACGAAGGAGGATCCAGTGTCTAATGACATCAGTGGAAACCAAAGTGCAGACCCTTCCAGATGCAATCCCAGGACTGACACGATTATGACAGAATGTCTGAGAACCGTGAAATGTGGAGAGTGGTCATCATGGGGGAGGTCGTGTCACCGCGTCAGTGGTCGTCACTGACAAAGATGGGATGACATCCGCAAATAAGTTGTCAGACTCGGGTTGCAAGGGGGGAGATGGCACCTCTGAGGCCTCATCCTGGGACTTATGTTTCTTCTTCTCCTTCTCTTTCGGAGATTGGGGAGGGCAGCACACAGAGAGCAGCCTTCTGTAAGGTCTGTATACAAAAGAGACCAGGTGACCTTGGGGCACACAGACATTGTATCCAATGACCAAGTCGTGGTAGTAGGCATCTGGCCTGAGATGGACAAGGGGGGTGGGGGGGGGGGGGGGTGGGAGAGGGGGGGTGATCGATGGCAGAAGCGCCATTACCAGTGGGCTGGAGAGGAGGGTGTGGGAACTGCAGGGGAGGGGGAGGGGGACAGGGCTGGAGTAACAAAGAGGTATGAGGGGGAAAGGATGCAACAGAGGCAAAAGCAGGAGAAATCAACAATGGGTGGAGTCTATCACATTTTTCGCAAGCATCGGCGTAAGGTAGGTGATCGGGGGACTTGTACTCTCGGATCTCCTTTTCTCTCTCTTAAGGTGGGCGATCTGGTAAGAGCGGACAGTGATGGCAGAACATGGGGGCTTCCCTCACAGAGGACCACTGTACAGCAGGAAGACATCTGCCCAGAACACAAGCACTGGAAGCAACTCGCATATGGCAAGACATAATATAGCTTCACGTAACATCGGTCACACACAACCTTCACCTTCTCTGTGAGGTTTTTGCACAGCCTTTCTGTTTTTTGTGGAGGGGTGTTAAATTTCACTCTACAAAATAATGATCAGAATAGAGCTGGTAATGGAATAGAATAAAGGTCCTGGTAAGGAGTTGAGCCGAAGACTTCCACGGAAAGACTGTCCCAGGGTGAAGGGGTGTATATGCCCCTTCTACATCGAGGACAGGCAGTAAGAGAACAAGGGAGGAAAATAAGACTCCCAGTTCTCAGGATAAGGGTATCCTGAAAAGGATGAGGCAAGAAATAGGGAAACAGATGTATAGTATTGCAGTCTCAGTTTTCAGGATGGCAGTTATCCAGCAAGGATATCCAGTGGTCAAGATCACCTCACAGCAGGAGCAGCTTATGCAGATGGCACGCTCTGATAATACTGGGGTGGGGGGGATTCTGGTCCAGAACCCAAATTCAGGACATTCTGTCTGAATCACAGTGCACTTATCTTTGTGTGTGAATGTGTCTACAATGGACTGGCTTAAGGAAAAGGTGCCCCTAATATTAAGGTTGGAGGATGTGAAGCTGTTGGTGAAGACAGTGGCTGAGCTCTTCAAGACCGCAAAGATGTTAATCTGGGTACCAAAACTCCTTAAGGGTACCACTACAGAGACTGATTGAGAAAACAGGTTCTCAAATCCCAAAAGTCTCGACAGAGGATTGGAAGGCAATCAACCGTAAGGTTTCGCCAAATGGCCAAACCCTTGAGGTAGGGTCCAAGAGAAGTCCCTGAAGGCAATGTAGGAAGAGGACCTGAGACTATCTCAGGGTTCTTGCAGGATGCCATCAGGGTAATCAAAGACATCAGGAGCAACAATGGTAGCAAGACAGAGACTAAATGTGCTGCAGATAAATCTGCAACACAGTAAAGGGCCACCGCTGCTCTGAGTCATCTTCTGGGAAGACAAGAAGTGGACATGGTCCCGATTCAGGAATCCTACTTAAATGAATGGGGTGTATCGGGCCTTGGTGGCACTGGAGGTAAGCTGGTTTATGCTAGAAATATAAGAAACCCCAGAAAATGCATTTATGTACAAAACTGAATCCCATTCATGCCAGTGGTTGACTTTTGTTCCAGGGATTTAGTGACAATCAGAATGCAACTATGTGAGGAAAGTATCAAGGGAGTTTGTAATGGCATACCTTCCTTACAAAGGCAGTACTAGTCCTCTCCTCCTCCTGAGGAGATGAGGAGACTGACAGAAGCCTGTGCATGACAGAGTGACCAACTGTTGGTTGGATGCAATGCTAATGGCCACACCTTAGTGTGAGGCAGCACCAACATGAACAGTAGAGGTGAGAACCTTCTAGAATTTCTTATAGCTAATAACTTAGAGATCTTCAATAGGGCAAGGAACATACATTTAGGAATATAAGAAGGGAAGAGGTAATTGACATAACCTTTTGTTCCACTTTGATGGGTAGTTATGTCAAACAATGGCATGTGGCTTTAGACCCATCCTCATCAGACAATACCTATATTAGGTTCGAGGTTGAAATGGGCATTAGAGAGCCCGTGCCCTATAGGAATCCCAGGTGTATAGGAGGGACCTCAACTCAAGCCTATCAGAAGTCAGTACTTCAATAAGGAATCCAGCAGAATTTGATGAGGAAGCAGAGGCCATCATGACCTCATACCATGACATCTGCTCAGTCACTAAGAACTGCATGAAAAGGGATGTATCTTGGTGGGCCAGAGGAAAGAGGTATGAAGACTGTTTAAGCTTGCAAGAAAGAAAGGACAATGAGTGTATTTGACAAGGACCTCCCTATATTTTAGTCTTACAATTAAACAAGCAAAGCAAGCACCCTGGAAGATATTCTGTGAGGAGGTAACTGGTAGGGCTGTTCAGCACAGACTTCACAAATTCCTCACTAGGATACCAACTAATCTAGGAGGAACATAAAGGAAAGAGGAGGGAGGATGAAGAGTACACAACATTACAACTACTACTAGAGACTCTTTTCCCTCAATGTACTCTGACAAACAACATAGATCAGGACAAGATGCCTGTGAAATATCAGTTTTCAGGTATTCGAAGTGAGAAATGGGAATCCGAGAGACTGTGAGGACCATAGAAAAATCCAATGGGCGATGGGAACATTCAAACCATTCAAGTTAACTGGCCCATATGGAATTTTCCCAGCACTCCTGCAACAAGCAGGACTCGACTAAATAAGACTCCTGCGTAGGTTACTTAGGGTTAGCCAAGCAGCAGCAATCATTCCTACTGTCTGGATAGCAGTGAAGGTTGTCCTCATTCCAAAGCCAGGGAGAATTGATCATACTCAGGCCAAGGATACAAGACGAATCAGTTTGAACAGTTTTTCTAATGTTTTAAGAAGAAAGGAGGACAATGTACATGCTCACCAACCAAGAAAATTGTGTGAAACTGAATTCCACCAACTTGTTGGGAAGGTGGAGAAAGCACTACACTGTCAGAAAAGAGCCCTCTGCATCTTCTTGGACTTTGTAGCCTTTACCAACATGACCATCAAATCCATGGCTAAGGCAGCAGAGCTGCATGGCTTGGAGACCACAATTTGCAGACGGATTTGAGCCATTCTTAGTGATAGAAAGGTAGAAGCCATCATGATGCAAGAAAAAATTATAATCAACACCACCAGAGGCTGTCCACAAGGAGGGGTCCTGGCCCCTCTAGTGTGGAACCTTGTGGTGAATGAACTCATTGTAGAATTAAACTACAGACAGTACTTTTGCCAGGGGTACACAGATGATCTTGGCAAATTTTCAAGTAAAGTCAGAGCTATGGCATAAGGAGCATTGAAAATTGTACAAAATTGGTGCAGGAAGGAGGATAAGAGGATCTAATGGTCATTCCTAAGAAGACTTGTTTTACTATTTATGAGGAAGCAGATCTGACACACATTTAGGACTCTCAAGCTGCTTGATAAAACTCTACCACTGAAGGCGATGGTGAAATATCTAGGGGTGACCCTGAATGAGAAATTATCGTGGACTCCTCACATAAGGAACACCTGTTACAAGGCAGAAGGTACTCTAATGAGTACCAGGAGAGCTTGTGGTAAAACCTGGGGCTTGAGCTCCAAGAGTATGTACTGAATATACACTATGTAGTAAGACCTATGATCAATTATGGGGCTACAGAGGGGTCAAAAAACGTAGAATAGCAGGTAGCTGCTAAGGAGCTTGCTAAGACAGAGATTGGCCTGCTTAGCCATTACAGGTGGAATTAGCAGCACACCCACTGCTGGGATGAGAAACATACTGGACATGTCCCCTTTAAACCTGTGAGTAAAGATGAAGGCAGCAGCTGGAGCACACAGGTTAAAAACTGGCAAAATCTGGAACTTACTGGGCTATCCAGGATCTCACTAAAATACTGAGTAGACATAGGTATGGTTTGGGAAATGCTGACGAACTATATAATACCTCCCAGCTGTTTCAACAAGCAATTCAGTGTGGTAATTGGAAGTAGAGAACTCTGCGAGAAGAAAATTCGACACCATGCTGGTTCACTTACGGTTCGAAAACAGGCCGAGGTGTTGGGACTGGGGTGTAAGGAGTGCAGCCATGGCTGGAGAGTGCAATCTCTCTAGGGAAGAAGGCCACTGTGTTTCAAGCAGAAATCTGCTATCAGGGTGTGTGTGTGTGGAGAAGAATTTGTGGAGGTGCTACAGAGGTCATAGAGTTTTCATTTATTCAGGCAGCCAAGCAGTTGTGAAAGCACTGGCAGCCTCTGCCACAAGCTCAAAGATCATGGCAGAATGCCCCAAAGTCCTTGTGGAGCTAGTGGAAAGCGATAGGGTAAACCTATTGTGGTTCCCTGGTCACTCATGGATTAGTGGTAATGAGCAAATTGATAGGTTGGCCAGGATAGGGGCTATGACACTATTTATTCGACCAGAACCTGCCCTGACAATCACCAAGGTGATGATAAGAAAAAACTATGGGACTGGACAAGGAGACAGCATGTATAATATTGTGCTAAGGTCCAAACCAAAAACATGTCAGGGTATTGATGCTGAAGCCATTTGCTAAGAGAAGTCTCTCAATCCTGGGCTTCAACAGGATAGAAATGAAACTCAAGGTTCGACTATTGAAAGGCCATGGGAATATAAAGAACACCTACACACAATGGGGATAATAGAAGGAAACTGCATCACATCTAATCTTCGAACGTGAGGTGCTGGAGATTAAGAGATACAGAATAAGCGGATCAACCAGACCTGAAGAAATTGTATCGAGCAAAGCACTCGTAAAGGATCTCCTTACACTTTTCAGGGGCATCGGTTGGCTTTACTAGACACACACAGAGTGATACCACACAATAAATTATGTTTAAATGCGGGCAGCAGTGGGCTTGACCAATGTTTTTGCTTCCCTGATAAAATCAAATCAAAATCAAGTCAAGGTCCTTGTATCAGTATGTTTGTCTTTAAGGCTCTTCTGTGCACATCGACCAAAATGAACAGTGTGTCATTCCAGACTAGCCCAGAGTTCATCAGAGTGCAGTTTCCTTATGAGAAATCACTCCCTGGACCCTCTTTAAACACTGGTGACAATTAATTGACACCAGGATATCACCAAGATGATCACGAGCTTGAAGAGCTGCATATTGGGTGGCAGAAGAAGCTTTGATCAGCATGGAGCATGACCGCACCTTACTGGGAGACTACATTACATGAAATTTGTCCTAAAAATTCTCCACAAAAAGCAACTGCTTTGTGGCAGTGAATATACCAGTACAGACCAGTTTGCAGAGAAAGTGTTTCATCCTAAGACTGTGAGCCTGGTCATCCTCCCAGGATGTTGCCACAGAAAGGCAGGCTTCAGGTACCCACAAAGCAGTGTTAAAGGATCATTGAACACCTGAAGATATGGCCGTTTAGAAACTACCAGTTTTTTTACAGCTTTATACCCTTAATGCCCCAAGCATACAACCTGATACTACCCATTATGACCAGGGGCTTGCCCCATGGTTGCCACCCACCCACAACAAGGACCATCTAGAATGGTGGACATTGCCAGGAGTTCTGACACTCTAGGATGACAAGCAAGCAGTCCTTATCATACATTGGGAGGCAACAGCTCAGGTATCAGTAGCGTGATCCCTTTGTTGTCAAGGGGCTCCCACCACATTGACTGCCCACACATGCTGAGTGACCTAGTGAGGGGGGTGTGGGGGTTGATGTTGGTCAATGCTTGTTATTGGTTTCCAAGGTTCTATGACGTCAAAAGGGAAAGCTGCCTTGGGGATATCATTTTACTCCTATTCCACTTGCAAGAGGTTAACACACTACATGGCTTCAGCAACAATTTCATATAGTACAGTGACTTCCTAAATATTTGTAAAGAACTTGACCTACACACTAAATTTTGCACAAGACACAACAGATTTTCTTAACAAAAGGCATCTCCCACAATACTGTAACAAAACAGTCTACCAAGCTGCTTTTCTGCAAAAGCTAAAATTTGGCCTAATGGGTAAAGATGAGACAAAGCCTAAATTGGAGATTTTGCCACTGTATTGAGAAGTATACAAGACAATCAAAGATGGACATGTGTAAAATTAAAAACTTTCATGTCTTGTCCCATTACTCACATCAAGCCCCCCCTCTGCTGTTTGGCAAGATCAAGGTAACTATCATAAACAATCAATATATCTACCGTGTGCAACTTGTTAAATGCTTAGAATCACTTGGTTAAAAAAAAAAAAGACATGTACATGAGATATTTAATTTTCTATTTTTTATCTTGTTATTAAATAAACATTAAGCTTTGTTTTAAAACTATGTAAGACACTCACCTTCAAAATTGCTGGCAACTGTTCTTGTGAGATGTTGACTTCACCGTAGTACATAAAATCTACGATTATTTTCAAGTGACTGTATTTAATATCTGTCAGTATCACAATTGGATGCTGGCACGAATTCATTGTAAACAGCATCTGTGTGAAGACAAGAGCATCAGATAACTAAAGCATCCAAAAAGATATGTGAAGTATAAACAAGAGTTAAGAGGAGGAATTTTTAAACCCTCAATTTTTATTATTACAGTTTCGCCCCACAAAAGAAGTTTAGCTGGTAATAGGAGCTAGAAATGAACCTCCACAACACAGAAGTAATCCTTCAGCCTCACAACCAACACTTCTCATCAGAAGGTCTCATTAGATGTCAAAAAAATACTGAATGCACAAATATAATTGCTAAATATGTCTTCAGAGCCTATAATTCTCAAAATAAATAATGTTTACTTCACACCAAAACTTGACAAATATGTATTTTAGCTCATGAGCAGCTGAATTAGAGTAGTTTCTGTGTCTCGTGGAGGTGTACTCTCATCACCATGGTAGAAGGGAAGAGTCCAGGAAGTCACGTGAGTGGGCTGAAATAAGACTGTCTATCACAAATGCACAAGATGCAAATCAGCACATTTGGCTGCAACAACATGGCAGGTCACGAGATACAGAACACTCCATCTTTAATATTGTGCAGGCAATGGGCTTATCATGTGTCACAATCATGAGTTTACTGTGAGCAGCTTGATCTGGAAAATGCTGCTGCTGCCAGTATCATGTAGCATGGGCAAAAATATGTTTACTAATCAGGTCACTGCATGTCATTGTGAATTGTATCTAAAGGTAGATAAACCATACTGTTCCAAATCACTCATCAGTTCATTGTGGGACAGTAGCAGGTAGTGACCAGCCACATCACTCAGAACTACTAGCGTGCTGTGGGGCACAGGATAAAGTCCTGCATGAGCGAGTAAGCGAGCACAAAATATGAGATGGGGCAAGCACACCCTAACTGGATAGGCTGCCGGCACTAGTTCTAGTGACCGATCATAAATGCTGTGACCAAATACATAGCAAGCAACTTCAAACACATTACACGTGTCATTATCCCTGTCAGACTGCAGCCAGTATGAGTTTCTCATTTCATTTGAGGTCTCTCTCTCTCTCTCTCTCTCTCTCTCTCTCTCTCTCTCTCTCTCTCTCTCTCTCTCTCTCTCTCTTTCTTTTTTTTCAAGGATACAGGCAGTAATAACAAATTTTATTACAGCAAAGTGTGTTGTAATCTATGCTAAGGATATGACACCTTTGCTTGATTTTACTGAGTATATAAATCTTATCACTTTTTTAGTTGTCTCATGCAATTTGGTCAAATTATTGCTACAACCACCTCATAGTCACTGACACTAGTTGCCACGTGGACAGCCTTGAAGACAGTGGGATTCTGAATCACTTGTTCTAGGTGGTTTTCAGGGGAGGGATTTAATAATGTTGCACAGTATGTCTAGTCATGCCCACCACTAACAAAACTCTAAGTACCCCAATTGATTACCACATGATTAATGCCTCCTCTTGTAATTACAGTATGAAGAGAGAGCTTTCATACTAGGACAGCGGTTTTCTCTTAAGTTTACAGTTACATTTGTAGGTGAGTCTGGTAGTTAATAGATGATCCAATTTTAGTTTATGCCCACCCTCTATACAGACTCTTGCCCACATAATCTCCCATGCAGTTTCAAGTTGTACCTTGGTGGACTCTAGTTTCTCATCTACTGTGAACAATAGATCATACCTATTTATCATTGCCCTTTCCTTTTGATATAAACTTACATTTTAAACAAAATTGTCACTAACTTTGGATTTTAAACCATTTTCTGTATCTAGTACTATGTGAGCTTTATTGCTTCATAGAAACATTTCAAAATCTGGCACTTCAGCAGTTAACCACTTTGATTTTAATTTTCTTTCACCTAATTTGTGGGGGGGGGGGGGGGGGGGGGGAGGACCAACATCTTTACATCTTACACTGATACTTCTACAGCTACCATTGTCTGGAGTGGATGGAGTTGCCTCGTCTAGAAAGAAAAACCTTGTGTGCATACCTTATATAGTCATCTACCTGGGTAGAAGCTTTGGATAAGCACTCATTCTCAATTTGGAAATTACTGTGTCACTGTGGCTACATATCCTTCCTGCCACACCTGTTACCCACTCTGAGTGCACTATCTGTAAATCAATTTCGTTTTGTGTGTATTCAAACACCTGTTTGTATTTTGCATTTCTGGGATAGAGAGCCAGCCAGAGATTCTTCTAAACAAGTTTGAAAACTTGCTCACAAACCATACTCTGTCTGGTTGTGGTTACATTCCAACCATAATTAATCCACGCATATTTGTCTGAACATTCTTTTGCATGCAAGCATGCAGCACATTAGGCTATAAGGGTTTGGCAGGTACATAAAAACATAAAAATAATAATAACTGTATTTATGTAATATGAAGTTGCAATGACAAGTTTGGAAAAATTTCTACAAAACTGCAGGAAATTTTTTAGGCAACATGACTGCCAGTAACTGACCTACATTTTGATTCAAAGCTCCAAGCAGATGCAATACACATTTGTTTGTTGAAATGTATCATAACTGCCTATTCACAAGTTTTGTATACAAACTAGAGCAGTTTCAGGTGCTCTATTGATGTCTCCACTCCAGTCAGTTGTTCCCTCTTAATGACCACTCTCAAGTGATTCTGTAACAGGCAGTTGTACTTTAAAGATTTTTCAAGGTGTGTAAAGTATTTATTGATGTAAAAGTATCGTTAATATAAGAGTAAGTGTTCTTTACCTATGTTTCATTTCAACTACATTAACATTGTGTGTTGAATCATATTTTTTTGTTCTTTTCATTTTATGCATGTAAACTACATGTAAACTGAATGGGTTATAGACCCTGACAAACATAATTAACAAGTTTTGTGGCAAGGACAATTTTTGAAACATCTGCATGAAACTAAAGATGAGATATTCTCTTCAATTTATTAATTCCTGTATCTTCTGTTTGTTCCTGTAAATGGTAGCATGCAAACATATGCTTGGATTCGTTAGACCAGCATTGTTAAAAATGTGTATCTCAATTATACATTAAAAGTGTTATAAAAGTTATTAGAAAGGTAAAATTAATCCGCACATTTGGGACATCCATCCCAGTTTGTTCATCCTTTCACCCACCACAGAGATCCTGCATCATCAGGAGGTTCAGAGCACACAATAAGAATTTACCCGATACCCGGAGGAGAGACCCTGCATGACACAGTCACAATCAAGACTGAACACAATGGAATTATGTATTGATATTGAAGGGCTGTTCACATTGGTATCAGTTGAAGTTCATCCAGCACTGGGCACAGATTCATAAATTACCTTCAAATTTCTTTCAACAGTTCTTTCCAATCAATTTTTTCCAATTATTAATGCAATTATCAATGGTGACCTTGTAAAGGATGGTCCTGAGCAAAATATGAACAGACCTTTCAATTTTTGAGATCAAAAAGTCGTTTTTGAGATAAATGGTTGATATTATGCTTACAATAAACTAATGAAACTTTCATTGTATTTGTTACATGTCCGCGAGAATGAGAATAATAAAAAAAGACATGTTGGGAATACCGATCTCAGTGGTAATGGTAGGAAGCTGCTATGCTGTGTGCTTATATGGCCTCACTCTGTGTGGTCTCTCTAGCAGATTATCTCTTATACTTCCAATTAATATCCTTTATGGGCAGTGCATTTCTATAGAAAGACGAAAATTTGTACTAAGTCGTCATTAAACTGCAAGATAACTCATTCAAAACTCTATAAGCCTGTGTCAGGTAATCAGGTTCATTGGTGAATATGCAGCTAAACTAACCTTAATTGAAAAGTACCAATACATACAAAGTTTCATTTTTGAAAATTTTTATTCGTAACTTTCTTAAAAAACTATTCACATTTGAGTAAAAGGATATGGACATTGTTGAAAATTCATTACAAAATGCAATATGCCAAGATGTCAGAAATCCTAGCTTGGCAACAGTTGAAGATATTGCTCCAACTCATGAACTGGCCCATGGCATCCAAAACAATGAGGTTGGCATCCCACTATTAATGAATGGTGACACTGGTAACATAACTAATCATGTCGTCACTTTTATGACCCACAATGGGACAATTTCTCAGTTCTCACTGGGAAACACATTTTCAAATAGTGAAACTGAAGTGTGCGACAGGGAAAACTCCTGTGATTACTTGCTCGTGACATTGCAGGTGCAAGAACAGGAAACAGCTTGTAAAAATTAGGTGAATACTAGTGACAATGTGACAACATGACAACATGAGAACTAATGCAACAAATAACACAACTTAAAGATATGGCACAGCAGTTCACAAATCATCAGAAAAATGTAGGATAACTGTTTCCACAGCAAAATCAGGCATTTAACAATCTCAAGAATTGTATTAGTCAACAGTTCAGTTAGGTGAGCAAAACTACACGCACTGAATTATCTGATGTACTATGCAGGAAACTGATAAGGCTATGTAAACAACTAAGACATGAAATAATTACCAACATATCCCACAATATAAATACATTAACAGAAAAGTAACCCCGTACATTACAAACAGGAACAACTTTCCTGTGATTTACAAAATCTTTATGAAGAATAATCTCAAACTCAAGAGACAAATTCCAAAGTGGATGCATCAGTACTAAATGTGAGTAACGCAGTCAGCAAGCTGCAAGATGTATGCAAAATCTTATCTACTAAAGTACAAAAAGTAAGTCTAAAAGTATACCAGTTAAGTTCAGAGTCAAAATTTGCCAAATAATTGGCATAAGATATGTGCAGATGTAAATGAAATTTAGTTCTGTGCACTCTAGAAATTCTATTCAGGTTTCTTTGAGCTTCCTGCAATGAATTCATGGCACAGTGATAGAAGCCTGAAGAAGTGTAATACTACTGCAATGGGTAGCATCCCACAAGACTGGGTATGTACAATGTGTCTGATAAGTCACTACCTATTTTTAAACAGTTATAATTTCCTTATTTATGAACCCATTGTCTTTTTACTACTTGTGCTAGAAACAGTGCTATTTATGATTTTTTTGTTTTTATTTTTCCCTTTGTTTCAATTGGAAAATGTCACCTACATTAATATTGGAAGAATGGGTCATAATTAGAGATGGGTCAAACTCGTTCATTCCCGTGAACTACTTCATTCATTTCACTCTTTGCCATGAAGCGTTCAAATGAAGTAGTTCATTCATCAAGTATGGAAGCCTGGAGAAGTTGCCCTGTTCACCGCTCAGCTGCGGCTATGGTCACTTCGCCTCGCTCATACAATAAAGCTTCGTAATACTTCATAATTTTACCAACAGATGGCCAAACTATGCAGTAACATGCACACAACGTTTTGCGCTCTTATAGCATCTGTCCTCTTCGACCATGCTCTATTTAACTCAAAGTAAAGATAAACAGAGAAGCCTGTCACATATAAAGCAAGTATTACATTTAATCTTGCCCGACATTTTCTCACGAAGTGCCCAAAAAAGTCTTTATCTGCCAAATGAAACGTTATTTGTTGTATTCATGGACTCAAAACTAGGACTACCAATGAAATTAAGTTCAATTTTATGTTCGTTTTAAAATTTAATCCAAAACAGAATGAGTATGTTTACCACTGTCACAAAGTCTATATACCTACGTTAAGCAATTATTCAGAAGTTTTCCTGTAGTTTTTTTTGCGAATAATAACCTTCCAGATTCAGAACGTAAACTATCACCTGTAGTCATTGGTACGATTTCAGGTAAAATCCCTCCATCAGTGTTATTAACAAACATTTATTTTCATGTTGGCCGTGCATGCTCACACTGCCAGCCTCTTCATTTGTATCTTTAATATTCATTTGTCTGCAAATGCTGCGAATGGTAGGCTACCCGGGGACGCGAAGTTTAACTGCACAAATAGTCATGGGCAATGATATCATTGCAGTAAGCAACTGAAGCTGCTTTCCCCTCACCCCCCCACCTCCCCAACCACTCATAAACCTATTGTTCCCAACAAACACTGCACGAAACGTCGACAGGCAGTAGAGGGAGGACTGAAGGGAGGATGAGTTACGTAGCGCTGATGTAGTGGGAGAGGGAGAGGGGAAGAGAGTGAGTGAACTACAAAAAAGTGTGGAGTGTGCTATCTGTGAAGAGTTTGAAGTACCAGTTCATTAAAATTGAGTGGATAGTTCACACTTCACTGGAGTGAAGCATTCATTTGAAGGACTCATTCATGAGCTCCCCATCACTAGTCATAATTGCAACTTGTTACAAAATCTGCGGACCTGTGGTGTCATTACAAAGAGTGGAGGGCTAAACGAGGGATCATGCAACAATGGATGCAAAAACAATTAACAACAGCTATTCCAAATGACTAATTGCAGAGAGATTGCCGAAGCAAGAAGATCAGGAAGACCACCAGCTTTGACAACACCAGAAAATTCATGAGGAGCGCTAAGGAATCACTGTGTCAAGCATCTTTTGAAAGTGGTCTTTCATTTACACAGTTGCAATGATTTTTACAAAAGATCTCAGTTCCTGCATGTAATTTGGCTTCCACAGGATAAAACTGTTTCCTTGTGACAGTGAGAGAAGAAATTTTCTTGGTTTGGAATGATGGTTGGCCTGACCTTTTTGAGAACATTCTGTGGACTGATGAGGCAGTTTTCCACATTGGAGGATTTGTAAACGGACATAACCTGCCATTATTGGGCAGCCAGAAAACCACACGAATGTGTTGAAAAAGCAGAGGTGTCTGAAGGTGGCAGCATGGTGCAGTATCACTCCATCCAAAATCACTGGTCCTTTCTTCCTGCGAAATACAATGAATGACAAAAGATACTTGGAAATGCTGCAAAGTCACGTATGACCAGCAATTCATGCTGGAACAACCCACAGCTGCAATTCATGTGGGACAGAGCACCTGCACATTTTGCAAGTGTTGCTTGTGAATGACTGCATCATCACTTCCCAGGTAACTGGATCGACAAACATGGTGAGCATGAAAGACCTGCCTGCAGCCCTGATTTAACCCCGTGTGTGTCTTCTTTTTTTGCTTGGGGTGGGCTAAGGAGGTGGTTTACACGAGAAAACCAAGGAATTTGGATGAATATGAAGCAGTAATACATGATGATTTAGCGAACATTCCACCTAATGTTGCACACATCAGCGTATTGGTTTGTTTAAAAAATGTGTGGAGAATGGCAGACCTTATGTGGAGGTTTAAAATTGTGTTAAACACAACCTCACAGAGTTTCATTTCTAACAAAAGTAGTTCTAAGAAAAATGATTCATAAATGTAGAAATTATGGTTTAAAAAAATTGGGAGTGACTTAGCAGATACCCTGTAATATTCCAAATGAAATTCTACAAAACAAAGAGAGCACAACAGGTGCCACTCCACAGCAGCAAGGAAATACTTCTCAAAGTTGTCTTTGGATAAGTTAGATAACAGATTGAGGGAAGATTGTGCGTGGGAAGGGAAGGTGACTGACTTGATGCATTTGAGGAGATGGAAATAATTGCTGCCAAAATGAGAATATCTTTGTTACTGATCCAATGAACTTGATTAGTACAAAAAACAGTGGTTTTTATTCCACCATCCAGAGAATACTACACTGAAGAACTGTAAGTGAGCAAACAACTCACAAAAAAGAATGTCACACAAGCAACTCATAAAGTGGATGAATGCAATACACCATCATGATACGTGTAGGCACCTGTAAATGCCACATTTGAGATGATGATGATGATGATGATGATAGCAGCAACAACAGTAATAATGATGATGTGTGGTCCAGTGGCCTGGTAGAAGTCATACAATTGGATGTCACTTAGGCAACTTGAATGTCACTAACCTATCCCCAATGAGAGGCTGTTGGTTCCTACCCCTACAGTATTTGTTTCCCGATTGTAACTCATGTGTAGCAAATCAGACCTTTTTATTAGTGGCTTTGCTGCATATGCACATGTCAAGTATATTTCACACACATTTGACATATTTCACATACATCTGTACATATATATCACTTGCATGTCTGTAGAATTTCACCGTACAGTTTCATTTTTATGGAGCTCAATGTTTATGACATTGTATTTCTTGAACTATATGATGTGTAAGATAGTAATATTTCAGGTACATCCAGTGGTATACATGCATTTATCTGCAGAATGTGTTGTGAATACAGTAAGTAGTAAAGAAATAATAAATTAAAATGTCATCCACGATGTAGAAGTTGCTCGTACATCTCAATGTTTATCATATCTCCTGCACTACTTGTCTTACAAAGGTATTCTTTTCTAGGCACATTCAGCAGCATATGTTGATGATGTCTGTGAAATATGTTCTGATTATAGTTAGTAGCAAAGTAGTGATAAACTAAAATACCATGCACAATGCAGCAGATATTCACGCATTTCGGTATTTGACATTGTACCTCCTGAACTACATGCAGTGTGTACGCAGACAAGAAAAAAGAAACTCCCAGATTTTCTGGTTAAAAATACACTTTTCCTGAGTGAAAATACAAATTTTCCCTGATGACACCACACTCTCTCCATGTTAAGTGACAGTATAAATTCTCTCCGAAGTGTAAAACTTTTAAATCTCTTGAATAGTAAACGTTTTATACATTGGCATAGAACTTACAGTTTGTCTTTCTTTGTATGTGTTACCCTTTAAACTATATAAAACACAAATGTGCCACAAAAATTTCAAATGATGACAAATATATATCTTGTCTCCTGGGTAAAATTTTTTTCTCAGTGGCTGGTCCTCTTAGTATTTCGAATGAGGGTCAAACACACTGTAATTTAACAAAGTCGTCTCACATTCTCACAGTTAACATAATTCATCTTACATAAAGGGAAATCTACTTTGAAAATAATGCTTTTCAAACCACCATTCACAATTTTTTCCCAGAACTTGTTACAAATAGGTACATTTGAGTAGTTGCTAGAGAACACCAGGAGACAGGAATTACAGTGCATGGGCAGCTATGACAACATAGCGACCCCATGCTTTGTGTTTGCTCTGCACGTACACGTTTCATCACATTTTTGTTTGGGATTTCATGCATAGCGGGACATCATGTGACCCTGTTAGCAGTGTCACATTTTATTTGAAAGAGGCATTTGGAGTTATTGTTCTGAGGACTGTAATTAGGACATATAAGAAATGAAAAATTAGAATGCACTCCTTGCCACAATATTTGTTTCAAAACTAGACTACAACTCAAAGTACGCAAATATTTTGCTATTTGGTGACTTTAACATATATTTTTTTTATTTCTACTCTGCAATACTGTAATTTAGCATTTCCATTCAGGTTCACATCCACACAGTATTGCAGAAAGCCAGTAACAAGGAATAAAAATTGCTGAAAAAAACAAAAACAAAAAACATCTATTTCTGTATGCTAGAACTAAGAACAGCATGCTTTTCATGATTTTAAAACTGTATAAAAATTAATAAGGTTTTTTGTGAAATTAAGAAACTATACTTACCCATTAGATTCTACTTCAGGAGTAAGCAAACCTGGTGTGCTTTTGGTCTATAATTTACCCGAGAATGGTGTTCTGTAAATTTAAGATGTGGACAACAAAAATTAAGAAATAATGTCAGGCCTAGAGGAGAAACCAGTTAAGTGTTTCAACACGTCTTGCAATTGAAAAAAAAGACTGTTCATGGGAGGCAGACATATAAAATTCAGCTGAAGCTTTTCTGTGTGGCTTTCAATGTGGCAATATTCTCAGGGGTACTATTACTGTATTATCTCAAGTTCCATTCTTTATTATGGCATAATGCCAAACATGCCAGAAGATGAAAATGTGCACTTGAGATTCAGTGACTAGCAAACTAGTTAATAGTGTGGAATGCGGCAACTGCTATGCTGCAGTCGATACACCAGTTCCTGTGAGATTACCGAAGTTAAGTACTGTCTTGTGCGGTCAGTACTTGGATGGGTGACTATCCAAACTGCCATATGCTGTTGCAATTTTTCGGGGTGCACTCAGCCTCGTTATGCCAATTGAGGAGCTACTCGACCAAATAGTAGCTTCGGTCAAGAATACAATCGTAATGACTGGGAGAGCAGTGTGCTGACCCCACGCCCCTCCTGTCCATATCCTCCACTAAGGATGAGACGGTGGTTGGATGGTCCCAGCAGGCCACTCGTGGCCTGAAGATGGAGTGCTTAATAGAGTGTAATGAAACGCTGTTACAAAGAAACAGAATATCTGTGCAAAAAACACTAATAGACGCAACATTTCCTTAGTAAACTGACAAAAAGAAAGATTGTTCTGCAAAGTGATTAAGCTTAATTGCAAATAAAATGGAAATAAAATAAAATCAGAAAACAAATTAATAACATATTTCAGTCCTCCATAATTATGTGAATGTATTTTAAGTCACTTGATAGCTGCAGTTATTTGTTTACAGCTCTCACGTCAGATGAAAACAAAGACAGAACAGCAAAATCACATAACATAAATGCAGGTTATGTGGACACTACTACTCACTACAAACAAGATTGCTCTGTGCACATTTGGTGTGCCAGAAAAATTTTTCTGGGTAGCTCTGTGCGTGCACATGAGCTCACTGACATCTGCTCAAATGTACCTAACTTCAACAGTTGTGATGACACTTTCCTCAAAATAGATTTTGTTATGAAGCATTGCACAATCTCTGCCCTAAATCCTTTGACACATTTTGCTTTCAGCAAATGCTTGTGTGTACATTGTGTGTTGTTGATACAAATGGACCATTTTCTTTGTAACTTTTATACTGGTGTGTTTCTCTTGTTTATGTTTTATTGCTGCAGTATTATTCTGCAGCAGTAAATGACTGTGATACTCTTTGTTGGAGTATCAGTACTCATCAAAATTGCAAAAATTTAACTCAAAACTGAAACAATGAAAAATTTCTAGAATTCCAAAATGTTCCCAGTTTTCTTTCCCTGTGAAGCAGGCAAAAAGGAATACAAACGTCTCTAAAATTAGATCGACTGGATGTGCGAAATGGCTAAGCAGGGATGGCTAGAGGACAAATGTAAGGATGTAGAGGCTTATTTTGCTAGGGGTAAGACAGGTACTGCCTACAGGAAAATTAAAGAGACCTTTGGAGAAAAGAGAACCACTTGCATGAATATCAAGAGCTCAGATGGAAACCCAGTTCTAAGCAAAGAAGGGAAAGCAGAAAGGTGGAAGGAGTATATAGACAGTCTATACAGGGGCAATGTTCCTGAGGACAATATTATGGAAATGGAAGAGTATATAGATGGAGATAAATGGGAGATATGATACTGCGTGGAGAGATTGACAAAGCAATGAATGACCTGAGCTGAAACAAGGCCTGGGAGTAGACAACATTATATTAGAGCTACTGACAGCCTTGGGAGAGCCAGTCCTGACAAACCTTTACCATCTGGTGAGTAAGATGTATGAGACAGGCGAAATACCCTCAGACTTCAAGAAGAATGCCATAATTCCAATCCCAAAGAAAACATGTGTTGACATATGTGAAAATTACCAATCTATCAGTTTAGTAGTCACAGCTGCAAAATACTAACACTAATTCTTTACAGGTGAATGAAAAAACTGGTGGAAGCTGACCTCGGGGAAGATCAGTTTGGATTCTGTAGAAATGTTGGAACACGTGCCGCAATACTGACCCTACAACTTATCTCAGAAGAAAGATTAAGGAAAGGCAAACCTACATTTCTAGCATTTGTAGACTTAGAGAAAGCTTTTGACAGTGTTGACTGGTATACTCTCTTTCCAATTCTGAAGGTGGCAGAAGTAAAATACAGGGAGCAAAAGACTATTTACAACTTGTACAGGAAGCAGATGGCAGTTACAAGAGTCAAAGGACATGAAAGAGAAGCAGTGGTTGGGAAGGGTGTGAGACAGGGTAGTAGCCTCTCCCCGATGCTATTCAATCTGTATATTGAGCAAGCAGTAAAGAAAACGAAAGGAAAGTTTGGAGTAGGTATTAAAATACATGGAGAAGAAATAAAAACTGAGGTTTGCCGATGACATTGTAATTCTGTCAGAGACAGCAAAGGACTTGGAAGAGCAGTTGAATGGAATTGACAGTGGCTTGAAAGGAGGATATAAGATGGTCAACAACAAAAGAAAAATGAGGATAATGGAATGTAGTCGAATTAAGTCAGGTGATGCCGAGAGAATTAGATTAGGAAATGAGACACATAAAGTAGTAAAGGAGTTTTGCGGTTTGGAGAGCAAAATAACTGATGATGATTGAGGTAGAGAGGTTATAAATGTAGACTGGCAATGGCAAGGAAAGCGTTTCTGAAGAACACAAATTTGTTAAAATTGAGTATAGATTTAAGGAAGTCTTTTCTTAATAGTATTTGTATGGAGTGTAGCCATGTACGGAAATGAAACATGGATGATAAATAGTTTAGACAAGAAGAGAGTAGTAGTTTTCGAAATATGGTGCTACAGAAGAATGCTGAAGATTAGATGGCTAGACCACATAACTAATGAGGAGGTATTGAATGGAAATGGGGAGAAGAAGAGTTTGTGGCACAAAATGACTAGAAGAAGGGATCAATTCGTAGGACATGTTCTGAGGCATCAAGGGATCACCAATTTAGTACTGGAGGACAGCGTGGAGCGTAAAAATCATAGAGGGAGACCAAGAGATGAATACACTAAGCAGATTCAGAAGGATGTAGGCTGCAGTAGGTACTTCGAGATGATGAAGCTTGCACAGGTTAGAGTAGCATGGAGAGCTGCATCAAACCAGTCTCAGGACTGAAGACAAAAACAACAACCAGTCATTTTAACATGGTACTGAAGATTTAACTTCCAACAAAGCATTAACAGCTGTCAAATAGTCAAGAAGTTATTACAAAACACACATACTATGCATATTGAGTACTTTCCACATTTGCTCACCAAAAATATTGTTTCATGGGAGTATTGTGAGTAAAAAAAAAAAAAAAAAAACATTTGAATTCCTAGGTAGTACCAAATTGAAGAAATGGAGGAAAAGAATGAAAAAATTGCATACCCATCAAAAAAATGCAAAGTAATGAAGAGACTGCATACCCATTGTAGAAGCATAAACAAATGTATTTACAGCATATTAAATGTAAACTGTTAATCCAAAAAATTATAATTTTGCTGATTGTGCATGTGTGCCTACCTGAAAGTATGGACTACAAGCAGAGAGAACTACTCTGTGAGCTTTGAGATGCTTGCCCTCTGCAGCTATTGTTACATCCACCAGAGATTCCGTGCGTAGTAGATGTGTGAAAACCGAGACGAAATTTGGCTGGTGATTATTGCAGCGAAGGTAAAACTGTTCATCAGCCATTGCCACTCTGACCTAGGAAAAAAAATTGTTTTTATTTTCATGACTTTCAGATACACAAATAATGGTAACCCAATTATTCTACTTGAAGAAGTAAAAGACAGAACAAAAAATAATTTCTATTTGATTAAAGATAAGTAAGGGACAAGAGAATGAACATGGAAACTGGCTTCAATATTCCATTTGTTTCTCAAAATGAAAAATGTAAAAATGACACACACCAGAAGCCATAACACATTTAAACCCTCAACTGTGCTCCACAAACTGGGCTCAGGATACACTGCACAGGTGACTACTTTTGGAAGGCTCTACAACATGTATTTGGAGTTTTATATTAGCCACAAGGGTCACATTACCTAGTGTAAGCACTATCTGATATTTGTGGATGGCATTTCTGTTCTATGAAACAATTATTGCATCAGGTAGTATACCCATTGTTGGGAGCCAAGAGAATTTATGTCATACATCACACATGTCTCAGCATGGTGAAGGCATTCGAAGATTATTAAATGAAAATGCTTATAATTGGTCTAGTAGTGGAGAAAACAGTGGATATGAGGATCTTAATGAAGGTGATGCAGAGATGTCATGTGGGTAAGGTGACCCTGAAGTGCTGGCTGCTGACTATGGTTCCATGAGAACATGGTCTGTTAACTATAGTGCAGGCAGGACTACATTTGCATTTACAGGGACAATGTATATAAAAATGGTTTTGCTTGTTTTCTGAATCCACAGGATACTTTCACTTTAACGATAGGTTGTTAACAATTATAAGTATTGAGATGAGCAAGTATGCTGAACAATTGTAAGTTCGCACAAGTACAGACTGAAACAATTGTGTGTGCATCAATCTGTACCAACACACAGAGAAAAATTTTATTCCTTGTTCAAAGTCTAAGTTCAGAAACGCTTATTTGAAATTTATTATTTAATCAAAGAAACACTTTAAACACCACTTTTCTGGAAAGTAATGCACGACAGTAGATTTAGTCTTCTGCTGAAATTTATTCATTTTCATGAATATTGTATCTGCTCGAAGGATTCTAGTATTCCAGCTAAATTATACAGATTAAATACTTGTGGCTGACCATCTGCAGAAAACATTTCATGCAGTGTACACTCCTGAGTGAGAATTCTGGTGAGAAATCGTGAATGGTGTTCCCAAGGCTCAATATTAGCTCTGCTTTTGTTCCTCGTACAGGTAAACAATTTTCTATCTAATCTACAACAAGCAGAATTACTTCTTTTTCTTGACAAAATTAGTTCTGTCATCATTCCGAGCACATACACAGCAACAGAAGAAATGATAATCAATGTATTGGCTTTCTGTAAATGGTCTCACAATTTCAAAGAGACTCTACATACTCAGTTCAATACACTCAGAGGCACTACAGCAATGTTAAGTATAATACTAGGTGAGAAAAAACAATTAGGGTGGAAAGGATCAATATTTTTAGGTGTCAATATTGACGAGAATTTGAACTGGAAAAAATATACATTTTTGAATCCCTTATACAACATAGTTCAGCCAAACTTGCACTTTGAATCATTAGAATCTTTCGGGTGAAACAAATCTGTAATCTGCAATATTTTGCGTATTTTCAATCAATGATGCATTACATACTTATGTTCTGGGTTAATTCAACTTTAAGAAAGAAAGTGTTCATTGCCCAAAAATGTGCTGTAAGACTAATAAGTTTTGCTCACAACCAATCATCTTATAGGCATCCATTTGAAGAGTTAAGCATTTTGACTATTGCTTCACAGTATATTTACTCCCTTGTTGTGTCACAGTATATTGACTCTCTCATTAACTTTGTTGTAGATAGTCCACTGCAGTTCAAAAGGATTTGAAATGTACATTATTACAATAGCACAAGAAAAAGTGACATTCATTACTCAACAATATGCTTGTTTTCAGCATGAGCAAGTGTGCACAATGCTGCAACCAACAATTTCGGATCACTTGCCAAATTACATAAAATGTCTGACACTGATGTAAATTTTTAAAACAAACCAAGAGAGTTTCTCCTTGACAGCTATTTCTATTTCATAAAACAATTTGTACTATTGCAATGTTTAAAGATGGTAGGTAGGAATTACTAATTGACATCTGTATATCAAAAAAAGAATGGACATCATGCAGCCAGCCACACTTTAAAATTAATTTGTTTCTCTAATGTAAAATGACTCATTCCACATCATTACAATTTATCATGCAAATCTTTTGTTGAACACTTAACTAACTTACTTCTGGCAAGTAACTTTCATAGTGGAAAGGGACACCTCTATAAAAAAAGTCATTCCCAAAATGAGCATATTTCATTGGTACTAAACATTTTGCTTGTGTGAAGCAAATAGTGGCTTCTTATTTTGCCTTACAGTTCACACAGGGAGATACATAGTATTTGAGCCACAACATATTAAAAATCCTCCTACACATAAAAGTAAGTTTTGCCTTTGCTCGAAGGATATTTTGACAAAGGGTGTACCGACAGATTTTATTTGGGTTTCCAGTTATTTGATTTCCTTGTCTCTAAATATACTGATGGCACTGGCACAGTTATGAGTACCACCATGGAAACACAAGCTGCTTTGAGGGAGGCAAAACTGAAGAAGGGTACAGTTATGACTTTTTGGAAAGGGAAATGGATGGCAATGGGACAGTAACACAAAAAAAGACGTTTATATGGTGTTTAGTATGAACAGTGAATCATTACTAAAAGTTGTGAGGAAGAAAACAGTGAAAGTGAAGCCAGAAACTATCCTCAAACACATTGACACAATGGGTGGCACGGACTTCTGACTAGTACATGAAAAATTATTCGAGAGGAAAGAAACATCTATTAAAAACATTACATAAAGCATTTTCACCATGTTGACTGTTGCTGCTCTAAATTCTAATTTCTTGCACAAGAAACTTAATGAAAAATTCGAGAGATTTGATAGTCAAATTCAACTAAAAATGTTTTAATTGACAAATTTGGAGCATTTTATACATTCTTCCTCTCAACAAAGAAAAGTGGGTTGTCTCTGCCAAGTGTCAGCTCCGACACGGGTTGGTGAAAATGTTCTTTCTGGAAGATGTTCCCTCTATTGAGAAGAAACAGGCACCTATGGGGCATTGCCAAATGTGCTGCAGTAGAAAAAACATCAATGGAAATAAAATAAGAAAAACATATTTATTGTTAAGCATGTTATTTGGGTCTATTTTTAATACTTTTGTTTAGAATAGCACCAGATAAAAAAAATAGTTTCCTTGTACAAAATTTATTTAGAAATTGAGTATGCATTAGCTCCTTGTATAAAATCATTCCCCTGCCTATCAAAATAAGTCAAAAGTAATTTGTTTATTTTCATAACACACTAGCTGCTGCAAAAGCTTCAAACTCTTAGCAAGTTACAATAACAACAGTCACTTTATTTGAGCAAAGCATGTCAAAACGTGTTAACATAGAATGTGCTACAAAATAGCACCTCGGGGCTCAGGAATAATTACATAGGCCAGAAGAGATAGCAGCTCCTGCAAATCCCCACAGTAGCAGTAGGTAACACCACAACAATGGCAGCTGCACGGTGCAAGAAACGTCCTAATGTAGGGGTTAAGCACGTTTGAGAAAGAACTGTCACTTACGAAGATTCCTGCCCATGCAACTCATTGTATGTGCACTCTTTTGCACTTAAAAAAAATTTCTTCTGTCACGTGGCACTGTATGTACTACTACCTACAATGAGAACCTACATGAAGAATATTTACAAATATCATACACAATGTACATAGAACATTCTTTTCTCAGGGAACAGTGCTTACTGTGTCCTGTTCGATCTCCAAACACAATCAAAAACAGTCGTGAGCCACCAGCTATTTATCAAGTCACAGCATGACAGCACAAGTACAATACAGTCTGGAGAACAAACGAAAGACACCCAGCCAGAACTGGTTAATTTGCCTGCCACGTGCCGCTTGCTATTGGCTGCAGGTGACTGAGGGACTGGACCAAGAATGGGCAGCAACAATCAATGAGGACTGTGGAGGGCGGGTAGAAATATCTAGTGGGCAATAGGGGCGGGGGAACCTTGTGGGACTCTACAGCAGGCAGGGCGGGGCTAGCAGCACTGTGGGCTTCTTTAAGAGGTGGGGCAGGTGCCCAGTGGGACTGCACTTGGGAAAAGGGTGGGCGGGCGGCGAGGCGGGAAAGGGAACAGGAGGGCGGGAGGGCGGGAACTGTCCTCGTTCTTAACCCAGTGCTTCTGTTGCCTGCAGCCAATAGCAAGCAGCACGTGGCAGGCAAATTTACCGGCTGTGTCTGGGTGTTTTGTGTTTGATGGTTGAGTGGGATGTCGTCCCGGGGTGAAGAGGGTGGCAAAAGATTTCCCGGTGGCCACACATAAGGCGTCCCCAGATTGTCTGACAAACAGGTTCCAGGTGCTGTCTGTGGCTGACACTGTTGATGAGCTGGGTGCTGTCACCTGTCCGGTTTCAGAGGAAATCACTTAGCCTGCAAGATCCGAGCAGTCACATATGGTGGGGTTATTGGTACTTGGGAAATCCCTTATTAGGGACTTGGCTGACAAGAAGGGTAAGAAATCCAATGCGCACACTTTGTGCATACTGGGTGGAGTCATTCCAGATGTGGGAAGGATCCTCCCAGATGCCATGAAGAGCACAGGGTGCAGCCCACTGCAGGTGGTGGCTCACGATGATACCAATGATGTGTGTCACTTTGGATCACAAGAGATTCTATCTGCTTTCAAGCGGCTAACAGAAGTGGTAAAGGCTGCCAGTCTTGCTTGCAAGATGAAAACCGAGCTGACCATTTGCAGCATAGGCGACAGGACTGAAATGCCTTCACAAAAGGAGACTAAGTAAATATTCTGAATTCGATTAGAGAACAGCTGCCAACATGAGTAACGTAAAAGTAAATATCGTCGGCGTAGTTGGTTGTTGTTGTGGTTGAAGGGACCAAACAGCAAGGTCATCTGTTCCTTGATTCAACTGTAGTCCACTCCAGTAGTGTGACATCTCACAAAAGTCAATCATAAAAGGGAAAAGGGTAGAAAGTGTAAAACGGCAGTCATATAGTCAATGGTAAAACCAAAATGAAGTAAGTCAGCAAGATAACAAACCCAATGCTATGCTAAAGGCACGAAATATCCCACCTCTGAAGCAGCAGAGGCAGAACCACCTGTGACTTAAAAGGTGCAACAGCTAGAATGTAGAAGTGCATATGGGAAAAGGAGACTAACCAATACTAAAAAAAAAGATAAAAACAGTGTAAAAGGGGAAGAAAGAGGATCT
Organism: Schistocerca gregaria; assembly: GCF_023897955.1. NCBI lineage: Eukaryota > Metazoa > Arthropoda > Insecta > Orthoptera > Acrididae > Schistocerca > Schistocerca gregaria. The sequence goes on from NC_064925.1 coordinate 46,802,308, forward strand.
CGGCCAGGGAGGGGAATCGGGAATCTCCAAACACGGCTTACAGTGGGAAATACACCAACACTCACCGCCCTGCCCCAACACCAGAGTGATTAAAAGCCTTAAAACTGAGAATAAAAACCACTTCCATTGAGGAAACCAAGAACCAGGTCAACCACCCGGGAATCATCAGCCAACATCAAAGGGAAAGTGGGGGATAGTCTGTAATTAGCACGCAGAGCCAAAAGAAGGGGGCATTCAACCAAAACGTGGGCTACTGACTAGAAGGCTCCACAACCACAAAGTGAGGGTTGCTCATCACGCAAAAGAAAAGCATGTGTCAGCCTGGTATGGTCAATGCGGGGACGACACAGTGTGGTCGAGTCCTTTTGGGAGAGGCGAATGGAAGAAAACTACGATCCTGGTGTCACCTTCATGGCACGAAGTTTTTTAGACAGTTAGGTAGCCACACAAGAGTTGGCTCATGATTGTGATAGGTTGGATTTGATGTGAAGCCCTAAATCCGCTGCAGGAGAGGTTCCAGAAAATGGGGGTTAAGTGACTGCTCCCCCAGGCAAACGATCAGCGAGCTCATTACCCGGGATACCCACATGGTGAGGAACCCAAAGGAAGTCGACGGAACAAGCAGCTTGATGAATATCAGCGAGATGGTCATGGATGGCAGAGACCAAGGGATGGTGCGAAAAACACCGGTCAATAGCCAGAAGGCCACTCAATGAGTCCGTATATTAACAAAACACGGTTGGGAAATTGCCATCAATTCTGCATGATTTTCCGTTCCAACAGGGAACCTGAAGGCATACCCCACATGATCAGCAGATTTAGAGTCATCAGTGTAAAAAACAACAGCATCCCGCAACTCCCATAAAATTTGGCAGAAAAGGGAACGGATCACCATTGCGGGGATGGAATCTTTTGGACCTTGGCGGAGGTCCATCCCAATTCGAGGCCGAGGGACTAACCAAAGAGGCGGGGGGGTGGAGGGGAGTGAGCGAGGAAGACAGGACAAAGAAGGAATCTGAAAATCACGGCGAAGAGACGCAAGGGGGAGCCCAATCGGTAAACCTGCCCTAGCGCAGGAATCAGGTGAGCGACGTCCATGGTCTGGGAAAAGGATAGAATAGGAAGGATGAGTGGAAGAGGAACGGATAGCGAGTGCATAAGACACCAGAAGCTGGGACCGCCGAACAGAAAGGGTGGGGATCCCAGCTTCAACCAGGAGATTATCAACAGGGCTAGTAGCGAAGGCACCGGTGGCCAAACGGATACCACGATGGTACACTGGATCCAGCACATGCAGTGTGGAAGGAGCAGCTGAACCATAAACTTGACAACGATAGTCCAAGCAAGAGAGAACTAGAGCACGATAAAGACGGAGAAGGAGTGAATGGTCCGTGCCCCAAGAGGAGTGGGAAAGGAAACGAAGGACATTGAGTTTACATCCTACCTTCAGAAGTCTGATATGGGGCAGCCAAGTGAGTTTGTTGTCGAAAAGAAGACCTAGGAAACGAAACTGTGGGACCACGGGCAATCGTTGTGCATCGAGATAGAGCTCTGGATCAGGGTGGATCGTAGTACAGCGACAGAAGTGGACCACCCGCAATATTAGAGGAGAGAATTGAAATCCGTGTGAGAGGGTCCATGCAGAGGCACGCCATATAGCTCCCTGGAGCTGCCACTCTGCAGAGGCCATCTAAGAGGAACTAACCCAAATGCAGAAATAATCCACAAACAGGACAGGGGCGGCCAAGGGACCGACAGAGGCCACAAGTCCATCGATAGGAATGAGGAAAAGAAGTACACTGAAGACCGAACCGTGTGGGATGCCCGTCTCCTGGGTCCATGGAGAACCAAAAACAGTACAAACCCGAACCCTGAATGAACGATGGAACAGGAACTGGTGGATAAAAATCGGGAGTGGGCCCCACTGATGAAGGGTAAGTAAGATGTGATAGCGCCAGGCCATGTCATAGGCCTTGCGTAGGTCAAAAAATACTGCAGCCAAATGGCGGCGCTGGGAAAAAGCCTGCCGAACTGTGGATTCCAAGCGAAGTAAATGATCGATTGGAGACAGTCCCTCTCGGAAGCCACACTGGTAAGGGGACAATAGATCCCGAGATTCGAGAACCCAATTGAGCCGATGGGCTACTATCCGTTCGAGTAACTTACAAACAACATTGGTCAGACTAATTGGTCAACAAATAGGAGGTTCTTACAAGGTTTAAGGGCAGGAACCACGATGCTATCCCTACACTGAGAAGGAAGTCACCTTGGAGCAGATACGGTTAAACACCCAGATAAGATGTTGCCATTGTGGAGCACTGAGACGTTGAAGCAGTTGGTTATGAATGGAGTCTGGGCCAGTGGCAGTATCACGATAAGAAGAAAGTGCAGAAAAAAATTCCCCTTCAGTACAAGGTTCGTTGCAAGATTCTGACTGACAAGGGGTAAAACGAAAGGTGGAAGCATCAACCAGCTGTTTCCAGTGAAAAAAAGCGGCCGAATATGAGGCTGATGCCATTGCAAAATGGACAGCAAGATGTTCTGCAAGAATCAACGGGTCCGTACAAAGGCCATCTGGGAGGTGAAGACCTGGGAGGGTTGACTGCCGATGGCAATCGTGAAGAGAGAAGTGTAGCCCATACCTGTGACATAGGGACACTAGAACCTAGGGAAGAAACAAATCGTTCCCAACATACCAATTTGCTCTGTTTGATTAAATAACAGGCTTTAGCGCAACGGCGTTTTAAGATAATAGGGCTGGCAACGGATGGGTGCCTCTTAAGGTGTTGCAAAGTTCTACAGCGATCACGGATGGTAATGGCAATGGCCGTACTCCACCATGGGACTAGCCTGAAGCGAAATGGTCCAGATGAGCGCGGTACAGCAAGGCTTGCAGCGCGAACAATCGCGTCAGACACGTCACGTACGACGTCATCAACACAACCCGAGAAAGTGGGAGAAAACAAGACCTGTGCAGTGTATAGAGGCCAATCGGCACGTTGGAAAGACCAACGAGGTAACCTCTCCTTCAGGGAGCGGGAAGGGAGAGAGAATCAAAGGGAAATGGTCACTATTACAAAGGTCGTCGTGTGGCGACCAGTGTAATGAAGGGAGGAGAGAGGGAGAAGAAAAAGAAAGATAAATGGCAGAAAAGGTATCATGAACGGCACTGAAATGAGTAAGAGTGCCATTATCAAGAAGGCACAAGTCGTGGTCTGCAAGAAACTGGTCTATGAGAAGACCTCGTCTAAATGTAAATGCACTGCCCCACAAGGGATGATGAGCATTAAAATCCCCGAGAAGAAGGAAGGGAGGAGGAAGTTGCTGAAGAAGGGCAGTTAAGGCAGCAGGTGAGAGAGTCCTGTCAGGAGGGAGATAAAGATTGCAAACCGTGACCTCAGAGTCCAGGTGGACCGTAACAGCAACCGCTTCCAATGTAGTTTGAAGAGGAATCTATGTGCTAGCAATGTCTGTACGGACCAACATACAAACGCCACCAGAAGCCCACAGGAGTCTGACCCAATTTCAACAGAAAACACAGAACCGACAGAGGGTCGGTGAGTGATTATCAGTAAAAAGAGTTTCCTGTAGAACTACACAAGCTGCATAGTAAGACGAAATAAGTGATTTAAATTTTGGGAGGTGACGGTAGTATCCATTACAGTTCCATTGGATAACCAGTGAACAATGATTTAAATTGGGGGTTGAACAGGCTAAAGCCAGTCATACTGCCAAGTCACCACTCATCACTGTCAAGGAGGAAGCGACATCCATGGACGACAGCTCAAAATCTGGTCGTAAAGCCGGGGATGGGACCTCTGGTGACACCAGAAGCTCTTTGTTCCGGACTTATGTTCCTTCTTTTCTCTTTGAGATCGAGGAGGGCTGTGTGGCATAAAGGAGCCAGCGGCAGCAACATCGGGAACACAAGGAGATCGGGCAACCTGTGGGCCGACAGACCTCAGTTCTCGCGGTCGCCGCGTGGCAGCAGACCTTTGGCCTGAAAGGTGCCAGGAAGGAACAGCCTGGGAGAGGCGCCCTTGACTGGCAGACGGCGATGGAGTGGGAAACTTTTCCGGCTGGGGAGATGGGACAGCGCCCAGAGGAAAAAGTGCAGGAGCTGCAGGGGAGGGGGGGGGGGGGGGAGGTGACGGGTCCGGGATGGGGGTAAGGAAGGGGGAGGAAGGGGGTGAAGATGTAACCAAATCGTAACTAGATGTCATGGACACAGGCTGAAGACCTGTGTACTTCTTACGGCCCTCTGTGTAGGTTAAATGATCGAGGGACTTACGCTCCTGTATCTTCTTTTCCTTCTTATATACTGGTCAATCTGGTGAATGTGGAGAATGACTACCATGACAATTTACACACACAGGAGGGGGAACACAGGCACTCCCCTCATGGAGTGGACGTCCACAGTCGCCACAGATAGGTGCCTGTGGACAGTGGGAAGACATGTATCTATAATGCAAGCACATAAAACACCTCAGAGGAGATGGGATGTACAGCTCCTCATCACATCGAGAGACCGAAATCTTTACCTTCTTAGGGAGGGTATCCCCTTCAAAGGCCAGGTTAAAGGCAACAGTATCAATGCGATTGTCCTTAGGACCCTTCTGAACACTCCAAACAAAGTGAACACCCCGTCGTCCGAGATTGTCTCGAAGTTCCTCATCAGTTTGAAGGACGAGGTCCCTGTGAAAAATCACACCTTGAACCATGTTTAGAGATAGGTGGGGTGGGGGGGGGGAATAATGGACACAGGAATTGTGGCAAGATGGGTGCAGGCACGAAGGGCCACAGATTGGGCAACTGAAGTAATTTTGATCAGCAACAAACCTGACCACATCTTGCTCAGGGAGTCCATTTCACCAAAATTGTCTTCAATGTGTTCCACAAAGAATTAAGGTTTGGTATTGGTGAAAGTATCCCTATCAGTCTTGGTGCAAAGCAGATAGCGGGGGAAAGGTTTCGCCCCTAGCCATTGGGCCTGACCCTCCTCGCAGGTGGTAGCCAGAGAAGGGAAGGCCGAAGGACCAGGAGAAGCAGCACTAGAATAATCAGCTGCAAGCATAGAGACGTTCACAGAAGAATGGCCAGAGTACTGGACCTGTATGCATTTCATTTGCATAGCGTCCACACGGCGGCCATTGCCGGGAGTTCCGGTGCTCCAGGATGACGAGCAACCACTCCGAGGGATGCATGAGGTGGTCACAGCTCAGGTATCAGAAGTGTGATCCCTGTGTGTTCAGAGGTTCAACCAAAAGGGTACAAAGCGACCCCACCACATGAGCTGGCTACCATGCTGGCTATGCACCCTAGCATCAGACAACGATTTGAAAGAAAAGGTGGAATGAAATAGGAGGGCACACATCGGAGAAACTAGTTAAGTTCCTTTTCCCCAAATGGCTCACACTACGGAAGAGAAATTTAGTAATACAGGTCAATCCTCGGAGGGGGACCAGGGAGTGCCAAAAGGAGAAGGTGATTATGCAACAAAGCCGAATTGTAAAACCAGGAAGATAGCGGGTGCCAACATAAGCAAGGACACCAAGAGGGGGAGAGGAGAGGGCGAGGCGGAAGGAGCAAGGAGGGGAAGGGGAAGGAAATGCAGCCCTGCAAAGAATGAAGGCTGCAATAGCTCGGGGGCCCTGTGCTCGCCAGGCACGTATCCACGAAAGGGTTGTGGACCCCCTGCGGAGCCTCGAAGTAGTGAAGCAATTTAAATCACTTAATAGATGCAAGTCTTCTGGTCCAGACTGTATACCAGTTATCTTCCTTTTGGAGTATGCTGATGTATTAGCTCCATACTTAACAATGGTATACAACCGTTTGCTCGATGAAAGATCCGTACCGGACGACTGGAAAGTTGCACAGATCACACCAATATTCGGGAAAGGTATGTATGAGTATGTGTAAGTAATTCAATAAATTACAGGCCCATATCGTTAACGTCGATATGTAGCAGGATTTTAGAACATATATTGTGTTGTAACATTATGAATTACCTAGAAGGAAACGATCTATTGACACACAGTGAACAAGAGTTTAGAAAATACGGTTCCTGTGAAACACAACTAGCTCTTTATTCGCATAAAGCGTTGGATGCTATTGACAAGGGATATCAGATCGATTCCGTATTTCTGGACTTCCGGAAGGCTTTTCACACTTTACCACGCAAGCGGCTCGTAGTGAAATTGCCTGCTTATGGAATATCGTCTCAGTTATGTGACTGGATTTGTGATTCCCTGTCAGAGAGGTCACGGTACGTAGCAATTGATGGAAAGTCATCGAGTAAAATAGAAGTGATTTCTGGAGTTCCCCTAGGTAGTGTTGTAGGCCCTCTGCTGTTCCTTATCTATATGAACGATTTGGGGGACAATCTGAGCAGTCGTCTTCGGTTGTTTGCAGATGACGCTGTCGTTTATCGACTAATAAAGTCATTAGAAGATCAAAACAAACTGAAAACGATTTAGAAAAAAAAAATCTGAATGGTGCGAAAAGTGGCAGTTTACCCTGAATAACGGCAAGTGTGAGGTCATCCACATGAGTGCTAGAAGGAACTCAAACTTCGGTTACACAAAAATCAATCTAATCTAAAAGCCGTAAATTCAACGAAATACCTAGGTATTACAATTACGAACAAAAAGTGGAAGAAATACAAGAAAATGTTGGTTGGTTGGTTTGTAGGCTTAAAGGGATCAGACTACAATGGTCATAGGTCCCTTGTTCCATAAAAACTAAAACCACCCGAAGAGAATAAAAAACGAACAACAGGAAAGACAGCAGATGAAACAGGACATGAAATACTCTGACAGAGACCAGACAAAACAAATTAAAACACACAGTGTGACGGTGGTTGGCCAACCGTAGAGAAAAAGAGGAAAAGCCAACCACCAAGAACACTTTAAAAACTCAGTTTAAAATCAGAGGCTAAAAGCCAGAATCAACACTAAAAAGAAACAAACACTCAGATTAAAGGATAAAAACCCCCCCTGCCCGAATAAAACACAAAACCAAGTCCACCACGGCAGAGTCATCTGATAAAAGAGCAGAGAGCGTGTCAGGCATTGCCAAAGTCTGCCTGAGCACGGTTAAAAGGGCGCACTCCGACAGAATATGGACCACCATCAAGGACGCCCCATAACGACAAAGAGGGGGATCCTCATGACACAGTAAATAACTGTGCGTGAGTCGGGTGTGGCCAATGTGGAGCCGACAAAGGACGACTGAGTCCCTGTGGTTGGCTCGCATAGATGACCACCACACAGTCGTGTCCTTGATGGCACGGAGTCTGTTAGGGGTGGTCAGACCGCGCCATTCAGCATCCCAAAACGAGAGAACTTCGCGGCGTAAGACTGCCCGCAAATCAGCCGCCAGGAGACCAATCTCCAGAGATGGCGCACTGGTGGCCTCTTTCCCCAGGTGGTCAACAGTTTCATTGCCAGGTATACCAACATGGCCTGGGGTCCAAACAAAGACCACAGACCTGCCGCTACGGGCGAGAGTATGCAGTGACTCCTGGATAGCCATCACCAGACGAGAACGAGGGAAACACTGGTCGAGAGCTCGTAAACCGCTCAGGGAATCGCTACAGATAACGAAGGACTCACCTGAGCAGGAGCGGATATACTCTAGGGCACGAAAGATGGCGACCAGCTCAGCAGTGTTAACACTGCAGCCAGCTGGCAACGAACGTTGTTCAGAATGGTCCCCTAGAGTTAGTGCATAACCGACTAGACCAGCAACCATCGAACCGTCGGTGTAGACAACGCCAGAGCCCTGATACGTGGCCAGGATGGAATAAAAGCGGCGTCGGAAGGCCTCCGGAGGGACTGAGTCCTTCGGGCCATGTGCCAAGTCGAGCCGAAGGCAAGGGCGAGGCACACATACCACTGGGGTGTACGCAGAGGAGCCGGGAAAGGAGGTGGAACAGGGAAACACCCTAGCCAGGAAAGAAGCTGTTTGACACGTACGGCGATTGGACAAACCAACCGGGGCAGATGAACGACTGACTGCGGGAAGAGGACACGATAATTTGGATGCCCGGGCCAGCTAAAAACATGGGCAGCATAAGCAGCCAGTAATTGTTGGCGTCGTAACCGCAGTGGAGGGACACCTGCCTCCCCAAGTATGCTGTCCACAGGGCTGGTTCGGAAGGCACCAGTGGCAATGCGTATCCCACTGTGGAGGATTGGATCCAGCACCCACAAAGTAGATGGGGATGCTGATCCATAAGCCAGACTCCCATAGTCCAGACGGGACTGGATCAACGCCTGGTAAAGCCATAGTAGAGTAGATCGGTCGGCGCCCCACCCGGTGTGGCTCAGGCATCGCATAGCGTTAAGATGCCGCCAACACGCCTGTTTAAGCTGCCGAATATGAGGCAGCCAAGTCAACCGGGCATCAAAAACCACCCCCAAAAACCTATGTGACTCCACCACTGAAAGAAGCTCGCCGTCAAGATAAAGCTGCGGCTCCGGGTGAACAGTGCGTCGCCGGCAGAAATGCATAACGCAGGTCTTGGCTGCCGAAAACTGAAAACCATGCTCTACAGCCCAAGACTGCGCCTTGAGGATTGCGCCCTGTAGCTGACGTTCAGCAGCTGCAATGCCAATAGAGGTGTAGTAAAGGCAGAAGTCGTCAGCATACAGCGAAGCGGAGACAGAATTTCCCAAGGCCGCAGCGAGCCCGTTAATGGCTATTAAAAACAGACAGACACTTAGAACAGAACCCTGTGGCACACCGTTCTGGACTTGGAAGGAACTATATGAGGCACTCGGAAGGTACGATAGACATAAAATTGCGGATATAGATCGGCATAGGTCCCCGAAGACCCCATCCATGAAGCGTAGAAAGGATGTGATGACGCCATGTCGTATAATACGCCTTCCGCATGTCGAAAAAGACAGCAACCAGATGCTGACAGTAGGAAAAGGCAGTACGGATGGCCGACTCCAGGCTCACCAGATTGTCGGCGGCGGAGCGGCCTTTACGGAACCCACCCTGAGACAGAGCCAGAAGGCCTCGAGACTCCAGTACCCAATTCAAGCGCCGGCTCACCATCCAAGCAACTTGCAAAGAACGTTGGTGAGGCTAATAGGATGGTAGCTGTCCACCTCCAAAGGGTTCTTCCCTGGTTTCAGAATGGGGACAAAAAGACTTTCCCACCATTGCGGCGGAAACTCACCCTCGACCCAAAAGCGGTTGTAAAGATCGAGGAGGCGTCGCTGGCAGTCCACTGAAAGGTGTTTCAGCATCTGAGAGTGGATGCTATCGGGCCCCGGAGCGGTATCAGGACAAGCGGCGAGGGCACTTCGAAATTCCCACTCACTGAATGGAACATTGTACAATTCAGGATGGTGAGTGCGAAAAGAAAGACTGACGTTCTATCCGCTCCTTAATGGAGCGGAAGCCCAAGGGGTAGTTGGCAGAAGCGGAATTCATAGCAAAGTGCTCCACCAAGCGGTTTGCAATGATGTCGGAGTCAGTACAAACTGCTCCATTCAGTGAGAGCGCAGGGACACTGACAGGTGTCCGATAGCCATAGAGGCGGCGAATCTTGGCGCAGAACTGCGAAGGAGTGACATGGAGGCCAAGGGTAGACACATACCGCTCCCAGCACTCCTGCTTGCATTGGCGGATAATGCAGTGGGCTCGCGCACACAACCGTTTGAAGGCAATAAGGTGGTCGATTGAGGGATGTCACTTGTGAAACTGGAGCGCCCGCCGGCGAGCTTTAATCGCTTCAGCGATCTCAGGCGACCACCAAGGCACAGTCCGCCGCCGAAGGGTCCCAGAAGAACGGACAATGGCAGATTCGGCGGCAGTAACGATACCGGTGGTGACCGATTGAACCACTGCATCAATGGCATCGTTAGAGAGAGAGGCTCAATAGCTGCAGTGGAGGAGAATAAGTCCCAGTCGGCCTGATTCATAGCCCATCTGCTAGGGCGCCCAGAAGACTGACGCCGTGGCAGTGACAGAAGGATCAGAAAGTGGTCACTACTACACAAGTCGTCATGCACTCTCCATTGGACAGAAGGTAAGAGGCTAGGGCTACAGATGGAAAGGTCAATGGCGGAGTATGTGCCATGCACCACACTGAAGTGTGTGAAGGCACCATCATTTAAGATCGAGAGATCGAGCAGTGCCAATAAATGCTCAACGATGGCGCCTCGACTTGTTGCCACTGACCCACCCCATAGATGGTTATGGGCGTTAAAGTCGCCCAGTAACAGGAAAGGTGGAGGCAATTGAGCTATCAGAGCAGCCAGGACATGCTGCACAACATCACCATCCGGTGGATGATAAAGACTGCAGACGGTAACAGCCTGTGGCGTCCACACCTGAACAGCGACAGCCTCTAAAGGTGTGTGGAGAGGTTCAGACTCGCTGTCAAGAGAGTTCAGGACATATATGCAGACGCCACCAGACACCCTTTCATAAGCAGCCCGGTTCTTATAATAACCTCGATAGCCACGGAGGGCGGGTGTTCGCATTTCCGGAAACCAAGTTTCCTCCAGAGGAAAGGGTGAATGCTGATAAGTTGGCGGAGCTCAGCTAGATGGTGGAAGAAACCGCTGCAGTTCCACTGGAGGATGGTGTTGTCCATGGCTGAGAAAGGCTTGACGGGACTGGGAAGGGAGATTACGCCGCTGGGTCACCTGCTCCCTCCGATTTAGCACCTGTGATAGTGCTTTCCATGGCGTCTGATGGACCGGCGAGATCGAGGTCCTCAGCGGACGCCAGAATCTCCACCGCATCCTCAGACGCAGAGCTGGAAGGTTGCGGTGGGATGGCTGCCAACGCGAGTTCCTTGGGCTGAGAGCTCTTCTTGGGTTTCTCACGCCGTTCCTTGGGTCTAACCGGCTGGGAGGGGTTCACCGATTCAGTCTCTGGGATGGAGGAGGATCGTGAAGCCCTACAACCAGCTGATTGAGGGCACTTACGCCATTGTCAGTCGTCAAGCTTCTCGGAAACCTGGGAAGGGAGGGACCCAAGGGACCCTTTGCGAGCGTGAGAAGCCGAAGAAGTTGGACACTTCTCCGGCTTAGAAGTGGGGATGGAGGTCCAAGATGGGTGGGATGGTGTGCTCCTGAGGTAGGTGGCGCAGGAGTAACCCGGTGGGTAGAGCTCCCCACTGGCGAGGGGTCAGGAGGAGTCTTACTACTCGTCGATCCGGCCACAATTTGAGAAACAGACGGAGCTAGCACAGGTGTTGTAGCAGCAGCGTAGGAAGATGTCATTCTCACAGGATGGAGTCCGTCGTATTTCCTCTTTGCCTCAGTATATGTTAGTCGGTCCAGGGTCTTTTATTCCATGATTTTACGCTCTTTCTGGAAAATTCGGCAGTCTGGCGAGCAAAGTGAATGGTGCTCCCCGCAGCTGACACAGATGGGAGGCGGGGCACATGGAGTATTGGGATGTGATGGGCGTACGCAATCTCGACACGTGAGGCTGAAAGTGCAGCGAGAAGACATGTGGCCGAACTTTCAGCACTTAAAGCACCGCATCAGGGGAGGAATATAGGGCTTAACGTCACATCAGTAGACCATCACCTTGACTTTTTCCTGTAATGTATCCCCTTCGAAGGCCAAGATGAAGGCACCGGTAGCAATTTGATTTTCCTTCGGACCTCGATGAACGCGCCGGACGAAATGTACACCTCGGCGCTCTAAATTGGCGCGCAGCTCTTCATGAGACTGCAAAAGAAGATACATATGGTAAATAACTCCCTGGACCATATTAAAACTCTTATGGGGTGTGATCGTAGTGGCAACATCCCCCAACTTGTCACAAGCGAGTAACCGTCGTGACTGGGCAGAGGAGGCCGTTTGTATCAGGACTGACCCAGAGCGCATTTTTGACAAGCCCTCCACCTCCCCAAACTTGTCCTCTAAATGCTCGACGAAGAACTGAGGTTTTGTGGAGAGAAAAGACTCCCCATCAACCATCGTACAAACCAAGAAGCGGGGCAAATAACTGCTACTGCCATCCTGAGACTTACTTTCCTCCCACGGTGTGGCCAGGGAGGGGAACGTTTTCGGATCGTACTTCTGAGCGCTAAACTGAGCCCGAGAACGCTTAGAGACCGCTGGCGGCTGGCCACCAGCGAGAGACAACGTACCACGCTGCATTGCGGGTCATCCGCCCTGATGCCACCTACTCTGACCAAGGGCCCTCCCCAAAGGCGCCACCCAGTCACGGCAAGAGCCACCTGGCAGGATGGCCATTGCCAGGAGTCCCGATACCCCAGGAGGATAGGCATCTACTCCTTGGAATACGTGGGTAGTTAACGGCGCAGCCATCAGTAGAACGATCCCTGTGTTGTCAGGGGGCTACAACCAACAGGGTACACGGCGGCCCCACCACAATGGACTGGCTACCGTGCTGGATGTTAGGTAACGTGGTCCATGGTCGCACTGTGCAGTGCCTCTTTCTGCACCGACGGCAAGTTGTTATCCGCACACAGAAAAAGTCATGCCCAAGAGATGGAGAGCGGACAGGACTGCAGTTCAACGGTGTATAAGCTGGCGGAAGGTCTGATCGCAAGATGGACACAATGCACCAAGTAAGGCGCTCTTCCCCAATCGGCTCGCTCTTCGGAAAATTTTGAGAGATGGAGGTCAAACCCAACAGGGGACCATCATAGAAGGCCGAAAAGTTTGAGACTCCTTTTAGTCGCCTCTTACGACAGCAGGAATACCGCGGGTCGATTCTAACCCCCAAACCCGCAGAGGGACAAGAAAATGTTGTGGGGAAGGCTAACCAAAGACTGCGTTTTATTGGCAGGACACTTGGAAAATGTAACAGACATACTAATGAGACTGCTCGTCCGTCCTCTTTTAGGATACTGCTGCGCGGTGTGAGATCCTTAACTGGTACGACTGACGGAGTACATCGAAAAAGTTCTAAGAAAGGCAGCATGTTGTGTATTATGGCGAAATATGGAAGATAGTATCACAGAAATGATACAGTATTTAGGCTGCACATCATTAAAAGAAAGGAGTTTTTCGTTGTGACCAAATCTCACAGAATTCCAGTCACCAACTTTCTCCTCCGAATGTGAAAATATTTTGTTGACACCGACCTACATAGGGAGGAACAATGACCACGATAAAGTAAGGAAGTCAGTGGTCGTACGGAAAGACCTAGGTGTCAGTTCTTTCCACACGCTATACGAGATTGGAATAATAGAGAATTGTGAAGGTGGTTCAATGAACCCTCCGCCAGGCACTTAAATGTGATTTGCATTGTATCCATGTACATGTAGATGTAGAATATTGCGTTTGTTAAGCTCGAACCATTCACTGTTGACGGGCTACCTACTGCGCCATTTTAACACCAAATCTGTAGGGGGTGCAGTGGGGTGTCTCCCTTTTTAGAAGAACAGCTGGGGGACAGGCGGCCTCGAGTGGGCTACGCGAACCTGTGGTGAGGATGGCGAGCGACTGTCGTCAGCTCCTGATAACATCGCGGGGCGCTGAAGAGCGGATTTTAGCGGGGCCACGCCTATTTGCCTCGGATTCTGCAAAACCCGCAAGCCTGTGAGGGCTCGTTCCACCGAATGTTACCCGCATTTCTCTCAACTGGCGACCCGGGTTTCTGTGGCGGAGCACATTCGGGGCCACAGCGTAAACTTATACCCCAACATCTCGGTTGTGGGAACATTACACGCACAATAATGTAAGAAGTACGTAGGATGTACATGAAAACACTTTGAACATTTCCAGACAGTATTCCAACTGTGAACCAAACTATAAAAAAAATCTGCGCTACAGAATTTGAAATGATGTTACAGGAAAGGAATTCTTCATTGTGTGTGGTCATATTATCTACAGTTGTTTTGTTAATATTGAACGTAATTAAAGTCGTCTTTGCGCTACAAGAAAATGCTTATTTCTGTCGTCAAACCGCGTTTCTTTTTACTGAAGGTTTGGTCGGTCGATTCGGTGGCATCGGATTAGAAGTGCTCTGCCGATTTCCTTCGCTGTCCGTCCCTAAAGGGGCCATCCTGGCATTTGCCTGAAACAATTTAGGGAAATCGCGGAAAACCTACATCAGGATGGCCGGACGCGGCTTTGAACCGTTGTCCTCCAGAATACGACTCCAGCGCGCTAACCACTGCGGCACCTCGCTCGTTCTTTTATTGAAATGAAATGTTATAAGTGGTCTAAAACGACGCGTTTACTATCTGGCTCGCTTTCGGTGTCTGAAAAGTGTTCGTTACGAAACGTGTATATTTTATTTACGGTACTTCGTGTCCCATTTTCGCTCGTATCACGAAACAGCGTCTGCCAGCACGTTTCTGTAGTACTGCTTCGTTCGATTATGTCCTGCTCATCCGGCACTGCTTCGCAGAATTTTTCATTTTTTGTGTGAAATTCGTCTTGTTCCCCGGTGTGAGCGGAAACAGGACAAAGTAACCCAAGTCCAAACTTTTTAGACGAGCAAAATTCTAAATCTGTTTCATTACAGATCAGTGATGGAGTTTTGTTTCAATAAAACAAAACGCATTTGATGACAAAAATTTACATTTCCTGGTAAGTGCAAAGGCGAAATTACAAGGCCTTCAATAATTTCAGGAAAGAGCTAAGAAAGCAGCGGAAATCTTTAAAGAAACGGGAACGAGGGGGAAGAATTGCATAAACAACCGTTACGTCCATTACTTTGGAAACTACTCTAGGTAACGAAGCATCAACGCAGCCCTCTTTCTACTATATAGAACCTTCACGATCCTCTGGGAAATGCGCACGATTGGAATGTTGTCATTTGGCAGTCCATTTTCGACTCCTTTCGCACGACTTTTACTTTGGGAAATGTACGTCTACACCTACTTCAGCCGTCTGACGGTGTGTGGCAGATTTTACTTGTGGCACACTGACTCCCCCTACTGTGATCCACTCGCGAATGGCCTGTGTATTAGCTCCAAGGTCTCGAATTACCTCGTCGTAGTCATTTCGCGACACGTATGTAGAAGGAAGTGATGTCCGACTATTCCTGGAAAGTACGCTCCCGAAATTTCAGTAGTATACCTCTATGTGGTGCACAGCGCCTCTCTCGTGTCGTCTGCCAACGGAGTTGGCTGTGCATCTCTGTAACGCTGTTGCACAGACCAAACGGTCCTCTGACGAGACGCGCTGCTCTTCGTCGAATCTTCTCTACCTCTTCCACCAGTCCTACCCGGTAAGGGTTCCGGATTGATAAAGAATCACATTTTATCTCTGACGAATAAAGACACGCAAGTGGTGAAATTTTTCTAAATTAACAAGATGAAACTAACTGGCTACAACATTATTATCCTACGTAGCAGGCTAATTTCTGCATTCTGTTGTCCTCTTTCCATTACTGACAGACGTTCGCATCCACAGTCATTCGCTGGTGTCGAAACTTCCGAAAAGCTAATGGCCATGGATTAGAAATAAATCTATTCAATTCAATAAAAATAATGATAGAAATTACTTCGACAAAGATTGAGAAATAAAAATATCAAACCATCTGAGTAGCCACAACCTTCAGCACCTCAGGACTATCTTAATTCTGGATGCTTTTAGCTTCATGTCTCTTATTTTTCAATGTACTTTCAGTGCTACGACTCATTTCGTGTTCCCTATGCACGCACTGTGCTTTCATTTTATATTCGTGCTTTAAGCCCTCAACTCTTTTATAAAATTGCTATTTCACATCGAGAAGTTTTTTTTACACAGTTCCGATTCTGTAGCTTCTATAAAAACCTGCCTATGGTTGGAGGTTTCTTATTCAGAATATGCTATGCTGTCTATGTGGAGAACGATAGTAATTTCAAAGTTGCTGAGCATCATCTGAAATTCCTTTTCGTGATGTACTCTGAAAGTCTTTACCTACTACGTTCTCCGCCATTTGGAGTATTTCTCGTTGTTGTAAGTGTCCGAATGTTCGCCTACAATGATGTTGAACCAGTGATCACTTCGAAATTTTTCCGTAATTCGCTTGATCTACCTGGAGTAAAAAAGTCTCATGGACAAGATTCCCCTCAAGAAGCTACGGAGGCTGTACCGGAACGGAGATTGCATAATCCATTAGTGTCAGACAAGTGACACTAGATCCGATGGATTCAGACTGTCTCCGTGTATGGACTACAATTTCTCAGGATCCTTCCCATCGATCACTGTCTACCGTATGCGTTATCTGAGATTAGTTTTGTGTGGTCGTTCCAATTTAAATCGCTCCGTTCGTAAACTCTTTACATACATAATCGATCTGACAACCGATTATTGTACTGCAATAGGGTAATCTTACACTTTCTTACTATCTATAAGCATAGCATTTAATTACATTTTATTTTTAGGGTTAGCAGCCTATCGCAATACCGGGCAATGAAGGTCTTACTGCATTCTGCTAAAATTTTCCAAGCGTACAAATGTAACTATCAGTAGAACACTATTATTAATATTAGTATTTGATTTATTACTATTATTATTTGCCTCTTAGGAGGGTGCTAAAACAAATTTCATCGCATTTCTTGTTTACTTTCTCTGTATTCGTTGTTTCCACTTCCGGTGTCCTGTTTTTTTTCCCCCTTTTTGGTGTGAACTGAAATTAGTTTTCTCATCTTTCCACTGTAGTTTTTCCTGTCTTCTTTTTCCCAAGAATGAGCACCTCTCTCTCTCTCTCTCTCTCTCTCTCTCTCTCTCTCTCTCTCTCTCTCTCTCTCTCTCTCTCTCTCTCTACGTCATTCGCTCCGACAACAGGCTAACACACATTTATTTAAATGGAGACTGTCTTTTCCAGAAAACATTCACAGAGGACACATTTTACATTGATGAAACAACTGTGTAACAAGTATCACACTTAAGGAATAGAAAGGCAGTTTCAAGTTTAGGCGCTTTTGAATATGTCGTAAGAGCAACTGGTGCGAGGACTGGCGACACCAGTGCTGAGGCACGTGACTGTGTACCAGTCTACAAGCGGGCTGCTGGTTACCCATCGGCACTTGGCTGCAGGCGGTCCACACAGGACTCCGACGCAGCGCTAGCCAGCGGTACGTAAGAAGCGTTTGCAACACTCGTGCAGTTCATTAGTTTGAAATGTCAATCAAATCTCTATGTAGATATTTTTTTGCAGTTCAAACGTACAGTGAGAGAACTACGACTTCATATATGCGATTCATTTAAAAGATTACTGGGACACGATGAGCAATGCACAAAAAGGCCGGAATAAAAGAACACTTGAACAAACTGGTGCATATAAGAGGAAACATGTGAAGACGCTTCAGGAAAGTTCAGAAATCTAAAGAACCTGCGCTAAATACATTTACGGTTCACTGCTGCAGGTAAGCAGAAAATTGTAGCACCAGGATTGTCCGTTCTCAGCTCGAAGGCTTCAGGTATAATACAACCTGTGTACCTGGCCGGAGATGCACCTACCGCATTTATGCAATTTGTGCATCTCTCTCATGCGCCCCCTTATACGTTTCCGTACGACAACAAATCGCGCCTGTCTCGAACACGCGCCATTTTTTCTGCCTGACAGGAAAGAGTATCCGTGTCATCGCTCCGGTTACCTGGCTCGGCAGGGCGGCGCTGGCTGCGTCTGCGCGTGCTTTGTTACTTTTCAAACAAAGCGCGTAAGACGGCGCCTACTCGTCATCACCAATTTCGTCTAAATTCATGGTGTATGCAGTGCTTGGCCTGAAAGGAAAAGCACAGAAGTGCGAGCTCGAGATGGCTAAGCATTAAAAAAAAAAAAAACCAGGATGCACTCTGCTACAGCAACTCTGTGACGTCTTTCTTATTGCAAGGTAAAGAATTTGATCAAAAAGCTACAAAACTGCTCTTACCTCACCGAGGGACAGAAATACATCACATTCCGAGAATACTCCATCTTTGCCCATTACCAGCTATACTCGCCAACATTTGGCGAAATGATACGTTACGCGCCAAACTGTGCGGTGAGAGAACTTTTCACGAATGTAAACCGAGTCTGCTTCGCTGCAGAAACTTTAAAGTAACAGTGTGGCGTTAAAATGAGGCGTTCATAACGTGGGCAAGATTCTGAGGAAATTAGTGCTAGCTCGTTTTTACGGCGAGTATCACCTCAGCAAGTGTGAATCAGTAACTGTAAAGTAATAAAGTATTCAGGTTTTTATACCGAGTTCTCATGTACGCCTTACAATGCTTTTCTGGAAGCGTGCTTGCAATGCCACATTGTACACTGTTTCCCTTGTCACTCCTTTTATGAAAATAGTAACAAATATATGGATCTATACTTCGGTTTATTTGCAGTGCAAGTAATGTAAAATTCAAAGGAAAAATATTGTTTCACATACGAACCCTACGATTACCGTTCTGTACTACATACATCGTCCGACCCGCACCAAAAATACTATTTTTTTTGAACATTTGGTCATCTGGACCTCCCACCTCCGTCGCTTTAATTTCTAGCCACGATCTGCATACGTCACGTATCTGAACGAAATCGGTTCATTACGGCCGGGAGACAGTTCAATAAACTTAACATACAGCCGTATACTTTAGGTTATTTTATTTACTTTCAACCGCAACCAGTTTCGGCTACTCATTTAGCCATCTTGAGGCCCTATACGCATTTTTCGAATGAACGAGCTTATCATATAGCGCTATAAAACTGGAGACCGTGAATACCAATCGTTGTGCAACAGGTTCGAAGAAAGCGTGTCACCGACAACTGAAGTATACGGCTGTCGGTAAAGTTTATCGAATTGGAAAGTCGGTGAGCAGCCGGCGCGGTTCCCTTGTCATTGCGGCGGCAGATTGCGAGAGAAGCTGGAATTTCCCCTCCGTCTCGGCAAGCTGCGCGGAAAAGCACGATGATGCAACAAGCTCGACAAACAGTGCGAGCCTTTTTATAAATGTAAACGGTGGCCTAGAACTGTTCTTTTCGAAATGGCACATTCAAACTACGAATATATTTGCGATGACTTTGGTTGCAATGGGTGAATATCTGGCAGAGGAGTCCTTCCTAACACTGCTTTGTTTAAGGAGCTGCAACAATGAACTATTCTCCTGTCAAACGCCTCAGGAGTATTCCAGTTCCATGAATTATAGTCAGGGATGATACTTTCGCAATTAAATCTTTCTTGCTAAAGCCAGACCCTTTTAGACGTCAACCAGTACCAGAGCGCGTTTTTAACTGCCGGCTCTAGTGAAAACAGCTTTGGCATCTTAGTTATCAGGTTTACGGTATTCAGAAAGCCATTGCACTTTGATACTGTGTCTGGGTTAAACACTCCTGACTACATGCGCAGTTCATAACTTCTTACTGGTTCGAAACGAGTCCTCTTGTATGGACAATGGGGTGCGTCACTGACGATTTTATAAACAGAGATCTAGTGCCAAATCCCATGGTTCAAATGGCTCTGAGCAACATGGGACTTCACATCTGAGGTCATCAGCCCCTAGAACTTAGAACTACTCCAACCTAACTAACCTAAGGACATCACACACATCCATGCTCGAGGCAGGATTCGAACCTGTGACAGTAGCAGTCACGCGGTTCCGGACTGAAGGTCCTAGAACCGATCGGACACCGCGGCCGGCAATCCCCAGCGTGATTAGGGTAATACAGAAAATTCAGTTTTTCCTCTGCAACGAGAGAAACTAAATAACGCAGCAGCATCCCGAAAATACGGGAGGGGGTGCTTTTAGGAACTGCTTTATTGCTATTAAAAGTGAACCGCATTGTCAGCCAGCCAAGAGATGCAATCTTTCTGGCAATAATGGCTTTGGGGAGACAAACAAGGCCAAATCCTCCTGTGACTTTCGTCTTGTGTTTATCTACTTTCTCGGTTTCTCATATTATTCAGTTCATCATCCGTCTCACAATGAGAGCAAAATAAGCGGTTAGCGTGTTTACTACCAATCCCATGCCTGCTTTCAGTGTAGTTTAAATAAAATGAAATGGGATAATTAGCTAACTGTGCAGCTGTCTCAAATGCCCTGTAGAAAACAAAAGTTCGTCTCCAACTACCTCCTGAGCTTCACTTCTTTCCTTCTGCAGAGTCAATAACAGAACCGCAAACTAACGCAAGACAATTATGGACTTATCCGCGTACCATATAGAGTAATACAAATTTTTACGCCATTTTTATACTATATGCTGAATGTTTAAGCTGTCCTCTGATTTATTTCCAAACTTGTTACAGTTTCTTAAGTCGTTGTCCTGCGTAGGCTATTTTTAGTTTTGAAACGAGCACGATATTTCGCTATTAGCTAATTTTGCCACACTCGTCATTTTCTAGCTACCTGGTTGTCACGTGACAGAAGTTATTGCAGCTTCAAGAAGAGAAATGAGCTAGGAATCTATGTAAAACTTTCTACAAACCGCCATGACGGCTAGACACTGTGGTCACATATCTTCGACACATTTTTGTGAAGGAAGTTGGGGCTAATCGCAACTATAAGTCACTAAAAGCAGTGGTAACTGGCACATTCTGCAGATAAATCACTATAGCACACTCCACATAAAAAATGTAAAAATACGAATTAAACTTGTTATCACCGTCAACTGAAGTTGCAACTTTCACAGGTGTGAATTATTTATTTGAAGTGATGAATTTTAACTCTTATACGGGTCTTTTTTGTTGTTGTTGTTGTTCCACCATACACCGCATTAAAATCCGTTGGCTCTTATTTCAAATAGATCGTACTAGCAATAAGACGCAACTTTGAGTCTTCCTGCCACATGCATTATATACTCCTGGAAATTGAAATAAGAACACCGTGAATTCATTGTCACAGGAAGGGGAAACTTTATTCACACATTCCTGGGGTCAGATACATCACATGATCACACTGACAGAACCACAGGCACATAGACACAGGCAACAGAGCATGCACAATGTCGGCACTAGTACAGTGTATATCCACCTTTCGCAGCAATGCAGGCTGCTATTCTCCCATGGAGACAATCGTAGAGATGCTGGATGTAGTCCTATGGAACGGCTTGCCATGCCATTTCCACCTGGCGCCTCAGTTGGACCAGCGTTCGTGCTGGACGTGCAGACCGCGTGAGACGACGATTCATCCAGTCGCAAACATGCTCAATGGGGACAGATCCGGAGATCTTGCTGGCCAGGGTAGTTGACTTACACCTTCTAGAGCACGTTGGGTGGCACGGGATACATGCGGAAGTGCATTGTCCTGTTGGAACAGCAAGTTCCCTTGCCAGTCTAGGAATGGTAGAACGATGGGTTCGATGACGGTTTGGATCTACCGTGCACTATTCAGTGTCCCCTCGACGATCACCAGAGGTGTACGGCCAGTGTAGGAGATCGCTCCCCACACCATGATGCCAGGTGTTGGCCTTGTGTGCCTCGGTCGTATGCAGTCCTGATTATGGCGCTCACCTGCACGGCGCCAAACACGCATACGACCATCACTGGCACCAAGGCAGAAGCGACTCTCATCGCTGAAGACGACACGTCTCCATTCGTCCCTCCATTCACGCCTGTCGCGACACCACTGGAGGCGGGTTGCACGATGTTGGGGCGTGAGCGGAAGACGGCCTAACGGTGTGCGGGACCGTAGCCCAGCTTCATGGAGACGGTTGCGAATTGTCCTCGCCGATACCCCAGGAGCAACAGTGTCCCTAATTTGCTGGGAAGTGGCGGTGCGGTCCCCTACGGCACTGCGTAGGATCCTACGGTCTTGGCATGCATCCGTGCGTCGCTGCGGTCCGGTCCCAGGTCGACGGGCACGTGCACCTTCCGCCGACCACTGGCGACAGCATCGATGTGCTGTGGAGACCTCACACCCCACGTGTTGAGCAATTCGGCGGTACGTCCACCCGGCCTCCCGCATGCCCACTATACGCCCTCGCTCAAAGTCCGTCAACTGCACATACGGTTCACGTCCACGCTGTCGCGGCATGCTACCAGTGTTAAAGACTGCGATGGAGCTCCGTATGCCACGGCAAACTGGCTGACACTGACGGCGGCGGTGCACAAATGCTGCACAGCTAGCGCCATTCGACGGCCAACACCGCGGTTCCTGATGTGTCCGCTGTGCCGTGCGTGTGATCATTGCTTGTACAGCCCTCTCGCAGTGTCCAGAGCAAGTATGGTTGGTCTGACACAGCGGAGTCAATGTGTTCTTTTTTCCATTTCCAGGAGTGTATGGTTCCCAGACGCGTGACAATTTCTCTCTTTATTATGTGTCCGTACCTCCATCCGTAGTTTACTACAGTATTTTGTCTTCATGTTTCGCATATCTCTTATAAAGATTTTAATTACGAGATTTTCTGCGTAACTAAGTTTAGGCATACGTAGTATTAAGCCTTTAACCAGGTGTTTATTTCTTTGGTTTAAGCTTTTTTAAATCTCTGATGAAACACTTGTGCAGTTAAATTCGCTGGAATGGCCATTTAATTTTCAGACGTTGACAGTGTCATGTGTGATTTTATTTGAAATGCGAGCTAAAGGATTTTGTCGTGGTTCTGGCTGGCACAGCGCCAAAGACCAGCGTTTTACTAATTTTTTGGAATACCAGTGCCTTTGGCATGAAACCATCGATGCTGTGGCAAGACTTGTGCAGATGCAATCCATTTTATCTACAGCCTCAATGACGTAATTAAACAGACTGGTTACAATGACAATGTACTATGAGACGAACACTGATTTCAGCTTTAGCAAATTAGCTATCACGAAACTCAGCTTTATTAACTCGTTACAATATGCCTTCCTTGAACACCAGGGCCTCAGCTTCTGCATCTACCTGGGTACATTACGCAATAATTGTCAGGACTGCTGGTGACACTTGTTAAATAATGTTCACTTCCCATCACGCAAAACCACCTCCTGCAACAGATGGAACACAGAACAGCGCCTACAAAATAGCTTTTGAGAAGAAACAAGCTTTGAATAACAGTAAGATCAACTCTCTCTAAAATTAAGCTAACTAAAGAGGGATTGGATATACTCTCCCATGCGGACGAGTCAGACACACGCCGCCGCGCGGAGTGGCCGCGCGGTTTAAGGCGTCATGTGACTGATTGCGCGGCCCCTCCCGCTGGAGGTTCGAGTCCTCCCTCGGGCATGGGTGGGTGTGTGGTTCTTACCATCAGTTACTTTAAGAAGTGCGTAAGTCTAGGGATGGATGGGGTCTATGACCTCAGCAATTTGGTGCCTTAGTAATTCACACATTTGAACATTTTCTGAACTTTACGCCATTGCACTGACATACTGATTCCTGATACCCCATTAAAGAAGTGCTAACAGAGCATTTATACACTTAGAGAAAGCTTTTCACAATGATGACTGGAATACTCTCTTCAAATTCTAAAGGAGGCCGGGGTAAAATGCAGGGAGCGAAAGGCTATTTACAATTTGTACAGAAACCAGATGGCACCTACAAGAACCGAGGGGCATGAAAGGGAATCAGTGGTTGTGAAGGGAGTGAGACAGGGTATTAGCCTCACCCCGATGTTATTCAATCTGTATATTGAGCAAGCAGTAAAGGAAACAAAAGAAAAATTCGGAGTAGGTATTAAAATCCATGGAGAAGAAATAAAAATTTTGTGGTTCCCGATGACATTGTAATTCTGTCAGAGACAGCAAACGACTTGGAAGAGCAGTTGAAGGGAATGGACAGTGTCTTGAAAGGAGGGTATAAGATGAACATCAACAAAAGCAAAACGAGGATAATGGAATGTAGTCGAATAAAATCTGGTGATGCTAAAGGAATTAGATTGGGAAATGACACACTTAAAGTTGTAAAGGAGTTTTGCTATTTGGGGAGCAAAATAACTGATGATGGTTGAAGTAGAGAAGATCTAAAATGTAGACTGGCAATAGCAAGGAAAGCGTTTCTGAAGAAAGAGAAATTTGTTAACATCGAGTATACATTTAAGTGTCACGAAGTCATTTCTGAAAGTATTTGTATGGAGTGTAGCCATGTATGGAAGTGAAATATGGACGATAAATATATTGGACAAGAAGAGAATAGAAGCTTTCGAAATGTGGTGCTACAGAAGAATGCTAAAGATTAGTTATGTGGTGTACCCTTCTAATGAGGAGGTATTCAATAGAATTGGAGAGAAGAGTTCGTGGCACAGCTTGACTAGAAGTAGTGACCGGTTGGTAGAACATGTTCTGAGGCATCAAGGGATCACAAATTTAGCATTGGAGGGCAGTGTGGAGGGTAAAAATCGTAGAGGGAGACCAAGAGATGAATACACTAAGCAGATTCAGAAGGATGTCGGTTGCAGTAAGTACTGTGAGATGAAGCTTGCACAGGGTAGAGTAGCATGGAGAGCTGCATCAAACCAGTCTCAGGACTGAAGATCACAACGATGACGACGACGACGACGACGACGACGACAACAACAGAGCCAACACACACTGAGTAGAAGGGATGACAAATTCAGACTTCCAGCCAACCTTCTTAATGTCTTATACAGGTTCGAATCCTGCATCGGGCGTTGATATGTGTGATGTGCCTATGCTAGTGAAAGCAGGGTGCTGGGAACGTTAAAAGTCTGCCGCAGTGCGGCTAAAAGTGGGCAGTCCAGATAGAGGTGGACGACATTTGGGAGCCACAGCGCGATGGATTAGGTAACCATGCGTTAGCCACATATGGCCAATGCAAAGCCGGCATGAAACAACTGATTCCCTGCGAGAGACCTGCATGGAAGAATTCCACACATTCACAGTCTCCTTAATGAAACGCAGTTTTAAGTGGGTGCTGTTATGCCATTCCGTCTCCAAAGCTGGAAAACTCTGCAGTGTAAGACAGAATGCAAGTCAGCTTCAGAGATGCCCATCTCTAGAAGCGGTTTCCACTTCACCTGTTTGGCCAGCCTGTCGCCGAGTTCCTTGCCGGGGATTCTCAGGTGTCCTGGCGTCCACAGAAACACCACGGCGTGGCAGGCCAGTTCCAGGACATAGATGGACTCCTGAATGGACGCTACCAGAGGGTGGTGAGGGTAACACTGGTCGATAGCTTGTAGGCTGCTCAGTGAGTCAGTATATAGGAGAAATGACTCGCCAGGACAGGAGTGGATGTACTCAAGAGCACGAGGTATGGCCGCCAGCTTTGCATTAAAAACTCTGCAGGCAACTGGCAAGGAGTGCTGCTCAACATGTCCTCCATGAACATATGCGAAACCTACGTGACTATCAGCCATTGAGCCGTTGGTGTAAACCACTTCAAGCCTCAGAACATGTCAAGAATCGAGAGGAAATAACAGCGGAGAGCAGCCGGTTTTTTTGTTATGATTGTAGGGCGAAAACTACTACGGTCATTAGCGCCCAGTCTGTGACTTAGGAAACCAGCAGCCATGGGAGCGAAACTCCAAAAATTGGAGAAACTAAAAATTGAAGTGAAGCTTAAAAAAATCACTATAGAAGGGGGTTAGTTGTCCCCCAGAAGAACTTCAAATGACTGACATCATCTCACTGACACTAATAAACTCTAGAACGCGATCGGCTGAGCGGATGTCTTCTGCTAAAATGGAAGATATATCAGGCGACGGTTGTAGACCGGCGCGTAACTGAGTAAAAAAGGGGTACTCAATTAAAAGGTGTCTCACTGTCAACATTTGAGAGCAGTCAAGACAAAGCGTGGGAGGATCGCAGCTTAAAAGATGTCGATGGCTAAAAAGATAGCGCCCTGTCCAGAGTCTAGTTAAAATTACCTCTTCCCGATGACGAGTTCGGGAGGAAAAGGTCCAAGCACAAGGAAGAGCTTTCACGTCCCGCAATTTGTTATTGGGAAGTGTCGACCAATGTGCGTGCCATAAAAGAGCAACACTACGACATAAAACACTCTGTAGACCCTCGAAGGGAACCATGCGAATAGCAGGCTGAAGAAGAGAGATTGCAGCCTTGGCCGCTATATCGGCCGCCTCGTTTCCACAGACACCATCATACTCTGGGATCCAGAGGAACGAAGTTGTCAAAGAAGTTTTAGGAAAGAGAACGTAGCAGTTGACGAAAGCCGACTACCGATGGTAATAGGAGGAAGGATGACCTGCATACCCTAAACCCAAGGAGGCATCGAAAAAAAAAAATGTCATGGGCCGGATTAGCAGGCATAGAAGACAGATGGCTAGCTAGAACGTAATCCTCGGTGGTGGACACAGCCGAGACGCCGAAGAATAGACGGTCGAGCACAGGATTAAACTGTGCTTCCATAGTCCAATTTCGAACGCACTAAAGTGCGATCAGGGCGGTGAAGGACCAATCTGTCCGCTCTCCAGGAGGTGCCATTCAGGACACGGAGGGTCTTGAGGGATCGCAGACAGCGAGCTGAAAGATAGAAAACGTGGGAGGACCAGCACAGCTTTCTGTCAAACATAAGACCTAAGAAATTAGCGACGTCTGTGAACGGAAGGTTGACAGGGCCTAGTTGTAAAGAAGGCGGAAGGAACTCCGTGCTACGCCAAAAATGAATACAAACGGTCTTACTGGGAAAAAAGCGGAAGCCGGTTTCGATGCTCCAAGAGTGGAGGCGATCGAGACATCCTTGAAGACGTCGTTCAAGAAGGCTGGTCCGTTGAGAGCTGTAGTAGATCGCAAAATAGTCCACAAAGAGAGAGTCCGAGACATCGGGAAGGAGACAGTCCATAATTGGATTTGTGGCAATGGCAAACAGTACAACACTAAGCACGGAGCCCTGGGTTACGCCGTTTTCTTGGGAAAAAGTACGGGAGAGAGTGGTGTTCACCCGCACTATAAATGTGCGCTCTGCATTAATTCACGAAGAAAAAGGGGCAGCCGACCTCGAAAGCCCCAAGAGAACAGTGTGCGGAGGATGCCTGTCCTCCAACAGGTATCGTATGCTCTCTCTCCAGATCAAAAAATATTGATATTATTGGGCGGTTCTTGAGAAAAATGTTCATGATGTACGAGGAGAGAGCAACAAGATGGTCAAAGGCAGAACGATGCTTTCGGTAACCGCAATGGGCAGGTGTTAAAAGACTTCGGGACTCCAGCCACCAGGCTAAACGGCTATTAACCATACACTCCAAAACCTTACATACACTACTCGTGAGAGAATAGTGGCGATAGCTAGAGGGGAGATGTTTGTCCTTTACAGGATTCGGTAGAGGAACGACGATAGCTTCCCGACATCTTCTGGGGAAAGTACTGTCGGGCCAAATTCGATCATAAAGGCGAAGGAGGTAACGCAGACTATGGTATGATAAGTGCAACAACATTTGGATATGGATACCATCCGGTCCTGGGCCGGCAGGGCGAGAAGAAGAGAGTGCGTGTTGGAGTTCCCGCATGGGGAAAACAGTATTATAGCTTTCGCGATTTTGAGAGGAGAAAGCAAGAGGTAGTAATTCCGCTGCACGTTTCTTCAGGAGAAAAGCTGGCGCGTAATTTGAAGAGCTTGAAATCTCATCAAAGTGTTGACCCATTGAGTTAGAAATTGCGATGGGGTCCACTAAGATACTGAGCCCAGAGACCGGGCACAGAAACTAGGCGCCCCAGATAACCGTCGAATCTGACTCCAAACTTCCGAGGAGTGAGTGAAGGTGTTAAATGAGCTATTAAAGAAGTCCCAGCACTCACGTATTGCGTCACGGCACCCCTCGTTCCACCAAGGAACTGGGGGGTGCTGGGAAATAGGAGGTACGAGGTATTGAACGTGCCACAGCTGTAAGAATAACTTCTGAAATATGAGTGACCTCATCGTCGACGTTAAAAAAGTGACGGTCGCTGAATGTCGCTAGAGATGAGAAAAGTGTCTAATCGGCTTGGGCAAACTTCCAGCAGCTCGGGTGCATAGATGGCAGTTGAGGCTGCAATCTAAGGACACATGGAAAGTAGCCACTCGAGCGCTAGCGGAACAGTGCCGACCGAAAGATCCAAATGAGAGAAATTTGTCGTGGAGACAGACAAAAATTTAGGGTCCCAAGTGCTGAGGCAAACAAGATCCGCTTGGTGGACGATGTCGTAATAGTGAGACACTCGGACAAGGACGCGAAGATCCTCAAAATGGGTGGTGGGCATTGAAGTCCTCAACCAGCAAATAGGGGAGCGGAAGCTGACCAAGATGAAGGAGATTAGGTCTTGCCATTGGTGTGGATGATGGAATGTATACAGTACAAAGAGAGAATGTGTATCCAGAAAGGGAAAGACGGACAGCAACAGCTAGGAAGGAATTGTTTAAGGGAATTGGGTGATAATGGACAGTACCATGGAGAAAAGTCACGAGTCCTCCATTTGCTGGAGTGGCATCAACAGAGGGGAGATCGAATCGGACTCACTGAAAATGGAGGAAAGAAAGCGGCCGTGGGGACGCAGCTTTGTTTCCTGAAGACAAATGACGACCGGCGAGTAGGATCGTAAGAGGATCAACAATTCATCCAGATTGGCTCGAATGCCGCGGATATTCCAATGGACAATGGACATAGGGTGGACAGAAAATGGAGGAATGTGGCCAAGGTTGCCCTCAACTCCACGATTGCTCAGAGCTGGCGGCCGCGAGTGTGGAACAGCATTCTGCCGAAAGCAGAAGATCCTGATCCATAGGTTTTTCGGGAGCAGTTCCTGCCACCAGCGATCAGCCGATTGATCGGCCACCTATAGTGTGCCTTGGCGACACAGAAGATGGCCATGGGTGATAACCGCCAGGTGGTGTGGTAAATGAAAAATGCCGTGACAGAGAAGGAGAGGAACTGGGTTTCTTATTAGCTTTCTTGGATACAGGACTTTGAGGTGAGTGAGGAGTCTATAGTTGTGGAGTCAGGGTACATAAAAAATCTTCACAAGTAGCCTCTTTTTTGTAAGTCCTGGTGTCTGATTTTGGGGCTCGTGTTTTAGCTGAACCCAATGAAGGGTGAGACATAGGGTGAGCAGGTGACAGTGGGGAGGTTGAATGGGCGACCGTGGCACTAAAGGTGAGATCACAAGTGTGTGGCTGCCTCCTTTGTAGGCCAAGGGGCGGCAAGGACAGCGCTGTATTTACCTGTGTGAGCCACAGTTGGCGAATAACTTTCGAGTAGCAAAGGTCGACACCTATTCCTTCACTCTGATTTCCTGAGTGATCCGTTCGTCTTTGAAAATAGGGCAATCTCTAGAGGAAGCAGCGTGATCACCCATACAGTTGATGCAACGAGGGGATGGAGGTGGACAAACACCCTCATGGGTGCCACACGTAACGCATTTGGCCGGATTGGAACATAACTCGCTGGTATGATTGAACCACTGACACCGATAGCAACGCGTATGGTTTGGGATGTAAGGGCGAACGGAAGTTATCTCATAGCCCGCTTTTATGTTCGATGGAAGTTGAACTCGGTTCCAACCCGTACTTTCTTGACATTTGACAGTCCTTGTCAACCCTTTTCATGACTCGAACAGCCGCTATGCGGTGGTCGGACAGGTGGCTTTGAATTTCCTAGTCCGACAATCCGTAGAGGGAGCGTGTATAAACCACCCCACGTGAGGAATTTTTTAAGTGCGGTGCGTTTCCACCTGGACATTGAATGATTGTAGCAGTAAAGTATGCAGCAATATTGGTGCCTGGAGGGCACCGACTGTTTCTAACAACAAGGTGCCATTTCATTATCTGGAACAAGACTTTATAGGACCTGCAATTGCGTCGACACCTTTCTGAATAATGAAAGGGTTGACTGTGGAGAAGTCTTGACCATCGTCCAACCGAGATACGACAAGGAACTGTGGCACTGATGGAAGAATTGTTCATGGCTGAGACTCATTTAACGTTCGCTTGTGAGCAGACATAGTAGATGATGAGGGAACCATTGCGGATGTATCCCCCATCCTGGCGTCTCCGATGGCGCGCTCCTTCCTTGTGGGGGCCCTCTCTGAGGGCACTCTCACCTTAGGTGATTGTTCACACCTCAGGTCACACCTGCCAAGAAATGGACAGAGGAACCAATCGGCACTTTCGGAAGGTACCAGCTCGGGTAATCACCCCTCTCTGGGCCAGGCCGTTACCAGATGGTAAGTGCGTGTCCTACCTGTCTACCCGAGGCGGGTAATTACATGTTATCCCATCTCCGGCTGTGCGTGGGAATGCATGGGTCGGCTTTCAGCCACGCACAGGGAGGAAAAAAGAGAAAGGGAGGGACAAAGAAAATGAAATAAAATAAGAGATATCTGAAACGCTGCAGCAGAGAAGAGGGAAAGAGAAGATGTAAGGAAAAGAGAACGACAAAGGAAGGACAGAGACGATATATTAGAACAAATAAGCCCTCGGTCACAAATATTAATAAAATGAAAGTTTGTACTGACTGGAAAGAAATACAGTACTTACAAGTTACAATTTTAAAAAATCTAAACCGGAAAGGCGACGTCATAAATAGTTTTAAATAAGATGACGAGTCGCTAAGGGCTGCTCGTACATGAATGAACAAGGGTTGCAACAAGGACATACTTGCCTGCACAGAAAGCGAAGGAGAGAGCTTGTTTTACAGTTTCAAGCATCTGTCTCTAGATCTAGGCCCTAAACATACTTCCATGGGGGAGAAAGTGAAGGGAAGAGGTGGAGGTGAGGAGGGGGGAATATGGGGGATGGGAAAGGATATGGAAAAGGAATGGAAAGGAAATGGGAGGGGCGGGGGCCACACTAGCTTGTGGTCCCATGCTCTATATGCACGTATCCACCCTGGGGGTGGGGGTTAACGTCCTTACGGCCATGCAAAATGTCCAGACGAAGTTTCGACCGCAGCATACAAGAACGGATGGCAAGTAGAGGTGGTGAAAGAAACGACTTCAGTTCAGTAAGAAGGGACCACACGTGAACCGCAATCGTTATCTCTGACATGGGCCGCCAATGGGGGAAATGGACTACCGCGGGCGGAAAAAGGAGACAGTAATTTGGATGCTCAGGGGAACTATATATGAGTGCTGTGTATCTGACGAGCAGTTGCGCACGTCTGACCTGGAGTGGAGGGACACCAGCCTCCGCAATAATGCTTGTCACCGGACTCGCCGTAAAAGCTGCTGTTGCCAATCTAACCCCACAGTCGTGCACAGGGTCGAGGAAATGTAATGTAGGTGGCGCAGCTGTACCATAAACCACACTCCCACACTCATTTCGGGATTAGACAAGGGCTCTGCAGCAGCGCAGAGTGATCTGCACCCGAATTGGTGTTGCCCAGGCAACAAAGGGCGCTGAGGTGCTGCCAGCACTTCTGATTAAGCAGACGATAATGAGGGAACCAAGTCAATCGAGGGTCAAAAACCAGTCCTAGAAATTTATGTCTCCGCTACAGTGAGTGGATTGTCATTAACGTAAAGTCCGGGTTCTGGATGAACGGTTCAACGACGACACAAGTGCGTGAGCCACGACTTTGCGGCTGAAAACTGGAAAAGGAAGGCTAGAGCCCATGAGTGTGCCTTGTGAATGGCTTCCTGGAGGCGCCGCTCAGCAACAACAGTGCTAGAGCAGCAGTACGAAATGCAGAATTCGTCAGGATATGCTGAATACAGAGCCCTGTGGGACCCCATTCTCCTATATAGGGAGGGGGAGGGGGGAGGGGACTATGGGAGGCACCGACATGGACATGGAAACTACTGAGCGACAGGAAGTTTCGGATAAAAATCGTGAGTGGTCTCTGGAAACCCCACTCATACAATGTGGCAAGGATATGATGTCACCAAGTAATGTCGTATGCTTTACATAAGTCAAAAAGACAGTAATCAGGTGCTGCTGTCTGAAAAGGCTGTTTAGATAAGAGACACTATGGACAATATCAGTGGTAGAACGACCCTTGGGGAAGCCACCATAACATGGAGACAGCAAGCCACGTGGCTCAAAGATCCTACCCAACTGTGGAAATACCATATATTCCAGCAGCTTACAGAGATCGTTGGTGAGGCTGATGGGCAGATAGCTATCCACATCAAGCAGGAGTTTTGAGCGCCAGATAGATGGTGCTCTCCCGCCATGGCGATGTAAAGACGCCATAGGATCGAGTAAAACTGAAGTGATATCAGGTGTTCCACAGGGAAGCGTCCTGGGACCTCTACTGTTCCTGATCTATATAAATGACCTGGGTGACAATCTGAGCAGTTCTCTTAGACTGTTCGCAGATGATTATGTAATTTACCGTCTAGTAAGGTCATCCGAAGACCAGTATCAGCTGCAAAGCGATTTAGAAAAGATTGCTGTATGGTGTGTCAGGTGGCAGTTGACGCTAAATAACGAAAAGCGTGAGATGATCCACATGAGTTCCAAAAGAAATCCGTTGGAATTCGATTACTCGATAAATAGTACAATTCTCAAGGCTGTCAATTCAACTAAGTACCTGGGTGTTAAAATTACGAACAACTTCAGTTGGAAGGACCACATAGATAATATTGTTGGGAAGGCGAGCCAAAAGTTGCGTTTCATTGGCAGGACACTTAGAAGATGCAACAAGTCCACTAAAGAGACAGCTTACACTACACTCGTTCGTCCTCTGTTAGAATATTGCTGCGCGGTGTGGGATCCTTACCAGGTGGGATTGACGGAGGACATCGAAAGGGTGCAAAAAAAGGGCAGCTCGTTTTGTATTATCGCGTTATAAGGGAGAGAGTGTGGCAGATATGATACACGAGTTGGGATGGAAGTCATTACAGCATAGACGTTTTTCGTCGCGGCGAGACCTTTTTACAAAATTTCAGTCACCAACTTTCTCTTCCGAATGCGAAAATATTTTGTTGAGCCCAACCTACATAGGTAGAAATGATCGTCAGAAAGGTTTAGGTGTTCGTTTTTCCCGCTCGCTGTTCGGGAGTGGAATAGTAGAGAGATAGTATGATTGTGGTTCGATGAACCCTCTGCCAAGCACTTAAATGTGAATTGCAGAGTAGTCATGTAGATGTAGATGTAGATGTAGATCTGGTTGAAGATGAATATAAGATGTCGCTTGTAGTCAGATGAAGATGGTTAATCATCTGGCAATGGATGCGATCATGCCCAGAAGCTGTGTCAGGACACCGTGCAAGGACACTGAGGAGCTCCAACACTGTAAATGAGACGTTACAGGATTCACTGCAGCATGTAGTGAATGAGAAGACGTTCCCTTCCAGCCTCTGAGTATGCAAAAGGCTGGGGGTTAAGTCTCAGACACAGAGGATAGAGCGAAGTCCTAAGTAATCGCATATGCGTCGGTAATTTATGGTATCATGGGGTACAGCTGTTGGGGCCTGGTTCCCAAAAAGACGTTTGATCTTTGCCCAGACTTGGGCAGAAGACGTGTCGCCCCCAATGGTGGAGATGTATCTCTCCTAACACTCCTCCTTCCATTGTTTGATAAGGTAGCAGACATTGGCATGGCGCCATTTAAAGGCTATGAGGTGCTCCACGGATGGGCGCGGCACTGCCGCTGTAAAGCTCGCCGACGGTGTAGTCAGGGGGCTACAACCAGAAGGGTACATGCCGGCCCCACCACAATGGACTGGCTACCGTGCTGGAAATCAGGTACAAAGAAGTCCATGG
Source organism: Schistocerca gregaria (assembly GCF_023897955.1). Lineage (NCBI taxonomy): Eukaryota > Metazoa > Arthropoda > Insecta > Orthoptera > Acrididae > Schistocerca > Schistocerca gregaria. The sequence continues at coordinate 46,835,730 of NC_064925.1, forward strand.
TGGAAGGCCACCTGGCAGGATGGCCATTACTGGGAGTCCTGATGCCCAAGAGGGGTGGGCATACACCACTTGGCACACCTGGGGAGTTAACGATGCAGTCGTCAGCACAGCGATCCCTGTGTGTGGTCAGGGGGCTACAACCAACAGGGTACATGGCGGCCCCATCACAATGGACTGGCGACAGTGGTGTGTATCAGGTGCAAAGAAGTCCATGGTCATTATCGACACAGAAATCGACACTGCATAGTGCATGGTGGAAAACGAACCAAGGAAGGTGACCTCGCCCAAGAGATGGGGAATGAGGAGGACTGCAATTTGATGACAAGAAGATCTCACTGCACGATGGACACAATGCACCTTGTAAGGCGCCATTCCCCAATTGGCTAGATCTTCTCGAAAATTTTGAAGAATGGAGGTCAAACTCCGCAGTTGCCTGTCACAAAGGCCAAAACGTTCAGTCTCCTCATACAACAGGAATGGATACCTCGGGCCTATTCTAACCCCCGGACCTGCAGGGGGTTATGTTAAGGGTCAATGGTACAAAGATAAAAGAAAATAAGAATTGGATGTGCAACAAAGTAAGTTACACTGCTTGGGATTTGCTAATGCTCTAGCTCACCTTGCTAACAATATGCAAGAAAGCATACAAGTTAAATCGCTACAAGAAACACAGAAAATTAGCCTTAGAACACCATTTGAAAAAAAGGGATTATGCTGCTCTAACAGATCACAGGTGTGCTGATTGTCCATAGTGTCCAATGGGCGCAATATTTCGGTGATCAGACATGTTCCCATCGTCAGGTGCGCTGATGAACTGAGCACCTGAGGGCTGGCGCTCATCTTAAATCCCCACCCTTCGTGAGGCGTTCTGCTGGCGGTCCACACCCACGAGTTGCCTGTCGGTGAGATGCTGGCGATGGCGTCTGTTGTGGCTTCGGTGTTATTGCCTCGTCCGCCCTAGTCACCCATATTTTGCCTTTGCTGTGAGTCTTTTTAATTAGACTCAATGCTGATTCCCACGCCCTGAGGTTGTAGCCGCAATCTCGTTTGATTCCATCCCTGGTACGAATTTCGATAGCCTCTCTAACGACACTATCCCAGTATTTGGATGTCTGTGCCAGGCCCCAGGTATATAGGTAGTCCATTTCGTGATTTTCGCACAGACAGTCCTCTGCGACCGCTGACTTGTTGGGGTACCCAAGTCGAGTGTGCCTCTGATGTTCTCGGCCACAATCTTGAATGGTGTGCACTGTGTGTCCGATGTATGTCCTCCCACATTGACATGGAATCGAATAGATGCAAACCGAGATCGCCTTTGACACTTCCACATAATGCTTTTATTTGGTGGGCAAAAGACAGTACCTACTCTGTGTTTCCTCAGTATTCGTCCTACTTTCCCCAATAGTGTGCCAGGATACGGTATATAGGCAGTGGCTATGTCTATCTCCATGACTTCTTTCATCTCTGCACACTGTACTGTAGACGTGAGGCAGAGAGCGCGTCTGATCTGCCATTCCGAGTACCCGTTTTTCGGAATACAGTTTTGAGGCGTTACAGCTCTTGGGGAAGACACTCTGCGTCAGAGATTGGTCCCTTCTATACCCAACCAACCAAACTATGAGGTCACTGATCCCTCCGCCCTTATACCTAAAACCGATAAAATCCCACGTTAGGAGAGGCAACTACAATGCCCATAAAATTAGAACTAAGGGACAGATGGAAAAGGATGGAAGAAGATGTGAGGGAAAGAAAGTGACTAATGACAGGGGCGGGAACGAAGAAGCACAGGAGACAAGAGACATGCTCAAGAAGTAACAGAACCTGTAACAAAAGGAGTGGGAAGGCATAGGGCTGGGGTGAAACAGCAAGCCCACTTGAAGCCAATCCACTTGGGATGAAGGAGGGAGCAAGAGGGCCCGTCATCCCCCCCCCCCCCCCCCACTCACCGATAGGGTGGAAGGTCTCTCCCATAAATAAATTGATAAAAAAACCCTGCCACGAATAAAACAAACAAGATCCGCCACTGAGGCATGGTCAACAACACCAGGGGTAGCGTGTCAGGAGGCTAAAAGTCCATCGCAGGGTGGCTACATTGGGGCAGTCCAAAAAGATGTTATGCACCGTCAACCTCAACGACAGAGAGGGGGTCCTCACGACAGAGGAGATAACCGTGAGTCAGTGAAGTATAGCTGATGCAAAGCCAGCAAGGACAACAGAGGCCTTATGAGATGCCCAGGAGGAGGACCGCCAAAGAGTTGTAGAATCCTTAATTGCTCTGAGCTTGTTTGGCTAAGGAAGAGCGATCCATTCTTCATCCCAAAGGCCCAAAACCTAACGACGTAATGCTGAGCAAAGGTCTATTTCCGGAATACCAATAGCAAGAGATGGTCTGGCAGTAGCTAATTTAGCCAGTCAATTGGCAAGTTCACTGTCTGGACCCCAACATGGTCTGGGTCCAAATGAAAACCACCGAGCATCCACATTCAGCAAGGAGAGAAAGGGAGTCCTGGATAGCGATGACCAATGGGTGGCGAGGGAAAAATCGGCTGATAGCGGGCAAACTGCTCATTGAGTCACTATAGATAGTTAAGGATAGTCCTGAGTAGAAGCGGATATGGTCCAGTGCACGCAAGATGGCAACCAATTCTGCCGTAAAACCACTACAGTTATCTGGTAAGGAACGAAGTTCCCTGTATCGCGCATGACTGTAAGCAAAACTAGTGCAACTATCAACCATGGAGCCATCAGTATATATCACTTTTGATACCCTGAAAATAACTGAGGAGACAGGAGAACTGGTGTCGAATAGACATCTGAGGGACAGATTCGATTGAGAGATGAAGACATAGTTACGGACGAGAGGGGTACATGCGTGAGCAGAGAAGAGAGGTGGTAAAGGCAATTGCTGGAGCTCAGAAAAGAGCGACAGAATGCGGACAGCCATGGTAAGCCCACATCGTGGCCACTGCTGCGGCAGTGTGATCTCCGTGTCTGGGTTGCAACAAATGCAGAGCAAATAATATATCAGCTGTTGCTAGTGCAGTGGTGGAATCCCTATCTCTGCAAGAAGGCTAAGTACGGGGCTAGTCCGGAAGACAACAAGCGCAAGTCAGACCCCCTAGTGGTGGATGGGGTCTAGTGTCTATAGTGTCGAAGGCGACGCAGAACCATGGACAGGACTTCCATAGTCTGAACGAGACTGGACCAACGCTTGATACAATCGCAGGAGAACACAGCAGTCTGCGCCCCAGGTGGTATTGCACAGACTCCAACAAAAGTGAGAAGGGAACTGCGCGTCATCTTCAGCTGGCGAACATGAGGGAGCCATGTCAACTGGGCATTGAAGACCAGACCCAAGAAGCGATGGGTGTCCACCACCTCGAGGGGCTGGCCATCGAGGAGCAGTTCTGGATGGGGATGGACTGTACGGCGACGGCATAAATGCATGACAAATCTCGGCCACCGAAAACTGAAAGCCATGAGAGAGAGCATATGAGTGTGCCCGACAGATTGCCCCCTGTAGATGGCCTTCTGCAGCGCCCATTATGGAGGAGGTGAGGTAGATACAAATATCGTCAGCATACGAAAAGTGGGACCAACAGCTACCACCAGACCATTAATGGCTATGAGAAAGAAAGGGACGCTCAGCACAGAACCCTGTGAAACTTGCACATGGAAAGAGCTGTAGAAGGAGCCAACTTTGAACTGAAAAGAGTGACAAACAAGGAAGTTATGGATGAAAACTTGCAAAGTGCCATGAAGGCCCCATTCGTGAAGGGTGGTGAGTATGTGGTGGCGCCAGGTGGTGCCAGACTTCATGCAGATCAAAGATTGCTGATGGGCAAAAGCTGACCAGATAGCAGACTTCAGGTGTACCAAGTTATCAACCATAGAGCGACCACAGCAAAAACCACTGAGTCGATGACAAAAGGTCATAGGATTCAAGCTGCCAACTCACCATGCATTGAAGGAACTTGCAGAGGGTGTTATTAAGGCTAATTGGACGGTAGGTATTCAACTGAAAAGGCGGCTTCCCTGGCTTCAACACTGGAACAACAATGCTTTCCTGCCATTGGGTAGGAAATACCCCCACACTCCACAGACTGTTGAAGAGGGTTAGTATACGATGATGGGCAACTACCAATAAGTGTTGGAGCATCCGGTCCAGGACTCATGTCAGGACAAAGGGCGAGAGCGCTGGCAAATTCTCATTCACTGAATGGGGCATTATGTGGTTCTGACCAGCAAGGAACAAAAGACAAAGGTAGTAGTTCTGAACGCTCTTCAGGAGAAGGAATGTGGACGGATACTGAACCAATGCCGAAGCTTCAGAAAAGTGTAGAGCGAAATTTCCTGCCACGAAGTCCGGATTGGTAAGGGCAACATCATGCATGGAAATTCCTATAACTCCAGTGGGAGACAGTGGCAAAAAATTCACCGGTTTCGGCCAGACTTGTGAAGAGGGGGTGTGGGGTCCTATAGCAGCTACATATTGCTCCCAGCAAATCCGTTTCTGAAATTTGATTAGGTAGCGGGCCCAGGTGCAGAGTCGTTTAAAGACCGGAAGTAGAGCAGTAGAAGGGTGCCGCTTGAAGTGTTGAAGAGCACGGTGGCGGTCTTTTATGGCTGAAGCAATTTCAGGAGTCCACAGTCCACCAACGGTCCAGCTTCCGGCGGAGGGCAAGGGGGGGGGGGGACTTGAACCTGAAGAAGGGATTACTGAAACAGCTCCTGAAAGGATGAAGGCAGTCCAAGTCTATACATCTACATTTATACTCAGCAAGCCACCAAACGGTGTGTGGTGGAGGGCACTTTACGTGTCACTGTCATTACCTCCCTTTTCTGTTCCAGTCGAGTATGGAAGAACGACTGTCTGAAAGCCTCTGCGTGCGCTCGGATCTCTAATTTTAGATTCGTGATTCCCTCGGGAGGTGTAAGTAGGAGGAAGCAATATATTCGATACCTCATCCAGAAACCCACCCTCTCGAAACCTGACGAGCAAGCTACGCCGAGATGCAAAGCGCCTCTCTTGCAGAATCTGCCACTTGAGTTCACAATACATTACATTTGTCCATGTTAAGGTTCTGTTGCCACTCCCTGCACCAAGTGCCTAGCCGCTGCAGATCTTCCTGCATTTCGCTACAATTTTCTAATGTTGCAACTTCTCTATATACTACAGCATCATCAACATCATGGAACTTCCGACACTGTCTATTAGGTCATTTATATATATATCGTTAAAAGCAATGGTCCCATAACACTCCCCTGTGGCGCACCAGAGATTACTTTAACGTCTGTACACGTCTCTTCATTGATAACATGCTGATTTCTATTTGCTAAAATCTCTTCAATCCAACCACACAGCTGGTCTGATATTCCATAGGCTCTTACTTTGTTTATCAGGCGACAGTGCGGAACTGTATCGAACGCCTTCCGGAAGTCAAGGAAAATAGCATCTACCTGGGAGCCTGTATTTAATATTTTCTGGGTCTTATGAACAAATAAAGCGAGTTGGGTCTCTCACGATCGCTGTTTCCGGAATCCATGTTGATTCCTACAGGGTAGATTCTGGGTTTCCAAAAACGACATGATACTCGAGCAAAAAACATATTCTAAAATTCTACAACAGATCGACGTCAGAGATATAGGTCTATAGCTTTGCGCACCTGCTCGATGACCCTTCTTGAAGACTGGGACTACCTGTGCTCTTTTCCAATCATTTGGAACCTTCCGTTCCTCTAGAGACTTAGGGAACATGGCTGTTGGAAGGGGGCAAGTTCTTTCGCGTACTCTGTGTAGAATAGAACTGGTCTCCCGTCAGGTCCAGTGGACTTTACGCTGTTGAGTGATTCCAGTTGCTTTTTCTATTCTTTGGACACTTATTTCGATGTCAGCCATTTTTTCGTTTGTTCGAAGATTTAGAGAAGGAACTGCAGTGCGGTCTTCCTCTGTGAAACAGTTTTGGAAAAAGGTGTATAGTATTTCAGCTTTACGCGTGTCATCCTCTGTTTCAATGCCATCATTATCAGTGGGGGGTCTGGACATGCTCTTTCGAGCCAATTACTGTTTTAACATACAGGGTGTTTCAAAAATTACCGGTATATTTGAAACGGCAATACAAACTAAACACGCAGTGATAGAAATACACCGTTTGTTGCAATATGCTTGGGACAACAGTACATTTTCAGGCAGACAAACTTTCGAAATTACAGTAGTCACAACTGTCAACAACAGATGGCGTTGTGATCTGGGAAACTATAGTACGATATTTTCCACATATCCACCATGAGTAGCAATAATATGGCGTAGTCTCTAAATGAAATTACCCGAAACCTTTGACAACGTGTCTGGCAGAATGGCTTCACATGCAGATGAGATGTACTGCTCCAGCTGTTCAATTGTTTCTGGATTCTGGCGGTACACCTGGTCTTTCAAGTGTCCCCACAGAAAGAAGTCACAGGGGTTCACGTCTGGCGAATAGGGAGGCCAATCCACGCCGCCTCCTGCATGTTTCGGGTAGCCCAAAGCAATCACACGATCATCGAAATATTCATTCAGGAAATTAAAGTCGTCGGCCGTGCGATGTGGCCGGCCACCATCTTGCATAAACCACGAGGTGTTCGCAGTGTCATCTAAGGCAGTTTGTACCGCCACAAATTCACGAAGAATGTCCAGATAGCATGATGTAGTAATTGTTTAGGATCTGAAAAATGGGCCAATGATTCCTTTGGAAGAAATTGCGGCCCAGACCAGTACTTTGAGGATGCAGGGATGATGGGACTACAACATGGGGCTTTTCGGTTCCCCATATGCGCCAGTTCTGTTTATTGACGAAGCTGTCCAGGTAAAAATAAGCTTCGTCAGTAAACCAAATGCTGCTCACATGCATATCGCTGTCATCAATCCTGTGCACTATATCGTTCGTGAATGTCTCTCGTGCAGCAATGGTAGTGGCACTTAGGGGTTGCTGCGTTTGAATTTTGTATGGATAGAGGTGTAAACTCTGGCGCATGAGACGATACGTGGACGTGGACGTCATTTGGACCGCAGCTGCAACACGGCGAACGGTAACCCGAGGCCACTGTTGGATCACTTGCTGCACTAGCTGCGCGTTGCCCTCTGTGGTTGCCATATGCGGTCGCCCTACCTTTCCAGCACGTTCATCCGTCACGTTCCCAGTCCGTTGAAATTTTTCCAACAGATCCTTTATTGTATCGCTTTTTGGTCCTTTGGTTACATTAAACCTCCGTTGAAAACTTCGTCTTGTTGCAACAACACTGTGTTCTAGGCGGTGGAATTCCAACACCAGAAAAATCCTCTGTTCTAAGGAATAAACCATGTTGTCCACAGCACACTTGCACATTGTGAACAGCGCACGCTTACAGCAGAAAGACGACGTACAGAATGGCGCACCCACAGACTGCGTTGTCTTCTGTATCTTTCATATCACTTGCAGCGCCATCTGTTGTTGAAAATTGTAACTACTGTAATTTCGAAAGTTTGTCTGCCTGAAAATGTACTGTTGTCCCAAGCATATTGCAACAAACTGTATTTCTATCGCTGCTCGTTTAGTTTTTATTGCCGTTTCAAATACACCGGTCATTTTTGAAACACCCTGTAAGACCAGAGCTTCCTAGGATTTTCTGTTAAGTCGGTACATAGAATTTTACTTTCTAATTCACTGAATGCTTCACGCGTAGCCCTCCTTACCCTAACTTTGACATCGTTTAGCTTCTGTTTGTCCGAGAGGTTTTGGCTGCGTTTACACTTGGAGTAAAGCTCTCTTTGCTTTCGCAAGAGTTCCCTAACTTTGTTGTTGAACCACGGTGGATTTTTCCCGTCCCTCACAGTTTTACTCGGCACGAACCTGTCAAACGCATTTTACGATTGCCTTGAACTCTTTCCATAAACTCTCAACATTGTCGTGCCGGAACAGAAATTGTCGTTTTGATCTGTTAGGTAGTTTGAAATGTGCCTTCTATTACTCTTTCTAAACAGATAAAGATTCCTCCCTTTTTTATATTCCAATTAATTTCCATATTCAGGGATGCTGCAACGGCCTTATGATCACTGATTCCCTGTTCTGCACATACAGACTGGTAAATTTCGGGTCTGTTTGTATCAGTAGGTCCAAGATGTTATCTCCACGAGTCGATTCTCTGTTTAATTGCTAGAAGTAATTTTCGGACAGTGCACTCAGTATATGTCACTCGATGCTCTGTTCCTACCACCTGCCTAAACATCTGAGTGTCCCAGTCTATATCAGTTAACTGAAATCTCCTCCTAATACTATAACATGCTGAGAAAATTTATGTTAAATGTATTCCAAATTTTCTTTCAGTTGTTCTGCCACTAATGCTGCTGACTCGGGAGGTCGGTAAAAGGAACCAATTATTAACCTAGTTCGTTTGTTGAGCGTAACCTCCACCCATAATAATTCACAGGAACTGTTCACTTCTACTTCACTACAGGATAAACGACTACTAACAGCGCAAACACGCCTCCACCGGTTGCATACAATCTATCCTTTCTAAACACCGTCTGTGCCTTTGTAAAAATTTCGGCAGATTTTATCTCTGGCTTCAGCCAGCTTTCTGTACCTATAACGATTTCAGCTTCGGTGCTTTCTATCAGCGCTTGAAGTTCCTGTACTTTACCAACAAAGCTTCGACAGTTTACAATTACAATACCGATTGCTGTTTCACCCCCGCATGTCCTGACTTTTCCCGGCACCCTTTGAGGCTGCCGCCCTTTCTGTACTTGCCCGATGCCATCTAACCTAAAAAAACCGCTCAGTCCACGCCACACAACCCCTGCTACCCGCGAAGCCACTTGCTGCATTTAGTGGACTCCTGACCTATCCAGCGGAACCTGAAACCCCACCACCCTATGGCGCAAGTCGAGGAATCTGCAGCCTAAGTGAGTAGATTCATCAACACTGTCGTTTGGCAATATTGGGGGGGGGGGGGGGAGGGGGCATAGGAGAAGGCCCCAATCAGCCTTAGATACGGCCCACCTGGGAGTGTGTCAGAGCGAGAGACACTGAAGGAACGTCAAAACAATCGGGTAATAGTCGCTGTCAAATAAGTCATCATGGACGCCCCACTGAATGGAGGGAAGAAGGCTGGGACTGCAGATGGAGAGGTCAATGGTTGAGAAAGTGCCATGTGCCACACTAAAGTGTGTGGGAGCGTCTATGTTTAGTAAACAGAACAGCTTCAATTATACTGCCCACAACCCTCTTTGGGTTAAAGTCCCCTAATAACAGGAAGGGAGAAGGGATTTATTGAAAAAGGGTGCTGAGGGCACTGGATGTGGGCGACCTGTCAGGTGGGAAGTAGAGTTTACAGATTGTGGTTGGAGTGGCCAGATGGACCCTGACAGCAATGGCTTCCACAGTGATATGGAGGATAACCCATTTACTAACAATGTCCTTGCGGACCAAGATGCACACACCACCAGAAGCCTGCAATGGGCCAATTCAGTTCCGACAAAGCATGGAACCCACAAAGGGTGGGTGAGTAAAAATTGACAAAATGGGTCTGCTGGAGCGCAATACAAGTGGCAGAGTAGAAAGAAAGAAGGTGCGGCAATTCTGGAAGGTGACGCAAATATCCATTACAATTCCACTGGAGGCTTCTCAAGCGAAAGTCCAAAGTGGAATCGAACGTACCAGAGACGGTCACGCCACCCAGTCGCTAACCGTTCCCAATAAGGATGGGGTAATGTCCATATAGGTGGGGTCAGACTCTGCTGGTTCATTGACTGTAGGAGTGGAAGGCTGCACCTCAGGGGGGGTACCACAGGGGCCTTGCCTTTGTTCCTGCGTTTCTGCTTTTCTCTTGGGAAGGAAGAGAAGGGCAGACTTCAGCAAGGGCAGGCACAGAACTACACTTGCCAATCTTGGCGCCCACCAGCTGAGGATCACACTGCTCATGTGGAGCAGTATATCACCTTTTACTGGGGTGCCGGGAACAGGAGTCCTGAGAGGGAGCTCCAGTACCGGCAGCTGGCAAAAGAAGGGAGCACTTCTCCAATGGGGGAGGGGGAGCAGCACCCAAGGGAGTGGGTATGGATACTGAGAGGGAGGGGGAGGGGGAGTGGGGGGAGGAGGAGGAGGAGGAGTAATAAGGCATGTGGTGAATAGGGTGGGGCTGGGGTGAGGAGGGGGTACGAGGGGAAATGGACGCAATTGAAGCAAAAGTCGAGGTCATAGACAAGGGGTGGAGACAGTCATATTTCTGACGAGCCTAAGTGTAGGTGAGCCATGTAAAGTTGTGTAGATGAGCCCATGTAAAGTTTTGTACTTTTGAATCCTCCTTTCTTTGTTTCACGAACTCCAAGCATGCTGTCCATTACAATTTACACACATTGGTGGGGGAGCACAGCCACTCCTCTCATGGAGGGGGCACCCACAGTCATTGCAGAGAGGGGTCAGTGGTGCAGCGGGAATACATGTGACCAAACCTTAAGCATTTAAAACATCTGTGGTGGAATGTAAGGTTTTACATGACACCAATACACCATTACCTTTACCACGTCTGGGAGTAAATCCCTCTCGAAGGCCAGGATAAAGGCGCCCTTAGCAATGCAATTGTTTGGAGGGAGCCCCTCGCCTCTCGAGGTTGGTACGGAGCTCCTGTCAGTTTGCAGAAGAAGACCTCAGTGAAAAATAATGCTCTGTACTGAGTTCAAAGTTTGGTGGGGTGTGATGGGGACTGGGACGTCACCGAGACAGTCACAAACACGTAGAGCGTCAGATTGGCCAGCTGAAGATGTGTTGATGAGCAAACCACTGGACTGCACTTTACTCATCGGTTCAACTTCGCCATACTTATCTCCAATTGTCTGTACGAAAAACAAAGGCTTGGTCGTGTCACAACTACCGCCATCCGTCCTGGTACAAACCAGGTACTGAGGGAAAGTATTCAACCCAAGCTGGCGAGCTTGGCCCTTTTCCCAAAGTGTGGTCATGGAGGGGAAGGCCCAAGGATCAGGAGAAGTGCCACGTCTGCTACCACTCTTAGAGATGGCCACAGAATGGTCAGCATAGTGAAGCTTTCGTCGCTCCATACACAAGGTGTCCGTCCTAGTACCACCCACTCTAATTAGTGGCTCACCCCATGGCCGCCACCCAGAAACAGCAAAAGCTGTCTAGCACGGCAGCCATTACTGGGAGCTCTGGTGCCCCAAAACGATGACCATTGACTCCTGGGCATACACGAGGCGTTTACAGCTCAGGTAGTAGTAGTGTGATCCTGGGAGTTTAGGGGCCTCAGCCAAATGGGTACTTCACAGCCCCACCACACGGACTGGCTACTGTGCTGGTGACCTAGCAGGAGGGGAGCCAGTGGGCAAAGGGAAAGGGGGGAGAGGAACCTGTAACATGGAAGCTAAGTACGGAGTTCATCCCCAAATGGCTCACAATGTACGGAAAATTTTTTAAATGGAGGTCAATCCTCAAAGGGACCAGAAACGCCAGAAAGGACATCGAAGCATTAAACAATAGCACAGACCAAAAGAAAGCTAGGAGGATAGCCAAGTCGACATAACGAAGTCCACTAAGAGGGAAAAGAGGGGGCAGGGACAAAGGACCAAGGATAGGGTGGGAGAGGAACAGGGATGGTACTGCATCCTCCAAAGGAAAGAAAAGGAAACAGCAACAGCTCGGGACCCTGTGCGCGCCACACGTGTACCTGCAAAAGGACCGTGAGGCCCCTGAAGGGCTGTGACAAAGATAGTACGCGCCCTGTACACCAGTGTTTTTAACACCCTATTCCTCTGCGCTGGGTGGTGGCAGCTATCCACTTGCAAATACAGGTCAGTGTGCGTTTTCTTCCTGTATACCCTTCGGTCCAGGGTGCCATCCGCTCTTCTTTTGACCATTACATCCACGAATGGTAATCTTCATTCTACTTCGGTCTTTGTAGTGAATCTGATGCTCGGATGTACGGAGTTCAGGTGTATAAGGAAGTCTAGGAGCTTGTCTCTTTCATGGGGCCAGATCACGAAAGTGTCATACACATAACGTAGAAAGCCAGTAAGTTTCCATTTGGATGACGCCAAAGCTTCCTCCTGGAAGTACTCCATATAGGAATTAGCGATCACAGGTGGGAGTGGCTCCCCATTACGACTCCTCTTGGTTGTCCATAGTATTCTCCATTAAAGAGAAAATACGTGGAGTTCGGTACGTGCTTGAAAAGGTCGGTCGCCTTCTCGTCAAATTTCTGTGCAATAAACTAAACTGATTCTCGAAGAGGAACACTAGCACATAATGAAACAACGTCGAAACTCACCAAGATATCCGAGTCTTTCAGCTTCAAGCTGTCGATACTTTTTACGAAATCACAGAATTACGAACGTGATGAGGGCATTCACCCACATAACGGCTTCATTTGGCCACCTAATATGCAGGTGCCCTAATGTTGCTGACAACTCGGCGTAACGGTCCCCCTTGGCAGCAACTTTAGTGCGCCTACATATTAGCTAGCCAAATACCTGACAGGATTACTAAGTCCTTAAGCGGGTAAATGCCGGGAGAAACTTAAGAATCACAAGATTAGACTGACTTATCCGACCCGCAAATAGTATTACAATATAACAGGGAATCAAAACTGGGTTAAAGTTACTTATTGGGTACCTCCCCTCCCCCTGAAATCGTAGCCATGGTGACAAGGATTTGTAGCACAGCCGCTAGTCTATGGTGGAAATCTGGTTGAGATGGCAAAGCCAAGTAATGTGAAAGTAGAAAATATGGATGTGGGCACAAATTGGCATGTAGTGAAGACTAATGTCTGCATCTGTGCCACATAAAAAAAAAATGGATGGGGGTCCAATACGCAACTTTCAGGCAAAAATTTTGATAAATATGAGTATGTAGATGAAACCGTAACAGTCAATCTAAATGAGAACAGAAAATAGCAAAATAGAGTAACTGAAGAAAAGCTTCAAATGAAACCCTACACAAAAAAATAAAACAAATAATGAGCACAATCAGGAAAAACTGCATATCATCGTCTGGACATCTCGCGAGAACACCAGAGAGCAGAATTAGTACAAAAGTAATAGCAAAGTTGTGGAATAGTAAGAGTAATTTTAAATAGCTCACAGAAATTAAGGAAGGTAAGGAAGATACAATTATAAAATTAAAAAAAAATACTAGGAGACAGGAAAATCAGTCTACAGACGATCAGGAGAACAACTACAACATGATTCATCCCATAAGAATAAAAAAAAATAGCTGAAAGAATAGAGAAGTATTGACCGGACAGGAGACTAAAATACCCTTTGTGTAACAAATAACACTCCTTGAACCACTACTGCTTTGTTAATCGCCTTACTGAATTATTACTGAAAAATTGCATTGCAGAACACCACCAACAAATTCTATAAACCTTTGTAAATTTAATGAGAGTGGTTCAATGAAGAATAATGATATAGCCGATGAAATCGGCAGAATATGGAAATAATTCATGTATCTCAGGTTTTACACAGTAGCAGAAGGGAGTGTCATGAGCAACGTACTAAACATTTTGACAGGGAGGGAGGGTGGAGGGGCGTGTAGTTGGAGATCATTTCTTTTTTACGCCTTTCTGTAACAACTCGAGGACAGACGACTAGCAAACATGCATACCATTAAAAAATTAAACATTATATATGCTACAAAAATGTTCTATTCTCTTTTTGTTTTTATTTTAGCGAAAAGAGCGAGAGGATATAGAAAAATATCGAATGAAACGCAGACCCTATAGCTTAGGTGTTTCACGTAGGCTAATCTGAAGTTAAAGCGTGGTATTGCCACCACGCTATCCCCCACCCACGAATCTTGGTTGTGTGTGGTAACAGACTGATCCGTCGCACAACCTGAGAATTATTATGTTACGTTGGAACGTCACAATTTGATTGATAGCTGGCGAAATCAACGAATGTGAAAGGCAACATCCCCCAGGCTTTGTCTAAGCAATGTCTCCGCAATATCCTTTCTTTCAGGAGTGCTAGTTCTGCAAGATTCGCAGGAGAGCTTCTGTAAAATTTGGAAGGTAGGAGACGGGGTACTGGCAGAAGTAAAGCTGTGAGGATAGGGCGAGAGTCGTGCTTGGGTAGCTCAGTTGGTAGAGCACTTGCCCGCGAAAGGCTAAGGTCCCGAGTTCGAGTCTCGGTCCGGCACACAATTTTAATCTACCAGGAAGTTCCAAAAGCAAATAGAGTTTGTGGTAACAAATTGACAGGCAGTGAAGCCCAGTGTTTATATCTGCTCCATACTGAAAAATTTAGCAGGTTGAAATACGTAACATTTACCGACAATGAGGCAGTTCCCGTGCTTGGTGCATAGGAAGTACATCGAATTGTTCTTCTCGACTTTCCCTAAGCCACAGTGGTACGTTGTGAAAGGTACTGCTTACACCCTCCGTACCGCGCAATATGGCAGTCGTCCGTGAAAGGGAGGAGCGGTAACGGTTGAGGCATTACAGAATTCTCACTGACGCTTGAGAGGCTTAAAAAAATCCGAATTATTTAGTCACTGTTTAAGCCATAATATTCCCCATCACGGACGACAATGCTGCAACTACGCTGTAGTAAAGACGTTCTTAAGCTTGTAACACCATAGCTCTAATACTCCAATGATTTATTTTGCTTTCGCTTCATTTAATGTTACATTGCTGAGCTTATGGAAACGTGTTTCAATCAAGAACACAAAATTCTATACTCTTTTTTTGTAAGAACATCGATGTCATGATTTGATTCTGTGCAATGTTATGTATCTGTCATTTAAATTCTTTGTCCCATTTGGAGGGAACAAAACTTACTGTATATAATTGTAATTTCTGTGTGGATAATTTTTGGCAGAAATGTCAATATGTGCAAATGTTCTGTTTTATATAATGTATTTGATTATTATGTAAACTGCTGATCCTCACTTAGCGTTCTTAGTTCTCTAGTATATAAAAGGAGTAGTGGTTCCCCTCGGGAACGGAACTGTGTAGCGCGCAAATTGTGGTTGGCATAGGTCGAAAAGGTGGAACAAGTGTCAGTCGGGGGCGAGCCATCGGTCGGGGACGAGCTACCAAACTGTGCATTGCCATGTAAAAGATGCAAATTGTGCTGGTTCCGGGAGAGGCTTTTTCTGCTAATTTCCAATGCCTCGGATGGATGGATAAATAGATAGGACGATTCTGGAATTGGTATTCATCATCGCCACCAAGAAGGGCCAGAGTCCAGCAAATCTGCGTGCGAATCCACCTACCAATATGCAGTTGCCACCACATTGCGCAATCACTATAACGGAATACTATAATAATATACAGTGAAGGATCAGCTAAATGGATGTTAGTGTGCTCAAATATAAGGTAATTAACAACTGAATTTATGTACCTGCCTTGATTTTTCTCCTTATCAAAACACCTCTCAAGTTCCCCTCCTTTTGAACTGAACTGATTTCCGGTGTCCTTACTGAAACAACATTAAAGCCCAGTGTTTTGCTAATTGATGCCTCTTGAACATAGTAAAAAAAGTTAAAGTTAATAATGCTTGATGAAAGTAATTTTCCTAGTGAAACTGCTTATTAATGAATTGTTGCCAACTTCAAACTAGAAGTTCTTAAGACGGAGGCTTATAAAGTTTTGCTTCGTAAATGATGTCATTACTGCCTGTTGTAAATCAAAGGTGAGTCAGTATCTTACATATATGTTAATTTCGTCTATTACTACATTGAGAGTAGAAAACTGCAGTATGAAACGTTATATACTCGTGTTTGCTAAGTGTTTGTCTCTCTTGTCTATTAGAAGTGCATATGAGTAGTATACCAGGATCCACAGTTTGTCTATTGTGTTAATGGTCGGTAGCAAGTAACGGAAAGACCATTAATTATGAAATCCGTAATTTCTTAATTGAAATGAGTGAGGAGCAATCTGTTAGTGGAATGAAATTTTCACTCTGCAGCGGAGTGTGCGCTGATATGAAACTTCCTGGCAGATTAAAACTGTGTGCCCGACCGAGACTCGAACCCGGGACCTTTGCCTTTCGCGGGCAAGTGCTCTACCATCTGAGTTACCCAAGCACGACTCACGCCCGGTACTCACAGCTTTACTTCTGCCAGTATCTGTCTTCTACCTTCCAAACTTTACAGAAGCTCTCCTGCGAACCTTGCAGAACTAGCACTCCTGAAAGAAAGGATATTGCCGAGACATGGCTTAGCCACAGCCTGGGGGATGTTTCCAGAACAGTTTTCATCTGCCAGGAAGTTTGAATCTGTTAGTGCATTCCAATTAACTTTCATTTAAATAGTGAAGTATTTAACTGAGAGAGACTTCAACTATATCCAATTAATGATTCTGCAGTGAATAGTAATAATAAAGTTATGAAGACCATCCAGTTTGTGTAAGCTCTGAAAGTAAGAGTGTATTTCGGCAGCAGTTACAATTTTGCAAATAGTTTGTGCTGCTCCAACTGTTAGTTTCAATTTTATCGTAAACATATGCATGTGTCGCGAGTTCACTGCACTCGCGTGTGACAAAGTATAAGTTATGTTTATCCATTAAAGTTAATAATAACTATTTTCTTGAACGAGTTTTATTTTACAACCTGCTTCCAGCTTTAAGATCATGGTGCAGAGGTAGCAGACGGTAGTGTTATAAGCTGACTGACCATCTGCTCACGCGTAAGATGAACGTTTTTGATGGGTTGAAAATAAAAAGCTCCTAACGTATCTAAATTACGTAAATATTTCTAGGAGATTATTACTGTTACTACTATCGTAAATACAGAAAGCTTCTAATACCGAATAGTTCCAACATATTTTTCAAATACTAGAAATTTTAAGTGACATCATGCTGGTAGTTATTTTAATAAAACATTTACAAAAACGAAATTCAGATCCTATATTGGATCATTCGAGTTGAGAGGGCGGTAAATGGAAATTCCGTGCGGCTAGGACCACCGGTCGGGTAGACGGTTCGCCTGGAGCAAGTCTTTCTCCACTTCGGCGACTTGCGCGTCGGAGAGGAAGAAATGATAAGACAACACCACCCAGTCCCTGAGCAGAGAAAATCTCCTACCCACCCGGGAGTAGAACGCGGGCCGTTAGGTATGACATGCCATCGCGCTGACCACTCAGCTACCAGGGGCGGACAGTGAAGCTTATTATTTGGGCGGACAGGAGGGCGATAATTAACAGCAGCATAATATTACGGCTCCTCTCTCATGTCCAAATAAGTTGCGTTATGCAAGCAATGTTCACAGTTGTCGAAACGAGTTACGGTATGTAATCGAAGTTTATGGTAACACTAACGAGCGAAGTGGTTCAGTTGTTACACGCTGGACCCTCAGTCAGGAGAACAACGGTTGAAACCCGCGTTCTGCCATCCAGTTTTAGGTTTTCCGTGGTTTCCCTAAATTGCTCCACGCAAATTCCGAGACGATTCCTTTGAAAGGGCACGGCTGATTTCTTTCCCCATCCTTGACACAGTCCGAGCCTGTGCTCCGCCTCTAATCATGTCCATGTCGGCGGAACTTTAAACCTAATCTTCCTATTTCCATTCCTTCCTTCCTTCCTTCCTTCCGTAAGATCTATTCCATCGCTGTTGCATACTTCCGCTAGAAAAAACAGTGAATGAATGAAAGAAGATTGTTCAGAGCGCTATGGCACTGCAACAGAAATGAACCATAGTCCTCCTTCGACCTCCTTTATTACTGGCAAGAACGCGAAATTCGTAAGAGCTGTTTAAATTTATTTCCACGTTTGCGCTGTGAAAAATGTTTTCGTCTTTCACGTCCCCACTACCCGGCGCATACTGCCTCCTATGATACAACTCCCCCTGCCTCTCCCACCGCCGCGTTTGATCCACCTCTACTTTTCAATGAGTAATACGGCCCGACAATATATACGTGAGTTTAATAAAACATTTACAAAAAGGAAATACGATTTAGCTTTCGCGATTGTTTATCACAAACAATGAAATTTATATCCGTTCACTGTCTTCCCGAAAATGCTGAAAACACTATGCCACGTTTGCTCGGTTTGCAAACTTTCCTTCTCACAGCCTTCACCACAGACCTTTTGAGTTAAATGGTTAAGAATTTGGAAGTCAATGACAGAAAGCAAATCTCTAATCCAAAAATGAACAATGCAGAAATATAAGTGAGTTCACTTACCGTGACTGTTTGCTCCAAGACCAGCAGCAGCAGCAGCAACACCACCAATACCACGACGACGACCACCACCACCACCACCACCAGCAAAAACACCACCACCACCGACAACAGCAAAAACACCACCACCACCGACAACAGCAAAAACACCACCACCACCGACAACAACAAAAACACCTCCACCGACAAAAACAAAAACACCTCCACTGTCAACAACGAAAACAACAACGATAAAAACTCCAACGACAACAAAAAATACAACAACTCCAACAACAGCGAACACAACTCCAACAACACTACTCCAACAACACCAACTCCTCCAAACAACTCGAAATAGCACTTCACAACTTCAGCAACCACCAAAGCAGGAAGAATGATTTACAGCTCTTCCTTTCGTCTGTCGCAGCCGTCAGCCTGATCACGTGACTCACCAGCAGCGCCTCTCGTGGCTCCTCAACCACCGACCGTGTGACAAATTGGCTGCGTGTCGGTGTTTTGACCGACCGACGAACTTTCTCTGTCGGGCGCGTCGCACCACTCGATAGCCGACCCAACAGATTGTGTCGAGTGTAGCGCGATCGTGCCAGCCGCCCGACTAAAATTCATGTTTTGTCACAGCACACGGAATTAAATGCCATTCTAATGTACATGTGGACGTCCGAGGAGGATGAAACTTTAAGGACAGAGTATTTAAAGAAATTTAAAGACTGCTGATGTATTCACGGCGATGCAAGAAATGAAGCAGCTGTTTAATTTTTTACCGAATATGTGCAACACGAGGTTAAGTCTGTCGCCCTTCTTTATTTCTGTTTTTAGGTTTTATTTCCGATACTTAATGGAAATGAAATCTAAAAACCGAAGAATCGACATTCCATGGACGTTAATTCATAAAATATACTTGCTTCATTTTTGTAAGTACTGAAAAATTCCAGTCTATATCCATGCCATCTGCTACGTTCTTTTTTCAATTCTAACAGTCGCTAAATGCTTCATTTCTTACGCATCTGTTGTATTTATTAGATGACGTGCGCCGACACCATGTATAGTCTTTCTTCTTCGAATATGAGTCTCTGGAACTTACAGGTCACCTTGTTGTGCTACGTCCATAAATAAATTAATAATGTTTTCACGAACGTCTTTTGTTGTATTTATTTTGCTTTACCACGATGCATTTTCTCAGTCAACTATAAATCACGTTGCACATTTCAGGAACAATTTTAGTTTATAATTGTGGCGGCAGAAGAGCACTCAATCTTACGCCAGCTGCCATTGGCGTGAAATTGTAATATACGTAGCTAACACTCTCTCCCCGGAGTTTACAACGTATGTCAGGACTGCAGTATTTTCCCTTAAGAATAGTTTTATGATGTTCAGCAGTTCCGAAATGCACGATTCACTCGTTCTACGATTGCCACTTCTTTGCCCACAGGTAACTCTCGGCTATTTTTCCTTGTTGCCTGTAAAACAGGCAAAGCAAACCCCGTGTTTGCTTCTGCGAAAAACTAAGCGGGCTCCCGTAGGGCAAACACAACGAACTAAACATAAAATAAACAAATTACGACAGCAGGTCCGCACTATAATCGCTGAGTTCAGTCTGTCGGGACGTGTGTATGGAGCAACGGAATTGATCATCTGTCAGCCGATAAATGGTGCGTGTGGAGGGGTGTTATATACGCCTTAATTTACGCAAATAAAGTTCGCTGATACTTAAACCAATGACAAATGCGACTTCCCTGCTTTCCGAGGCTCAGCAGCCTCTGTTTACTTTACTTGGTCTCTGATGATAGCCAACACAACCGGATAAATGTTTCCGTTCTGGCACAAATTTTAATTACTTCCTGATGAACAGCGGAGAATCGTTCACAAACTATCGCGCTAAGGTTTTTAGTGACTCCACGTTCCGTGGGCAAATTGTGATAACCATGTTGTGTTTTTTGTTGTTGTTGTTGTTGTTGTTGTTGTGGTCTTCAGTCCTGAGACTTCTTTGATGCAGCTCTCCAAGCTACTCTATCCTTTGCAAACTTCATCACCCAGTACTTACTGCAACCTACATCCTTTTGAATCTACTTGGTGTATTCATCTCTTGGTCACCCTCTATGATTTTTACCCTCCACGCTGCCCTCCAATGCTAAATCTGGGATCCCTTGATGCCTCAGAACATGTCCTACGAACCAATCCCTTCTTGTCAAGTTGTGCCACAAACTCCTCTTCTCCCCAATTCTATTCAGTACCTCCTCATTAGTTACGTGGTCTACCCACCTAATCTTCAGCATTCTTCTGTAGCACCACATTTCGAAAGCTTCTATTCTCTTCCTGTTTCACTTCCATGATTCACTTCCATACATGGCTACACTCGATACAAGTACTTTCAGAAACGACTTCCTGACACTTAAATCTACACTTGATGTTAACAAATTCCTCTTCTTCAGCAACGCATTCCTTGCAATTGCCAGTCTACATTTCATATCCTCCCTACTTCGAGCATCGTTAGTTTTTTGCTCCCAAAATAGCGTCTCATTTCCTAATCTAATTCCCTCAGATCTGGGCAAATATTAACTCTATTTCGTAGCTGGAGGAGTAGAAGGTTCAACATCGTGTCGACAACGAGGCGGAGCACAGGCTCGGAATATGTAAAGATGGAGTAGGAAGTCGGCAGTGTCCTTTCAAAGGAACCATCCCGGCATTTGCACCAGACAATGTAGGAAAACCTGTACCTGAATGGCCACACGCAGATTAGAACTATTAATCTCCCGAATGCGAGTCCAATGTGCTAACCATTGCGTAACCTCGCTCGTTAATTTCGTAGTAGTTTCGAGGAACGGCTCTGAGGCTACAAGGAAACTGCGAGAAATCGTGCTCAGCTATCCAGCCGAGCTTGTCTCAAGCATTGCCAGTAACTCTCCAGTGGTGTGGCCAGTGAGCTGTCGTAATATTTGCATCGGTATACTACATAGCTGGCAAGGTACAGTATTCAAATCCTTCAACACTGCAGTCAGAAGCCTGTTATGAGATATCGGAATCTACTGTTTTTCGATCTCTTTCTCTCATTCAATTATTGTCAGAGTGTCATTGTCAGTAAAGGACCCTACAAGTGCGCCAGTTTATCGACCGACCGATAAATTGTGCGTGCGTAGCTTGTTGCCCGACCAACCTACTAATTGTACGAGCGTTGCTTGTTGATCGAAAGACCGACCGAATTTTCGTTGCGGTCGGTTGGTTAGGTAAGACCAGCAACGCACCCCTCCTCCACATTCGACCTACAAATTGTGTAGTTTGCCGTGCAAACCGCGTGACAACAGTTCCTTTCCAGTTGTCACGCGCGAGGTTCAATTAAATCCAAATGTGGCTAACGTGACAGTGTGCGAGGCAGACGAAATTTTTACGACAGAGTTTTCGAAAGTTTTCGAGCCTTCAGGTGTCTGTCAGACATGTCGTGCGAGCAGAATAGCAATACAGAGGTAAGCAACGAATCAGTAGCATTTTCATGTGGCAAACAGGGAAAAATTAAACATAGACCCTGTTGTGAATAACTGTTAGTCGTCTGTCTGTTGGTTTTATTACCGATACCCTTCGGAAATGAAGCCTGATACCCTTAAATAGACAGACTGTATTTTCATTTCATTTCCGACACGTATCGAAAATAAAAACTAAACACCGAATTACAGACAGTCGATGGACTTTTCTTCATGAAATACGCCTGGTTGATCATTAGAAGTGTTACAAAAATGCTACCTATCGTCACTCCCTTCTACTATGAACAGGAAAGTGAAGGACTTTTTATAAGTTCTAACAACTGTTAAGTGCTTCATGTCTTATGAATATGTTGCTGAATTTGTTACATAATATGCGCCGTTGCCATTTTCAGTCTTCTTCTAATTTGTAATGAATTTCTCGAACTTACGAGGGGTATTATGAATATTACATACGAACATAAATTCATAAAGTTTACATGGATATAATTTCATTTTCGTTTCGCTTTTGCTTTATCACGAATATTTCCTCATGTCATTACGAGTTACTTTGCAGGTTTCAAGAATCATTTTAGATAAGAGTCGGGATTAATTGCGCTACATCTGAGTTCCTCGTAACTTCCGCCAGTGGCCAGAAATCGTGATGTAGCTATCGTTTGACGACGTTCACGCGCTCCGAAGAGCATTTTTCATCCACTCTTAAATAATTCCAAAAATTTTCGGGTCCCAGCTCCGTAAGTAATACAGAGTAGGAGCACTTGATCCATTCCATGGTCCATTCCATTACCCACGGCTTTGTCATTGCTTTTTCTGGTCTTGTTAATTCGAAAACAACCAAGCCAAATCCGAATTCTTTTCCTGTGGAATACTAAGCGGCATATCACAGAAAAGAACGTCACAACCAGAGCTAGGAGCCGTGCGGCGCTGAAGTTACTCAGTGTAGTCGGTCGGAACGTGCGTCATGTAGACTGCCTTAAAATTTGTCGGTCGATCGACAAAGTGTGCGTGGATATGTAACTAATCAACGTTACTGTTTTTTTAGTCGAGAGCAACTGATTTAAGGAAATTGATTTGTAAAAAATCCCACACTGACACCTTCAGGAATGTAGGTAGTAGTAAAACGTAGCAGCGAAGTTTGTTGCAATGTGTGCTAAGGATATGACACCTTTTAGAAGTGAGAGGGGTGTCTGATGAAGGTTTAAACCAAATAGGCCAAGAATAAATTTATATGGGTGCACATTATCGAGAAGTCAGCGTTTTAGACGTCATGTCAATTATATCTGCTGTAAGTAGACATATCAGAAGAGGCTTCTTGCAGTCCAAAACCGGATAAGACATTTTGTTATTACGTAAGTTATTAATAAAAAATTGACTACGACAGTTGATATGCGGACTGATTCGTATAAAACGTGCATTATTTGACACTTACGGCACATTACATAAACACAGATTGGTCTAGTTTGAATAACGTTTTATTTATAGCCGAATTCCCGGCCTTTAAGCTCACGGAAGTAAATATTACGAGAAGACGCGCAAGAGAGGGAACGATACGAAAATTTCGCCGGACATGTTGTATTGGAACCCTGGTCGGAGACAAAAAACTATGCAACAGCAGCTTTGGAAATTCGCGAAAGCCTTCTGTGTGGTGCTAACTATATAACAGCACTCAGCCACATTTACGATGTTAAATGATATGAAGTGGCTTCTGCTCATGCTTCGAGCCAAAGTTCCGCACGTGCTGCAACAGTTTGTTCACTATGCTAGGGTCCGTACACACACTGTGTAACGAATTTGTCGCTTTAGTGAAGGATAACAATTCCGCTTACAGATTAAAGGGCCATGAGAATGAGCTTACAGGAAGAATTGTAGATTTACCGGAGGAGGTACATATAAATTAGAAGGCAAAAAGAACCTACGATCCAGTTAGGTTTTACTTGGTTTTACAAACTGCAGAAAAGCTGCAGAGTCAAACATTGTGAGGTAGCTGCAGTTCCAAGTTCTGTTTCATCAAGATACGAGGAAAAACTAGATTCGTAATCAACTAGTGTAGCTGATGGAAATGGAATTGACGTGTGGCTAGGGCCTCCCGTGGGGGAGACCGTTCGCCTGGCGCAAGTCTTTAGTGTTGACGCCACTACGCGCGAATTGCGTGTCGATGGGGATGAAATAACACCCAGTCCCTGGGCCGAGAAAATCTCCGACCCAGCCGGTAATCGAACCCGGGCCGTTAGTTATGACATCCCGACGCGCTGACCACTCAGCTAATAGGGGATGACAGTGTAGCTGATTATTTGGCAGATACATTTTTCTTAACAGGAACAAGGGATTAAAAATAAGGTGCTGACTTTTCAGTTCCAATCATAAAATTGCTACGTTAGTTTTGCTGTGTGTCCGTTATCTCAGTATGTTTGACAAATGAAAATACGAACTTCTTGGCACTGTGTGACAAATGTGTGGAAGCAGTTCAGATACAACATGTACCAATAAACTTAGTCGTTTTTGTGCAGTTAGTGTATAGTCTTCCATAGCCAAACGAAGTTCTGGGGATAATTAAAGTACAGATACTCAGTCAGGCAGCAGTAGCCGACAGCGACAAAAGCAATAACAGGAAAATAACCGATATTGTGACTTTTACGGGTTCCTAACCAGGAGCGAATTTTGTAATATCTGTGCTTTAATAGTTTAGTTTCTTGTGTTTCTGCGTGTTAAAATAATAGTCACAGTTGTCGCGTTTTCGTTTGAGTCGGAAAGTAAATCGATTTTGTGACGTATTAAAAGTTCCTAATCGTGGGCAAATTATTTAGTTTCCTCTGAGTGCTTCGGTAGTTAGCTTTTTGAGTCTCTGCGTGTTAGACACAGTTCCTGCGTCTACAGTAGAGTGGCGCTGCACGTGCCGATAGTCCGTGGAAAACTAAACTATGCAGGAAAAACGGTCTTTAGTATGGACAATAACTGCCATTGTTGTATGCGGAAGCGAGCCGAGTTGGCGTCGCTTCGCTCTCAGCTTCAGGCTGTGACAGCTTCGGTTACACAGCTTGAGGGTGCAGTAAACGGACACCACTGTTGTGGACTTGCCGTGGGGATTCAATTGACGTCCAGCGCGTCCGAATCCTCCGATCGGTCCTCACCGCTGGACAGCCCAGTTACAGCTGGTACTGATGATGATCCCTCACCTGTGATGGAGTGGGACGTCGCCCCACCGTGTAGCAGGTAGCGAAAGAGTTCAGAGAGGGCCGATCGTAAGGCCTCCCCGGTTTGTCTGACAAACAGGTTCCAGGCGCTGTCTGTGGCTGACGCTGTCGCAGAGCCAGACGCTGTCACCTCTCCTGTTTCAACCTACAAATGCAGACAATTACAGAGGGTTGGATTATTGGGATTGATAGTTGGGAGCGCCAACGCTAGGCTCCTTATGGGATCCCTTAGGGACATGGCTGCCGAGAAGGGAAAGAAAACCAATGTGCACTCAGTGTGCATACCGGGTGGAGTCATACCAGATGTGGAACAGGTCCTCCTGGATGCCATGAAGAGCACAGGATGCCGCCAACTGCAGGTGGTGGCTCACGACGGTACCACTGATGTGTGTCACTTTGGATCAGAAGGGATTCTATCTGGTTTCAAGCGGCTAACAGAAGTGGTAAAGGCTGCCAGTCGTGCTTGCAAGGTGAAAGCAGATCTGACCATTTGCAGCACAGTTGACAGGACCGATTGCGGACCTCTCGAACAGAGCCGAGTGGAGGGTGTGAATTAGAGGCTCAGACGGTTCTGCGATCGTGTAGGCTGCAGATTCCTCGACTTGCGCCAAAGGGTGGTAGGGTTTCGGGTTCCGCTGGATAGGTCAGGTGTCCACTATACGCACAAGGCGGCTACACGGGTAGCAGGGGCTGGGCGGGTTTTCAGGTCTCGGGAAAACACAAAACGGGCTTCAGTCACAAAGGGTGCAGGCCGAACACAGGAAGAACGTAGAGTACATACAGGAACTATCGGTACAACAGTTGTAAATTGTCGTAGCTGCGTTGGGAAAGTACTGGAGCTCCAAGCGCTAATAGAAAGCACTGATCCTCAAATCGTTATAGGAACTGGAAGCTGGCTGAAGACAGATACAAGCTCGACCGAAATTTTTGCGATGAACTTAACGGTGTTCCGAAAGGATAGGCTAAACACGGTTGGCGGTGGCGGGTTCGTTGCTGTCAGACGTAGGTCAATTTGCAGCGAAATTGAAGTAGATACTTCCTGTGAGTTAGTATGGGCAGAGATCACTGATGGCAACTGGAATAAAATAATTGGATCCTTTTGCCGACCTCCCAATTCAGGTGATACAGTTGCTGAAAGGTTCAAAGAAAACCTGAATTTGATTTCAAACATGTACCTGACTCATACGATTATAGTTGGTGGTGACTTTAATTTACCCTCTATATGTCGGCAACAATACATGTTTAATTCCGGAGGTACGTGTAAAACATCATCCGAAATTGTGGTAAATGCATTCTCTGATAATTATTTCGAGCATTTAGATCATGAGCCCACCGGAATAGTAAACGGTTGTGAGAAGATACTTGACCTTTTACCAACAAATAATCCTTAGTTAATAATGAGCATCAAAACAAATCCACGGATTAGTGAACACTGGGTTGTCGTAGCGAGATTGAATGCTGTAACCCCAAATCCTCCAAAAATAAACGAAAAATATACCTATTCAGAAAACAGATAAAAATTCAATGACGCCTTTGAGGGATAATCTCCACTCCTTCCAAATTAATAATAAAAGTGTAGACCAGATGTGGCTTCGATTCAAAGTAATAGTATAGGCAGCAATTGAGAGATTTATACCAAATAAATTAACAAACGACGGAGCTGATCCTCCTCGGTGCACTGAACAGGTCAGAATACTGTTGCAGAAGCAACGAAACAAACATGACAGTTTTAAACAGACGCAAAATCCCCTAGATTTGCTATCTTTTACAGAATCTAGAAATATAGCGCGGACTTCAATACGAGATCCTTATAACAGTTTCCACAACGAAACTTCGTCCCGAAACATGGCAGAACATCCAAAGGGATTCTGGTTGTATGTGAAGTATGTTCTCGGCAAGAAACAACTGATGCTTCCTCTGCGCGATAGCAACGGAGATACTATCGAAGACAGTGCTACCAAAGTAGTTACTAAACACAGCCTTCCGAAATGCCTTCACAAAAGAAGACTAAGTAAATATTCCAGAATTCGAATCGAGAACAGTTGCCAACGTGAGTAACCTAGAAGTAAATATGCTCGGAGTAGTGAAGCAACTTAAATCACTGTATACCAATTAGGTTCCTTTTGGAGTATGCTCATGCTTTAGCTTCATACTACTTAGTCATATACAACAGTTCGGTCGACGAAAGATCCTTACCCAGAGACTGGAATGTTGCACAAGTGCCTCTGAGCTCTACTAAAGGACTTACCTGTGGTAATCAGTCCCTTAAATCTTAGAACTACTTAAGCCTAACAAACCTAAGGACATTATACACAGCCATGCGCGAGGCAGGATTCGAACCTGCGACCGTAGTAGTCCCGCGGTTCCGGACTGAAGCGCCTAGAACCGCTCGGCCTCAGGGGTTGGCAACGTTGCACAGGTCACTCCAATATTCAAGAAAGGTAGTAGGAGTAATCCACTAAATTACAGGCCCATATCGTTAATTTAGACATGCTGCACGATTTTAGAACATATATTGTGTTCGAATATTACGAACTACCTCAAAGAAAATGGTCTATCGACACAGTCAACATGGGTTAAGAAAATATCGTTCTTGTGAAACACAGCTAGCTCTTTATACGCATGAAGTGTTGAGTGCTACTGACAAGGGATTTCAGATCGATTCCGTATTTCTGGATTTCCAGAAGCCTTTAGACACTGTGCCATACAAGAGGCTTCTAGTGAAATCGCGTGCTTCTCTAGTGAAATGTAACAGACCTACTAAGGAGACTGCCTACACTACGCTTGCCCGTTCTCTTTTAGAATACTGCTGCGCAATGTGGATCCTTCCTTACCAGATAGGACTAACGGAGTACATCTAAAAAGTTGAAAGGCAGCACATTTCGTATTATCGTGAAATATGGGAGAGAGTCTCACAGAAATGATACAGGATTTGGGCTAGACTTCATTAAAAGAAGGCGTTTCTCGTTGCGACAGAATATTCTCACGAAATTCCATTCAGCAACTTTCTCCTCCGGATGCGAAATCATTTTGACGATACAGACCTACATAGGGGGAAATGGACAATACGATAAAATAAAGGAAATCAGAGCTCGTACGGAAAGATATAGGTGTTCGTTATTTTCTCACGCTATATCAGATTGTTCATCGTACCACCTTTACAATTGTGTATTATTCCACTCTGCAAGGTACTTAAATGTGATTTGCAGAGTATCTATGTAGGTGTAGAGGTCCTGTGTGGGCCGTATAGTAAGGCAGCGAAACTCGGCAGATATTCTCATGAGATAATAGGCAACCGTTTTACGCTGGAAAAAAATAGTTCTAGAAATTGCCACCAGGTGCACTTCTGGTGCTGTGAATGCAGGATAGACGTATGGAAATGTTTCCTTAGGAAACGGATTAGGAATAGGACTTCGTCGGCAAGGTCAAACAAGTGGAAAGGTGCATTCATTTTCTTACTAATCGCCGCCTATACTTTTTCAGTATGAGAACCAGAGTCATTGACAAGATGCTGCAATTTTCTCGTGATTTCAACACCGACCAATGACGCGGCAGCATTCTTCCCAGTTTCTGTATCATGACTAACACTACTTTAAGGGAACCAATCCTTGATTACGAATTTAGATAGATGACTATGCAGTAAATCTATTCACTGTCAGTTCTCGAACATATACACCAAAGTATACCAGACAGCGATCTACACATTTGTAGCACTTCGATCGTAGTGCGTAATTTAAGATCATTCCCTACGCAATGGTCACAGAATTCTCGCATTCTTAGGATAAAGATAGACTGAAAGATCTCACATTGTCTGCAGCACTGTCACTGAGTTAATATGCAGCTGACCAGAAGTAGACCGCTACATTTCGCATCTCGTGAGGTAATAGAGCGAGCCGAGTCCCTGAGCACTGTTCCGCACCAATCTTGTTTGCTGTACCCATCCAAGTGCACAAGATTTCTCCAGATGCGCGCATGTCCAGGTGTGTAGTAGTAGAGACGAAAGTGTTGTGTTGCAATAGCAGTCAAGAGGAACAAGAAACGTGTGGTTTTTACGCATGATTAAACTCCAGACGTACGGAGTTTGAATCATTTTATGTATATCAACTGAGCTCTCAATTGTAACGTATCGTGCTAGTGTTTGGGGTCAGTACTAAGAACGTATTGGTAAGAGATATCATAAACACATGCGATCATAAGGCTACACAGTTCTGCACTTAACACTCAATAATGTTAGAGCGGTGCACATTCCTAAAAGTCGTGTGGAATGCAACGCTGTTAATATTCGAATGTATGAAACATATTTCAAGAACATGACATACTTTCTTCTTGCAGGTTTCTCTACGATCAACTGAGGTAACAAACTTTAAAATTAAAAAAAAAAAACTACTTCCTTAAAACATCGATTCTTCGTGATACGTCCACAATATAAACTTGCAGAGGTGTATGGCGTCCACTGTTCACATCCGATCACGGTTCAGAAATTGTGCTATGCTTGCATCACTCATATAAAATGTTCAATAGTAACGGAGAACGCTTCTTACAAGGAAACAGACGCATATCATCAGTGTTTGACATGTGAAATGACACGTCTTGCGAGCACTACCTTCATAAATATCACATCTGTAAAGCAGATGTATACATGGGGAATCAGAGCGACATAAGTTAGCGAGGCAAACTTAGAATCACCGTATTTATGAAACTGAAGACTTTATTTTATTGTCAAGATGTGGTAGGTGAATGGAGTACGTTGCATATATCTTGGTTCGTCTAGACGAAAGCACAGCGCGTTAGTTTCCGGAGCGTTGAAACAGAGGTTGCGATGTCTTTTCGTGAGGCAGTTATACAGTATCTCATGCCATGTGATCTAGTCAGCCGATGACAGCAGATATTCAGAGCGTAAGACACGTGTTATAGTCAGCCAATAGCAAGATCAGTGGTTACGTAGCGCGAACACACAGAGAAAAAGTTAACGGTTTATATTAATGCACATAGGATAGCTACAAGAAAAGCTGAGCTTTTACACGTAATATTTCTCTTTCTTGGGGTGTGTTATACTTAAATATACATCACACAAACGTGCCAGTAAATTTAAAATTGAGATAAATGCCTGGGCTCGGAATTCTTGTGAGTGGCTGGCCCTCAAACTGCTCAATTTTAAACGCTCTGTGATTTAGTAATCCATACCACTCGCTCACACGTAACATAATTCATCTTGCGTAAAAAGAAATTTACTTTGAAAGTAACGCTTTTCGAACCACTGTTCGCAATACTATCTGGAGACTGTTGTAAATCGAACCTATTTCTCAGTTGCCGAAGAGCGCCAGAAAAGAGGCATTACTGCGCGTGAGGAGCTGCAGTGGTGTAGGAAGCTCACATGTATTGTAAGCTCTCTTAGTGCTTTATACATATTTACAATATAAAAGAAACAGGGCATAAGAGCATACTCTCAAGATCACCAGAATTTCGTAAACCCCATTAAACAGCATAATTCGGCTTGAAGTGCACATTGGTTTTTTCCAGATTGTCAATGAAGTAGGTCCCATCTGATATTAAGTTTTTGAGTGTCATTTTTGGGATGTAAATTTTCTTGGAGTACCAGTACTCTCCAATCTAATTTTTGTTTCTTCATTATAGCATAATGCCATGCATGGCAGAAGATAACGTGGACTTGAAATTCAGCGAACTGTTGGAACTACCCAATACTGTACAATGAAACACTTCCGTTTCAAACAAAATGATTGCCTCAGGTGAAAGATTAATCAAGCCAAATTTCTTTAGCAAACTTGCAAAAATAACTTCATTGTTCTGCAAGGGTATTATGTTCTGCGTAATCAGAGCGTACACAACTTTCCCACTAGTGCGCGCAACGCTAAGCACAGCAGCTCAGTCACAGCGCTCGTCCATCTCTGCAACATGAGATGGCGCTGTCTTAGAGACGGACCAAATTCTGGTTCCGCTGATCCACGTATTAATATGTAACGCGCAACGTACGAGATTGCTGCTAATGGAGAACCTTTTCTCCTTGCTGATCATACTCGTGCAGTGATACCTGAACGGGGAGGTATTATAACGAGTGTACCGACCTTCGATTAGTCAGTCTGCACCAGTCTGAAACTTCACTATAGACAGGTACAGACAAATTCAGTCGGCGCCTAATAAGATTATCATATTCCTGTACATAGCCATGAAGAGAAATGTATACACCCTTCAAGTATCAGAGATATGTGAGAATAAGATTCATGTACAAAGACCAAAGGAACTTCAGATTGTCAATTGTAAACAGCATCCAGAATCAAGTTATGTACTGACTATGATTTATATTATTTTAGTAAATGTGTGTGAAAATTAATCAGGTTCTGTTTAAAGCTGGTCACCGTCAATCTGCTACTCTAGGCTTGCAAGTGGCGTTTCTATCGTCTGACCTAATGGCAGAAGACAAACACGCTGCGTTAAGACCACGAGACATACTGCTGACACTCGCCTACTTCGTTAGAGCGACAAGTCAACCAATCTGATAATGTGTGTACCGAAGGTCGTACAGTACGCACACCACGAAACTAAAATCAGAAAACTGAAACTAAAAATATATTTTTGCACTCCGTAATTATTTCTATCAAGTTAGATGCACATAAGTTTCCATTTGACGTGGGAGCTGTAAACGAAGAGAAGCAGCGAAATCACTTAACGTAAACACGGGTCACGTGGAGAAGACCAAACCCCTCCACACAACTACTGAGACGACTCTGCGCATGAGCAAATCTGGCAGCTAGGGCGCGCAAGAAAAAAAATTTTCGGTAGCATCTGGGTGCTTGCTGCTAATGTATATACAGCTGACACACCCACTTAAAGTAACGGGAAGCGGAGAAGGTACTGCTCATACGCGGGTCAACTGCGCATGGGCATCAGCCCGCTGGCGACTGGTCAAGCGAACCTAATGTGAACAGTGGCGACGTCATGCTCATAGCAAGCAGTTTATTGTTTACGAAGTATTACATAGTCCTCGCCCTACGGCCTTTGACATAGTTTTATTTTCAGACGCTTGTGCCTGCACGGTGTTTTGTTGTTGTAAATTGCGCATTTCCTTTGCCACTAAAGATTTATTTTTCTCTCGTTTATATTTTATTGCTGCAGTATTATTATTCAGTAGCAGGATATAGTAACATCTTTCGCTAGAGACTCAATTCTTACCAGTCAAAATTACAAATATGTAACTGAAAGCTGAAACAATGAAAAATTTGTTTTTCAGACAAGTTGATAATAATGATGATGATGATAATGATGTGCGTATTATTATATTATCTATTATTTCTCAGACGTTATGTCTGGTTAAAAATGGAAAGTGACGTGGACCTTGATCAGGTGTGACTTCCTTTTAACTCTATGGTATATGTAATTATTGATACTTGTTCAATTACCTGAAAGTTCCTAAATGCAATGTAACAGATTTCTGTAGTTGTATATATGTTTGGATCTAGATGTATTGCGTTGATGTACTGGTGCATATTGTGTGGTATGACTCCTATAGTTGATACTATAATTGGTATATCAACTTTATCCTGATGCCACATGTCCTTGACTTCCTCAGCCAGTTAGAGGTATTTTTTAATTTTTTCTCCTGTTTTCTTCTGTACATTTGTTGTATTGGGTATAGATATTTTGATTAGTTGGGTTAATTTCTTCTTTTTATTGATGAGTATGATGTCAGGTTTGTTACGTGGTGGTGTTTTATGTTGTAATCGTTCTGTCCCAGTATAATTTGTATTCATCATTCTCCAATACATTTTGTGGTGCATACTGCTATGTGGGAATGTGTTGTTTTACTAGTTTATGTTGTATGACCAGTTGTTTATTATTACTTTTTCTATATTGTCATGTCTTCTGGTGTATTCTTTATTTGCTAGTATGGTACATCCGCTTGTGATGTGATCTACTGTTTCTATTTGTTGTTTGCAAAGTCTGCATTTATCTGTTGTGGTACTGGGATCTTAAGTAATATGCTTGCCATAATATCTGGTGTTTAGTGTTTGATCCTGTATTGCAATCATAAATCCTTCCATCTCACTGTATATACACTCCTGGAAATGGAAAAAAGAACACATGGACACCGGTGTGTCAGACCCACCATACTTGCTCCGGACACTGTGAGAGGGCTGTACAAACAATGATCACACGCACGGCACAGCAGACACACCAGAAACCGCGGTGTTGGCAGTCGAATGGCGCTAGCTGTGCAGCATTTGTGACCGCTGCCGTCAGTGTCAGCCAGTTTGCCGTGGCATACGGAGCTATATCGAAGTCTTTAACACTGGTAGCATGCCGCGACAGCGTGGACGTGAACCGTATGTGCAGTTGACGGACTTTGAGCGAGGGCGTATAGTGGGCATGCGGGAGGCCGGGTGGACGTACCGCCTAATTGCTCAACACGTGGGGCGTGAGGTCTCCACAGAACATCGATGTTGTCGCCAGTGGTCGGCGGAAGGTGCACGTGCCCGTCGACCTGGGACCGGACCGCAGCGACGCACGGATGCACGCCAAGACTGTAGGATTCTACGAAGTGCCGTAGGGGACCGCACCGCCACTTCCAGGCAAATTAGGGACACTGTTGCTCCTGGGGTATCGGCGAGGACCATTCGCAACCGTCTCCATGAAGCTGAGCTACGGTCCCGCACACCGTTAGGCCGTCTTCCGCTCACGCCCCAACATCGTGCAGCCCGCCTTCAGTGGTGTCGCGACAGGCGTGAATGAAGGGACGAATGGAGACCTGTCGTTTTCAGCGATGAGAGTCGCTTCTGCCTTGGTGCCAATGATGGTCGTATGCGTGTTTGGCGCCGTGCAGGTGAGCGCCATAATCTGGACTGCATACGACCGAGGCACACAGGGCCAACACCTGGCATCATGGTGTGGGGAGCGATCTCCTACACTGGCCGTACACCTCTGGTGATCGTCGAGGGGGCACTGAATAATGCACGGTACATCCAAACCGTCATCGAACCCATCGTTCTACCATTCCTAGACCGGCAAGGGAACTTGCTGTTCCAACAGGACAATGCACGTCCGCATGTATCCCGTGCCACCCAACGTGCTCTAGAAGGTGTAAGTCAACTACCCTGGCCAGCAAGATCTCCGGATCTGTCCCCATTGAGCATGTTTGGGACTGGATGAATCGTCGTCTCACGCGGTCTGCACGTCCAGCACGAACGCTGGTCCAACTGAGGCGCCAGGTGGAAATGGCATGGCAAGCCGTTCCACAGGACTACATCCAGCATCTCTACGATCGTCTCCATGGGAGAATAGCAGCCTGCATTGCTGCGAAAGGTGGATATACACTGTACTAGTGCCGACATTGTGCATGCTCTGTTGCCTGTGTCTATGTGCCTGTGGTTCTGTCAGTGCGATCATGTGATGTATCTGACCCCAGGAATGTGTCAATAAAGTTTCCCCTTCCTGGGACAATGAATTCACGGTGTTCTTATTTCAATTTCCAGGATTGTATTACCTTTTCTTAGCCATGTGCTGGATGCATCTTGATCGATGCGTGGCTGTGTTAGATGATACGGGTGCTTGCCATGTAGTGTTTTCTTTTTCCAATTTACTTTCTTCGTATCTGTTGTTATGTGATCTAGAAGTGGTTATGAAATTGCAATGGTGTAGCTGATGTCTTTGTGTGATTAATTCCTTTGTGTATTTTGCTAGTTTCTGCTTATTCTAGAAAGAACTTGCTTAAATTGTCTACCTGTCCATAATGTAGGTTTTTTGTCAATTTCCCTTGCTCCTTCCTTTCTGCTTAATGTGAATCTTTCTGTTGCTCAATGTATGTGATGTATTCTATATTTGTGGCATTGTGGCAATGTAATTGTATTGAGTGCTTCTAGGTCTGTGTTACTCCATTTCACTACTCCATATGATTAGGTCAATATTGGTATAGAACAAGTATTTATAGCTTTTGTCTTGTTTCTTGCTGTCAGTTCTGTTTTCACTATTCTTGTTAGTCTTTTCGACTATATTTTTCTTTTAGTTCTTCTTTACTATTTGCATTATCTATTCCTATTTTTTTGTCTGTGTCCTAGATATTTATAGGTAACTTTTTTTCTCCATCACTTCTATGCAGTCGCTGTGGTTATCCAATATGTAATCTTCTTTTTTAGTGTATTTTCCCTTGACTATGCTATTTTCTTACATTTGTCTGTTCCAAAAGCCATATTTATATCATTGCTGAGTGCTTCTGTTATCTTTAGTAAATGGTTGAGTTGTTTGTTGGTTACTGCCAGTAGTTTTACATCATCCATGTATAGCAAATGTGTGATTTTGTGAGGGTATGTTGCAGTAATATTATATCCATAATTAGTGTTATTTAGCATGTTGGATAGTGGATTCATAGCAAGGCAGAACCAGAAAGGACTTCATGAGCCTCCTTGGTATATTCCATGCTTAATCTGTACTGGCTGTGATGTCATATTATTTGAATTTGTTTGGATATTAAGTGTGGTTTTCCAATTTTTCTATTATGTTTAGGAACTGTATGAGGTTATGATCTACTTTGTATATTTCCTATATTTGTAGTAACCATGAGTGGGGTACACTGTCAAAAGCTTTTTGGTAATCAATGTGTGCGTAGTGTAGCGACCTTTGTTTAGTTTTAGCTTGATATGTTACCTCTGCATCTATTATCAGTTGCCCTTTACATCCTCGTGTTCCTTTACAACAGCCTTTATCTTATTCATTCATAATTTTGCTCTGTGTTGTATGTGTCATTAATTTCTATGTAATGACTGAAGTTAATATTTTGTATATTGTTGGTAGGCATATTATGGGGCGATATTTTGCTGGGTTTGCTGTGTCTGCTTGATATGTTGGTTTCAGGTAAGTTATTCATTGTGTAAGTGTATCAGGGAATGTGTATGGGTCTGCAATGTAACTGTTAAATAATTTAGTTAGATGTGAATGTGTTGAGATGAACTTCTTTAGCCACAAATTTGCTATTTTATATTTTGCAGGGGCCTCCAATTTTGAGTAGAATTGCTTGGGTGACTTCATGTTGCAAAATTATCACTTCAGGTATTTGTGGTATCATCTTGTATGTGTCTGTTTCTGCTTCTATCCACCGTGCATGCCTGTTATGTTGTACCAGGTATGACCATATGTTGCTCCAGAAGTGATCCATGTCTGTTATGTTTGGTGGATTGTCTATTTTAATGTGTGTGTTATCTATTGTCTGGTAAAATACCTTTTGGTTTGTGTTGAATGTTTGGTTTTGTTTCCTTCTAGTTCCACATTTTTGTATCTTCTAAGTCGTTTGGCCAATGCTTGTAATTTCTTCTTCTTTTCATCTAATTGCTCTATCGCTTCTTGTTGTGAGATTTTACCAAACCTTCTTCGTTTTTTGTTTGAGATTTCATTTCCTGTAAATTGTTAGCTGTCCGATGTCTCTTCTCAGTTTTTCTATTCTGATCTGTAGCCTGTGTTGCCATGCTGGTTTTGTGTGTTTCTTAAGTGTGTTGATTTGTTCTGATCACTGCCTAGTGTGTATATTTAGTGTAGTAAGTGCCCCTACATAAACCAGTAGTTTTAACTCTTCCATAGTTGTATTTTCATTTATTTTGTTGTGTATGATCGTGTTGATAGTTACTGTTGTTTCGACTTGGGGGTTATTAGGTGGTCTACGCAAAAATGGTCAAATTTCTGTATTTGTGTCTTTGTATGCTATATATGTTAGCTGAAATTTTTCTTCTATATCTAACATGTGTCGCTTCATGTTCCATTTGTGCTTGTTCTGGTAGCCGTCTTAAGATTTCGTTTTCCTCTGATTGTTTAATTGATGCGTTGTGTTCTTTGTTTGCTCTGGGATGTGTGAGTCCATTACTGTATTTTCTTCTTCTGATTGCACATTATTTTGTTCCAGTATTTGTTGTACTTTTTGTTTGATATTTTCTAATTCTGACTGTTGTATATTGTTATTTTTTATCTTTACCCGGATCTGATCAGCTAGTCTTTGTTCTGTTGAGAATTTTAATTCTGGGTATCTGGTAATAAATGTTGTGTATACTTGTGATCTGTATCCAGTTGTGTTTGATCCTGAGTTTGTTGCTTGGTAATAGCAAGATGAGATGGTCAGATGAAGTTAACCGACACCTTATGTTATGTCTTTGTTTTCCTTCCAGAGTGGTTGCAGGAAACATATTCTGCAAAACACCTCTATTTGGATTTAAATCATTTTCCGTGTGGCTAGCAGTGTCGTTACCATTGTGGACGGGCATAGGGTTCAAGCGTCGTCCCCGACCATGACAGCGCTTGTTCGAGGCTTCCTTGGTTCTGTCCTGAACCAACTAATAACACTAAAAGGGGGTTAGCCCTATCAGTGGTTTGTTCTTTTCGTCGCCTTTTACGACTGGCAGAACATACCGGAGGCTTATTCTTTTCCCGGGCATCCATGGGGTTTATTATTATTATTGGCAACGGCAGAAGTTGTACAAATTTGTGAGTGCGGAATTAATAGTGTGTGCTGTATAACAGTTATGGTTACCAACATATTTATCTGAATTTAAAATTTTGTGGACACCCAGAATAAATAACCATGAGCCTACCATACTGTGAGGATACAGACATTTGAGAAGAAAACTGCAGAGATTTTAAATCGCGCATGCAACTTGAAGAAATAGTTCAGGCAGCACTGAATGCTGTAGTGGGAGGCATACCAACGACAGTTGTCGGACACAGGTGTAGATATTAACGTCCTTCACGGGAGTTGTAAAACTGTAATCAGTAAAGCTCGTGTACCAACAATGCCACTCCAAAACTGTATAGTCTCGTGTGCTATTGGCGCCAAGCTTCATGATAATGTGCACATCATTTCATTAATGGTCATAGTTATGGTGATATTTGTATGGAAGACACAGCGCGAATTTCGAAAAGTTGCAATGAAGAACAGGGTTCACTATGATTTTACGTTTGTTACATATTACACTACATGTTTCGCTGTATTAAATGTAGCTATCATACTGAATTCTTCTTTAGAGTTAGGAGTTGGTCTCCATCTGTCACTGATCTTGAAAAAGTTGATCTGACATAGCACACTCACTTGTGACCCGCCAGCACTAAAGCAAGAGTGTAATATCC
Source organism: Schistocerca gregaria (assembly GCF_023897955.1). Lineage (NCBI taxonomy): Eukaryota > Metazoa > Arthropoda > Insecta > Orthoptera > Acrididae > Schistocerca > Schistocerca gregaria. The sequence continues at coordinate 46,873,651 of NC_064925.1, forward strand.
ACAACATCCGTCACATTTCCTTGACGGTTTGTGATATCGGCATCAGATTTTGGCAAACGATAGCACGCAAAGAGGAGACTTTTTTTCCATATGGTTATTATGCAGAACTTCGTCATTTTCTGAGTGATTCCACTAACTACAGTCGTAATTTTAAGGGCCGTCGATAGCTGGTGAAACGAGAAATGCTATAAGTTTTTAGGCAATATAAGTGTAGATATTACATGTTTATTTTTGCACTGATTGTGTGCTTTTTCATAAGCTATTGACTTTACTCTTCCTCAGATCGTTATTTAACAAACTTCGTAAACCACTGTTGCAGAATTGTCTCTAAAATGCGTCTGCACAATTTTTTAGTGAGATGAAACTGTAAACTCGGCTGTGTTTTGACAATAGAAGCAAATTTTAACATGGCAACAAGTTCAACGTGCAGGGTTTACTAAAATTTACCAATGGTTAATAAGCCAGGCGAAAACCAACTCAGCGGAATTCGTTTTAGATACCGACGAAAGCTGAGGTGACAGATCTTTTCGAATGGTCACCATACAGGTATGAGCTCCACTTACTACTTACGACCGTACGCTACAGTTTAGAACAACATTACCCCTCCATCGTTCGAAAGTTCCCCTACAGCGAGTGCCCGTAACTCGCCCCACGTCCAATCTCGCATTAAGTGCCCTGCCGATCGCGCATCTACAGGCCACGTTTTTCTGCGCAGACTCAACGTTTCTCACAATAAGGAATTTGTCTGTTAGGCTTGGAATTTCTGCCTGGAGTGAATGCAAAGATCGACCTTCCGAACGGAGCATGTCATTTACTTGCAGGTGGTAGGAAATTAGTTTTAAGTATATTAAGGGAAAAAGCGCATCATGGCTGGTACTGTGAGAAAGTGACGCTCAGTCTCAAAACGACAAAAACTAAGGCGCTGTACTATAGTGGTGGGCAGTACTGTGGTCATAACGCACTAGAGTGTAAGAATATGGAAGATGACATGGGGATTTTGTACTGCATTCAAACTTTGAGAGATGACGTAGTGTATCACTAAAGTAAGATAGAGATACTGCCTACACGAAAATTGAAAGGAAAAGAGAATCGCCTGTATAAATACAAAGAGCTCAGATGGAAAAACAATCCTGAGCAAAGAAGGGAAAGCAGAAATGAGGAACGAGTATAAAGAGGGTCTGTACAAGGGTGATGTACTTGAGGAAAATGTTGAGGAAATGGAAGGGAACGTAGATGATCAAATAGGAGCTATCGAATTGCATGAAGAATTTGACACAGCACTGAAAGACTAAAGTCGAAACAAGGCCTTGGGAGGAGACATCATTCCATTACAACTCCTGATAGCCTTTAGTGCACTACCCATGACAAAACTGTACCCTCTCGTAAGCAAGATGTATGAGACAGGCGAAATACCGTCACACTTAAAGAAGAATATAATAATTCCAATCCCAAAGAAATATGGTGTCGACGGGTGTGAAAATTACCGATCGACCAGTTTAATAAGTCCTGGTTGCAAAATACTAACACACATTCTGTACAGATGAATGCTAAAATTGGTAGAAGCCGACATCGAGGAAGATCAGCGTGGATTCCGTAGAACTGTTGGAACACGTGAGGCAATACAGACCCAACAACTTACCTTAGAAGATAAGGAAAGGCAAAGCAATGTTTCTAGCATTTGTAAACTAAGAGAAAGTTTTCGACAATGTTGACTGGAGTACTCTCTTTCAAATTCTGCAGGCAACAGGGGTCAACAACAGGGAGCGAAAGCCTATTTACAATTCGTACAGAAACCAGATGGCAGTCACAAAAGTCCAAGCTCCTGAAAGTGAAGCAATGGTTGAGAACGGAGTGAGGCGGGGTTGTAGCCTATACCCAATGTTATTCAGTCTGTATATTGACCAAGCAAAAAAGCAACCGAAAAAATTTTAAGTAGAAAATAAAATCCATGGAGGAGAAATAAATACTTTGAAGTTTGCTGACAACATTGTAATTCTGTCACAGCAAAGGACGTGGAAGACAGCTGAATGGAATGTACAGCGTCTTGAAAGGAGGATATAAGATGAACATAAAAAAAGCAAAACCAGGATGAGCCGTGCTGCCCCAGGCTTATGCGTTGTTTTAAAACTTGGCTGTTACTCTCCGTTTGGTTCCCCGCGGTTATTGCAGTTATGCAGTGTTTCTTCCTCTTTCTACGTATGGCAACAGCAGTGTTTCTTCCTCTTTCTACGCATGGCAACAGCAGTGTTTACCGATATTTGCATCGTATACCATCTTAGTTCTGGTGTTTATAGTTCCGACTTGGTGGCGTGCAGCCAGTGAGTCGGTTGTAGCGGAACAGCTAGCAAGTCTCTGAACGGTGCAGTGGACCGGGACCACTGGCGGTCTCTATGCATTGTCTGAGCATGTGGGGGCTGTTCAGAGTGCTACGAGGTTCGGGGCTCACCGACCCAGGACATGAAAGTTGAGTGGTGATTTAATTACCGATGCCACGTCTTTTCACCTTGTCCCCTCGCTTGGTGGTTCGCTGTTGGCGGTATTCCTGGGAGCAACAGCGAGTGTTGGAGTTCGTGAAGGTTTAGCTTCCGTGTGGTGGAATTAACTAAATCTTACATTAGTTGGCCTTAAATACTGTTTCAGGTTAAAGCCTAGAGCCTTCTGTCTTAAAAAAATAAAACAAAGATTTATAGCAGTTGTATTTAACGCTTGGGCCTTCAGCTGTTTTAGAATTAAAGTCGTTTCCTGTCGATAGTCAAGCTTAGAAGTTGCGCTGTAATGTTTGGACAACTAAATAAAGTGTTATGTTTGTAGTGTAACTGACAGCCGCTCATTCTGGCCACCTTCCACGATTCCTACTACTTGTCCTGTTCTGCGGGTTCAGCAGGGCGTTTCACTGGTAGCAGAGCGTGGTTACGCTTGTTTGGCATTCTAGTTGCTGTCAGTTTCGCTCTTTTTTTCTGTTTGTATTTTGTGGCACCGTACTGCTCCCTGTGTGGCTTGTTGCAGGTGCGTGTGTCCGGGGATCAGTCTCCCCAGGAAAGACCACATTGTCTGTGAGTTGGCAATAAGGCGCCAACAGATTGAGGGAAGTGTTCCGTAACTGGTGGTCCATTTGCGGGCTGCCGTGCTGCAGCCGGTTGACATCACGCCGGCGGTTGTCGGTGAGACAGGAGCGGCGATGAAATTTCTGTATGAGGCTGTTACGGGCCTTGAGGACACTATTTCTCTCCTAGAGGGAACCCAAGCTAGTGACATTTAGCTGGATCGGGTGCGGGAACAGTTGATGCATTTAACTAATCGGGTAGCCGATGTAATTGTTACATTTGGGGACCATCACAAGAAAATTTGACCCTTGAATTGGTGAACCAGGTAAGCGTATTACACTTTAAGCTTACGTGTTTGGTGTTGGATGGGAGGAAGTTTGGAGATGGTGTGCTATCGGCGAGAGCATCAGTCAGCCCGGCCATGGCACTGTTCCATTTTCTGTTAATTTAGGTACTGTGTTCGCCAAGTTGCCTAATCATCTGGCCTATTTCTTTCGGGATATTACTGAATTGCTTGTAGAGCGACTTGATCGTGTGAAGAAGTTGTTGTGGTTGTTGGTCCGTCTAGAGCAAAACGCACCCGCCTTTCGCGTTCCGCACCAAGTAATTTTGTCATTGTTGTACCCGCTAGCTAGAGGCGAGTTGCAGAATCTCCTCTCACGTGCCATGGGGGAAGAGCTTTCCTCGCAGCAAATAAGGTAGCTCGTAATTAGCCAATGGTTAACCACCGGGTTTCGAAAACAACTCGAGTGTCGTTATATTTGGGAAGTGCAGCAGGGTGAGAAGCTTATTGATTTTCCTGAACAATAATTAGTCTCTATCGTTCTTAATGCAGATACGTCGCATTTTGTTTTCCATAAGCAGCCCGAAACATGTACGTGGCTCTCAAGAGGTAATGCAGATGCTGCTATAAAGCCATCACAGAGCTCTCCCCGTCAGGAGAACAAGGAGGGTGACGTAGGCGCCGATCTGTATCCATTTAAGTTATCAAAAGGTGACCCCAGTGTTTCAGGTGCACCAGTACAGCTCATTTGCTACTATCTTGTGTTCAGCCTCATGCTCCTAGAGCAAGTAGATGACGCCAGGTTCGCCCTCAAACTCGGGTTCGTACCTTCAGACCTTAGTGTACCCGGGTTGTCGCTCCCTCATAACACCTTTGACCTTACGTTTCTTGTCTGGTAGGTGGCGAGCCCGTCTGTGCTCTCTTGGATTGTGGCAGTTCCTTTTCATTATCAAGTTTTGAGTGGTTTTTGGAATTAGGGCATCTTACGAAACTTGGTTCGGTCCCTTCGTCAGTGCAGAGATGTTGGGTGGACAATGGCCAGGCGTTACCTCTGGGGGGATGGGTCTGGGGAGTATATCCGTCACCGATTTTTCCTGGCCTATATCTTCAGCCTTGGTTAAAGAACTGTTAATCTAATATTGGGGTGTGATTTCATCCATAAAACCGGGTTGATCTTGGATTATTCCGGATACAGCTTGTCCTTTGTTTTCTCCTAGCGAGAAGTTTGGTCTTGGAGAAAGCGCTAAATCTAGGGTACGGCAAATTGCCAGGATCTTCGCCGTGGAGTTTGCAGCTAATGAATTTGATTTGGCCCATCTCTTGCCCAATCAGGTCTCTCAGTTGCGCCAGCTGTTGGGCGGTTTTCCCCAACTCCTTAGTGATAACCTCGGTGTCACTAGCGTTCTCGAATATCATATGTCTCCTCGATGATATTCCAATTAGGCAATCTCCATATCGCCTCTCACCCCCGAAGGTAAAGATACTCAGGGCTAAGATCTCTCAGAAACTCATGATTAGGTCCTCTGCTTTGGCTTAGGTTTCTCCAATATTTTTGGTACCTAAAGACCAGGGGCGCGATTACAGACCTGTGACCGGCTACTGCCATTGCTTGCACTTGAATCAGTACCTCTACCGGATCTGCCCAATTCTTTTACTTTGCCGGCGCTAACTGGTTTACGTCCTTGATTTGAATCAGGCCTATTATCAAATTTCTTTGGCTGAGAAATGTAAACATGTTACTGACTCTTGTACTGCTTGGAACTTTGTCGAATATGATTTCCTTTTGGACTAGCTACCGAGCGGTGGAGCTTACTCGTTTGTCGGATAGTATCCTTGGTGACTTGAAGTTAGTGCGTGTCTGTAATTATTTGGATGGCTTGGTTATGTACAGTCGTTCTTTAGAGGATCATTTGGATCATATCAGTTCAGTTCTCTTAAGGTAATAGGGAGCCAGTCTGTTAAGCCTAGTAAAATCACGCTTGCTAAGCAGGTGACTTCTTTTAGGTCATATAGTGTCGGGTCAGAGTATTTGCATTGACCAAGAGCAAACGAAAATCCTGCGGGCATTGCCTTCTCCTACTGATAAGTGGGAATTGCTAAATTTATAGGCATGGCAAATTACTTTAGCGCTTTGTTCCTAATTTTGCTCAGTTGGCGGCGCCATTGAATCAGTTACGCCGGAAGGGTGTTCGTTTTGAATGGGGTCCGACCCAGGAAGCTGCATTTGAGCACATTAAGACTGACAGCTAATCCGCCAATTCTTGGTGTAGCCGATTTCAATAAAAAGTTTGTACAGAGTGAGGCTTCTAATGCGGGGATTTCTGCTGTTCGCCTCCAGGAGTTTGAGGGACAGAGACAGCCATTAGCTTACCCGTCTCGTCGGATAACTGATGCCGAGCTTAAGTACTCTGTCTACGAGTGCGAGGCCTTGGTTGTTTTATTTGCCTTAGAGAAGACCCGTTTCTACCCTGAACATCGGGTTTTCCAGTAGGAAACAGACACTCAACCGTTCAGCTGGGTATTGGCTAAGCCACGTAAAACTGGCCATATTGCCAGGTGGACAGTGCGTATTTCAGCATTTCAGTTTGAAGTCAAGTATGTGAAGGGCTCTGAAAATGTCCTTGCGGATGTTCTCAGCCAGACGTTTTCCGAAGCTACGATTAGTGAGACAAGGGAGCAGGTGGAACCTGAAAATCTTAATTGCATGGTGTTGGGGGAAAGTCCCCTTTTCTTCGAAGACGTTGCTCAGCATCAGGATCAGGACCCTGTTTGGGCCAGTATTAAGCAACGTGTGTTGGCAGGAGAGCTGTCGGACGAGTATGAGGTCAAGAGGGGTATTCCTTGCAGGGAGGTCGGCAATGCTAAGCAGTATAAGGTCTGTTTGCCTGTAACCTTGGTATGTCCGGTCTTTTGTTATTTTCATGATTCGATGGTGGGTGGCCGTTTAGGGACTTACAAGTCTCTCCCAAAAAATGACGGAGCATTTAACTTGGTCCTCAATGGACCAGGATGTGAGGCAAATGGTATCCCAATGCTGCTTGGGTAATTTAGCCAAACCCAGCAATGCTCTTCAACAAGGTTGGTTCAGTTCTGAACGAGTGTTCTCTACGATGCACAAGCTCAATATAGATTGTGGTCTTTACCTTGTACTAAAAGAGGTCATCGATATGTACTAGTTAATATCGATGAATTCTCTAGATTTACTTGGCTCCTTTCGAGACGTAACGTTACTGCTACGAACACCATTAATCAATTAACTAGTATCTTCAGTGTTTTTGGGCCACCCAAGCAGTTAGTTGGCGATAACGCTCCTGCCTTTCTTTCAGGTCCTTTCAAGGCATTCTGTTTTCAGAACTGTGTCAAGCATGTCACCACCACCCCGTGTTGCGCTGTAATGTTTGGATGACTAAATATAGTGTTATGTTTGGAGTGTAACTGACAGCCGCTCATTCTGGGCCCCCTTCCACAATTACTACTACTTGTCCAGTCCTGTGGATTCAGCAGGGCGTTTCAGAGGCTAATGGAATGTAATCGAATTACACCAGGTGATGCTGAGGAATTTGATTAGGGAATAAGAAACTTAAGGACTGAAAACAACAACTGCTAAAGATTTGGACACAGCTTCGAAGCAGCTGAAGTAAGTTTTCTTTCATGGACTAACGACATAGTGGCGTCTAAAGCTATGAACTGTAAATATGTCTTCAAAAGTACAATAGTTAATCCAAAATAATTAGATAAATCACTACTTTGTCGTTTCATGGTGCACATTTTAATATTCATTCACATATCACGTAACTGAATCTTGCTGCAAGCACAGCCAGTTTGGGTATGATATACTAGCAAGCACGGAGAAATAAAGCGTTAGCTATGTTGAATATCAGAAGTCTTGTTAATATCTTACGAAAAATTTCTCGTGTGTGTGTCTGTGTCTCTGTGTGTGTCTGTGTCTCTGTGTGTGTGTGTGTGTGTCTCTGTGTGTGTGTGTGTCTCTGTGTGTGTGTCTCTGTATCTGTCTGTCTGTGTGTGTGATTCGCGCACGTCGTGGACAACTTATGTACCCACTTTTTGCTCTGACGTCTTAAACATCAGGCCATTTAGCCTTGGAACTAGGTACATGACCGAAAATGAAGAAAATTCTTGCTTATATAACTCCATTGGTAAAACCAAAAGAGGGTTACTAAATATGTAAGTAATTCTGGTGTTGTATTGTTTCACGTTCTGTGAGAACAAATTACTTTCACATCATCTATTTGATTGTCAACGTACATAGCAGCTCCTAAGAAAAAGAGATCAGGCGAATATGTGAAACCTAACTCTTTTTCAGGGCTGCATAGCGCGTAACAAGTGTTTTGTCTCTGATGCTGCCCTTAATTTGTTGCATATAAACGATGCTGATGAGCTGAGAAGCCGAAGTGCAGCCCTCGGGATATCGTGCGAACCCTGGCGCGAGCAACAGGCATTTGTTTGTATCAAGCAACCAGCTGGTGTGGCGGAGGAGCTGCAACAGAACAGATGCCAGGACTCGCTGACCGTATGATGTGCGCTCCTTACCAGTGAAATAAGAGCTGTAGCAAATGAAATTCACAAGTGGAAGAATGTTGAGGTATGTCGAAAGTTCAAGAACTTACCTGCAATTGTGAATGGTTGAGCCAAAAAGTCCTTGGACTTGTAAACAATCAGAACAATTATTTAGATACCACAAAGCAAAACAATTACATATGAAATTGTTTCATGTAACGCTTCCTTTGGATAAAATTGTAAATATTCAGCAAAACTGTTTAAGTTAAACAAATTAAACTTGATGGGAATTTCAACCCTCGCTGCGGGTATTTTTTTATTTTTGGCGGGGGGCTTCCTGTCGGCTGCGCCTAAGTGAGGAGGAATTTAATCAAAGTGTAATACCACGTAGACACAGCTGTTGACTTGCGACTCATAAACTCAAATGTAAATATTGTAAAAAGGTGTCACCCAATCCAGGAGCAAACTAAACATGTAATAATGACAGGTAATTTATCGATCAGCGCCCTAATAACTAAAAGTTTATTACATGACTAAAGCAAATGAGAATGCTTCCGAAAATATTTTTTATTAGAAAATCAAAGCTAATAATTAAAAAAAGAGTAAATTTATATTGTGAAATATTTGAACGAAAACATGTGTATTAGTTAGATTGCCAATGGAGTAGGCCTCGACCTGATATTAAGCTTTTCAGAGTGGTTTTCGGGATGTAATTTCCTTGGAGTACCGGTACTGTATTCTCATGTTTGGTTTTTTATTATGGCATCATGCCATACGTGCTAGAAGACGAAAACATGCACTTGAAATGCAGCGAGCATTTGAAACCAGCCAATAGTGTGGAGTTAAGCACTTAGTTTAAAATACATCGACTGCCTCAGGGGGAAAGATTAGTAAAAGACAAATTACTTTAGCAGACGGACAAAAATAATTTCATTGTTCTGCAAAGTGATTAATGCTTGACTGTCAGAAAGGTGGAAATAAAATCTGAAACTAATAACATATATTAGACTTCCGCAATTATGTGAATGTATTTTAATTCACGAGAGAGCAGTAAACCAAGAGGAAACAGCAAAATCACTAAATGTAAACACGAGTCACGTGGAGACTACACACTTCCCCACTATAGTTCAGACTGCTCTGCGCATCAGCTCTGGATCTACGATATTTCCGCACTTTGGCAATACTACATAGTGGAGCACTCCTACATCGAGTGTTTGAGATAGGACGACAAAAATTTAAAAAATTACATTTTCAAAAAAAATGTTCATATCTAGCGCCCATCTTTCTGATGAGTCTGATGTATAAAACATATGTGCTCGATATGTGGTCTTAAGTGTGCCAAAGTGCAGTGCCTCGCATCTTCACACAGCATTCTTCTGTCGCACGTCACTGTATATCGCTCTGTGAAATTGAAACGCGTATATTTTGTAATGGATGCCATCAAAGTATATTAGGACAGTGGAAATTAAAATGTGCGGTGATGCCTCTCCTGCTCCCAGTCGGCCGGTTTGACACCCTGCGCCTCAAAAAAACACTCGCAATTAATAGTTGATGGGTTTATTTGCAATCGAGATACCTAGAGCTCAGAAAATTTACGCTCTTTATTGACCATTAGGCAATAACGTTTGCTTTAGCTTGACATAAAACTGAGTATAGGGTACGTGAAACCAGTAAAGAGAAGACACAAGCACGACAGTACACTTTTCTTCAATCCTTAGCGCCTAGCATTTTTTCTCTCCGATCTTGTTACAGCTTTACATGGTGTGCTTTCCTTTCTGCGAAAGAATGTTACCTCAACAAAGTTTGTCAAACGTTTTGCTACATGAAAAATAGAAATGTAGGTGTGTAACACTGCAAAAGCTGTTAATACATATAGTACCAAAGAACGGTGTGGTTTTCGAACAGATTACGTGTATTTTGTATCTCTCTGCTGGATAAAACAAAATAGGCTTTCCACTGTTGCAGTAATTGCAACACATATCAAATAAACCAGCCTGTTTTTTGCACGAATGGTCATTTTATAACAATGCAAGATATAATTCTGGCCTGTTAGTCTTACTACAATGAAAAAGCTTAGTTAGTGTGACACTTCATTCAAATGCTCCAGTTTCTCTAGCATGACATCGAAACGTAGTATACGAAATTTTTATATAAATTTGAAATTGTCTTGTTCTTCCATAATTTGTGTGATGCCCCTGTTTCTTCTCCTTTCTCATTCTAACAATCAATCTTGTCATCACTAATTCCGGAACTATTCCTTCCACTCTCAAAACTTATTCGCCGGTTAATTTCTCTAACCCTGTCAGAACATCCGGTTTAGTAATAGCCCGATTATCCTCCGGTTTGGCGTTTTTACATGTTCGTACATGGCGTCCTCCGCGCTACTTCCAGACCAGAACTTCTTACTGAGAACTGTGCAACTGGCCCTAACCAGTGTAGTGATCTGACCAAACATTTTCTGTCAGTTTCATTTTCTAGGATACACCGAGGAGATAATACGTAATCTGTCTTAGCTGTTATTCCTGATACTCGTTCATTTCCACTCTGGTAGTCTGAATCTATGGATTTCGCTATTACTTAAAACAACGCTGGTCATTTGCAAACATAATCAACCACATAATCAGGCAGCGATTCGCATTCACCCGTTCGGCTTTACTCCGCTCAGCACGTATTGCCCTGTCTTCTTTTGCCTGCAGGAAAGTTTATTTTTAGATACGACGAGGATTCCCCTGACATACACATCACGTACACTATGCACACATTCAAGAATCAACTTATGATTCGTTCAGAAATCGGCTTAGAATGTGTTCAAAAACCAACAGGGATACGTTTCAAAATCATGCGAGTAATCCATAGACCAACGTGTGCTGGATGCTAGGCGCTTGGTGCTGTTCGTTCGTGGCCGCGCGTCCGCCAAACACACGGTGATCTTCACACGTTCCAGCTTCAGTAGCTTCATTAGTGAGTTGAATGCCTCTAAGAACTGCGGAATTTCAGGACGTCATTCAAACAAAGCAAAATTTCTGATGTCCTTAAGAGCAGTGCATTACCTGGTACGTGTACAAACTCCGACAGTCAGGATTCTAACAGTGGTGCTGAAAGAGTTAAGATAGATAGTGAATGTAAAAAAGGAAATCGTAATGATGGTGCTAATGCAGGGAAGGGACTGAATCTCCGGTGACTGAAAACTGTGACACGTCTCAAGGTAGGAATGGGAGTAACGGTACTCTTGAGATAATAGTAGGAAATTGTGTTGCCTAATCACGTTTTCAAATCTGGCAAAAGACGAAGCCGTGGCTGTCTGTAAATAACAAACTTAGTAATATGCACAGTGTGTTCACAAGGTCGTGAACTTCAGGTGGAAAGCAGTGAACGTGTGCGTATCGATAACGCTTTTTTAGCTGGTGTTTCTGCTAATAACGCCAAAAAACTATATGATAAAATCGAGGATCATGCAAAGTGCAAATCACACGTGAAGTGCGTAGAAATCAAGAGTATAAAAGAAAAGTGCAGAAAAATGCGTGAGTGAAAGTGAACAGTTGTGGGGAAAGCAGCATCAAGAAAAAGTAATCGCAACTGCTTCGTCGTTCAGATCTGCATATGTAATAGCTAAACAGAAATTATCATTCAAATCGTATCCTGCAGTAACCGAACTGCAAAAGCTTAATGGTTAATCAGTTGGTAATATGCTTCATTCTGACCATGCATGCCGAAATATCTTTGTTTGTAAGAGAAAAAATGAAAAACAATCTTGCTTACTTCCTTGTGGAATCAGGTACAAAGTTTAGTATCATGATGGACGAAAGTACAACGGTTTCCAATAAAACTTGTTTAATGATATATTTACGTTTTTCCTTCGAGGGAGTTGTTTGCAATTATTTTTTTGTCATTGTTGAATTATATAGTGGGACAGGAGAGTGCATTTTCAGCACACTGTTAGCAGATCTTGAAAAGTATGGCATTACAAATGATGTACTAAAAAGCACATCGTAGGTATCGCAACAGATGGTGCCTCAACAATGCTTGCACCTTACAAAGACATAGCCGCTCTACTGCGTAGTCATTTACATAAGGATTTAACTGTCGTTCATTGTAGGAACCACAAAAGGGAATTAGCTGTCCACGATGTTATGAATGATGTAGCATATGTATACCATATACAGTTTTTTTAGTTTCCTTATATTCTGCGTTTTCGCGAAGTCCCAAAAATCAGAGACTACTACAAAGTGTTTCACAAGAATTATCCTCGCATCTATTAAAATTAGGCCGTATTTTTCGCGTACGTTGGATTGCTTCCTCATTTAATGCTGTTCGAGCTCTTCTTGAAAGTCACAGTTTTCTTGTCCATCTTTCTGAAAAACTGAGACATGATGGTTCCCGATCAACTCAGGAGGGATCTAAATTTGAAGGCATACTAAAACATCTCACAATGTGGTTGCTTGTAATGGAATTAGTTAATACTTGCAGAACTTCCAGGGCCTCATAAAGCATAACTATCATTCTTCACGCAGAACAGAAATTCTTCAGTCTTTAAAGCAAAACAGGAAACTGACGTGGCTCTAAGAACTCTTGAAACGCTCAAACAAATGACTCGCCATGGACTAGGATGATAGTACAGGAGTTGGAGGAAAAGCGTGCATTCAAGGGGGTATTAGTTAAGGAACCATCTTGTGATGAATATAACAGATTTCAGACATTTCGGAAGAAATGTTTTCAGTTTTTGGTAGACAATATAAAAAACCGCTTTGAGGACCTGGATTTCTTTTCGGCTGTAGCCATATTAAATTCAGATATATGGTCTTCAGATGATAATGAACGTGTGTTTTATGGTGACATGTCAGGCTTGTGTAATAAGGTGGATTTTAAATTACGTGAAAGCACGTGTGCTTCACTAGTTAACGACTTTCGAATCTACAAAGAAAATCCTCAACATATGCCCAATTCTGTGGAAGAACTTGTGAAAGCAGTCGAAGTTATGCCTATATCTATGGCTGAATGTGAACGCGGATTTAGTGCCATGAATTTAACAGTGACCGATCAGAGAAATCACTTACAAATTCTGACACTTTCAAATTTACTTTTCATTTCAGTAAATGAACCTTCGATACAGAAAAATTTGCTGCAAGGTGGATCAAGTCTCAGCACCATAGCGCCCTTGACAAACCAACAGTCAAACCCTCGAATCTTCAGGAGCACTCTCATTCATCTCGTCTCTTCAACTAAACTAAAGTTAAAATGACAATTATGTTCCGATTACTAGCTGAACTGGCCACACTTTGCTGTGGCTTTGTCATAATACGATGATTTAACAAATTAACATTCACCTATAATTTCAGTGTGTTAAAATTAAGCACAAAACACACAAATGTTAATTTTACAATTAATTCATCTCATATTTTAGTATAGTTTGTAAATGATTGAGGTAATATACGATACTCAAAGTTGTTAATTAACAACATATGAAGATTTATTAATTTTATAAATGAGCTAAATAAACTCGGCATTGCCCAGATGTCTCTACGTTCCCCTTATGTCCCTCTCCTATTCCCACTACCCATCTTCTCCTGCCCTTATCGCTGACGGAGGGGATAGGAGGTGATAGCGAAGAGGAGAGTTTCCATCTGCTTTTCTCCTCTAAGTCAATTTCTCTCTTTCTCTGTCAGTCTCCTCCCCCCACCCCCTCTCTGTCCCTGACATCCTACATTTACATATTGAAAGCAGTAATTTGAGTCTACAATTGTCATAAGAACAATGCTGAATGTTTTTTTCTAGTTGTGTTCACTTCCAGTATTCTGAGGACACACAATTTGCACATATTTGCCATATATGGCTCCTATGTATCGAGGGTAATTCCACTTCATTTCGAAGTTTCTTGCCACCTTCTGCCATTCTTCAGTATCTTTTGGAATCTGAAAAGTAAATGATACTCAATTCTTTTCATGTTTTCCAGACTGATGACACAGAGGACACAGTATCAAAAGATGACGGCGATGTAGCTCTTGAAGAACATGTACCTCCCACATATGTCAAGCACATGTTATCAAATGTTATTTTTAAAGCGGCCTTGGGGGAGTATGAACAGCAAACTCCGAGCATCGAAACATTGGTTGCATAACCTAATGTGAAATTGTATTTGTGGACGATAATAATTGCGACGAATTTGTTAAAACAGAAACAGGAGAGCTCGAATTAATTCGATTTTGGAAATAAGTATTTTTTAACAGTTCCTTAATATCCATTTTAATTTGCTTAAAAATGCCAATAAAACATTACTTAAATGAAACCAGTACTGAATTTTGCATGCTTACCTTTATGCAATTCAACACCAATGAAAAAGCTTCACATAATTCTGGCACTATGAGGGAAATAGCAGAACATGATAATTTAAATAAGTACATTAGTGACTTCCATGAATCGCCAGTGGCTAAAAATCGTCATGTGGGGGCCCATCGAATTCTTGGTGAAATAATGTCTTGGCAGTTGTCATCTTTAATTACTTACTATAGTTAACTACACCTCTTATTGTAAAGAAAGTCTTCAGTCGACATTCTCGTAAAATTACTAAATATCGCACCATCGTCTGCTTCTAGTTCCTAGGATACTATTTCGTGGACCTTCTTTAAAAAAATTTCATTTCCGTTGTTAGCTGCATGTGCAAGTACCAATTAGGCCGCCGCTGCGATCACTTTAACATCCATTATAGTGCAAGACCGACACACGTGTGGCAAAAATTCTGTTGCTTCGGTATAAATTAACCTGCCGCGTTCAACATACGCTGTAATATGTTGCCTGTTGTAGCATTCTACAAGGCGACGCACGCCACATTTCCGTAGCATGCCACAGCGTGGCAAGACGTCGCCCCAGCGTAAACGAGGCTTTAGAGACAGGTCTGTATTGTATGGTGGATGTGATGTGTTGCATACGAAATTAAAACCTGCAATCAGATCCTAACTGTGAAGAGATCTCACACTGCAGCAAGATAAAGCTCGCCCTCCTTGTACCAAACGGACAGCCGACGCAATAAAGGAGTTGAGATTCGAGGTGCTGGAACATTCACCAGACCTGGCTCTAAGCGATTTTCACATGTTTGGACCCTTAACGGAAGCACTAAACGGAAGACGATTTGAAAGTGTTGCCGTCATTGCAGCGGTGCAAAATTGGTTACAGATGCAGCCGAAAAACCTATTTCTGATGAATTAAAAAAAAATCCAGAAAAACTGAAACCTGCGTTCTTTTTCTACGTAACCTCCCTGGACTTCAATGCAGCTTTCCCGACGTTTTACATCATCAGAATAAAGGCACATTTGTGAAAATCTATACCTACTTTTTGAATTCCCCTCGTATACCTGTATGTACATGATTTTCTAAATAAGCTTTACCTACACTCCTGGAAATTGAAATAAGAACACCGTGAATTCATTGTCCCAGGAAGGAGAAACTTTATTGACACATTCCTGGGGTCAGATACATCACATGATCGCACTGACAGAACCACAGGCACATAGACACAGGCAACAGAGCATGCACAATGTCGCCACTAGTACAGTGTATATTCACCTTTCGTAGCAATGCAGGATGCTATTCTCCCATGGAGACGATCGTAGAGATGCTGGATGTAGTCCTGTGAAACGGCTTGCCATGCAATTTCCACCTGGCGCCTCAGTTGGACCAGCGTTCGTGCTGAACGTGCAGACCGCGTGAGACGACGATTCATCCAGTCCCAAACATGCTCAATGGGGACAGATCCGGAGATCTTGCTGGCCAGGGTAGTTGACTTACACCTTCTAGAGCACGTTGGGTGGCACGGGATACATGCGGACGTGCATTGTCCTGTTGGAACAGCAAGCTCCCTTGCCGGTCTAGGAATGGTAGAATGATAGGTTCGATGACGGTTTGGATGTACCGTGCACTATTCAGTGTCCCCTCGACGATCACCAGAGGTGTACGGCCAGTGTAGGAGATCGCTTCCCACACCATGATGCCAGGTGTTGGCCCTGTGTGCCTCGGTCGTATGCAGTCCTGATTATGGCGCTCACCTGCACGGCGCCAAACACGCATACGACCATCATTGGCACCAAGGCAGAAGCGACTCTCATCGCTGAAGACGACACGTCTCCATTCGTCCCTCCATTCACGCCTGTCGCGACACCACTGGAGGTGGGCTGCTCGATGTTGGGGCGTGAGCGGAAGACGGCCTAACGGTGTGCGGGACCGTAGCCCAGCTTCATGTAGACGGTTGCGAATGGTCCTCGCCGATACCCCAGGAGCAACAGTGTCCCTAATTTGCCTGGAAGTGGCGGTGCGGTCCCCTACGGCACTTCGTAGAATCCTACAGTCTTGGCGTGCATCCGTGCGTCGCTGCGGTCCGGTCGCAGGTCGACGGGCACGTGCACCTTCCGCCGACCACTGGCGACAACATCGATGTTCTGTGGAGACCTCACGCCCCACGTGTTGAGCAATTAGGCGGTACGTCCACCCGGCCTCCCGCATGCCCACTATACGCCCTCGCTCAAAGTCCGTCAACTGCACATACGGTTCACGTCCACGCTGTCGCGGCATGCTACCAGTGTTAAAGACTGCGATGGAGCTCCGTATGCCACGGCAAACTGGCTGACACTGACGGCGGCGGTGCACAAATGCTGCGCAGCTAGCGCCATTCCACGGCCAACACCGCGGTTCCTGATGTGTCCGCTGTGCCGTGCGTGTGATCATTGCTTGTACAGCCCTTTCGCAGTGTCCGGAGCAAGTATGGTGGGTCTGACACACCGGTGTCAATGTGTTCTTTTTCCCCTTTCCAGGAGTGTATAGTGTACTTTTAAAGATCGCTTTTTTCTGATAGTGCACACGCGTGAATAGTGAGTTTTCGGCATTAACATCTATTTATAAATAACTGTTTAACCATGGATAACGCCACGGTCCAAGCTACTAACATATATAACTATACAAACCCACTAAGACATCCCCCCCCCCCTCCCCAACACTGGTAAAAGCACAAATCGCACACTGCATAGAATTCCTATGCTGTGAAAATGAGACAGTGGGAAACATCCACAAGAGGTTGAGAAAGGTGCATGGAGATGCTGCTGTAGATCTCAGTGGGCAAGCAGGTAACGTGATGAAAGCGGGCACGGCAATATTGAGGATTGTCCTCGCCCCGGTAGGCCTTGTACTGCACACACTCCAGACAATGTGCAGAGAGTTAACGAATTGGTGACTGCTGTCAGACGCATCACAGTGAACGAATTGTCACGCTACGTTGGGATGGGGGAAAGAAGTGTTTGCAGAACACTGAAAGTGTTGCCGTTAAAAAAAAGATTTGTGCCAGGTGGGTTCCCAGGATGTTCACAGTGGCTCACAAAGAAACACGGTATGCAGTGAACTTCCGGTACAGTACGAGAATGTTGGACAATAATTTCTTGGAAGAATTGTGACAGGTCATGAAACGTGACTCCATTATTTTTCACCAGAGACGAAGAGGCAATCATTGGAGTGGCATCATACAAATTCACCCAAGAAATAAAAATTCAAAACCACACCTTCTGCTGGAAAAATTATGGCTACGGTATTTCTTGATTCCGAAGGACTCTTGCTTGTGGACATCATGCCAACTGGAACCACCGTAAATTCTGATGCATATGTGACGAGAGTGAAGAAATTTCAAGCTCGACTGAGTCGTGTTCGACCACATCGGCAAAAGCAGGACGTTTTGCTGTTGCACGACAATGCATGGCCACATGTCAGTCAAAATACCATGGAAGCGATCACAAAACTCGGTTGGACAAAACTGAAACAACTGCCTTACAGTCCTGACCTGTCTCTATGTGACTATCCTCTCCTTGGGAAACTGAAAGACTCTATTCGTGAAACAATGTTAGAAGATTCCAACTCCCTTGTGCACGCTCCCAAACAGTGGCTCCAAGAGGTTGGTCCAGAATTTTACCATCTGGGTATACAGGCGCTGGCATAAGGCAGTTCAGAGGGATGGAAATTGTGGAGAAACAAAAATATTTTTCCTAAAGGATGTAGTTGCACGCTGTAACACTATTTTAATCTCTTATTCTACATGTTTGAAAAACATGTATTGTATTTGTATGAGGGTCACTCCAAAAGAAATGCAAACTATAAGACCTTTTTTGGATGGTGGGAAAAATAGCAGTGGTGAAGGTATTGAGATTCAACATAAAGGAGAGAGCAATCGACTCCCACAGTACTACGACCGGCTATGACTGCTCATGGCATCAGCTGCCTCTGGTAATATAGCTCATTTGAATGAAATTGTTTCAATAATTTCTGAGCAGAGAGAGAGCCATCATCGAAGAAGTACAGAGACTATAGTTCAAGAACTGCACAAACCAGCACACAAAAAATACCCTCGAAGCAATGATTAAATGTTTGGACGACCTGTGGCCGGCCAAGCTTGTCGTCATGAGGGAATATTCACGTGTGAATAAATGATTCAAATACATTTTCATGGTCATTGATAGTTATTCTAAATATGCCTCAGCATTACCCGTGAAAGGGAAAACGGGGAAGGAAGTTGCGCATTTGTTTGATGGATTGTTGAAGACGGGAACGAATCGAAGCCGAGACAACCTTCAGACATGTCACAGTGGTGAGTTTTACAATAGATTCGAAGGCTAAGAAAGTAGGGAACTTATCTGTCTGACGCCGCTAGGTGCGCTCAGATGGCGTATATTTGGCATGTGCGTGCTCGGCAGCTCAGTCGGCATCCATCCATAACAGCAGGAACATCTCTGGACGTCAGATTCTTTCGATATTCGAAATTGAAATGTGCTCTGCAATCTAAAATCCCGCCAGTTGTGAGGTGCGATCTGATACGGTTTTTTGGCAAAAAAACATATAGAAATTTATCGTGAACTGATCGAAGTGTACGGAAACAACGTAATAAGTGAATGTTACGTCCGGAAATGGTGAATCGGTTTAAAAATGGCCGAATCAACGTTCATGGTGAAGAGGAGAGGAGACGCCTGAGCATTTCGACTGACGATCTTGTTGCTAAAGCTGATAAAACGATTCGTGTAAACCATCGGTTCACAATAACGGAGTTTTCGATTTCTTTTCCACAAGTTTCAGAGACTTAGTTGTTTGAAATTTTCAATAAAAAGATAGGCTACCAAAAATGCTTACAGAGCACCATAAAGAACAGCGAATGGGGGCAACGTTGACATTTCTGGAGGCCTACCACAAACATGGTGATTCATTACTGGATCGAATCGTACCGGTGACGAGACTTGGGTGAAACACGTCAATTGCGAGACAAAATTACAGTCCATATATAGGGGACCCACAACGTCCTCCAAAAACCCAAGAAAATGTTTGCAAACCTTGTCATCTGGAAAGTTGATGGCGACAGTCTTAGGGGATAGGCAAGGTGTGCATCCTATTCATTTTATCGAACGTGGAGCAACCATCAATTGTGCCTGCTACTGTCAAACTTGGCACAGCCTTAGAGCAGTTCAAAACAAACGCCGAGGAAAGCTAATGTCCAAAATCATGTTTTTCCACCACAATGCCCGACCTCACACAGCAAACTTCACTAAAGAACCCCTTCATTCATTCAAATGGGAAATTTTCCTTCATCCGCCCTACAGCCCCGATCTTGCACCAAGCGGCTTCCACTTGTTTCCTAAGATGAACTGGCTTGCAACGCAGCGCTTTGTTGACGACGCGAAACTCCATTCTGGCGTGACTCACTGACTGAAGTCTCAGGTGGCAGAATTTTACGACGAAGGTCTCTCCCAGCTTGTCCGCCTCTATGATAAGTTCCTCAATGTGTTTGGTGACTATGTGGAGAAGTAGTGTGTCAGTGCATATAATAAAAAGTGTTTCTTATACCTTGTTTTTTTTAATTCCAAAACGTTCCCTACTTTCTGAATAGCCCTCGTATTTCAAAACTGTGATGGAGCTGTATGGAACACACAACTATTAGACATTCACCCACCTGAAGGTGAGTATCGTCGAATGTCTGAATAGAACAGTGAAAACCCAAATGTGGATGCAATTCAATCTTCGTCGCTTATACGAATGGATCGACATCGTCCCACAAATAATTGCACACTGTAATCGAACCGAACATGGTACAATAAAAATGAGACCAATGGATGTTCGTAATAATAGACTTCTATATACACTATACAACGGTATTAAAATGTGACATACGAGAAAACAGCAATTTAATATAGGTGGTTAGTACCTATTTCGAAATACATGCCAAACTGGTGAACCGAGATACAGTTTCCGAAGCGCGGAGAACGAATCCTAGAACCTACGTCTCAAAGGACAGCAGTAGTGCTGAAATTGTAGGATGCTTTTACATACACATCTGGTTCCGAACACTTCTGTAACTCCAGTATCTCGTAGAGAGGGCCACACGGCTTCGAGGGAATATAGAGTTGGTTAAATGGTTTGGCGGGATCTACACTGACGATTTGTTATGTAATAGGGATCGCAGACCACAAGCACCTCAGTAGCATAACATGCGTGATAACAGAGCATTAGAGGAGGAGGCGGTACTCTCGGCAAACTGCCAGTCTAATTACACACTCCTGGATACGATCATTCGCCTATAGTATAAGTGATCAAAGCAATAGCAGCAGCAGTTTAAGGTGTAAATTCGGTGAGGAGCGTGGTATACCGTTAGGGATGCTTGGATGCCTACAGACTGCGCTATTCTCGAGAGCATTGTGAAGTCTTTCTCCGGATTGGACCGCACTGCAGCGATGGGTCACTGCGCCAGCATCAGTGCATAGGTGACTTCTAAATGGGATGAAGTTAGTTGAGCTTTTATAGTTAATTCTTCTCTGGTTGGGGGGGGGGGGAGGGGGGGTGGTGTTAGAGAATGACGGTGAAAGCATGTTGGGCTGACTGATTTGAATGGACGCGAATATGCTTCAGGCTATAGTTTCTCTGTATCGTTTGGAGATGTACCACATTGCGCACATTTCCACCGAATGGTCAAAACATGATCCTGCTGCTGTAACTCAGGTAGTTCTGTTTCTCCATGGATTACAGAATGAGGTGGATACGTCTCTCTCCGACTTCTGCTCAGTTCCGACTTTAATTGGAACGATCACAAGCTGAGAGCTGTAGAAATGGGAGGAGTTGAAAGGTGCGTAGGAGGTGACTGGCTGCTACAGTAAAATTCCAACGTGGTTTCAGTTTCGGGAAAGGTGAATCGTTTCGAAATATGAGAGCGCCACAAATATGATTGAGTAGTGGTTGTAATCATTAAAGGAATTGTCAATAGGATCCAACGCAGGTATGTGCTCGAATGGAAAGACCCGATTCAAAATCATGGACATAATTTCTAGCATATAGCGTAACACTAAAGATCTAAGAAGCTAGTGTACATTCTCTTACGACCTCAATCAGCACATCATCTACTACTGCTGTTTCTGTTCCTTCTCAGTCAGTCATCACCTATAGCTCAGTGGATAAATCGTAGAACCTCTGACACGATATCGAGACAGAATCCGCCACAAATACTATAGAATTATCTAGCTGGGGTGGTGTGCGGGAGTCGCAAATACTGCTCACATACCACGTTCCGTAGCTGAATCACTTTCAAAATGCGGTAATTTCATCACGAGGTTGCATCGTGGACTACGTGCTGGTTTGATAATACACATTCCTACGACCATCCTCACGGTATTCGTCCCTGACTGAGGCGGTTTTTTACGGGACAATGTCATCCATGTTACAAGCTATACCCGCTTTACGAATCGATGTATACTTGTGTGCACCTGTAGAACCAAGATCGCTTATGACAGTAACATGAAGAGATTGTTGCGATAGTTTTTTGTTTTTTGTTGTTTTTTGACATCTGGCCGATTACGTCTCTTTTTCTGAGACACAGAGGTAGCGCTCACAACAAAAAACGTAAGACTCATGTCCACCCATCATTATTTTGCATCGTGTGGAATCACTTATTGGCCAAGTATTATACGAGGGTAAACCCAAACGTAAGGTCTATTTTTTTTACAAGTACATACACCTGTTTATTTTTATAATGGTTTACTTCAGTTTAGAGCTTGAACATTTAGCTATTATTATGCTTAAATATCATTTCTGTCGGTTCATTTTTGTAGACGCTGTGGCAGTTTCTGTATGCCCATGTCATAGTAGCTCGCCGCCATGCTGTTCAGAAAGTTATGAACCTCTTCTTTCACCTCGTCGTTGGAGCTGAATCGCTTTCCAGCCAAATGTTCTTTTAACCTATGGGTGGGTGGGTGATTATGTTCCACTGAAACTGTTGCACGAGAGCAACAGTTTGTCGAGCGATGCGTGGGCGAGTGTTGTCATGGAGAATGTGTACGCCCTTGCTCAACGTCCCTCTTCTCCGGTTCTGAATTGCCTGTTTGAGTTTTTTCAGAGTCTCACAGTACCTATCAGCGGTAATTGTGGTCCCAGCGATTCAGCTCCGATGACGAGATGAAAGAAGAGGTTTATAACTTTCTGAAGAGCATGGTGGCGTGCTGGTATGACATGGGAATACAAAAACTGTCAAAGCGTCTACAAAAATACATCGACAGAAATGGTGATTACGTCGAAAAACAGCTAAATGTTCAAGTTGTAAACTGATGTAAGCCATTGTAGAAATAAACAGGTCTATGTACTTATAAAAAAATAGGAGACCTTACTTTTGGGATTACCCTCGTACTTAGCAGTAGTGAGGCATTTGAGCATCAGGCTGATAATGTGTGTGTTTGTGTAAAGGGAATGACTATGTCCAGTCGTAAGGAAGGTGCAGATATTTCTATTTCCATAGCCACAGCCGTCAATAGTGTATTTCCGATACTTCACTCATTGTTCAATGCCTTTCAATTGAGACCGCAATCATAACATTTGATTGTAAGTACATGGATAAAATATGTGAACGAATTTGTAGGATGATTGATTCTATCTGTAAATGCTTGGCCTGCAGCGCAGGTGACCTGTGCGGGAATGATTCACGTTTCCTGTTAATAGCAGCAGCCGTCCAAATTCGAAGGCCTGTTGGAGTGTACGAATGTACATGAATTACGATGTTGTCCTCCAGACTACCGAATAGCGAACTAATACATAGTATGTGTTGGATAGCTTTCCTCAATGCTTGGAAATTTGAGAGTGAATATGGAGGTGTGTTTACGTTGGACTGTTATCCCCTCCCATGTAAGTTGTTTGGTTTACTGCTTCTGCTCATTTCGCGCATTTCTTTAGTTGAGAGAAGACCAATTGTGGGGCGTGCATCTAACAGGTGAAAGAGACGTTTGCTTGTCCTCTAGACATGAGAAACACTTCAATTGATTTTGTAAATGATATGGGTGATTTCGAATCTGTTACATCAGCGATGTCGATATTCGCAGGTGAAAATATCATTTTTCGTCTGTTTGTTTCTAGTTAGTCAGTGGTCTAGAGCACGCTCCACCTAGCTAAAGTTTCGGGTTTGTAGAGAAATAATTTCCAGGCTATATCTTCAGAATTATTACGTTGTGTGAGCGATCGGGAGGCTACTGATGTGTGCATGATATCGATAAGTACCACGAAAATGAAATATTATGGTAAACCATGCGAAAATACTTTGTTCTTGTAACCCTAGAGTCTGGAGGTGGTTGTAGAAATGCGAGAAAGCAAGCAGGCAGGTTTGGACCAGAGATAGTAACGCATTTGTACCGTCGACAGTGACTTCAATCCACTGACGGCTTTCTGATGTAAAAGGAGTGATTTAGTATTGTGGAGGATATGAATTGTATGTTTACTACATCGACATGATGCATGGTGATGTATTGCTGGGTTGGAGATCTGTCTCACACTCCAATATTCAAGCTCCTATCCCCAGTGGGAGAGCATTGTAATGGAGTGAGCGTGTTTCCGTATTTGACGATATATACGGCACTTTCCGAGGTTTAGTTGTAGCTGCAATATGGCGATCTGTGTAAAATAGTTTATTGCAGCTGAATGTCACGTCTATAGAAAGAAAGAAAAGGTGGACGGTACTTGCATTTGCCTGACACTACATGCTCCTCAGTCCTGGGGAACACCTTCCATGAGAACCCTGACATGATAAACAAATCCAGTAGTATGTCACATAGCTCCGGATAAATCGTGACATTAAATTAACCAAAGTAATACGAGTAACGAGCGAGCAAATGGAATACCACAGACTAACACAAGAATGCCTAAAAGCATGTCATACCTTCCCACCCTGAGACACACGCAGTTCTGAGGGGAGAAACGAGAAGCTGAGAGCAGAACAGTGTTAAGCTAAAGGCTCTACGATAAGGGACGAACACCCACGTCTCGAGCTAACCGCTAAGACCACCCCCAGCCCATGTTAGAAGATAGATCTCTCCAAAAGAACAGTATAGATCTTACGATAAGACTCAAAGGACCACACCAGCTGCAAGTTTTAGCGTCTCTGTTACGTTGCAAACTTTAAAAACATTGCCCCACCACGAAAAATATAACATTTCTCATTGGATAGACAGAATTTTTGTAGGCAGAGCTTAAGGTTAACATTGAGACTCTGACTGGTCAGATGAAAACACAGCCAGATAGTTTTTTTTAAACCAACTTCGGTAAATTGTAGTAAGGAGAAGTTAGGAGAGAGTTGCTTCCGAGACAGCGAGGTGAGCGGAGCTGTGCTGCACGCCGCCCCCTGATGAACACCGATAAGGTAGTGAATGCACGTGATGCCGCATAAGATCGCATAAAGCTGCACTCAGAACTACGGATGTCTCATCTGTTACACCCCCTTTTTGCGTAATACTGGTGTCGATCGTCAATTAAAGCTCATGGTGCTCACATTTGCCTCTTGAAGTAAAAATCTGAAACGCGATGATTTTTCTGTTATATAGTTATTGAGATGCCACATCAGCCACTGTAATTTACGACAAGTTAGATAAGTAGTTAAAGATAATTGAGAGTCACTGTAGACCATTTTGATAGTTTTCTCTCTTGTGAAACTTAATGTAAAGCTAGATTATAGATGTGATATGGCATAAGTCATCCTTCGATCCATTGCAGAACTTGGAAACCCACTCAGGGAATATTCGTTCACATTTTTGTTGAACGCAGTTGGTTTTTATCATCCTGTATTAAAACACTTCCTTTTATCAATAGTGCAATTTATAAACAATGTTTTGAGTAGAATAAAATTTCCAATGGTAAACATAGCTGATAAAATAACTTCGAAAAAGCAGTTAACTAAAAAGAGGAAAGCCTTCAGTTCAGAATCTTAATACTAACTTAATTTAGTGGAAGGGATTCTAGTTTGAACCTGGGACCTGTTAGTGGTAAGCAGGCGCCAGACCACGCATGATACGTAGTCAATTCTCTAAAAAACACGCTAAGAGAGCGTCGTTGCGCGAAAGTTGTAGGGAGACACGATATAGAACAGACAGACACCACGCAGAATGTTCGAAGAATTGGGACATACGTTATACCTACACTCACACTGTTATATCTTTTATACCTGTACAGCACCCGAAAAAACTAACTGCACTGTTTGTGGAAAATGTGTATATATTGCATTGTAACTGTGGTGTCACCGCCAGACACTACACTTGCTAGGTGGTAGCCTTTAAATCGGCCGCGGTCCGGCAGTATACGTCGGACCCGCGTGTCGCCACTATCAGTGATTGCAGACCGAGCGCCGCCACACGGCAGGTCTAGAGAGACTTCTTAGCTCTCGCTCCAGTTGTACAGCCGACTTTGCTAGCGATGGTTCACTGACAAATTACGCTCTCATTTGCCTAGACGATAGTTAGCGTAGCCTTCAGCTACGTTATTTGCTACGACCTAGCAAGGCGCCAGTATCCCTACTATTGATATTGTGAATCATGTACCATAAAGAGCGACGTTCTCCATTAATGGATTAAAGTTAAGTATTCCACCAGCTACGTCCGTTTTTCTCAATTCTAATATACTAGTCATGTTCCAGCCTGCGTGAGCTAAAACGCGTGCATTTCGGCCTCCTTTAGGAACACGGTTGGCTCTCCTGCCAACCCCAACAGTAAAGTTACTGTGGCTTATGTTGTGAAAAATTTGTATATATGGCATTGTAAAGTTAGTGTGGTTTATGTTGTGGCAAGATTAGAGGATGACGATGTGCTGAATCTGTACGTTCCTCATGCTAGGACACACAAATAACTGCGGGGATATGAGAGAGATTTTTTATGTGGAAAATTGTGTGTGCTATAGATACTGATATTCGTTCCAGAAGCACAGCCATCGAGAGGAGACATTAACTACAATTAAATATTAAAATTACTGCTACAGTCTGGCACTGATCGATGTACAGGTGCACTTTTAAATATGTTCCTGGCTGCCAATATTCTTGTGAGTCTCATATGTATTTGATGATCTATAGACAACTTTATGGGTTTAACTGCCAATGGACCTTAGCGACTGTGCAAGATAATTTTACCACTGAAAGTCCTGTCTGCAGAAATATATGCATATTTAGGAGCCTCTACATAGCAATGGGAACGTTCGTGTGTGTTGAGAGTGGGAAGTGTAACACGTGATGGACTGGGATATCACGTTAGGATCGCTGGGAAGAGTGCATAGAATAACATCGAATGCAATTTGCAGTTAAGCACAGTTGAGTGTTTCCCTCATTTTGCGCTAGGAACGATGCGCCCTGTGCTACTCTGCCATCACTGGTAAAGACAAGTGCTGCCTGGAGGTGCTCGCATATGGGGGCTGCATGAGCGCACCTTGGAGTACTGTGACGTCAGTATAACACTGGCTATATACCTGACAAATAGATGTTACTTTCCCCTGCATCTGAAGGTGGCTCACGGCTGTGACAGAGCGCACATCAATGGTCAGTCGTGTCAGCATCAGTGCCTAGGTGAACACATATTTCAAGAGGAATTTCTCAGGTATCAAGTATGAAAGGGATGTGCCTGCCTCATGTGTGAGGGCATCTGTGTTTGGTTTGACAGCTGACAGCCGTGCCATTTCGTGGGGCTGCTGGTAGCCTCCTGTGTGCTCTGGGGGACAGGGCGTGTCGGACGACAGTGCTTGTGCGTTGTGATTGTCCAAATAGCACAGAACACAGCCCACAGACCTGCTTTCAAAATAATGCAGTTTACGAGTACTGAGCGTGTCCATACACCACTGCTCCTAAATAACGCAGTACAGTTTGCAGGTCTGTCCTGAAATTATTTCGGTAAATTAGAAGCTATTTGGGTTTCTGCAGAGCGTTAATTAGGAGTTGTTTATGGGTCTGTGGGCTGTGTGGAGTGACCGCCAGGCATTTATTTTGTACCAGTGTGATAAATATACTTCATCCCAAAATAATTTGTTCCGAAAAAAAGTACACTCCTTAATTACTCTCCCCAAAAGCCCAGCGATGGGTGAGTCATTTTCACGCCATTTTCCCCCTCCAGACCACCATCTTGGATTATGTCAAAGGAGGGATGACAGCACACTCTGGTGGCAATAATGTGTGCTTGGCTAGTTGGAATCTAGATCTTGTGGTGGAGACATTGCCTGCAAAATAAAAACTTACGTCCGGCACAGGCTGAGTCGTTTTTGCGCCATCCCCGCCCCCCCCCCCTCCCCCCTGCATTGGACAACAGAGCTCTCTGGTGGTTGCACTGTGTACTAGCTCTAGACCTCACGGTGAACACACTGTTTACCACTTTCTTGGATAACAGTACTTATGTCAATAGCTTATGTCATGCCATCTTGGATGACAGTGCCCTCTGCTGGTGGTTGTGTGTAGTAGGGCAGTTGGAGTGTGGACCTCCTAGCTGACACCCTGGATGGTGGTGCTGTCTCTAATTGTTTAAATAAAGATTGTGCATGACTTCGACAGTTGATGATTGGCAAGCATGTTTGCATAGTCTTTTAGATGGATTACTATTTTGAAAATTACGAGTTACTTGGCTATCTGGATGTAAATGTATTGCACTATTTATGAGTGGTTTGCATGTCTGTAGTCTGTGCAATGCGTTATTTTGACAGTTTAAAATTAGCGGATGTGTGTGTAAAGCATTATACATGAGCTATTTAGGAGTACTTTGCAGGTCTGTATGCTGTGTGGCATGTCAGAGCGTGTGTTCTGTATCGCTGTGTTAAATATACTCAATCGCAAAATAAATTGTTCCAAAATATATAAAGTACACTCTTCCTCTCTCCACCAGCCCAGTGCTGGCTGAGTTCTTTTCTCACCAAACCCTAGGAAGCTGAGGCGGTTGGGTGACTTAGGTCACTTGGACTACATCCATTATCCTATCTTCTTGCGATTTTCTTAAGTTAGTAGAGATAACTATTAGTAGAGAACCCGCTGGAATCTGTACTTCCTACCATTTTTCTAGGAGAGGGGGGCGTGGTACTTTCCTGCCAAAAGCCGCCATCTTGGATAATGGTACTAGCATCATCAGTTGACGTCATGTCCGCCATCTTCAATGACGTCATGCGCTGTTGCCAAGTCTACATGCCGCCATCTTGTATGGTGTCATCGCCGCCATCTTGGATACATCTGGCAACAATGCAGAGTGCACATTGTATTGTCCCAATACTGATGTACCCTCCTAATTATTTTTTGAACACGAACAGACACATATTTCTTATGCTACTATGTGCCACTTGAGAGGTAAGGAGAGAGGAATGTGTCTATCTGTACATTGTCTATTTTGTCTTAAACTATGTTGCCTGTGAGTGTTGGTTCTCAATAGCGTTTTCGAGAGTGTCTACTGATTCTATCAGTAACAAGTCCAACATTATGCTACTGATTTTTTGAAGAAGTGATCCACTTAGGATGGAGTACACCACAGCAAAAAAAGTCACTGCAACCGTATAAAACACAGTGGTTGATCATAGGTCTTGTTTTCTTCTTTGGTGCAAACAGCATGTGAGTGTGTCTTGTGAACATCGATCGTTGTGTAACACAACATAGATTAACCTGTACACTTTGTTCTGAGGCGAATGTGTAGTAATTTGTGTTGTGCTTGCCATATGGCGGTACTTATTAAACATTTTCTCCTAGTACAACTGACTTTAACTCTTCTGAAATGTCCTGTAGCAGGGCTTACCTGCACGTCCAGATTTTATAGCCTCTTTATTTGTGCTGTATCATTGACAACAATGCGATGTCGCAGTTCTGAAACTATGAGAGGAGGGTGCGTAGTAGAATCTTAACGTCCAACATCTGCTGATATTATAATACGTATGCAGCACTTCACGGGTGTGCAATATGATTGTAAAAGAGTACGTGGTTGGTGTCAGAAATTTCTCTCCCCATCCCCAAGTGTTAATATATATAAAATGGCAGGGAAGAGGGAAGAACGTTGTTAAATATGCCTGATGGCGGCAGTGTGCAGGAGCTCGAGCGGTCAGGACTTGATAGTGGGCATCCAGGGCTGCCGTTAAATGACAAAACAGAGAATTAAGTACAATGAAGAGGATTTATTTCTATATACGGTGTGCCATAGGCGCGCAGAGGGTCGGAAGTTTAGGCCAGTCAAAGAGGTCGAACAATTAATTGCGGTGGACAACGGATGGGGAAGTGATTCATGTTAACTTAGGCTGGTGGTCGGTCGTGAAAAGCAGAGCCAGAGGGTCTGCCTTCAAAAAGGACGTCTGTTCTCCTTGAGGTCTGGATTACAGGAGAGAAGCAACTGCGTTCGGCTCCGCACAACACTCCAGCGCCCACACACGTGATCTTTATCCCGCGCACGCTATTGGCATAAACCAATGGCGTGAATTCGCTAGCAGATTCAGCAGAGGTCTCAAGGCGTCTCTTGTCACTAGTTTTAACTGGAAAGAACTGGTTTGGTTTTGAAAGACAAGTGGCTTGTGTCACGTAGGCACGGCATAAGTGCCTCGGGGAGAACACTTGTAAAGATTTGACTGGGTCTTTGGAATAAATTTTGAAAACCAATTCCCTAAAATAATCCTTGACTGGCTGCCACTATGTACATAATTTAATTATTTAATTTAAGTGAGATTTTAATCCTCTGGCTGTTAAGACTCGTCACCAGGTAGCAGACACTATGAGTATATATCAAATCGCCGGCATCCTCTGACACCGGCAGCACGTTGGCGATCTACGGATCCTGTTCCTTTCCAAATGTCTCTGGAGGATTTGTCTTAAGAGGCAGCGTTAGTTATCAGGCGAAGGCTTCCTCATGTGCTGCTAAGCGTTGCAGTAGGTTCCCCCCATTTCTCAGTTTGCATATTAGTTTTCCCACAGTCACTTAGGGCCAATGAGATGGCCTCCCCACCCCCTCCACCCGCACATACGGGGAGGTGTTGCATACACGAAGTTTCATCATCACTCCCATGTCTGTCTGCAGGCTCACAGTGCCTTCTGCAGGAGTCGTGGTTCTGTGTCGACAGAGAGACAGATCTTCCCGTCACAAATGTGGTGTTGGCTACACTGTTACCAGGTGCGTTCCACCAGTTTTTCGATCTGTTACTGTGCGTATGACGTTCGTATTTAAGAATGACGTTGGTCATTGGTCTTTGAAGACTTGGTTTATCGATATACAGTACTTGACTTCTAAAGTCGCATTTATTACTATCGTGACTTCTGAGATTCTATGACTTTGTACACAGGAAGAGATTATTTTTTCTGCTGCAATATGATCATCTTTCTGTCTTCTTTATGTGTTCCAATGTCGTATATAATTATCACCGCATCTATTTACGAGTATTATAGCGAAAAAATATTGCTAGTATTACGTGCCTACCGTCGACATGGTCCTCGGATTGTATTTGGTCGCTCAATTTTTATCCACGATGTGCCACGTATGTATCACGTCTGTTGCACCACTCCCGCTCACATTTGAGGGGTACTCACGATTAAGGCACAGATAAGTTGTCGTAGCAAATACACCGTGTGGTCACTGTACAGCGTGTGCTTTTGAAATGCTATAGATCGGTCGAAATTACGTATCATGGTTAGTATATGAAGCTACCGCATATACTTATACTTTGGAAAGTAATGTGGGGATTCCATTTGCAGCTTTGCGGCCCCAAGGTGGAATGAAGAGTGGTAAGAAAATAAATAGTGTGACAGTCAGACGGAGGGGGAGAGATGTTCTGATTGTCCCAAAAAGAGAGGTGGTTGAGGAGAGATGTGCTCGGTGCTGAAACTGTTAGCAGCGATTATCAGCAAAGGAGTGCACAGATTTCGTGTGGTGAGCTTGTAGGTGTCTAAGAGTTTAGACTGGTTTGTCTGGGTGTTCCATAGAGAAATTATACAAGAGTGACGACTGGTAAATGCTTGGCGCTTACAATGCTAATAGTGTTTACCAGCAAAAGCGTCGACAAGTTCTATACGTTTTTGCATTGGCAGGACGTCCTCTGCCTGGACTATTGAACCCCGTCTGTGACAGCTCCACACACGTTGTGCAGATTTCTGTGCCACCTCTGGGGAGACATTCTGCCTTAGTGTTAGACGAAAATGTGGATCTCTCCCGTTGGCGACCTGGTGGCCACGATCGTATGAAGAGTTCTATTCAGTATCGGCATTATCCAGCGAATATAAGTATCGATCTCCTCGTACTGCAAGAGTGTAGCGTTCTTTAATACTTCGGCTTATGACGTGGTATGTGTATGCAGTTACTACTGATGGTGGAGATCTCATGGCCGTCAGTGTTAGGCACCCATCACAACTTGCTCTCTGATTGCTTGGCACTGTCACCGCTAGCATCGTCATCAGAGGCTATTCCCATCACGTTGCAATCTGAAGGGTGATCTACTCTCCAACAGGCGAGATGATTTTCGGAGGGCTCGATGCAGTTACTGCTCGCCTCTCTCTAGAAGAGCATTCTTGTACCGCTGGGATAAACATAAACTACCTTGCGTTGGAGGCATCAGAATTTTATTCTGATGTCACACAATCAAGTAATGAAGCTTGGTATTCCTTATACAATATCTTTGGCTTACAGAATCGTCTATGCTGTCACAATTCACGCCGACGTCTTCATTTCTGCGATTGCAACGTTACACACAAGTAATGGAGTGGTGACTTAACAATGATACATAAATATGGACCAAAACTGATAACATCATGATCATGAAGTCGATGCGACACAACATGCCATGACGCGATGCGCCACTAGTATTTGGGTTAGGCTGTAACGGCCCCAAAGTACAGATATACAAGATGGAGACGATGACGTAAATAAAAATGGCGGATTTTGGTGGGACCTTTCAATTTTGGCGGGAAAGTGCCACGCCCACCTCGCCAAGAGAAATGGCATGAAGTACATATTACAACATGATAATGCATCACAGCTGGCTTATCTATACTAAGCAAAGAAAATGGAGGGAAAAAGGACTTTTCTTTATTATATAAGCAATTTCAAGCAGGTGTGTTCTGCACTGGGTGTGGACTCGAACTGCCTTAGTTCATATCGTCGCCACCAATGGTTGAACTCCTGACGTCAGATCATGAGACAAGTACCGGTATCCAAGATGACGGCACGACGGCACACACTGTGTTTACCGTGAGTTCCAGAGCCTAACTGACTTAGTTCATATCGTGGCCACCAGAGGGCGCTACTGTGAAGTCGCGTGATACAAGATCGTCTGCTCTCTCTCTCTCTCTCTCTCTCTCTCTCTCTCTCTCTCTCTCTCGCCGCGTCAGTGCCTGCAAGCGACTGCTTACGTCACAGCCTCAGCCCACACCTTTATACTCGTGCTGGACATAGTCTTCTGAAAATATGCCACCTAAAGTAACACCCCCATCGAGCATCGGAATTAAGTACTTGTTGAATATGATTAAAGTGGAAATTAACCTATCAATTAACTAAGTCACTTTACAAGTTCAATATTCAATGATCAAATGAGAAGTTCCACATTTTCCCACTATCAACGTGGTGTTCATAACTCCCCCCCCCCCCCCCCCGCTAGTAGAATGCTGCACTCCTATTGGCTACTGCATTAGTCACGTGATTCGACTTCGTATAGGTAAGATAAGGGATTCACTATACTTTCAACTAACTAGTTTCAACTACTATTCAAGGTCCAGACCGCCACCAATTCCTAGAAACCAGCGCCAAGTTTGAATTCTGGCATTAAAGACAAGTCACTTGCGCTTTCGCTACCAACCGAAGAAAATCGTTGTAAACTAAGCTCACAAAGCTCACCCCCCCCCCCCCCCCTAACCTAAGCCTCCAGAGCGCAACCTCTTCCTGGGGGTTGCTGGTAAAAGGACTGCGTCCGCACTAGACTGCTCCCAAATAAATAAAGTACACTCCTTCATCTCTCCATCAGTTTATTTAAGGATGGAGTACATGTATCACAGGACACACTCTGATATGCCCCACAGCATTCAGACCTGCAAACTACTCCCACATAACTCATGTATAAGGCTCTACATAAACTCTTGCTAAACGTAAACCATCAAAACTAACGCATTGCACAGCCTAGACGTGCGAACCACTCATAAATAATATAACACATTTACGTCTAGACAAACAACTCGTAAATTGTCAAAATAATAATCCATCTAAAAGAATGTGCCTGCCATTAGTCAACTGTCGAAATCATACTCCAGTCTTTATTTAAACAATTACAGGCAGCACCACCACCAAGTGTATTCGCCACTGAGCTCACAGCCGCACTGACTTAGTTCACATTGGTGCCACTAGAGGACGCTGTAGTTATGTCAGGTGATAGCGCAAGTACCGTAATCTAAGATGGCGCCACCTAGTGTGTTCATAACGAGCTGCATATCCCAACTGTCTTGGTACATTTCGTCGCCGCCAGAGGACGCCACAGTCACACCAGCTGATGACGCAAGTACAGTTATCCATGATTGTGGCAAACACCGTGTTCTGCACAAGGTCTAACATTCAGTCCCACCAGGAGTGGAAGCTGTAGCCCGTTTCCAGACGTAAACCAAGATGGCTGGGGAAAATGTTGGCAAGACGACTCTACCTGCTCTGGGATGCTGGAGAGAGTAGGATTGACTGCACTCTATTTTGAAACAACTTATATATAGAGTATGTCTATCACACTGATTTTTTTCAGCACACAATAGCAAACTGCTCCTAAATAACTCTTCACACTGGTGTGTACACACGCTCAGTACTCGTAGACTGGCCAAATAGCGCATAGCGCGACCTACAGAGCCGCTCACGAAATAATGCAATGAACGCGTGCAAGTACAGTCCACTGTCCCCTGTCCCGTAGAGTACACAGGAGGTAGCGATAAGTGACGCATCAGTCAGATGTCAAACGGTGCACAGGCCCCTGCTCGGCTTCTGAAAGCATGAGGTGCTGGCACCCCCATTTATACGTAACACCTGAGAAATTCCTGTCCGCTAGACACCGATGCTGACACGATCGCACGTACGGTCGACTCGTCTGGAGGTCTGAGAGTTCTTTGACAGCTGATAGTTAGGGCCGCTCGTGCCACAGCCGCTGCGTGGTGAGGCACCAGCAGCTCGTGTTCCGCGTGCTCTGTCACAGTCCTCGAGCCGTCGTCGTCGAACACCGGTGAAAGTTGCATGTCTCTATACAGCCACGGTTATACTGTCATAGCATTCCAAAGCGCGTTCACGCCAGTCTCATATTCGAAGCATCTCCAGGCGCCACTGGTCTTTGCCATCGAAGGAAGAATAGCACAGAGCGTGTTGACACACGTGTTCAACCGCACTCATCCACCCCGGCGTGACTGACACGTTGCTATCTAAAACATTCTCAGTCGTAATCTTACGTCACATCGCTTTCTGGTCAAGCTCTCCGTAATTTTATAGTGCCCTAGAAATAGTTAACGCTCGCTTTCTTGTTGTCTCAGCTTGTATACGCCAAAATCCATGTCCTGTTTACCAAAATATCGATGAATCCAGTGTTCCTCCTGGACATAACGTGATAGACTTCCTATCTCAACATATGCAATTGTTCTCACTGTTCCTGTATCCCACCACAATCAATCGTGAACTCTCATTGAATCTTATCGAATTTATCAGTCGAATTACTAACGCCGTCGGTATCGAAGCACCATCCACATTTTCTTTCTGGAGCTTTCTGAAGTCGTTTTGCAAAGATCGCTAAATTGCACCGACGGTTCCCCCAATCTATACACCCCCAACCTGTCCATTCTTTCTACAGACGGTACACTCAGTGGTAATAAACTATTTTACACTAATCACCAATCTGCACCGTCCGCCCCCGGTAGCTGAGTGGTCAGCACGACGGACTGCCAATCGTAAGGGCTCGGGTTCGATTCGCGGATGGGTCGGAGATTTTCTTCCCACTCAGGGACTTGGTGTTGTGTTGTCCTAATCATCATCATCATTTCATCCCCATCGACGCGCAAGTCGCCGAAGTGGCGTCAAATCGAAAGACTTGCACCAGGCGACAGGTCTACCCGACGGGAGGCCCTCGTTACACGCCATTATTATTATACCAATTTGCACCGACAAGCAAACATCGCAAAGTGATCTACAGGTCATCAAATACCTACTATACTTGCAAGAATATTGGAGCGTCAAACCGATCTCCAACCAGCGAATAAACCACCGAGTACTGTCTCGATCTAGTAAACATGCAATTCATATCCCCCACCATACCAAATCTCTCCCTTTACGTCAGCGAACCGAAGTCACTCTCAGAAATGATGTGCAAAGACAGGCTCGTTTCCCCTCGGCACAAACTCCTTACTGTTTCCGCTTCCTTGCTCGCATTTTTACAGATATCTTCAGATTCATCGAATTCAAGAACACCTTTATTTTTGCCATAATATACCATTTTCGCAGTACTTCCCGATATCAAGCACACAGCAGTAGCCTCCCAATCGCTAACGCGACATAATGCACAAGACATAGACTGTAAATTATTTCTCCACAAACACCAAATTTTAACGACGTGCAGGGTGCTGTAAACCATCGAATGACTGCAAATATCAGTTTACTCTACTTGTTTCTACTCTCGAATTCCGAAGTTGGAGATGTAGCAGATTCCGGATGATCAATATTATTTACAAACCAACTAGGTTGTTTCCCTGATGATGATCAATATTATTTACAAACTAACTAGGGTGTTTCCCACGTCTACAGAGCAGGTAAACATGTGTCCAAACACACCATTATGTTCAGTCCACTGCTTCTGCACATTCGGTGCCTTTATTTAGTTGAAAGAAGAACCAATTTACATGGGAGGGAATAACGCTCCACCGCAAACGCACCAGCTTCTCAAAGTTATACTATGTATGTGCTGGGCGGCTTTCGTAATCAAGTGTTAGTTCGCTATTCGGTCGTCGAGAAAATGGTAAAATTAGCTCTGATACATTCCTACACTCCAACATACCTCTGCATTCGGAAGACTGCTACCATTAGCATGGGAACGCGAATTAATACCACCACAGACTTTGCATACATGGACACATTCTAGAAAACCCCTCACATGTATCTTCTATCATAATACTTACAATTAAATCATACGATCGCGGTTTTAACAGAACGGTATTCGGTAATGCCCGAAATATCGGAAATACACTGTGTTGACCTCTGTGGCTCTGGAAATACCTGTACCTTCTTTACGACCAGACACACTCTTCCATTCGCTATCAGAGTACTCCAAGTCAAATCCATACCCTCCCTACAACAGCACATAGACATTTCCTTTACACAAACACAAATACTTTATGAACCTGATGCTCAAATGCGAACATATCACACAGCCAGCACTAATATTAAGTATAATATGACTTCGTCAATAATGGATGCATACGACATCAAACAATACTGACCGAAAATCATCATTCTTCGTGCGTGTCATGCCACCGTGTCATAGACGCAATCGAGCAGATGATAAAGAACAAATCCCGATCCCAACAAATACTTCATGTTTCTCTCACAAGCGCTCTTTGTTCTACAGTTGCACGCAAGTATTCATGTTAAAACCTATAACTGCTTTACGAGTCGAGGTACGAAATTACCTCTGAATGAGGTGGTGTTTTCTGGATTGATACCGTGACCGTGATCGTAGAAATCTGGCTGTTAACAACCAACTATGCAATCTCACAATAAACTCAATGAACTTTGAAATCCATTCGGCTAAAGAACGTGGTATGCAAGCGCTATTTGCGACTCCATCACACCGCACTCAACTACATAATTCATTAGTTTTTGCAACGCGTTCTCTCTAGAGACCATATCAGACGTTCCGCAATATATATGCTGAGTTCTAGGGCATAACAGACAGTAGTAGTAAATGAGGTGCTGATTGAGGTCCTAAGAAGGAAAATATACACTAACCTCTCAGATCTCTGGCCTTACGCTACTTATTAGAAATTACGTCCATCAAACACATACTTGCTTATTCTTACATCCACAAGTCAATCATATTTCACGCACTCTCATATCTCTAAACGAGTCACCTTCCTCGAAGCTGTCTTCTACAGTAAAATTAAAAACCATCTTAATCACACCCTACACATCTTGCACTCGCACCCATTTCTACAGCTTTCCACAAGTGCTAGTTTAAATTTATGTGTACACGATCATATTAAATATACAGTTTGAGGTGTCGGACTTGGTGAAACGTTTGGAATGCCTGGGTGGCTGCACTCTACGCTATTCTGGGGAGGTACTGTGAAATCTCTTTCTTCACACTGGAGGCACACCGTAAGTATACAAGTCACCTATCTGTCGATGCTGGCGCAATGCCGTAAATACGATGAGCTTTTATAAAATAAGTCCCATAGTGCACAGAAAAATTACGAACTGTAAAAGGACTGATGACTTCAGAAGTCATTTCAAATGGCTCTATGTTGGGATGGATATAGAATAACAAAAATAGCATGTTGGGGAACTGTAGTACTTGTATCTAATTCGGGTGCATGCCACATAGCGCACATTTCCCCCGAATGCTCTAAACACGGTCCTGTTGAAATAACTCAGCTCGATCTGTCTCTACACGGGTTGCAGAAGGTGTTGGATATGCCTCTCTCCAACCAAAATTGAAACTAGCACGTATGGAAAGCTGTAGAAATGGGTGTGCGTGCAAGATGTCTAGAGTGTGATTAAAAAGAAGTTTGCCGCCATCATGTAACAGTACATTTCGTCGTCGCCAGAGGACGCCACACCAGTTGATGACACAGGTACAAAGACAATTGGGGTTTGGAGCGTATGGTGAACCCAATAGGTGACGCCATCTTAGATTACGGTACTTGCGTCATCATCTGACATAACTACAGCGTCCTCTAGTGGCATCGATGTGAACTAAGTATGTGTGGCTGGGGACTCAGTGGCGAACACACTTGGTGGTGGTGCTGCCTCTAATTGTTTAAATAAAGATTGGTGTATGATTTCGACAGTTGAAGACTAGCAGATAGTCTTTTAAATGGATTATTATTTTGACATTTTACGAGTTGTTTGTCTGTCTAGACGTAAATGTGTAGTATTATTTGTGAGTAGTTCGCATGTCTGTAGGCTGTGCAGTGCGTTCCTTTTGACGGTTTACAATTAGCAAGAGTTTATGTAGAGCCTTATACGTGAGTTATGTAGGAGTAGTTTGTAGGTCTGAATGTTGTGGGGCATGTCATAGCGTGTGTTCTGTGATACATGTACTCCATCCTTAAATAAACTGCTCCCAAATAAATAAAGTACACTCCCTCATCTCTCCATCAGCCTAGTGCGGACTGAGACCTTTTACCAGCAACCCCTACATAGAGGTCGCGCCCTGGAGGCTTTGGTTTGGGGGGGGGGGGGGGGGGGAGGAGAGGGTTGCTTTGTTTGCAACGATTTTCTTCGGTTGGTAGCGAAAGCCCAAGAGACCTTTCTCTACTGCCAGAATTCAAACTTGACGCTGGTTCCTAGGAAGAGGTGGCAGTCTGGACCTTGAATAGTAGTTGAAACTAGGTAGTTGAAAGTATAGTGAATATCTTTTCTTACCTATATGAAGTCGAATCACGTGACTAATGCAGTAGCCAAAAGGAGTGCAGCATTCTAGGGGTGAGGGGTGCTAGGTCATTAATGAAACCACGTTGATAGTGGGAAAATGTGTAACCTCTCATTTGATTATTGAATATTGAATTTGTAAATTAACTTAATGAATATGATTAAAACTGAAACGGAATTAAGTACTTAGGTAATTGATAGGTTAGATGCTCGGTGTGGGAGTTACTTTAGTTAGCATATTTACGGAAGACTATGTCCGGCACGAGTACAAAGGTGCGGGCTGAGGCAGTGACGCAAGTAGTCGCTCGCGGGCCCGGACGCGGCGCGTGTCTCGTTATAATGCACGCGCGAGAGAGAACAGACGATCTTGTCATCACTCGACTTCACGGTAGCGAATTCCGGTGGGCACAATTTGAAATAAGTTAGTTGGACTCTGAAACTCGCAGTAAACACAGTGGGTGCCGTCATCTTGGATACCGGTATTTGCCTCATGATCTGACGTCAAAAGAGAGTGCCCTCTGGTGGCGACGATATGAAGTACGCCAGTTGGAGTCCAGACCCATTGGAGAACACACCTTCTAAAATTGGTTAAATAATAAAGACAAGTCCTTTCCTCCCCGCCCCCCCCCCCCCATTTTCTTTGCTTAGTAGAGGTAAGTGATTGGTGACGCATTATGATGTTGGGTCGCTATTTTTTGGTAGGTCTAAGGAAAATAAGATTGTTTAAGCCGGGTGTTCCCTCAAACTGTCTGTAACTGAAGACACAATACAGATTGGTAATAGTTATAGGATGATTACCCAACATGTACGTTCTTCCACTGCTAACGCCAATTGCTCTATCTATTTGGCCTGGGGTGTGACGAATAGTCAATTAATCAATGACAACACCTTCGTTATCGTTTTTTTAGAGCTGTCTGTAGGATTCATTAACCAGCTTAAAGGTCTCGTAGTGTTTGCTGTCGATCCAAATGACCTAAACTCAGCAGCCGTAATTCCTCACGAACTGCTTTACGCACCTGAATAACTTTCTACTTCGTGGACATCTTGGTGTAAACTGATCAGACATCTCTGCTGTGTGAGGCTATATATATCTAGTCATCCTGACCAACCTTCTTAACAACAAGGAAGTGTATATCTATTTTCCCCTCAGTAGCCTGGACCTTTTCAGTTATGTCGGTTACTTGCTTACTGACTTGATTAACTAACTTATAATGCACTAACCATTCTCAGAATAGTCTGGTAATACGTCTCTAATTCCCTGCGCATACCTGCAAGTTTATGCGCAATAGTCTGAATTTTCGCATCCAAGTACAGGCGAATGTTCTTCTCGGGTTGAGAGGCGTATTTCTCCATGGTGTAGTTTAGACTGATGTACTAACCTCTCATACAGTGCTAACCCTTGAAAGATTCGGCTGTACCTTCCTTGAAAGATTCGGCTGTACCTTCCTTCACTCAGTTTTCTTGTTTTATCAATAACGAAAAACCCAAATTGTGAATGATTCATGCAATCTGCATATATCTGTACAAAATCATTGCATGATATTCGTTCCGTCATGTGCCTGGTAAATGGGTCTTAAATTCTGGTTGTCTTGTTTGAAGGCTATAATGAGGTTTGCGTTATCCGTAAACAAGACAACCAGAATTTAAAACACATCAGCACCCATATGACGACCGAAACAGAAATATTTTCGAATTTGGTCTTGGTTTTCCACGGCGACATCGTCGAATATGTAGACTGTGTTTGGTTTTGCTTTTTCAGGTGGAGGGATATCACTGCTTTCACTGAATGTCATGTGTGTAACACCATCTACACTGCACAATATCTCATGCAATACCTGATACTGGAGTTAAAACAGTGTTTTTGGGAATATACCAATATGTTCAAATCGGGCCCCATCTACATGTGTTAGCAGAGTCATGAGGACATTAGTCTTCCCCCAATTGGGTGGACCCACTATAATTGCGCTTATATTATCAGGAAGGAGAATTCCGTTCTTCTTGTTCTTCTTCAGGTCTTCATTTGCATCTTCACAGGACCAGTCCCCAACAACAAAGTCTTTGTGGCAAGAGTGCTTCACCCAGCCTGCCATGATACTATTATTACCCTTTCACGTTTATTTTTCTATATATCTCAACTACACATCTTTACCTGGTGCAATGAGTATGTGCAGCTACCATAGTTCCATCACTTAGCTGACTGAGCTATATTGACTACACAGAGAAAACAGCTATATATTTTACACATGAAGAGTAACTTGATCAATGATCATCTCAGTTACTTGTATAGCATTGAAAAAAATTGTAATACTTTGATTATAATGACAGAGGTATGAAATAATACACAAACACTGTTTGATTTTTAAATAGATAATTTATGTATAATCTCATACATGGGCTGTAGCATTTCAGGACTATCATTACAATCTGTATGTTTCTTACTCTTCGCACTTATGCGCTGAATTTATTGCTTGCCAAAAGACTTCATTGGTAAATACTGTATATCTCACTCAAGCCAATAGATTACGCACAGTACTCAGGTTCTTCACACACACATTTCATTTGTTTCTCTTTAGGTTTACCGTTCATATGAGAACATAGGGGTTGCTTAAGATCATCAGCATGTATACTATGCACACGTAGGGAGTTTACAACACCATTGCGTGCAAAGTCTGTGCTAGGCAACCAACAATTCAGTCTGTACAATGCAAGACGTATGGCAATGTAAAGATCGTATAACTTTACAACTGTGCATTATGTGTGAAATCGGGTGACAACTGTGTTTATCTAAACATGCCTCAATCATCATCACATACTGTTGTAACAGAAGGTGTCACATCAGTAAGGCAAATGTCTGGGTGAGAATGAGTTGGATAATATTCTGCAGTCATCTGCTGATTGACGTAGCGCTCTGCACGACATATTTCATCCCAGTCGAACTCAGAAATTGGCACTTTGAAAATGTATCCAAAAATGTTAATCTCCATTCTAGCATGCAGCCCCCAGACATGATGCTCTTCTATAGCAATGTTCACACGTTTCAGTCCACTGGGAGTTAAACTGTATGTGGAGGCGAAAAGCGTAGGTGCACTCAATGCCTTCTTATCCACAGTATCTCCACTCTGTGGGTGCGCTGTCACAGGGATGTTCTGCTGGGATGGGTCATATGTTGGCAACTAGTACCCATCTTGTTATTTAACACCGCCAGCGAGAGCATTTGATGTGTCGGGGGCAGATTGCATGTCCTCATCACACAAATCGATGAGTGGGATGGACAGCAGAAACTCCTTGCCTGCTCCAGCAAGTGATCTGTGTGAGCTACCAAGTCTCACGTGGCTGCTACTGGTTCAGACATGCTGGATGCTGCATCAGTAGGTAGCGACAAGATGGCAGGACAGGTTGCTACAGGTCCGGATGTGTTAGCAGAGCTAGGCATGT
Organism: Schistocerca gregaria; assembly: GCF_023897955.1. NCBI lineage: Eukaryota > Metazoa > Arthropoda > Insecta > Orthoptera > Acrididae > Schistocerca > Schistocerca gregaria. The sequence goes on from NC_064925.1 coordinate 46,915,803, forward strand.
TGGCGCTCGACCCTGTTGAACGAAGATGAAGAAGCATTGGATATGGACAAAGATGTGAAAACTTTAAATAATAATAGTAATAAGGCGAACCAGAGATAGAGATGTGATACTTTTATGTTTAATCCTGTTTTGCATGATTGTGAAGGAGTGTGACTGCTGTTGATGCTTCATGGTTCTTGTTCTTCTGCTGACTGACTGAACAAGACTGAGGCCCTGGAGCTGCTTAGCCTCACCTATATCTCCTACAATGACGTCGCCAGATACTTCCATCCAACTGGCTGAAGTCGAGCATGTGACTGGATTAAGGGTTCCAATTGGTTCCCACTGATGTCACAACAGTTCCCCTAGTGCCAGTGCTGGGTACTAGGCTACATGATGAACTGACTGTTCGCCACCATCTTGGATAACGGTATTTGCGTCATCAGCGGACTTCATGGTAGCACCCTCTGGCGGTGGCAATATGTACTAAGTCAGTTGGAGTCTGGAGCTCGTGGTCAACACACCGGATGGCCGTCATCTTGGATCACGTCACAGATGAGAGCGCCCTCTGGTGGTGGCGATGTGTATTAAGTCAGTTTGGCTCTGGACCTCGTGATGAACACAACGGATGGATGGCACTGCTTGTAATTGTTTAAATAAAGTCTTATGTGCAAGTCCTTTTCCCACGAATTCTTAGGGCGACTGAGGTTAGTACAAGTGTCCTTTCTTTGAATTTTGGAGGTAAACAAACGTCACTTGTGGTTTCTCTACTAAGCTAAGAAAATGGAGCCAATCTTGGCCCCAGCCCAGCGGCGGACGAGTGACTTAGGTTAGTGGATGAGGCTTGAGTGAGCTATCTTCCCGCAATTTTCTTTGCTTTGTAGGGATAACTGTGGTGTAATGCATTATCCTGTTGGAATTTGAACTTCCCACTATTTTCCTGAGGGGGAGGGGGCATGGAACTTTCCCGACAAAATTCAAGCTTGCCGCCAAAATCCGCCATCCTGAATGACGCCATGGCAGCCATCTTGGATGACATCATGTGCTGCTGCCAAGTCCACACGACGCCATCTTGGATGATGTCATCACCATAATACTGGATACATCTGGCAACAATGGAGAGTAGGTGGTACATACTTTGTTCCAGTACTACTGAGCACTTATTGCACGGCGTTTTTCAGCTGCAAAATGTACTAGTTACTGAATGTCATGTAATCAGAAACATTGAAATTAAGTAAGTCTAAAGGTTCAGATTGGTTTTTTAGGTCCGGTTTTCTCAACAACTTGGTGATCAAACCAAACTATCAGTCCAGACCAAGGACAAAATATTTCCACACTTCTGGAACGAAGGCACAAACGTTTTGCCCAAAATAGTCATTTTTTGTTAACTTGCAAGTATGTGTGAAGGAAGGAATTGGTGTGTAATCTAGTCAAGTAACCACTCCAATTTGACCTGAATGTTAGAATGATATACTGTTATACAGTAGCTTCCAGAATTCGGAAGGTTACTGAAGTGTATCTTTAAAAAAAAAAAAAAAAAGAAAAAGAAACTATCCAACATTAAAAACTCTTGTGTCACGAATAATATATATAATGCCAATGATTTAGTAACAGATGTTGATGAGAACTCAGAGCTTGTATGTATGAAACGTAAAAGGAGACCTCTGTAGGAAAAACAAAATAAAGTTTTCGAAAAAACCAAGTGATTATGTAAAGGAACGAAGACTTTCTCTTCTTATGATTCACTTCTGTTTTGACATTCATGTACTAAGAGGTAGGTTGCCGAAATTCCTACGTCTTCTATTTTTTATGGAATAATAAGATTATCATTCATAAATATCGGTCTCTGCAGTTATTGTAGTGAACCTTTTAATACTACCGCTCTGAACTGCTTAAATGATTTTATACTTTTTAGGTAGATGTATCACGAAATTGTGGTCACGTTATTTGGAAGCGAGATGAACGACATACTTAAACGGCACAACGCGATAAGCAATTATTCTCCATAGGTCGGACCTGAAGACCTGTTTTTAGGAAGACCAGTAGATTATAGACAGCAGTGTCGTGCAGTCAACGAGCCTTAAAACAGCGGTTGACGATGGTGTTCAGTAACACCAGGATCTCATACATTGAAAGAATGTAACAGCGTTGGCATAAAGGGTAAATAATAGTAATGGTCCAGTAGATTAAAAGGATTAATTACATATATATATGCGTATGGATACTGCCACAGGAAGGACACGTTACAAATACGATGCCACGGTGGGGTTAAACTCAGAAATATTCAAATAAATGAAAAAAAAATATTCTGCGGATTATTATCTCACTTTTAACTACCCACAAGGAAAGGAACGTTACAGTGGACGCTAGTGTGCCACCTTTCTTGCTGAAGTGGAATATCACGTTTATTAAATTTCCTTGATAGGTTAACTGAAACTGTTTTCCCTATCCCAGCGAACTGCTGGAAAATCTGCCCTGAGAGTTCTCTGTCGACTTGTAGATTGTGAGTCTGTCTGATATCCAGAAGTGATCCACGTCGATTGCTGGTACGGAGGGCGCTAGAGTAGATTACACGTGGTATCTGTCACACGATGTTACCCCATTAACTCTCGTAGCATTGAGTGCCGCACTTCGGGCTTGTGGCGTGAGGCTTTCTTTTAACCTTCGAGCGCTGGCGTCACGACAGCTGTTGGATGTGTCTGTAGTGTGTTTGTAAACATGGCTTCAAAGTTAGTTTCGTCGAATTTTTAAAAATAAAGTAGCTTGGGCTATGGGTAAGGGGGGGGGGGGCAAGGGGCATAATGCATGCTATCAGTTGTGTGTTGATGGGAGGTGGAATATACTGCACTCGACTTCATGTCCACAATCACAGCTACAGCCATCCATCTCTATTACGGCTTGCTGCACGTATGTTTCCAGATGTAGAGGATGTGGTCACACTCAAAAATTCTTTCTTAGCTTTCCTTTCTACTTTGTCTGTTTTTGGATTCTGGATGCGACAAATTAAAAAGCGCTCAATCTGTTTCGAACTTTGTATTAATTTTGCCCTTGTGGTAACACTATTTAAAATTAAAAATTGTTCTTATAGTCCCCATAAAGTGTACTAAACGTTTATTTACCTTCACATATTCCACCTTCATCGGTTTATGAATCGCTTGACACGTTTCTGAAATTAGCACATTAATATCACATTGTAATCAACCAAACTGTGTCGTAAACCAGAGTAGCTCTCATGTATCAAGAAATCGCAGTGACACAGTTTATTCTTAGAAATGCTGTATGTCCAGAAGACATTCTGTTTTGTAACATGAGAATCCACTTTACTGAGCAAATACTGAAATACTCTTATCCATTCATAAGTAATTTATATGTTAAGACTTGAATTCCTTCTCTTGCAGCTCTCGTAACAAATTTTGCTGAACTCGTTTACTATCTAGACGTAATACCTAGGGCTTCATTCAAGTGTTTACTGTTTCTCTACCGCTTTTCTTCCAAATACACACACAGTGCAATTGTGGTGTTTGTAAGAGTGTAAGAAAGAAAGTTGACGCAGTTTGTCTATAAAATTTTAGGGAAAATTTGTAAGAAGCTTTCAAACAATAGTAAAATTCAAAACGGTGGTTAAGTGGCAGCGTTGTAACGAACAACTTTTGTTCTTACTGTGTGTTATTAGGAATGGTTGACGGTTAATGGCGTAAGTAGGGACTAGGCGAAGAGGCATCAAAATTTTATTTCGAATGCTAAAAAGCACCAAGGTTCAATTTCACATGTTACAGCAACTGTTAAATACAATCAGCTATGCACGGTAAGAATTGACCATGCTCATTCACAAGCAGCACGATTGGAACATTGAAACACAACGAGAAGGTTACAGAGAAAAAAGCGGAATAGATGCATTACGACTATCTGCTTTTCAGCATGGCAAAAGTTGTCTCCGAACTCGTGAGGAATCTGAGGCATGAGTAAATAAAATTTTTAGAACTTCTGAAATTCTTCGCTGGATAAGAACACTCACGAAAGATTATTTAGCATCATGGAGTACTTGAAGTCACTTTCTGACAATTTCACTTGAAACTTGCTCAAGAGGATTATTTTAACTTCACTTGAAATCTGTTCTTTAACAACATCCGTAATACAAGTTGTTAAATCATTAAATCCTTTTGTCAGTACAAGCCGACGAAATAACGGATGTCTGAAGTAAGCTATTAGTAATTTTTCGTTTTGCAAATCAGGATAAATATGAGATGGATGTGGTTTTATGACTTAGCTAAAAACTGGTGTGCACAAGGCATAGCCACTGTTTAGCTGCAAGTGCTAAGCAGTTAGAGTATTGATAAAAACAAATTAGTATCGCAAACATAAGACGGCTGTAGTGCAATAACACGGAAAAATTGTGTACATCCTATAGTGAAACAAGCACACCCTCGTGCAGTCTGTATCCACTGCTGTTCACATCAGTTGGACCATCCTCTGTGCTTCTAAAAATTACACAATTAAAATTTTTTATAGCAAACCAGTATTTGACGAATTTTAGCCTATTCAGGGTCCCCTCGACGATCACCAGAGGTGTACGGCCAGTGTAGGAGATCGCTCCCCATACCATGATACCCGGTGTTGGCCCTGTGTGCCTCGGTCGTATGCAGTCCTGATTGTGGCGCTCACCTGCACGGCGCCAAACACGCATACGACCATCATTGGCACCAAGGCAGAAGTGACTCTCATCGCCGAAGACGACACGTCTCCATTCGTCCCTCCATTCACGCCTGTCGCGACACCACTGGAGGCGGGCTGCACGATGTTGGGGCGTGAGTGGAAGACGGCCTAACGGTGTGCGGGACCGTAGCCCAGCTTCATGGAGACGGTTGCGAATGGTCCTCGCCGATACCCCAGGAGCAACAGTGTCCCTAATTTGCTGGGAAATGGCGGTGCGGTCCCCTACGGCACTGCGTAGGATCCTACGGTCTTGGCGTGCATCCGTGCGTCGCTGCGGTCCGGTCCCAGGTCGACGGGCACGTGCACCTTCCGCCGACCACTGGCGACAACATCGATGTACTGTGGAGACCTCACACCCCACGTGTTGAGCAATTCGGCGGTACGTCCACCCGGTCTCCCGCATGCCCACTATGTGCCCTCGCTCAAAGTCCGTCAACTGCACATACGGTTCACGTCCACGCTGTCGCGGCATGCTACCAGTGTTAAAGACTGCGATGGCGCTACGTATGCCACGGCAAACTGGCTGACACTGACGGCGGCGGTGCACAAATGCTGCGCAGCTAGCGCCATTCGACGGCCAACACCGCGGTTCCTGGTGTGTCCGCTGTGCCGTGCGTGTGATCATTGCTTGTACAGCCCTCTCGCAGTGTCCGGAGCAAGTATGGTGGGTCTGACACACCGGTGTCAATGTGTTCTTTCTTCCATTTCCAGGAGTGTAGTAAACACGGAAACTAGAATCCAGGACTACTGTGAAACAATTTCCCTATACGTAATGTTGAGAAGCTACTTAAAATATATCCTTTGACAATGAGAAACTGAAGAGAACAAACTTTATTTACAGCAGTGAGGATAAATGTCTGGAGCTTCAGGACATTCTTCAGTCCATTATAAACAATTGATTTAAAAAACGTGTTCTCCGGAGGAGTGAAATGACTGTCGTTGGTTCTTGCAATTAAACGAACCACCGTATCTTGCAAAACAAGCGTGAGTACGTTGAAACGCGTTAAAGCCTACTTCCACAACACAATGACAATTGACACTGTCAACCATCACTGTGTTGGCTGTAGAGAAGAGAACTCCGAAATCAAATCGACAGGATTTCATATCTCTCGTCACCAGTCTACGCCCAGGAAAAAGGGCTGCAGGATGGAACTTTATAAAAAGGTGTGAGGGTGTATTAATGTATAGCTGTTAAATACTTTTTGCATTTGTTTATAACAATTGCTGTAGTAATTTGTCTTAATGGAAGTATGTAAGTTACTTTCGCATTGTTTCTTGGAATTGATAACGTTTATGCCAACGTCTTTTATTTTGCTGAACCGTGCTGTACTTCTTCAGTCAAGTATAAATCGCTTTGCAGGGAAATGAATCATTTTAGTCAATTGTGGCGATACAACAGCCCTGAATTTGAGGTGCGCTTAAACCCTATCATTGGCTAGAAATCGTAATGTAGCAGATGTTTCTCCTCGCAGCTTACAACCTATGATGAATTTATTTTTGGTTATAAACGGTTTGATGTTCAGCAGTTCTTAGATAATTACGAATATCATAAGCTACCGTCCAAGTAACAAAGTAGTTAAATTTCATTCCTGCTGTTAGTCGCATCTTTGCCAGCATTTATCTAGGATTTTCTGGCCTTGTTACTCAAAGCCAAGGCAAACTCCAGTTTCTGTTCCTTTGTAAAACCAACCGGAATCGCGTAGATATTTATCATACGAACAAGTCACATGAGGCACCTTGATTGCGTTGTGCAGGCGGTTACGAAATTGGTCCGTTGGTCGGTCGGCCGACAGATATAATAGTGCGTGTGGAGGGGCCTTAGCAGAACGATTTTCAGTGCAGCCCAGTCCTGTTCGCGCCATATTTACACACCTTTTGTCGTAGTTAGCACACTAAGCATAAAAACCAAAACTTCAAGGTAAATGAAGACCCCCACTACAGGTCCAGGTGTTGGAATAGACCCGAGGTATTCCTGCCTGTCGTAAGAGTCGACTGAAAGGGGTCTCACGTTTTGGCCTATATGTGATGGTCCCCTCTATGAATTGACCTTAAATTTTCAAAATTTTCCCGAAGAGCGAGCCAATTTAGGAAGGACGCCTTACATGGAGTATAGCATTCATGTGCTCAGACTTACCGCATCCTTTGTCGACGTGGATCTGCACTTCTGCTCATTCTCCTACTGTTGGGCGAGGCCACCCTCCTGGGTGCGTATTTTTCCATAAACTGTGCAGTATCGTTTTCTATACCGACGATTATAATGGACTTGTTCGCTTGGTTGCACCTGACATCCAGCACGGTAGCTTGCCCGTTGTAGTGGGGCCGCTATGTACCCTGTCAGTTGTAGCCCCCTGACCACACCCCCTGATGCCTGTGCCATTAACTCCCCATGTATGCCTAGTCACGGTATTTACTCGCTTATGACAAGCTGGGGATGTTTCTGTAACCATCACGCCCCACAAGAGCTTAAATATGGTCGAGGGTATCATATTTCACAGGGACCTTATTTTGCAGTCTGACGATGAGCTGCGCTCAAATTTAGAGCGGCGCGGTGTTCATTTCGTCCAGCGTGTCCACTGAGGTCCGAGGTATAATCAGGTTGCCACCGCTGCTTTCGTCTTGGTCTTCGAGGGTGATACATTGACAGAGAAGGTCAAGGTGACGGTCTAATACTGTGTTGTAAAGTCCAATGTTCCTCACACGATGCGGTGCGTTAAGAGCTGCAAGTTTGGACATATCCAGCTGTACATCCAGCGTCACATGTCGAGATTCTGGATGCCCTTCACATCCCAATACTACATGTGCCCCGCCTCCAATCTGTCAACTGTGGAGAGCACCATTCGCCTTGCTCACTACACTGCAGGATTCTCCAAAAAGAAAGGAAAATCATGGAGTAAAACACACTGGACAGTCTGACCTACACTGGGTCTAAGAGAAAATTTGAATACCTGCATCCTGTGCATGTGACATTGTACCACGACTGTTGTAACATCGGCGTAATACGATCAGCTCTGCCAATTATAGCCACCTCTCAGAGCAGGAAGATGTTCCTTGATGGTGGAGGGCATTTCCCTCCCGATTGCTCCTACACCACCTACTTTGGGAGCAACACTCCTCCAACCATCGGGGACGTATGCTTCTCCATCTTGGAAGGGGACAGAAGTCTTCCTCGCTTCTCTCGCTAGGAAGGGGTCCCCTTCCCAGGTTTCTCCTAGTGGGAAATTTTACACATGCCAGTGACTGAAGAGCCCAAAAGCAGCTTGTCGAAGGGCTTCACGCTCATCCTCAGTCCTGGAGACTGAAGTACTCCCAGCCAGGGAAACCCAAGGTGCAGTGAGAGAAATCCAAAAATAAAACCACTAGGACCAAGCTGTGTGTGTGTGTGTGTGTGTGTGTGTGTGTGTGTGTGTGTGTGTGTGTGTGTGTGTGTGTGTGTGTGTGTGTGTGTGTGTGTGGGTGGGGGGGGGGATGGGTGGCGGGATATAGGTCCTCAGTAGATGCATAAATCACCATCCCATGCTCACACACACACACACACACACACACACACACACACACACACACACACACACACAGACACGACGGGTATAGACTGCTCAGGGTCACATGCTGCCGCCAGGTTATTGCCTGAGGCATAAACCACTTCATTGAATGTTCCATGCCTTCACAGTGTCACGATGACGTCTTTCTATAGTGGAATTACGGATCTTATTCCACCACCTGGATGAGCTACGGCAACAGTTGGGCTTTACACCTGCTATCTCTATTGTCCTCCAGGAAACCTGGTTTTTGAAAATGCAGACACTCTGCCCTCCATAAACAGATATTACAGTAACTGTAGCGCCTATAACATGGTGCCAGTTTAGGACATAAACGAAAACTCCACCTGTCTGTAGTGAACCTGTGCCCCTTCAAATCCCCCTTGAAGCTGTGGCTATCAGAATAAGGACGATGGGGGATCTTACTGTGCAATATATACCTTCCTCCAGATGGTGTAGAACCCCTAGATGTAGTAGCTGCACTGATTGGTAAAATCTCCCAAAAGTAGGAAAGGTTTAGGGAGTTGATCAACCATAACCCCTTGTGGGTTGTCACTGTGCTTATTGGCCAAGACAGAGATGTCGAAACTTTGTCTCAGTTCGACCTCCACCTCTTAAATACTGGGGCTGCTACACATTTCAGTGTGGCTCGTGGTAGTTACTCAGCCATCGATTTATCACTTCCCACCCCGAGACTTCTCCCATCAACCCACTGGAGAACACGTGACGACCTGTGTGGTAGTGACCACTTCCCCATCTTCCTGTCACTGCCCAGTGTCATGCTCATGGACGGCTGCCCAGATTGGCTTTAAACAAGACGTACTGGGAATCTTTCACCTCTGCTGTCACCGTTGAATCTCCCCCACACAGTTACATCTATGTGATGGTTGAGCAGGTTACTACAGCAATTGTTTCTGCAGCAGAAAACTCAATCCCTCGTTCTTCATGCTGTTCAAGGCGTAAGGCAGTCCCTTTGTGGTCGCCGGAAGATGCTGAAGTAATTAAGGAGCGCTGGAGATCTCTACAGTGGCATAAGCAGCACCCTGCCATGTAGCTCTGTGCCCGCGTTCGGCAACTTATCAAACGACGGGAGCAGGAAAGTTGGGTGAGATACATCTCGACCATTAGACGCCATACATCACCTTCCCACGTCTGGACAAAGATCAAACATCTTTTTGGGTACCAGACCTTAACAAGTGTTCCTGGTGTTAGCATAAATGGCGTGTTATCTACAGACACAAACGCGATTGCCGAGCACTCTGCTGAGCACTCTGCCCTAGAGAATTACCCCCAGCCTTTCACACTCAATAAATGGGGCGTTATAGGGTTCACTGTGGCGTGTATTGACTGAGGTGATGTTCTCGTCCAGCCGCAGTTAAAGTGGGAGCTCCTCAGTGCACTTGCATATTGCCCTGACAGAGCTCCTGGGCCTGGTCGGATCCACAGCCAGATGCTTAAATGTCTCTCATCTGACCCCAAGCGATATCATCTTGTCACCTTCAACCGGATCTCGTGCAGTGGCGCCTTTCTATTCCAATTGCAGGGAACACCATCATTCCGGTGCTCACACCGGGTAAAAACTCGCTTGACATGGATAGCTGTCGACCCATTAGCCTCACCAACGTTCTTCATAAGCTGCTGGAATGTATGGTATGTGGGCGGTTTTGTTGGGTCCCTTTAGTCACATGGCCTACTGGCTCCATGTCGGGGTTGTTTCTGCCAGGGTCGCTCTACCACTGCTAATCTTGTGTCCCTAGAGTTTACCATCCAAACGGCCTTCTCCAGACGCCAACGCCTGATTGCTGTCTCCATTGATTTACCAAAACCATATGACACGACCTGGCGATATCATATCCTTGTCACATTGTATGAGTAGTGTCTCTGGGGCTACTCTGGATGTTCATCGGAAACTTCTTGTTACTCCATGTCCAAGTTGGTGCCTTCCATAGTACGACCCATATCCAGGAGAATGGAGTTCCACAGTGCTCGGTATTGAGTGTCTCTATTTTTAGTGGCAATTAACGGTCTAGGAGCAGCTGTTTGTTGGACTCTCCATCTCACCTTCTCTGTATGCAGACGACTTTTGCATTTAGTACTGCTGCTCCTGTACTGGTGTTGCTGAACATCACCTACAGGGAGCCATCCTCAAGGTGCAGTCATGGGCTATAGCCCACAGCCTCCAGTTTCCAGACGCCAAGTCGTGTGTCATGCACTTCTGTCGGCATCGTACCATTCATCTGGACCCATAACTTTACCTTCATGACGATCCACTCACTGTTGAGGAGACACATACATTCTTAGGACTGGTTTTCGTTGCTCGATTGACTTGGCTTCCTCATCTTCGTCAGCTTAAGCAGTAGTGCTGGCAGCACCTCAATGCCCGACGATGCCTGAGCAACAGCAACTGGGGTGCAGATACATCTACGCTGCTGTGGCTCTACAGAGCCCTTGTCCAATCACGAATTGACTATGAGAGTGTGGTTTATGGTTCGTCAGTGCCCTCAGCGCTGCATTTACTCGACCCTGGTCACCACTGTGTGGTTCGATTAGCGACAGGAGCGTGTAGGATGAGTCCGGTGACCAGTGTACTGGTGAAGGCTGGGATCCCTCCATTATAAATTAGACGTGCAAAATTGCTCGCCAGTTACATAGCACATATTTGTAGTTCTCCTGAGTATACAAATTACCCTCTCCTTTTCCCTGCCCACGGCATTCCATCCCCCACAACAGCAACCCAGATCAGGGGGTTAACGATTACGGTTTGCATTCGATTGCTTCTGTCTGGAGTCCTTGCCTGTACTACCTCTCCTCGAGGTCCATTCACGTACATCTCCATGTTGTAAGCCTCAGCCACAGCTTTGTCTAAACCTTTCACGTGGCCCTAACTACTCCATTAACCTTGCGGGTCTCCACTGTCACTTCATCTCTATTCTTGATACGTACTGAGACGACAAATTGGTTTACGCTGATGGCTCGATGGCTGATGCTCTCGTCAGCGTCGCGTACGTCCATGAGGACATAATGAACAGCATTCCTTCCGGATGGCTGCAGTTCTTCCACGGCCGAGCTTTTGGCTGTATCTTGTGCTTTTGAGCACATGTGTTCATGCTCTGGGGAGTCGTTTCTGTGGGCCAACTCCTTGAGCAGCCTACAAGGTATCGACCAGTGCTCTCCTCGTAATCCGTTGGTAGCGATCATCTAGGAGTTCATCTACGCCCTGGAACGGTTCGGTCGTTCATTGGTGTTTCTCTGGACCCCTGGTGACTTCGGAATCCCAGGCAACAAACTTGCTGAGAGATTGGCCAACAGGCTACGCGGAAACCACTCATGGAGATCGGCTTCTCTGCAACGGACCAGCTTGCTGTACTACGCCGCAAGGTTTTGCGGCTTGGGAGACGAAAATGCATAACCTCAGCATGCACAGCAGACTGCGTGCCATTAAGGAGACTTCGAATGTGTGGCAGTCCTCCATGTGGGCCTCTCGTAGGGACTCTGCGGTTCTCTGCCAGCTCCGCATTGGCCACGCTTGTGTGAGACATGGCTGCCTCCTGCGGCGTGATTACCCACCTGTCAGTTTTGGTGTGGCGCCCGGCTGACGGTGGCCCATATCTTGGTGAGCTGTCCTCCTTTGGCTGCCCTGCGACGGACTCTTCAGCTACCGGACTCGTTGCCATTAATTTCAACTGAAAAAGCCCCATTGGCTAATTTAGGTTTAAGTTTTATTCGTGAGGGTGGGTTTTATCATTCTCTATAAGTTTCAGCGCATGTGCTTTGTCACTTCATGTTTTCAGCTCTAAAGCTTGTGGGGTGGATGTTTTAATGTGTCGCAGAGTGGCTAGCTTTTTCCTTTTTATTCACGTGGTGGGTCAGCGACGATCATCTGCTCATGTTTTTATCTGTTCTACATGTTTCTTGCTCCTCTGTGGCTTTCTTTTCCTGTTTTGTCCATGGTAGTGTTGGTTGTCCTGTTCTTCTCCTGGTTCCTCCATTCTCCTGTTACTGTGCTGTTTCTTTCCCTTGTGTAATTATTTTGTTGGGAACGAGAGACCGATGACCTCACAGTTTCGTCCCTTCCCCCCTCTTTCAAACCAACCAACCTAAATGGAGGAAACCTGTAGTAAGTGGTTGACAAGAATGAATATTTTTAGACCATTTGGATGTGTATTACGCTCTCGTATTATACACAAGCAACGGAAAATTTTATCCATATGTTACGCAAGTTTCATCAGAGTTCCTCATCCGTGTAAAATCTGCAAATATAGCACAGCATTGGGGTTAAATGAAAAGAACCGAAAAAATGTTAGCGTTTAGTATTTCTGAAGTGTTTGCAGTAAGAGCTGATAGCGGAAAATGAAAGTATGACGTTGTTACGTAGGATTACATTGCTTTGTTGTTAAATTCTCTACCTAAACTACAAGCAATGAAATGGTTTTTGTGTTCACATTGCCATCGAGGGCTTAGATGTAGGCTAATTGCTCTCGTGCCGTCGAAATCAAAAGAGACGCCTTTACAATATTAAAGGCTCAATAACTCGCGTTGAATTTTTGTAGAGTTCAACTCATACTTAGTTAACACATATATTGTTCGGAGCTAGGTGGCTTCTCTTTACAGATTGAAAGAATTATCTTGCTTAACGTAAATTTCATTCCCGGAATATTTCCGAAATCCTCATTTTCAGGATGTTACCTTTAAACTTCCGTGCAAGCGCGCAGCCAGTGGTATCGAGTTTTCTGTATGAATCGTTGTCTTCACTGAAGCGTATTCCTTTGCTATTGTAATTTTGCAGAAGAAATTTTGTAACGCAGAAGAAGTGACGTCTTTGATTTCACATTACGTATATTAACGAAGCGCAAACCAACAGTGTGGAAATATTTAGACATAGAAATGAAATCGTAATTTGATGATAAATTAACCATTTTAGTCTGTTGTACTCAACTGATAATGAATTAGTGTTTTTCAAAGTAGAGAACAGCCAGAAAATATTATGTATGTTACAGAAGTTATTCCGAAGTACCGGTCGGTGCGCATTATTCTGCCGTTTTGGGAAAGGTGAAGTGTGCGCGGTGACAGTTGCTCGCCTGTGACATCCGCCTCTCGTGCTAACACACGTTTTCTTGGGTGCAGAAACGTGTTGCAACGTGGTGCGGAATACGGTTGCGTCATTCTGTCTGATGTTAACATTTCTGCGTGGTCCTGCATGAAACGTCTACCAAGGTGCGGGAGAGAGCGGGTCAGTGTGCGTTAAAAAAAAGAAAAAAGAAAAGAAAAAAGTGGCGGCACGGGTTGCTCTCACTGTCCTTTGGAGAACGTCCACCTACCTCTATAGGCTTCAGGTTTTCTCCACACTCACTGTGTGTTGGTAGATACTGGATTAGCCAACAGAAATAGCGTTGGGGAAAATTCGGCTAAGTGCCCACCACGAAAAAGCCACAACTCCAGTCCATGGGCAGAAACCGAAAGTTAAGCTGCCGAGCGTTCGGGTTTCTTCCATGTCTCCTTCGGGAGAGTCTAAAATTTCTTTCTCGTTGTTTTGTCTTCATAACACTGAAAATACCGGGTCAGAATAAATATCTGGGGCTGCTTTCAGGTGTGAACTTTTAACGGAGAATCAGCGATATGGCGTAAATAAAGTCCGGATATTAAATACGGGCTTGATGGCCGTTTTCTGAGTCCCAAAAAGTCGCTGACCCACGACTACTTGAGTCAACAAATTGTGTTCAGTAGGTGTCTTATAGAGAAGTGGTCAACATAATGTGTAGCAATCAGCAAGAAACATGCCAAGCGGATTTCATGTACAACTTGAAATGTTCGCACACGAATATCTCCTAAATCAAGCCACTCACAAAACTCGAACTGCCACAAAATACTCAGCGCTGCAGTCGCTTTTCGTCAGCAATGAGAGAACCGATCAACTGCGCGAATTTAATAATATTCAACTACAAATTTGATTCTTGAGATTTAACAAACGATAACCGGAATACGGCTCCAAGGCGACTATATCGTCTCCTAGATCTAAGGCGCAAAGCCTAATAAAAGGCGCGGCGAATACTGAATTCCTATTGGCGACGCAATCATTACAAGATGACAACTAGTAATAATTTGCTACGTTGTAGTGGTATTTATAATTAGACGACTGTGCATGATAGCGATACGACAACTACTCTCTAACACCTTTTGTTAATTCAATTAAAATATGCTATGGAAATGCAAAAGCATTTAAGTTTTTAGGAGGAGTTGGTTTTTCTCGCTAGTCGCCGTTTACCACGTCTTGTCTCCTAACCTGTGTCGTACGACATACTTGTATACTCGGCTTCAGTGGTACACGTCGATAACGTGAGGAAACATTTTGGCTAATAGCCAGTAACACTGAAGTAATAAATTAATATAACATCATGAGGAATTTTAGGAAGCCAACATTCGAGATGTAGAGGTGGTGAAACTTTTACCTTTATACTTTTTGTGCGGGGGAGGAGCGGCGGTGGAGGGAGTAACAGTTTCGGAAAAGAATGAATTTATTTTTACAATCCGTTGGAGGTCGGTGGGTGCCACAGTTTACCCTTTACTGGCGCGACGCGAGTTTCAGTGCGCTGCGATCAACAGTTTTTCTTTAGCTGCTTCCGCTACTGCTGTCGTGCGTGTACGAGCAAACATGCAGCTCTGTGATAGAGTGGAAAACCTGTTCGTTTTGGCAGTCAGAATGTACATCGGAATTATGGAAGAGGAATACTGAATATTACCGGAAAAGGTAATCACAAGTGTTACGCAGCCAATGTTCATAAAACGCGAAGGACGGAGCATGACATTTCAGTAACAAAATTGCTCGACGATGTGGAGAGACAAAAGTTCCCACAACTTCACAACACAGACTTAGGTCGCTTTGTATCGGTATCTACGGCAAGATCGGTGTAAGACAGTGACAAATTCGAAAGATAAGGAAACCAGTTTAGAGAGCAAGAACAGCGTATCATCGGTCTCAGGGAATCGAACGAAATGGAATTCACTTACGTAGAGAACAGAAGACGGAATGCTGATATTAGAAGGCAACAGCGGAAAAATACTGAAATTCGGACATCGCTCTAAGACTATTCGTTGTAACAAGGAACATGAACTTCCATCCTCCCTGTTAACAATTCTGGAACAAATGGAGAATCTGTTTTGTGTCGCAATACTTGGCTACCTTTGCTTGATAATGAACTCAGGCACTCGTGGAAAGCTGAACAAGTGCTATAAACTCTTCATAACAGTAAGTTATTTGTGGACATCGTCACCAATAAGAACAGGATGCGTTACACGAGAGAGCGATCACACTTTGCCGAAGAGGTTATCAGAACAGTGTGGACAGCAGTCACCATTTGGAACAGACCGTTACAGGATCCGGGATATATGCGGTGAAGTTTTCCAATCTTTCGTGGCCCTGCTGTGAGAAAATAGGCGCATCTCGCACGTAGACCCACATACGAACTACCTGGACCGCCCGTTTGGTGCCCTGAAGAGTTGGTTTGCCAACTGAAACTCTAGTTCGTAAGTGAGTAAGTGGACAGATGTGAGCTCTGTTGACACTGTGCTGTTGGATTTTGTGTCACTGGGGGTTTGAGTCACTGGGTCGACAGATTGACCATATTTCGTACTGACAGGATACCAAAATTCCCTTCTCGCGGGAGAGGGTCTGTGCAGCGATAGCAGCAACGAAGAGGAATCACGTAGACATGGCAACGAGCGCGTGGAGGTGCTAAGAGGCTAGAGGGAAGAGCGCCTTCAGTATGGAAAAAGATAATTTTAGCAAATGGCAGAAAATGGCTCAGCAATATGGGAAGCTCAGTGGCCTGTATGCCAGCTAAAGACTTCCGTGTAGTAAGACATTCTTGTAAGGCTGCTGTCACGTCGGCGTCGGTATCTGTGCATTTTACATCGATCGAAGATCTTTCCAAACCAGTAAGTCGCTACGTGCGCGGTCACAGGGTAGCCGATGTTACCGACCGAACGTGCACATTTCGGACAATTGCTGAAATTCAAATGTTTTTATTCGCGTATCGGCCGACTTTATACGAAGCAGACTGCAAGAAACAGATCGGTCAAAGGCGTTTGTGCCATTTTGCGAATGAAAAGTCATCGGGATATATTTTGGTATCAATAGATTCAAATCTCAGCGTTGTCGGAAACCACCCGTAGGATAAATCATTATCGGGAATTGTAAGTGTAACTTTACTTTTTAACGTCAAAGAATCTGTTAGAGAGAGATGCTGTATCTCACGGTTAGTTGCTTTAGTAGATATATCTTGGGTTGTGGTAATTGGACAAAAGTTGCATAGCTGTTATTATTACTGCTACCAACTGGGGCTATGTCGGTAGTGTGATGGTTGCATGAAGGGGTTTCAGATGTGTGTGTTTTTTCATTTCTCAGTCTGTAGGTGTGGACAACATCAAATAAATTCGGCAACACATTACCTGTAATCTTGCTGTTAAAGGTTACCACGAATTGTCGAGAATATGTTGTACCGAAGACTCGTACGTGACTCACTTTCAGATAACGGAAGATGGTTTTCAACACCAGCAGAGGTGTGATTAGGGTCTACTAAAATCCGATAATCTGAGGGTGCAGTTCTGGCTGACGTAAAACGGGAAATGACACGACTGTATTTGCCATCTGGCGTTTACGTCTTTCCAATACTGAGACCTATACGACGTTCTGACAAGTTCTTGTCACGTGTTGCATGCTATTGAGGCTACAATGCCCTGAAGATTAAAAAGCTACTTATTTCACTCCTGCGACCCACATAAAGTACGACTAAGGATTGCATTTTTTCCATACCGAATTTTGGAGTTACGCTTCGTTCAACCCCCCAGCGGGTTTGGGGTCAGAATAGGCCCAAGGTATTCCTGCCTGTCGTAAGAGGAGACAGTCGCAAACTACCGCCTTGATGGGGAGGGAGTCCTTTCAGTGTCCGGAGACGGACGGTTCAACGACTTACACTTGATGTCATTTTAATTTTTGGATTATTCTGGTTTCTTCCTTCCTTCCTTTGTTTGTTTTTCTTTCCTTTCTTTTTCCTTCCTTTGTTTTTCCTTCCTTTGTTTTTCCTTCCTTTGTTTTTCCTTCCTATGTCCTTCTCCCTCCCTCACTGTATTCCTTCCTTTTTTCATTGCATTCTCCTTCTCCTCCTCCTCCTCTTATTCGCCTTCTCCTCCTCCTACTCCTCCTCCTCTTCATCACCTTCTCCTCCTCCTCCTCTTCCTCGCCTTCTCCTTTTCTTCCTCGACTTCTCCTCCTCCTCCTCGTCCTCTTCCTCGCCTTCTCCTCCCTCCCTGCCTCCTCCTTACCTTTTTGTCCGCCCTATTGTCTCCAGCTCAGCGTTTAAAACAGTCTGTCCTTTCTCTCCCTCTCTCCCTTTTTTGCTATTCTTCTTTCCTCCCTGTGCGTGCCTGAAGGCCGACCCACGAATTCAGGCGCATAACTGGTGACGGCGTAATGCGTAATTCCCCACCCTGGGTAGGCACGTAAGGCTCACACGTACCCCCTGGTAAAGGCCAGGCCCGGGTAGGGGTGATCGCCTGAGCTGACTCCTTCCGACTATGCCGATTGGTCCCTCAGTCCGTTTCTCGGGAAGTGTGACCTGAGGTGTACACATTCACCTAAGGCAGGAGCACCCTCTGCGAGGGTCCCAACAAGGAAGGAGCACGCCATCGGAGATGGTGGCAATCATAGAGGATTCATCCGCAATGAATTAATCTTCTTCTTCTTCTCCTCCTCCTCCTCCTCCTCTCCGACTTCTGCCATAAAAACGGAAACATGACCGGCCACCAGTGACAAAAGTACTGCCGCCTGCCCCAAAGTTTCTCGTAGTTTCTAGATCTGAGGATGGAAAAGATTTTTCATCTGTCAACCCTTTCGTTATTCAGAATTGCGTAGATGCCATAGGTGGATCTGACAAGTCTTGCACCAGGATGCGTAACTGTACCTTGTCCTTGGAAACTGAGAGTGACACTCGCTTGTACACGTTCCCTGTCCAGGTGGAGGTTCACTACACATTGAATTCATCTTGTGGTGTGGTATCTACTAGATCACTTGATGGATTGATTGACGAGGAGATTCAGTCTTTCCTCGCTGAGCAGAGCGTGACAGCTGTCCATAGGGTCATGAAAGAGATCGACTATGACCTTGTACTGACCCAGACAGTTTTCTTGCCCCCCTATGGGGTCCACAACTTTTTTGTGGATACGTGTGTGGCGAGCAAGGGGCCCTGAGCTATTGCAGCATTCCTTCTCTCCAGGGCTGCATTTCCTTTCGCCTCCCCTCCTTTCCCCTCATTGTTTCTTTCCTCTCGCCCTCTCCTCTCCCTCTCTTAGCGTCCTTGCTTAAGTTGGCCCCTGCTAACCTCCTGGTTCTGTCGGTTTTACAATTTGGCTTTGTTGCATAATCACCTCCTCCTTTTAGCATTCCCTGGTCCCCCTCCGGGGTTTGACCTCCATTCCTAAATTTTTTCTCCATAGTGTGAACCATTTGGGGAAGAGCACGTTACCTAGTGTCTCTGAAGTGCGCCCTCCTAGTACATTCAACCTCCTCTTTCACGTCGTTGTCTGATACTAGGTTGCATAGCCAGCACAGTAGCCAGCCCGTGTGGTGGGGTCGCTATGTACCCTTTTGGTTGAGCCCCCTGAACACACAGGAATTACACTTCTGATACCTGAGCTGTGACCTCCTAATGCATGCCTTGGAGTGGTTGCTCGTCATCCTGGAGCATCGGAACTCCTGGCAATGGCTGCCATGCCAGACGGTCCTTGCTGTGGCTGGGTGGCACCTGTGAGGAGAGCCCCTGATCTGAGTTGGTGGTATCAGGACGGACGCTATGCAAATGAAATGCATATGGGTCCAGAACTCTGGCTGTTCTTCTGCGGCTGTCTCTCAGCGTGGAACTGATTCTTAAAGTGCTTCTTCTCTTGCCCCCTTCAGTCTTCCGTTCCATGGCTACCCCCTGGGAAGTGGATCAGGGCCGTTGGCTATGGGCGAAACATTTCCCCCATTAACTATTTTGCACCAGGACTGATGGGGATACTTTCACCAATACCAAAACTTTATTCTTTTTGTAACACATTGAAGACAATTTTGGTGAAGTGGACTCCCTGAGCAAGATGAGGTCGGGTTTGGGCAACTGAAGCAATTTTGATCAGCAACAATCTATAGTCCTTTGTGCCTGTACCCATCTTGGCACAATTCCTGTGTCCAGTACCCCCCACAAATCGATGTGATGTGAAGCCGTACATCCCACCTCCTATGAGCTTGCGTTTTGGACACATGTCTTCCTGCTGTTCGCAGACCCCTCTCTGTGGTGACTGTGGACGTCCACTCCATGAGGGGAGTTCCTTTGTTCCCCCTCCTGTGTGTGTAAATTGTCATGGTAGTCATTCTCCACAATCACCAGATTGCCCAGTATATAAGAAGGAAAAGAAGATACAGGAGTATAAGTCCCTCGATCGTTTAACCTACACAGAGGCCCGTAAGAAGTATACAGGTCTTCAGCCTGTGTCCATGACATCTAGTTATGCTTTGGTTACATCTTCACCCCTTCCTTACCCCCATCTCGGACCCCTCGCTTCCCCCCTCCCCTGCAGCTCCAGCACTTTCTTCTCTGGGAGGTGCTCTCCCTCCCCAGCCGGAAAAGTGTCCCACTCCTTCGGCGTCTGCCGGTCAAGGGCGCCTCTCCCAGGATGCCCCTTCCCAGCACCTTGCAGGCCAAAGGTCTGCTGCCATGCGACGACCGCTAGAGCTGCGGTCTGTCGGCCCCCAGGTTGCCCGGTCTTTCTGTTCGCGATATTGCAGCAGCTTGCTCCTTTATGCCACACGGCCCTCCTAGATCTCAAAGAGAAAAGAAGAAACAAAAGTCCAGGACAAAGAGCCTCTGGTGTCACCAGAGGTCCCATCTGGATTCTGTCGTTCATGGATGTCGCCCCCTCCTTGGCGGTGACAGAAGGTTACTGGGTGGTATGACTGGCTTTAGCCTGTTCAACCCCCATTGAAATCATTGTTCAGTGGTTATCCAATGGAACTGTAATGGATACTACCATCACCTTCAAGAATTGAAATCCCTTATTTCGTCTTACTCTGCAGCTTGTGTGGTTCTACAGGAATCTCATTTTACTGATGATCACTCACCGACCCTCTGTCGGTACAGTGTTTTCTGTCGAAATCGGGTCGGACCCCTGCGGGCTTCTGGTAGCGTTTGTACGTTGGTCCATACAGACATTGCTAGCAGGTGGATTACTGTTCAAACTACATTGGAAGCTGTTGCTGTTAGGGTCCACCTAGACTCTGAGGTCACGGTTTCCAATCTTTATCTCCCTCCTGACAGGACTCTTACACCTGCTGCCTTAACTGCCCTCCTTCATCAACTTCCTCTTCCCTTTTTCCTTTTTGGGGATTTTCATGCTCATCATCCCTTGTGAGGCAGTGCCTTTCCATCTAGATGAGATCTTCTCATAGACCCGTTTATTGCAAACCACAACTTGTGCCTTCTTGATGATGGCTCTCCTACTCATGTCAGTGCTGGTCATGATTCCTTTCTGCCATTGATCTTTCTCTTTCTTTTCACTCTCTCCTCCCTTCATTACACTGGTCGCCAAACGACGACCTTTGTGATAGTGACCATTTCCAGTTGATTATCTCTCTCCCTTCCCACTCCCCAAATGACAGGTTACCTCGTTGGTCTTTCCAACGCACCGATTGGCCTCTATAAACTAAACAGGTCTTGTTTTCTCCCTCTTTGTTGGGTTGTATTGATGACGTCCAACATGACGTGTCTGACGCGACTGTTCGCGCTGCTAGCCCTGCTGTCCCGCGTTCATCTGGGCCATTTCGTCGCCGGCAAGTCCCGTGGTGGAGTATGGCCATTGCCATTGCCATCTGTGATCGCCGTCGAGCTTTGCAACACCTTAAGGGGCACCCATCCGTAGCCAGGCCGATTAAATAACGGGCTTTAGCGCAGAGGCATTTAAAGGTAGTAAAACAGAGGAAATGGATATGTTGGGAACGATTCGTTTCTTCCCTTGGTTGTACTGTCCCTCTGTCACAAGTATGGGCTACACTTCGTTCTCTCCAAGGTTGCCATTGGCAGTCCACCCTCCCAGGCCTTCACCTCCCAGATGACCTTTGTACGGACCCATTAGCTTGTGCAGACTATCTTGCGACCCATTTTGCACTGGCATCAGCCTCCTATCCAGCTGCTTTCCTTCACCAGAAACTGCTGGCTGAAACTTCCATCTTATGTTTTACCCTTTGTGAGTCAGAATCTTAAAACAAACATTTTACTGAATGGGTATTTCTTTCTGTTCTATCTTCTTCTCATGATACGGCCTCTGGCCCAGATTCCATTCATAACGAACTGCTTCAACATCTCAGTGCTCCACAATGGCAACATCTTGTCCAGCTGTTTAACTGTATCTGCTCTAGGGCGACTTCCCTTCTCTGTGGAGGGATAGCATCGTGGTTCCTGTCCTTAAGCATTGTAAGAACCCCCTATTTGTAGACAGCTATTGGCCAATTAGTCTGACCAATGTTGTTTGTAAGTTACTTTAATGGATGGTTGCCCGTCGGCTCAATTGGGTCCTCGAATCTCGAGATCTATTGTTCCCTTACCAATGTGGCTTCCGAGAGGGACGGTCTCCAATCATCCAATCAATTACGTCACTTGGAATCTGCAGTTTGGCAGGCTTTTTCCCAGCGCCACAATTTGGTTGCAGTGTTTTTTCACCCTCGAAAGGCCTATGACACGGCCTGGTGCCATCACATTTTACTTGCCCTTCATCAGTGGGGTCTTGGGGCCCACTACCGATTTTTATCCGCCAGTTCCTGTTCCATCGGTCATTCAGAGTTTGAGTTGGTACTGTTTTTATTTCTCCATGGACCCAGGAGACAGGTATCCCACAGGGTTCTGTCTTGAGTGTCCTTCTTTTCCTCATTGCTATCGATGGAAGTGTGGCCTCTGTCAGTCCTTTGGTTGCCCCTGCCCTGTATATGGATGGTTTCTGCATTTGGGTTAGTTCCTCCTCGATGGCATCTGCAGAACAGCAGTTCCAGGGAGATACAATGCGTGCCTCTGCATGGACCCTCTCACACAGGTTTCAATTTACTCCTCTACAATCGCAGGTGGTCCACTTCTGTCGCCGTACTATGATCCACCCCGATCCAGAGCTCTATCTTTATGCACAACGATTGCCAGTGGTCCCACAGTTTCGTTTCCTGGGTCGTCTTTTCCACAAAAAGCTCATTTGGCTGCCCCATAACCGACACCTGAGGGTAGGATGTTTCTGTAAACTCAATGTCCTTCGCTTCCTTGCCCACTCTTATTGGGGTGCAGACCGTTGCCTCCTTCTCCGTCTTTATCATGCACTAGTTCTGTCTCGCTTGGACTATGGTTGTCAAGTTTATGGTTCAGTTGCTCCTTCCACACTGCACGTGCTGGATCCAGTCCACTATCGTGGTATCCATTTGGCCACCGGTGCCTTTCCTACTACCCCTTGTTGATAGTCTCCTGGTTGAATCTGGGATTCCCCTCCCCCCTTTTCTGTTCGGCGATCCCAGCTTCTGGGGTCTTAAGCACTCGCTGTCCCTCCCTCTCATCCTTCCTATTCTGTCCTGTTCCGAGACCATGGATGTCGCCCACCCGATTCCCGCCCTCGGGTGGGTTTACCGGTTGGGCTCTACCTTGCGTCTCTTTGCTGTGATTTTCAGCTTCCTTCTTTGCCCTGTCTTCCTCGCTCTCTCCCCTTCACCCCATTGGTTAGTTCCTCAGCCTCTAATTCGGATTGATCGAGGTCCAAAAGGTTCCATCCCCCCAATGGTGATCCATTCCTTTTTCCGCCAAACTTTATGGGAGTTTCGGGATGCAGTTGTTTTTAAACTGATGACTCTAAATCTGCAGATCATGTGGGGTATGCTTTCACGTCCCCTGTTGGAACAGAAAATTACCTGCTGCCACCTAAATGTGGGGCGTTTACTGCGTAATTGATGGCAATTTCCCAGGCCCTTTAGCTTCATTAAACAGTCCCAACACAATCGTGTTTTGTTAATGTAAGGACTCAATGAGTGGCTTTCTTGCTATTGACTGATGTTTTTCGAGCAGTCCCTTGGTCTCTGTCATCCATGATCATCTCGTTGATATTCACTGTGCTGCTTGTTCCATTGACTTCCTTTGGGTCCCTGGCCATGTGGGTATCCTGAGTAATGAGCTCGCTTATCGTTTGGCCGGGGAAGCAGTCACTAACCCCCCCGTTTCCTGTAACCCCTCCTGCAGCGGATTTACGGCTTCACATGAAATCCCACTTCACACAGACATGGGCCAACTTTTGGGACGCTTCTCCCATGTCTAATAAACCTCGTGCGATCAAGGTGACACAAGGATCGTGGTGTTCTTCCTTCCGCATCTCCCGAAAGGACTCGACCACACTGTGTCGTCTCCGCAATGGCCATAACAGGCTTTTGCGGGATGGGCCACCCCCACTTTGTGGTTGTGGAGCCTTCCAGTCAGTAGCCCACATTTTTGTTGAATGCCCCCTTCTTTTGGCTCTGCGTGCTAAGTACAGACTCACCTACACTTTACCTCCGATGATGGCTGACGATTCCCAGATGGTCTCTCTGGTTCTGTTTCCTCCGGGAAAGTGGTTTTTATTCTCAGTTTTAACGTGTTGGGGCAGGGCGGTGAGTGTTTGGGTGTCTCCCACTGTAAGCCATGTTTGGAGATTCCAGACTCACCTTCCTGACACAGTAAAAGGGGAAGAAAAGATTATCCCTGTTTTACCCTTTTTTTAAAGGATTGGTTAGTCACCTTTTCCCATAGGTACTTCTACATTCTAGCGGTTGCATGTCTTAAGTCATAGGTGGTCTTGCTAATGCTGCTTCAGCATAGTGTTGGGTTCGTTGTCTTGCTGACTTCCCTCATCTTGTTTTTTACCATTGACAACATGACTGACATCTCAGGAAAGTCAGAACAATAAAAGGGCAGGAGGTGAAAACGCAAAAGGGCAAATAAGTGGAATGGACCACATTTGCAACAAGGGGCTGATGACCTTGCTGTTTGGAGGACCAAGCTTTCTTGCCTTTGACACTGTTCAGCTGCCGTCTCACATCAAAGCGGGCTATGAGGTTATTTATGTTCGCCCTTACGTCCCGACGCCTACTCGCTGCTACCAGTGTCATCGTTTTAATCACACGCGCCAGTCTAGTTCTCATGCAAATAAATGCGTCACTTGTGGCTGGGACGCCCATGAGGGTGACTGTCCACTACCGTCTCCTCATTGTGTGAACTGTCAGGGTGACCATGCAGCATCCTCCTGCGAGTGTCCCATCTACAAGGATTAATGCTGTATACAGGAAATTCAGGTCAAAGAGAAAGTGTCCACCTCGGGTGCACGCAAGCTATTTTTTAGTAGGAAGCCCACGCTGCTCCCAACGGGGAAATACAGTACTGTCCTCACCCCTCCTTCGCCTACCAGGGAGGTGTCGACACAGACATGCTATCTGACCTTTAGCACAACGGTCGTCCGTTTGGCCAGTGTTAAGATCGCCCGGTCAACGTCTCCTCTTCCTCCCGTCACCTCTAAGACACAAGAACCTTCATCAGCTTCTGCCTAGACAAAGACCCAGAAGTCAGCTGCACGGTCCTTCAAGAAGGAACTGTCCCGTGAAAACTTCCTACGTACCTCGAACTCCCAGCCATCGACCAGTACTTCGACTTAACAACCTTCCAAGAAGGCTCAGAGGAAGCACAGTTCTCCTTCTCCGCCACGGCGCATTTCTTCTCCTGCGCCACCCAGCAGTTGCCACCCGAGCCCGTCATCCGTTTCGCCTGGCCGCACCGCTAGTAGCCGAACATCTGGCCGTTCACCGCCGGAGGAAGCTCCCCCTCCTGGCCATCTTAACAAGATGGCTGACGAACCTATTGAACAAATGAACAAGGACTCTCCGCCTATTGATAGCGGCGGCAGTGCTCGCTCGAACCAGGCCCTTAGCGGTCTTCGAGGCAACCCTTTCTTGCATCTTCTTTTTCTTCTCACGATGGCACTTCTTTGTTGGAATATTCGAGGCATTCGCTCCAACCGAGAGGACTTAAAGTTGCTGCTAGCGCTTGCACTGTCCGCTCGTCGTAGCTCTGCAGGAAACGAAGCTACGGCCACGCAATCAAATTGCCGTAGCACACTACCCCTCTGCGTTTTGACCTATACCCTGTGGCAGGTATTGTGGCACATGGAGGGGTAATGTTGCTGTTCTGGGATGATAACTACTACGAATCCATTACATTGTACACCGATCTGCAGGTAGTTGCCATCCGAATTACTCTCCCCACTTTCACATTTTCCATTTGTACCATTTACACTCCATCGTCGCCTGCGGTTTTTAGGGCAGACGTGATGCAAATTATAGCTCAGCTACCTGCACCATTTTTGTTGACTGGAGACTTCAATGCCCCCCATTCCCTTTGGGGCTCTCCAGCATCCTGTCCGAGGGGCTCCCTGTTAGCAGACGTTTTCAACCAGCTCAATCTTGTCTGCCTCAATGCACGCGCCCTACTTTTCTTTCGAACACAACTCCCACCTATTCTCACTGCTGCTGAATATTCCATCCCTCACACTACTTCTTCTCCACGTCGCGTACCGGTACCCTGGTGGACCGCAGCATGTAGAGACGCTATACATGCTCGTCGACGTGCTTTACGCACCTTTAAACGCCACCCTACGATGGCGAATTGTATTAATTATAAACGATTACGTGCACAGTGTCGTCGTGTTACTAAAGAAAGCAAGAAAGCCAGCTGGGCTGCTTTCACAAGCTCCTTAAACAGTGTTACTCCTTCTGTTGTCTGGGATAGCCTGCGCCGGCTATCTGGCACTAAGGTCCACTCACCAGTTTCGGGCTTGACGGTCGCGAATGACGTCCTTGTAGTCCTTGAGGATGTCTACAATGCTTTCAGGCCGATTTTTCGCAGAGGTTTTGAGCTCCGCTCATTACCACCCTGCCTTCCTCCCCTGAAAACAGGCAGAGGCGGCAAGGCCACCTAACTTCCGCTCCTCGGATCACGAAAGGTATAATGCCTTATTCACCATGGGGGGATTCGAAAGTGCACTTGTCCGGTCACAGTCCTCCGCTCTGGGGCCTGATTCTATTCATATTTAGATGCTGTAGGACCTTTGTCCTGCGGGTAAAGGTTTTCTTCTGTGTACTTATAATCCCATCTGGATTGAGGTTGATGTTCCCACATGCTGGCGCGAATGTATTGCCCCGATTCCTAAGCCGGGGAAGGACAAACACTTGCCTTCCAGTTATCGACCCATCTCGCTTACCATCTGTGTCTGTAAGGTGATGGAACGAATGGTTAACCATAGGCATCGAGATTCGAGCAGCCAAACCAAAGTACTTACCAATGTACAATGTGGATTTCGTAGGCCCCGCTCTGCTGTTGACCATTTGGTTACCTTGTCGACCTTCATTATGAATAACTTCTTGCGGAAGTGCCAGACAGTAGCTGTGTTCATTGATTTGGAGAAGTCTTAAGACACCTGTTGGAGGGCTGCGTTGCCCACACCATGCTTACATGGGGATTTCACGGTCGCCTCCCTCTTTTTATTCGTGAATTTTTAATGAATCGACAGATAAGGGTACTTGTGGGTTCTGTGCTGTCCGACGCCTTTCGCTAGGAGAATGGGGTGCCACATTGCTCATTTTTAAGGGTCACTCTCTTCGCCATAGCGATCAATCCAATAATGAATTTCCTCCCAACTGATGTATTAGGCTCCCTTTTCTTGGACGATTTTACCATCTACTGCAGCGCACAGCGTACATGATTCCTGGAGCGCTGTCTTCAGCGTTGTCTTCACCATCTTTACTTCTGGAGTGTCGCCAATGGCTTCCGTTTTTCTGCCGAGAAGACGGTCTGTATTATCTTCTGGCGCTACAAAGAGTTTCTCCCACCGTCCTTAAATCTCGGCCCCGTTGCTCTCCCATTCGTGGAGACAACAAAATTTTTAGGTCTTACATTTGACAGGAAACTTAGCTGATCTCCACATGTCTTATTAGGCTGCCAGTTGTACCCGTTCTCTAAATGCCCTCCATATTCTCAGCGGTACGTCGTGGGGAGCGGCTCGCACCATCCTACTTCGCTTATATCGGTCGATCGTCCGCTCCAAGCTGGATTGTGGGAGCTTTGTATACTCCTCTTTACGGCCGTCCATCTTACGCCGTCTCAACTCCATACAACATCAGGGTTTACGTCTTGCGATCGGAGCGTTTTATACTAGTCCCGTCGAGAGTCTTCATCATGAAACCGGTGAATTGCCACTAACCTCCCAGCGCGATGTACTGTTTTGTTGGTATGCCTGTCGGCTGTTATCAGTGGCCAACCAGCCGTCTTATCGTTCCTTTATTGATAACTCTCTCGACTGTCAATACGGGTTCTATGTATCTGCCTGCTACACCCTGGAGTTCACTTTCGTTGCCTCCTTCAGCAACTTAATTATCCAGTCCCTGCAACCTTTAGAGTGGGCGAGAGCCAAACGCCACCTTGGCCCCACGCTCAGGTTCGCGTTCACCTTGACCTCAGCTCGTTCCCAACGGAGGTAACCTTAGCTGCAGTATATCTCTTGCGGTTTGTCGAACTTCGTTCGAAGTTCATTAATACGATCTTCATTTATACAGATGGCTCTAAGACCAATGACAGTGTCGGGTGTTCTTTTATTGTCGGGGTACACAGTTTCAAATACCGGCGCCATGGCCATTGTTCGGTTTCACAGCTGAGCTATTTGCCCTCTACCAGGCTGTTCTATACATCCGCCGCCACCGACATTCTGCTTATGTCATCTGCTCTGATTCCGTGAGCGCCATCCAGAGCCTCAGTGATCCGTATCCGGTTCACCCTTTCGTGCGCCGGATCCAACGCTCTCTTCAGCAGCTGGCTGACGACGGATCTCCAGTTACCTTTATGTGGGTTCCTGGCCATGTCGGTAACCCTGGGAATGAAGCTGCAGATGCCGCGGCCAAGGCTGCGGTCCTCCAGCCTCGGACAGGTTCTTGTTGTGTGCCTTCATCTGATTTCAGAAGGGTAATTTGTCAGCGCATTTTACCGCTGTGACATGCCAATTGGTCTACACTTATTGAAAACAAGCTTCGGACCTTGAAACCTCTCCCCACGGCTTGGACAACCTCTTCACGCCCTTCTCGGCGGGAGGAGGTCGTTTTGTCCCGGTTACGGATTGGACACTGCCGGTTCAGCCGCCGCCATCTGCTGACGGCTGCGCCGGCGCCGCTCTGCCCATGTAGGCAATCGCTAACTGTACGTCACATTTTAATGTCCTGTCCAAATTTTAATGCACTGCGCTTTGATCTTAGCCCTCCATGTACTTTGGGTAAAATTTTAGCGGATGACCCAAAAGCAGCTGCTCGCCTTCTTCGTTTATCCACTTGACAAACCTGTCTGACATTTGATTATGCTGTTTCTTTTTTTATCCCATGCCTGTTCATGTGCCTTTTATCAGTGTTGTCCTTTTTAGTTGCTGCTTTAACATTGTGCCTCACAGTGCATTCATAATTTAGTCTGGGCGCTAATGACCACTGTAGTTTGCGCCCTAAAACTACAAAAAACCACACATTGACAGAAAACCACAATTTCAAGGTGCGCGCCGACAACTTCTTTATGAGTGACACTCTTTAGTACTCTCTTGAGTATTAAGAGCAAATATGATGAAAGATTGACCTCCCCAACGAAAAGACATGAAGGCTGGAGAACGAGGAGCAATAGCATGTCCGAAGATACAGGAGACCCAATGTAGTAATACGTACGATAACAAACGTCTTACTCTGCATTCGTCTTTCGTTGGTATTGAGACCCAGGGTGAGACACAGGTGGAACATTCCACAAAGACAGTACGTGCAAGTCCCAAGATGGGTCATTGCACCTTACAACACCTATATGGGTGGTATTTGATTGACAAATGATCATCACTATAGAAATACTACATAGCATCGATGATTTAGTATTTATACAGCTTCCGGGACGCAATTAAAATTGCGGTGATCACCAGGTGACTCGAATGGACTGCAGGTTACTTCAAGAACAACACATTCCACTGCGCAAATTAAAAGCGGAAATTGCTGGTGGACTATTAGCGGGTAAGAGAAATCAAAGCGAGGACTTGTCAAAAAAGAATAGAGCTACGACAACAGTTCCGCCAGTTGTTGACTGCCAAAAGAAAAAGTAAGATGATTGGCTTGTAAGGGAGGAAACAAGAGGACGATGCGGATGAGTTTAAAGGTGGTAGCGTCTAAGTCTGCATCTGCATCTATACGCAATCCACCGTGAGGTCCATGGCAGAAGTTACGTCCCATTGTACCAGTTACTAGAGTTTCTTCCTCTTGTATTCACTATACAGCACGGAATAAACGATCATTCGTATGCCTCTGTGCGTGCAGTACTTACTCTAATCATATACTCACGATCCCAATGTGAGCAATTGGGATGGTAGTATATCCTAGAGTCATCATTTAAAGCCGGTTCTTGAAATTTTAACACTTTCTCGGGATAGCTTCTGTATTCGAGAATTAGTTCTTTCATTCTCTCTCCCACCAATTAACCCGGTGACCATTCGTGCTGCCCATCTCTATATACGTTAAATGTCCTCCGTTAATCTTATGTCGTATAGGTCCCACGTACTTCAGCAATATTTTAGAATTGGTCGCACGAGTGATCTGCGAGCAATGTACGTTGTACACAGATTGGTCAGTATTGTACCAATAAAGCAGTGTACGGCCTGCTTTACCCATGGCTGAACCTGTGATCATCCCATTTCATCTCTCTACGCAGTGTTACACCCAGGTAGCTGTATGACCTGTCCTATTCCAACAGTGACTCACTGATATTACAGTCAAAGGATACTAATTTTTTTTGTTTGGTGAAGTGCAAAATTTCATTTTCCTGAACATTTAGAGCAAGTTTCCAATCTCTACACCATGTTGAAGCCTTAACATCCTACTGAATATTTACGCAACTTCTCAGATAGTAACTCATTATAAACAACTGCATCATCTGCAGAAAGTCTGATTTCACTACTAGTACCGTCTACAAGCTCATTAATACACAAACCAACAGGAAGGGTCCCAGCTCACTTCGCTGGGGGCACACTGGATGTTACTTCATCGCACCATGTCTGTCCATCCAAAACAACATACTGTGGCCTCCCTACCAAACGTTCCTCAAGCAAGTCACAAATTTCACCTGATACCCCACATGATGGTATTTTTGACAACTCCAATAAGCATTTGGCTCAGTATCTGCTACACATAATCAAGAAAAACTATGTCTGCCTGGTCGCCTTGATCAAAAGCTTTCGGTATGTCATCTCAGAAGTGGAAGTTGGGTCACACACGAGAGATTTTCCGAAATCCGTGCTAGTTGGAACTGAGGTCATTATGTTCAAAACAAAGTACCCATTATCTTTGACCTCGAAACATCATCTAAGATTCTACAAAAAATTGATTCCACGGATAGTGGACGGTAGTTATGTGGTTCATTTCTATTACGCCCCTTGTAGATGGCAACGACCTGTGTCTTATTCCAAGAACTAGGTAGTTTCGTGTTCAATGGATCTAAGATTGATCGTCATTATAAGAGAGTTAACTCAGCCGCAAATTCACTATAGAATCAGTCAGAGATAGCATGCGGGTCTGAAGCTTTGTTAAACTTAAACGATCCCGAAATTCTCCTAGGTTTTCCGTTGTACAGAAAAATTGCTTTGCTATCGTAAATTTCAGTCGCTCTCTTTCTGTACGGACTGGACCCTAATTGTGGCGCCACTGACAGTCTCTACATATGACCAGAATTTGTTTGGATTTTATAAAACGCCATTTGACAATATTTTGGAACGGTGGATGAAATCCTCGTGGGCTTCCATTAGGATAGCTGCATCGAAACTCCGCGACGTTTCGGTGAGTGTCATTTTCATGATCTTATGACGAAGTGACGATGGGCCGCGACTGTCCTCTATATATGACTGTTCAGCGGCGCGGGGCGGTCGTACCTCCCCTCCCTCGGTTCTTTCTGCGTTGACGCTGCCACAACCTCGGCCCTGTGCAAAGGGCTGAATTGCGCTCCTATTCCGAAGACAATACCGAAACATGACATTATCGTCGGCGTGAAAGAAGCCATCCGTGGACTGCCTGCGGGGAAAGCGGAAGAAATCACGTGTGAAACATGCAGAATAAATGCCAAAACGCGGCTTCCAAAACAGAATATGAAGTTACAACGGAAAGCACTGAGGGCGCTAAGAGATGATGAAAACACCATAGCCCTTGATGCTGATAGAGGAAATGCTACAGTTCTATTGTCTGTTGACGACTGTCAGCATAAGGTAAATGCTTTGCTGCAGGATTTGGCCTACAAGAAGCTGAAGTAAGAGCCAACACTGAATAAAACAAGGAAAACCATAGCTTTGCTCAACAAAGCGAATCTAACAAGAGATGATGTGAGACGACTCTACCCTAGGGCCCCAGCACCTCCATGGCTATATGGACTTCCCATGGTTCACAAGGATAGGGTGCCTCTTTGCCCAATAGTGAGCAACATTAATGCACCTTCGTACGGAGTAGCAAAGCATCTAGCCTCGCTTCCAAAACCTATAGCGGGACACTGCAGGCTGCACGCCGCTGATAACCTACAGAGGACGGCCGGGGTCCATCGAAACTTCGCCAGACGATTTTGAGAATGAGACTCATCGAAACGTCGCGGGTTTTCGCCGCAGATACCCGGATGGAAGCCCGAGAAGATTTCTTCAGCAGTACACGCCGGGAAAGCCTACATTCACATATTTTGCTACGGTAGTCACTGCCTGTCAACAGAGCAATGCGTGATCCCTTCAAACATTTCATTCAGCATCTATCTATAGCCCTACGATTTCAGACCTATTTTGCAGTAATGTTCCTTTAAAAGTTCCGTTAAAGCGATTCTATAACATGGAGGTTATCTCCCATTATGAAATGTTCTGTGGGACACACATCTATCCAGCATGTGGTCAATTACCCTTTCAAATTTGAGCCATATTTCCTCTACATGCTCCTGCCTTGTGTTGCAAGTTCCTCATTCTCATATGACAACATCCATTTTCATCTAGTTTACAGAACATACGTATCTTTCTGCTTTAGTTGACCTCTGTACTTCAATAATCACTGTTGCCAGAACCCCACAATGGTCACTGATCCCAGTTTCGATGTGGATATCCTCAGAATTCAGGTATGTTCGTTGCATTCAATCCAATATATTTCCATCATGACTGGGGTTCTTAACTGTCAGTTAACCATAATTGTTAGTGAACTTTCACAGGACGCCCTACCAAACCCACCACTAGACGAAACCTCAGTTCACTTCTCAACAAGTTCCCCAATCATATTGTAATCAGTGGTGGAGACTTTAATCATCCAACAATTAACTGGGAAAATTACTGATGTAACCGAACACTTGAACAAAACTAGAGGAGTCTGTTGGGTGATAGGATCCTTTTATACCCACCCATGGTACTCAGTCTTGCTCAGTCACCCACATGCAGCTTCAATTTCTCTCTGTGGATTTGAGTTACTGTACTGCGACAAATACACGACCTGTATTTGTCATTTGGCTATACTTTCGATGCACACCAAAATTTTCCCTAAAAATCTGCCATTTTGGATTTGAACCAGCTTTCTGTACCTACCATAATGTGAACATCACTGCTTTTGATGAGCACCTCAAACTCTGGCACTTAGCTGAAAATGAAGTTTACCTTTAGGATTTTAATACTCTCACCAGTGGGACGTATTTTTTCGATCTTCCACTGATATTTCTGGTTTTTCTGCAGCGAGTGTTATCTGGATGGATGAAGACCATCAGTTAATGAAACAGGTTGACAAAACCATAGTGCCTACACACACTGTTCCATGTCCGATGTAGTAGTGCTTCTGTCAGATCACGGCAAGCTAAGTAGTTCATCACGTGCCACATGACAAGCCCAGTGAGCTGTTGCTGGTGACTACATTACAACCATACTGAAATATCTTGACGAAGCACAGCAGAATGTATTACTTGTGGTAGGGATGCTCATGAGTGCAATTGCCCACCACCTTCTCCCTGCTGCATAAATTACAATATCAACTATGCTGCCTCATCTCGTTAATTTCCTCTATATCTCCATGAGCAAGCTGTCCAGGCGATCAGAGTGAAGGAAAAAGAGCCTTACTCTATCGTTAACAAGCTGTTGGAAAACACAGCTTTCACTAGCCACCACCTGCTACTAAAAGTATAAATCTCGATACTCCTCGTTCCACAGAGGAAATCGTCACACGGACATGCGTTCTCAAACGCAGCATCGCAGTTGTAAAATAGCCCAGTGTCACGGTAGCAGACGCTTCTCCTTCTCCGAAGCTGCAACTCGCATCATCTTCACCTCTGGCGGCGAAATCACCTGCTACACAACCAGCAGGCTAGAAATCAGGGACTAAAGTGCCCTGTGAAGATTTTAAACATCCTTCAAGCCAACAGACATCTGAACCTTCATCTGCCGACAGCAAAGCCTCAGATATCCAAGGAAAACTGTCTTTCCCTTCGCTGACTCGCAGGTCCTCATAAGCAGCGTCGTCACATGACCCTCACCTGCCCAAGCTCCGTTCTGCCAGTGCCAACCTTTTTCGTGCCATGGAACCTGCACACTTACTCAGTGAGGATGCCGACACTTTCGTAGGTTGCATGGAACAGGATCCTCCAGCCACTACGCCCTATAGCAGTGATTCTTTGAAGGCTGACACTCAGCAGCCCCTGAGGTGACAATCCACCATTATTCCTCCTCCCATATCCGTCATGACCTCCCAGCAGTGGAATGTTTGTCACTACATCCAACAATGAGGATTTAAACTGCTCTTGGAATCCCTGCCTCGAGGAAACAAAATTGCCCTTGTGATGGCTTCGACGTCTTCCGTTTCTTTCCAGTCCACTTTCATCTGCCCCCCCCCCCCCCCCCCCAATGATTACATTCCATCTCGTGAAGGATTCATGCTGCTCCTATTGGTTGACGTTCATATTCAATCACTCTCATTGAACACTTGGCTGCAAGCTGTTACAGTCTGAATTTCCTTTCATCACTTGTTCCCTTTCTATTATTGACATCACTCCAGCATTTGATGTTAGCAGTGACCAACACCCTCACCTCCTTTTGCTGCTTCGTGACTTAAATGTACACCATACCATTCAGGGCCCTCCCCCCATGAACCACGGGGGGAGGCTTGCGTGCCTCAACGGTACAGATAGCCGTACCGTAGTTGCTGTGGTGTCACCGCCAGACACCACACTTGCTAAGTGGTAGCCTTTAAATCGGCCGCGGTCCGGTAGTATACGTCGGACCTGCGTGTCGCCACTATCAATGATTGCAGACCGAGCGCCGCCACACGGCAGGTATAGAGAGACTTCCTAGCACTCGCCCCAGTTGTACAGCCGACTTTGCTAGCGATGGTTCACTGACTTCTACGCTCATTTGCCGATACGATAGTTAGCATAGCCTTCAGCTACGTTATTTGCTACCACCCAGCAAGGCGCCATTATCCTTATTATTGATATTGTGAATCATGTACCATAAAGAGCGACGTTCTCCATTAATGGATTAAAGTTAAGTATTCCACCAGCTACGTCGGTTTTTCTCAATTCTAATTCCCTTGTCATGCTCCAGACCACATGCCAGCCTGCGTGAGCTAAAACGCGAGCATTTCGGCCTCCTTTACTAACACGGTTGGCTCTCCTGCCAACCACAACAGGTGCAACTACAACGGAAGGGTATCTGTTGAGAGGCCAGACAAACGTGTGGTTCCTGAAGAGGGGCAGCAGCCTTTTCAGTAGTTGCAGGGGCAACAGTCTGGATGATTGACTGATCTGGCCTTGTAACATTAACCAAAACGGCGTTGCTGTGCTGGTACTGCGAACGGCTGAAAGCAAGGGGAAATTACAGCCGCAATTTTTCCCGAGGGCATGCAGCTTTACTGTATGGTTAAATGATAATGGCGTCCTCTTGGGTAAAATATTCCGGAGGTAAAATAGTCCCCCATTCGGATCTCCGGGCGTGGACTACTCAAAAAGACGTCGTTATCAGGAGAAAGAAAACTGGAATTCTACGGATCGGAGCGTGGAATGTCAGATCCCTTAATCGAGCGGGTAAGTTAGAAAATTTAAAAAGGGAAATGGATAGGTTAAAGTTAGATATAGTGGGAATTAGTGAAGTTCGGTGGCAGGAGGAACAAGACTTCTGGTCAGGTGAATACAGGGTTATAAATACGAAATCAAATAGGGGTAATGCAGGAGTAGGTTTAATAATGAATAAAAAAAATAGGAGTGCTGGTAAGCTGCTACAAACAGCATAGTGAACGTATTATAGTGGCCAAGATAGACACGAAGCCCATGCCTACTACAGTAGTGCAAGTTTATATGCCAACTACCTCTGCAGATGGCGAAGAAATTGAAGAAATCTATGATCAGATAAAAGAAATTATTCAGGCAATGAAGGGAGACGAAAATTTAATAGTCATGGGTGACTGGAATTCGAAAGTAGGAAAAGGGAGAAAGGAACCATAGCAGGTGAATATGGATTGGGGCTAAGAAATGAAAGAGGAAGACGTCTGGTAAAATTTTGCACAGAGCACAACTTAATCATAGCTAACACTTGGTTCAAGAATCATAAAAGAAGGCTGTATACATGGAAGAAGCCTGGAGATACTGACTGACGTACCATTATATATCTATCTGAAACCTGAGATTTAGGAACCAGGTTTTAAATTGTAAGACATTTCCAGAAGCAGATGTGGAGTCTGACCACAATCTATTGGTTATGAACTGTAGATTAAAACTGAAGAAATTGCAAAAAGGTGGAAATTTTAGGAGATGGGACCTGGATAAATTGACTAAACCAGAACTTGTACAGAGTTTCAGGGACAGCATATGGGAACAAGTGAAAGGAATGGGGGAAAGAAATACGGTTGAAGACGAATGGGTAGCTCTGAGGGATAAAGTAGTGAAGGCAGCAGAGGATCAAGTAGGTAATAAGACGATGGCTAGTAGAAATCCTTGGGTAACAGAAGAAATATTGAATTTAATTGATGAAAAGAGAAAATATAAAAATGAAGTAAATGAAGCAGGCAAAAAGGAATACAAACGTCTGAAAAATGAGATCGACAGGAAGTGCTAAATGCCTAAGCAGGCATGGCTAGACGACAAGTCTAAGGATGTAGAGGCTTATCTCACTAGGGGTAAGATAGATACTGCGTATAGGAAAATTAAAGAGACCATTGGAGAAAAGAAAACGACTTGTATGAATATCAAGAGCTCAGATGGAAACACAGTTCTAAGCAAAGAGGGGAAAACAGAAACGTGGAAGGAGTATATAGAGGGTCTATACAAGGGCGATGTACTTGAGTACAATATTATGGAAATGGAAGAGGATGTAGATGAAGATGAAATGGGAGATAAGATACTGTGTGAATAGTTTGACAGAGCACTGAAAAACCTGAGTCGAAACAAGGCTCCCGGAGTAGACAACATTCCATTGGAACTACTGACGGTCTTGGTAGAGTTTTTTCAGGACTGGCTCTCCCATATGGTGAGCAAGATGTATGAAACAGGCGAAATACCCTCAGACTTCAAGAAGAATATAATAATTCCAGTCCTAAAGAAAGCAGGTGTTCACAGATGTGAAAATTACCGAACTATCAGTTTAATAAGTCACAGCTGCAAAATACTAACGCGAATTCTTTACAGACGAATGGAAAAACTAGTAGAAGCCGCCCTCGAGGAAGATCAGTGTGGTTTCCGTAGAAATATTGGAACACGTGAGGCAATACTGACCCAACGACCTATCTGAGAAGCTAGATTAAAGAAGGGCAAACCTACACTTCTAGCATTTGTAGACTTAGAGAAAGCTTTTGATAATGTTGACTCGAATACTCTCCTTCAAATTCTGATGGTGGCAGGGGTAAAATACAGGGAGCGAAAGATTATTTACAATTTGTACAGAAACAAGATGGCAGTTATAAGAGTAGGGGGACATGAAAGGGAAGCCCCTTCAGGGCTCTTCAAGAACCTGACAGAGGCGTGACGTCTTTGCTGACCTTCACAATTAACTCACCCTCATCTGCCTTAACATTGGAGCACCCACTCCACACACACCTATTTCATTCCTCGGACTTCCTCTCTACTGCTCTGTGTCCTGGTCCCTTGGTGGACTGAGGCGTGCTGCGAGGCACTTCGTGCGCGGAAACGTGCTCTCCACGTTTATAACTGTCCTCCTACGAAGGCAAACTACATTTGCTGTAAACAGTTGCGTGCACAGTGCCACTACATTCTTAGAGACAAAATTAGTAAATGAAATCCATCTACGTTTTTGCTAAGTTGCACTCGCTCTTCTGTCATTTGCGCCAAACTCGTACGGATATCTGGGAGAAAGAGCCTTTCTGAGATCTCTGGATGACAGTACCAGATCTCATAGTGGACTCTATCGCTATCTTAAACATCCTGGAGCTTTGTTTTGTGGAAATTTCGAGCTCTACGCATTATTACTCGACCTTCCTCCATCGGAAAGAAGTGGAGGCGGCTTGGACAATAACCTTGCTTTTTCAGAATCTTGAGGCTACAATGCCGGATTTACTATGAGAGAGTTGTACTATGATTTCACTTAATCCCGATTCTCTTCCCCAGGGCTGGACGATGTTAACATTCAGATGTTGCAGCACCTTCTCTTGCTGGCCAGTATTTTATCCTCCATATGGACAATCCCCTCTAGGTGGAGGGAAAGTTTCCGAGATACGGGACTGAAGCCACTGTCACACCCAAACATAAGCAGGGTAAGGAGAAGCACTCTTCCATCTACTGCCCCATTTCTCTCAGCAGCTGTTTGCAAGGTTATTGAACATATGATTCATCCCAGCTGGCGTGGTGGTTAGTCCTGCAATTTACTACCCAGTGCCCAATGTGGATTTAGAGTGCACCATTCTCCACTTTGTCCACCT
The DNA here is from genome assembly GCF_023897955.1 of Schistocerca gregaria. Taxonomy (NCBI): domain Eukaryota; kingdom Metazoa; phylum Arthropoda; class Insecta; order Orthoptera; family Acrididae; genus Schistocerca; species Schistocerca gregaria. The sequence continues at coordinate 46,954,071 of NC_064925.1, forward strand.
ATGCCATGAAGGGCTTTCTGTGGAAATCCCTGGCAAGCAATATTTTTCGATTCTGTGGAAGACACCTGCTGGAGGACTGGTATATCTGTATTCTACACATAGCTTCCCTGTTCACCTCAGCAATTTTTAGAAGATGGAGTTTTCAAGGTGTATGTGGGTTGTGCCTCGTCAGACAACTTTATCCAGGAAAACGGTGTACCTCAGTTTCCATCCTCAGCGTTGTCCTCTTTGCTATCGCCATTAACGACATAATGGCCTGCCTACTGCTGAGCATCTCTGGCTCCCTTTTTGTTGACGATTCTGCCATCCATTGCAGTCCTCCAGGAACCTCTCATATTGAGCGACGTCTCTAACTTCTTCACTCATGGGGCATCGAGAATGGTATTGGTTTTTCCACTGACAAAACCGTTTGTGTGGGTTCTTGTCACTGCAGTTGATTTATCCCACCATATTCACAACTTTGGCCTGCTGCTCTTCTGTTCGTTGAAACTACGAAATTCCTGTGGCTCATGCTCAATAGGAAACGGTTCGTTCTCACGCGTGTCCCATCTGGGAGCCCACTGTACGTGGTTCCTCAATGTTGGACATGTCCTCAATGATACTTCCTGGGGGCAGATCGAACCCCCCTTATCGCTTTGTACTGGTCCCTTGTCCAATAAAGACTAGAATATTGGTGCTTTGTTTATGCATCTGCGCGTCTGTCCCTCGTATGCCATCTCAACACTACCCACCATCGTCGCATCTGTTTGGCCACTGGCGCCTTTTATGCTAGCCCAGTTGAGCGCGTATGCCGAAGCTGTTGAATTACCAGTCATACTAAAGTTATCCTCAAGAGATAAACATGGCGTTTTTCCTCCATGCCAGGCCACCCATCCTATACCTCCTACGATGACTACTTTGATAGCCAGTATCGGGCCCACTCCTCTTCAGTTACCCCCTGGAGCCCATTTTCAGTTCTTGCTCCAGCAGCCGAACTTTACACTACCTGCAACTATCCTAGTGGGAGTGAACCCTTCACCACCTTGGCTTTGTGTGGCAGCCTGTGTTCACCTTAGCCTTCATTTGCTCCCCAAGGACACTACTGCAGCCTCGTTCTATTGCCTTGACTTCCACTACCTACACACTCGACTTTTTGATAGTACCTTTCTGTATGCTGATGGCTCTGACTGTGGTATCAGGTGTGCCGTTGTCATCTGCGCCAACGTTTTACAGTATCCGCCTTTGCAACACTACTCAGTACTTCCAGCAGAGCTCTTCACCCTCTGAGGCCAGAATAGATCTGGTGACACAGGCTTTTCCATTGTCCTCCGCATGAAGACTAAAGGGCACAGAGTCTGACCACTGTGCACTGCCCATCCCTTGGTGCAACGGGTCCAGGAAAACTCAGTTTCTCACTCCTGAGGGAGCCACTGTGATGTTCATGTGGTTTCCTGCTCAGGTCAGTCTGCCAGGAAATGAGGCTGCTGACGCTGCTGCCTAGACTGCAGTCCTCGTACCTCAGCCTGCTGGTTCTTATATTCTCCCAGATGATCTCTGTTCCTGTCTGCCAGGAGGTGGTGTCACTTTGGCATCACCAGTTGTCCTCCATTCTAAGGAATAATCCCTGGGTTTTTAAGGCTCTCCCAGTGGCTTGGACAACCTCCTCCTCTGCCCTCTCGACGTCAGATCATTTTAGCTGGGTTGCGTATTGGGCACTGTCTTCTTAGCCATCGTAATTAGTTTAGAGGTGATCACTTACCACTTTGTACTCATTATCCTCAGTCTCTGACGGTTCGCAACGCCATTTCTTAACCACTTACGTTCTCATTTACGTTTGCCGCCTACGTTATCAGGCGTGCCGCGGGCTATCGACCGTGTTTTACTTTCGATCTGTTGTAGCAATATGGCGAAGGACATTTAATCTTCAGTGTAGCACCTCCATTGTCTCTATGGTGTATTTTATAGACCTTTATCAGTCTTTGTTTTTAAGCTGTCTTTTAATCCATCAATTGAGCTTACCGTTTAGTCGCTTTAACCCCTTTTTCATCTTCGTGTTCTACAATTCTGACGTTGGCACGAAAGAACAAAATCTTTGCACATTACAACAAAAAACCGCAAACCACCTGGAATGACAAAAGCCATTTGTTCAGAGCCCCGGTGTTCCTAGGACAGGCACCTGCTCCTTGGCATGGACGGCCTCAAAAAATTGCGTATATGTTGTGCTCCCTGCGTCGTCAGAGGTGGCGTTTCACTAATGTTAGCTGTAAGCCTCCGTTTTCAGAAGTACTGTCAGTGCAGAAAAATTATATGTGAGGACATCTTCCGTATTTTAACAAAAAATTTGGCTCGTTCTTATTATCCAATCAGCAACGTAACCAAATTTCTTAGATATTATTTCAGGCACATCCACGATGTGAAGTGTAAGTAGCATTGGGACTAATATTACACCTTCATGTGAGCCATTGAGGAGGAATTCCTAGCTACTGATTGCATATACTACAGTGACCTGGTATCATGTCACAAAACATGCTTTCAAGATTCTTTAACCTTTTGAATTGGGATTTCATTACCACTTCATACATTAGGCCCAGTCTCCCGATGATACCCTCGGCTGCTAACAAATTAATGAAAGCCAAAGATATAGGCATCATCTTCTGAAAGTTTGCATTAGTATGAGATGGCCAAGACTTAGCATGCACTGTTTCGTCTGGGGGCAAAAGCTGGCTGGCTGTCCATTTGTTTGACCAATCCCTATTACCAGTTCGCGTTCCCGAAGTCTATAGAAAGGGGCGATAAAGTTAGAGAGCGTTGCTGCTGCGTGCCTGGAAGACTCGGTAGAGCGTTTGAACAATAAAACTGTGTACTGAAAATAAACTTCTTGGCAGATTAAAGGCAAAGGTCCAGAGTACTTGTAACTTGTAGGGTTTCTAATATTTCTTGTCTCAGCTTCGAATATATTCTTTGAATATCCTCAGGGTACATGCATCTTCGATGTTACAGTAACCGCCCTCAAAAAGCTGTTGCCGTTATCGGCAGAAATAGCTGATTGGTATGACTTCGTGTAAAACGATGAATGCCTGTATTCAATTCCTGTTTGTAGGTACCTTTGCACATAGGAATTAACATCATCAATGGGATTGTTCCTCTGATTCCTACTGGAGCGAGGCAGTATTGAAAATGAGGGAAATCTGACAAAATTTTGAGTTGTGACAAAGGTATGGTTCCCATCAGCAGTGCCAAACGTGAGTTTGTGCCGTTCTCCAATTCCAAGCTACTTAACTGAAGGCAACCGTCTTCAGCATTGCAAACAAAATGGATGTCGTTTTTCTACCGCCTACTTAACGAATGTTTGAATAAGATGTCGACCAAGGAAAGAGATTAGTTCGTCAGTTTCGGTGGTAACGTAATAGTGTCGTGAGTTGGTTAGCAGGTAACCATTTCTATTTTAGTACAGATGTGTTGCCTGCCTACTCGGTAAGCATGGTGTATGTCGCACCAACAGTATCGTGTCACACCATTTTCTCCTGTATAGCGTAGTTGATTTCCATTATCTGAACGACTTCCCTGTAGGACATTTCATTGCTTTTGAACAGCATGTTCTGTAGAATTTCTGCTAACGTTATCGACTTTCATTTGACATAAACACCTGCTCCCATTCTCCTAGAGATGTGGCCCTATAAAAGGAGCTTTTTATGTACTGATTCGTTCCCTCTCAGTCCAGTAAGGTCTTGGAATACATTAACGAGACGTACAGCTATTGTCTGGCAGACAGTTGTTGCTCTACTAGCACCACGTGGTGGTCATATGTGGGACACTTTCAGGGAACACCTACGGATGTGAAGCTAAATAGACCCCTGAAACAGTTGTCAATTGTGAAACTACAAAGCTTCATCTTACCTTAGTAAGGAGTCTGTTCACATGATGCGCAAGAGGGTAGCATAAGGAGTGAGAGACAATGAATGCCAGTTATGTAACCTGCTGTTAGGAATTGGTAAGTATGCTGCTCTGTAACTTTTTAATCTGCCTCCCACTGAGCTCAAAAGCTCATGGAATATTACTTCAGAAGTGGACTACAGCATTCATTTATTTGGAGTTCCATATGTGAAATGCTGAGTTGTTCAGACAATGGAGTCCTTGATAGCAACACATTAGAGAACTAAATGTATCGAGAAGCAAATCAGTTTAGCCAACTGAGAATACGCGAAACAGATTCTTGAACTTAGTTTACACACGAGTTTACTCACTTCACTAAGCAGTGAAGATAGTCTGGGGAAGAGAATAGGTGGCCCAGAAGATAATTAGGTTTCTTTTCATAGCGTGCACAGAAACAACGTAAGCTGCTTTTGTGACCGTTTCGTCTCCAATATGAGAGACGTTTTGATGTAAAGGCTGCTGATCTCACTTTTGCTCACTTGAATGAACGCCATGTTCCCAGCGTAGTTGGAAGCTGGCGCAAATGCCTAGGAACGTCGTGCTACCAACTCACCTGCTGGCTGTTGACTGTCTTTGTGTTAATCTGGCTTTTCGTGACTTCATATAAATTGCGTAATAGCTGTCAACTACTCCTTAGCCAGCCCCAGAAAGCAATTAAGCATACCAAGTGGTATATGGAGCGTGCACTGGGTCTTAAAACGCAGAGTAACACTCAAAAACGTTTAGTTTTAACAACCATTACTTTCCAAAATTTTTACGTCAAAGTAGACTAATGAAGAGCATGAAGTTGAAAGGATTCGCAAGAACCATACATTTAATTAACATAAATCCTTCAAATATTGCAAATTCTTGGGACACTGAGACAACTTTTTTTAATCAGAAAATAATCGTGCAAACAGTCAGTTAGTGAAACAGACATGCAGGCCACTAAACAATGGGGAATGAATTAAAATCTCAACACTATTTACACACCTTGGACCTAAGGGAATATTGAAATGTATGATGCAGCAAAAGCAATAATAAAGATTTGATACACAGGAAAAAACTAGGTTTAACAGAATGCAACGTAACTCCCTCTGACGAAACCTTGGCCAACCCAAGCTGCCACAGTTCACAATGGAAGTATAGAAATATATAGGGATGTGTAAGCTGATGTACAGAATTAATCGTTAGCCACCAACTAGTAACATATTGCTTCTGTAGGGAAGTCCATTCTCCTCTGCCTAAATCCACTATTGTAAGAAGTCTTACCATGCAAGTAAGGACATCAGTCCAGTTAAGCACTGCAATATCAGCAGAATCAAGGCAGCGCCATTCATCAGGCAATTACTTTAAATGTGCTATCACTGCCCGTATATTGCAGATATCATTGTCTTGCCCCACCAGCCTCCACCCCCCCCCCCCCCCCGGGGGTCAATAACTCTTTTGTGAATATGTGCGTGGCGAGCATGGGGCCCCGAGCCATTGCAGCCTCCTTTCTCTCCAGGGCTGCATTTCCTTTCCCTTCCCCTCCTTTCCCCTCCTTGCTCCTTTCCCTTCGCCCTCTCCTCTCCCTCTGTTGATGTCCTTGCTTATGTTGGCCCCTCCTGTCATCCTGGTTCTGTTGGTTGTACAATTCGGCTTTGTTGCATAATCATCTCCTTCTTTGGTCCCCCCCCCCCCCCCCCCCCCCTGGGTTTTGACCTCCATTACAAAATTTCTCCTCCATAGTGTGAACCATTTGGGGAAAAGCACCTTACCTAGTGTCTCCGACGTGCGCCCTCCTAGTACATTCCACCTTCTCTTTCACGTCGTTGTCTGATACTAGGGTTCATAGCGAGCACGGTAGCCAGCCCATGTGGTGGGGTCGCTATGTACCATTTTTGTTGAGCCCCCTGAACACACAGCTCAGGTATCAGAAGTGTGATCCCTGTGACCTCCTCATGCATGCCTTGGAGTGGTTGCTCGTCATCCTGGAGCATTGGAACTTCTGGCAATGGACGCCGTGCCAGATGGCCCTTGCTGTGGCTAGGTGGCGTCGGTGAGGAGAGCCCCTGATCGGAGGGGATGGTATCAGGGAGGACGCTATGCAAATGAAACGCATACGGGTGCAGAACTCTGGCCGTTCTTCTGCGGCCGTCTCTCCATGTGGAACTGATTCCTCAAGTGATGCTTCTCTTGTCCCTTCGGCCTTCCCTTCCATGGCTACCTCTAGGATGAGGGTCAGGCCCGTCAGCTAGGGGCAAAAACTTTCCCCCATTATCTACTTTGCACTAGGACTGATGGAGATACTTTCACCAATACCAAACCTTTATTCTTTGTGGAACACACTGAAGACAAGTTTGGCGAAGTGGACTCCCTGAGCAAGATGCGGTTGGGTTTAGTGGGGGGTAATGGACACAGCAATTGTGCCAAGATGGATACAGGCACGTAGGGCCGCAGATTGGGCAGCTGAAGCAGTTTTTATCAGCAACAGTCTCTAAATATGGTAAAAGGTGTGGTTTTAACAGGGACCTCATACTTCAAACTGATGAGGAACTTCAGGACAATCTCGGATGGCGGGGTGTTCACTTGGTTCGGCGTGTTCATAAGGGTCCTAAAGACAATCGTATTGATACTGGTGCCTTTATCCTGGCCTCTGAAAGGGATACCTTCCCTGAGAAAGTTAAGATTATGGTCTATCGATGTGATGGGAAGCCGTACGTCCCAGCTCCTATGAGGTGTCTTAAGTGCTTGCGTTTTGGACACATGTCTTCCCGCTGCTCACAGGTACCTCTCTATTGTGACTGTGGACGTCCACTCCATGAGTGCCTGTGTCCCCCCTGCTGTGTGTGTAAATTGTCACGGCAGTCATTCTCCACATTCACCAGATTGCCCAATATATAAGAAGAAAAGAAGATACAGGAGTATAAGTCACTCGATCGTTTAACCTACACAGAGGCCCCTAAGAAATATACATGATTTCACCCTGTGTCTGTGACATCTAGTTACGGCTTGGTTACAATTTCACCCCTTCCTCGCCCTTCCTTACCCTCATCCTGGACCCCTCTTTCCTCCTCCCTTCCCCTGCGGCTCCCACACCTTCTCCCCTGGGATCTGCCCTCCCTCCCCAGCCAGAGAAGTGTCCCACTCCTTTGGCGTCTGCCGGTCAAGGGCGCCTCTCCCGGGATGCCCCTTCCTGGCACCTTCCAGGCGAAAGGTCTGCTGCCCCGCGATGACCGTGAGAGCCGCGATCTGTTGGCCCCCAGGTCGACCGGTCTCTTTCTGTTCCTGATCTTACTGCAGCTGGCTCCTTTATGCCACACAGCCCTCCTCGATCTCAGCCTGAAAAGAAGAAGAAACATAAGTCCCGGGACAAAGAGCCTCTGGTGTCATCGGAGGTCCCTTCTCCGACTTCACAACCGGTTTCTGACCTGTCGTTCATGGATGTCGCCCCCTCGTTGTCGGTGACGGGTGGGGACCCTGCGGTATGACAGGATCTATTACACTGGAGAACCACAGAACGATGGTTTAAAGGGAGGCTGAACACGCTAAATCCAATCGTCACCTTCCAGAATTGAAATCCCTTCTTTCGTCCTACTCTGCAGCTTGCTTGGTTCTCCAGGAATCTCATTTTACTGGTGCTCACTCACCGATCCTCCTTGGGTTCCGTGTTTTCTGTCGAAATCGGGTTGAACCCCTATGGGCTTCTGGTGGCATTTGTACGTTGGTCCGTACAGACATTACTAGCACGTGGATTCCTTTTCAAACTACATTGGAAGCGGTTGCTGTTAGGGTCTACTTGGTTAAAATAATTCATCATCAGAGTTCATATTTTGGATTCCAACATGCTAATAGCTGCCTTACTGGTAAGGAAGTTTAATGTGTTGAGGATGTGCCCATGGATACTTAAGATACAGGGCCAGCACATTCGTTTTCATTTCAATTGAGTCACGTAACCCTGTTTGGCAGCTTCTTACTGATGTAAGCAGTTTGTTCAAGGTGCATTGTTGGTTAGGGCTTGGAATAATTATTCCATGTTAATTGTTTTGCATTGATTAGCACATGGTCGGTTAGCCCCCCAAACTACAGTCAATAGCTATTGCAGAATAACATTGCCACAGCAGACTGCAACATGACTGAAATACAGCACTGTAGGCATCCAAATAACTATCAATGGCATTCTCCTGTAAAAATGCATCTAGCTACTGGCATTAGTGTATCAGCCTCATTGCGTTGTAGCTGTACACATGGAACAAGTGAGACTGGTGTGTTTAATTATGTGTGAATAGGCAGATGCTACTTCATACTGTGTACAGTGTTAAGGTGATGTGCAGAAACGTATATCTAATATAAAAAGGAGATAATGTAGGTATCTTTAAGTGTACTATGTGACATTGGTAGCAATGATACATGGCACCATAAAGCACAAATGCTGTAACAGCTTAACACACATTCATAGTAAGAGAGCAAATGTGACTCGGAACTTTTATACCTGTATGCTGGCTCTTTACAAACACATCCAGCTTTACCGCACTTGTTGGTGATGGTTTTGCTAGTTCTCAGAACTGATGACTTCATATCAGTCAGTCCTTACAGGGACTACTGCTAAAACTTTCACAAGAAACTAATGAAACATTTATACAAAATCCAAATGAAATGTAAATTTGTATTCTGTGATATGCAAAAGACAAGTCCTACATCACTTGGAGGGGAAAGAAAATGTCAAAACTGAAGGCTTTAAAATAACCTGTAAGAACATAGTCTGATTTTGGCACATTCTAGCATTTAATTAAGAAGCTGCTAGAGCAGTTTCTGTGGAAAATTTTGAAGCTTCTTCGTATCTCTGTGGTCATGGCTAACAGATGGAAGCTGATATTATGACAGCAGTAATGCAATGTGACTAATGTGAACACGCCCAATATACAGGAAACTGCAAATAAGAAATTTTTTAGAGTAGTGACATCAGCAAGGGCAGCCCAATGATGAGGGTCCTAATGGCACTTACAAAAAGGAAATAAAACAAATTAAAATGGAAACAAAGTGAAAAAATAGGTAGAACATCTGACTAAGCACTTCCACAAATGTCCATAGCTTGTTAAGGGGCTACAGCAGTGGTCTGGAATTAGTCCTCAGCCTGTGAGTAGCTACCAGGGTGGAGCTTGACTTCGAGCACTACGATACATCATGAGAAACTTGTACTTCTCTTCACTGTGTGAAGGCAATGCAGAATTCTGTGACCAGTCATTAGCACAGAAGTCAGTGCAGGTGACTTCACTGAAGTCATTCCATGTGTGTGCTGTTATGATCATTACTGTATGCCTCCTACCAGCTATAAATAGATAATGAATTTCAGAAGCTATTAAGAAAAGAGGATACTTGCACAAAGTAGACTGGAATGGAGAACTGCATCAAACCCACCTTCAGACTGAAGATAATAACGGGAGTCCAAAGCCATTAATGAAGGGTGCAGTGATGTAAGGCATATTATGACTTTGTAAGTAAATTGAGTGCATGGTCTTGCTATTGTTAGGTAGCACTGATTGGGCCAATGACCAATTGTTGAGTTCAGATGGCCTGTAACAAAGCTGTTTTGTGAAGCTGTGGAGGATGCAAGGGGAAATTATATCATGCTGTGTCCACAGTTGCATTTTTCCTCCATTATAGGAAGAATGATCTCTGGAAAAAGTGCTTTGGTTCAGCTTCAGACAAGAAACACATTCTGTCAAACACCAATGAAATGTCATTGTTGGTTATTCTATTTCCACCATGGGGAAACACATGCACTCCATCAATTAAATGCAGCACAGACCAATTTCAACATATAAACAAGTCATCCTACTGATTTTATACAATCAGAAGATACGTTTTGCAAGTTTTTGGCAGCCTGACGGGTGGCAATAGAGGGAAAGAGAGATGATTTTGAAGTAACGAGAAATAGTCTTACAAAGGGCCACTCTTGATTTATTCCATGTATTATGTATATAGACATAAAGCATGTCAATTTGAACTAGCTCAAATTACCTTATTCTTGATATTCTGTACTGGCTGTCACTGACAGAACACTGTGCAGCAGACCAAAGAAGGAAAGTAATTAAAATGTTTTCAGTGACTTAATTTTTATCCAGAATGCCCCATTATTTCTAACTTCAGTCATGCACTATGGTACCGAATCTGTGAGGCATTGGACGCATCTGTCAGAAGAGGCAACTTCCTCGGAGGAGTCAAAAAACCTGTCCCAAAGAACATGAGCTATAAATCGTTTTTCATAGCCAGTTCTGACATTGTTCATGCTACTTCCACACACAATTTTCCATTGTGTTCGTGTAAGCACTCACAGCTAATTCATTACATTAATGTCCATGTTGGACAGCTGCTGTTTAATGAAGTAGACTTACATGCAAGTGAGTGTACTTCCCGTAGCATGAGTTCTTCTCCTCAAATAGCATTCGCACTACAGGTGGCATCACTTTCTTCAAAATGTGGGCATACTGCCTGCTATTGACGAAGCACTCCTGCTCCTCTCTCAGAAACCCAACCCCTCCAGGAAACTGATAATCTGTTGGTACTGCTTGTTGTCATCACTTACTCTTCACGATGTCTCAACACTTGGGGCCATTATACTAATCTCTGGCCATCGTAAGACACCTTATCAGTGAAAAATACATTTTCCCACACCGAATTCAGGTTGAGCTCTGCAACTACCACCCAGTGGAACACATTTTCCTCACTGAGTTCCTGTTTTACAGTGGATATTTGTGCATGCAGTACAGCTTTCCTCAGCCTTTAGTTAACTGTCTCATCAGAACTGGGAAGTTAGTCACTCACTAAAATTCTTCATATTTAGGAGGAGGAGTTGTTGGCTCTTAAATGCAACCTGTGTCATCCTGCTGTGTGCTCACTCTTCCTGCTTGAACCAGGAATTCTGATGATATGCTTCTTTCAACGTAACTGTTCCAACACCTCTTTACAGTGGTGAGTGGCATGCCACACATGCTATATATATCTCAAGTCAAAAACTTGTCTTCTTCAATCAGAATGTTGAATGCTTCTGGTGAGCTATCACAACTGCTTGCGATGTTATTTCCACTTGCTGCTCTTGTGCTGATGCCTGGGGGTGGAAGTTAACATGTTGGTATCAGGAGTGGCAGTGGTGACAGATTTCTCACTTTAAGTATGGACATAAACCTGTGGCACCAGCCTATGGAAGTGCAGGGTGAGACTGATGATTTTCCAGGGGTCATCAATTTGAATCCCACCTATGACATTGATGATACCTTGGGTCTATGCTCATCAGTGCATATGTTTGTCCCTAAATAAAAATTCGTTAATAACGGACTTAATCAAATTTGAACAAGTAATAGATACCTGTACTGTGCAGTTGCTGAATGCTAGTGGCTATAGCAGACACGTTCAAGTCTGATGTTTTCGAAAGATATATAGATAAATGGAAAAAGTTTTTCTGGTTGACCTCCTGTTGCTGATGGAACTAAGGTGGAAAGGAACCATTATTATATGCATGTGTCCTACGTTGAATTCTGAAGCAAAAGGAAGAATGGAAATAGCTACAGCAGACACCAGACACTTAGGTTTTGTGTGTGTGTGTGTGTGTGTGTGTGTGTGTGTGTGTGTGTGTGTGTTTTGTTAGTTTGTCCTGAATAGCTTCCATTTATTGAGTCCTGATATAAAGTTTAAGAATAGACCTCTGGTGTTCCAATGATTCGTCCATCACGCAGGTTATGTTCCCAAGACTCAAGCATCTTCTATTCCCATGGTTGTCCTTCAGGTGAATTTGTATAGCTTTAACAATACATTACTGTTACTTAATATTTGTCATGTGAATTCAGGATACCTAGCAATTTACAAATATGCCACATACATGACATGTTAATGGAATGTCAAATTATCTGCATACTGCAGATGTTCGTGAATCTTAAACAGCTTGCACTTGAGGAGAGACGATGTAGTCAAAGAACTTCTTTAAACACTTTCACCATTAACAGCATAACAAGAGAGAAACCAACATTGGACTAATATGCCATTTCTGATATGAAAAATATAAACACCCTTGGCAATACCTCAGTTACAAACATCGGTTCACCACCAGCACCATAAGGATATCACAGATAAGGGGACATCAATGGTTTGAGTGGGACCTGGGGCATGGGTAATAACAAAAGGTGTACTTATTTATCTATGTTTATTTGTTGTGTTCATAAAGAGTAACAGGAGTATCACTGTTGTTCAGAGACTTCCTGTGACATCTTCGACTCCTGTGTGGCCCCAACTATCATTAGTATGATGGTCTAACACAAGACTGCAGCTCACCTCTCCATCATCTTCATTTTCCCCTTCTCATGGTTTCCTTCATGGAGCATGTAGTCTGTTGTTAACGTGCTTGTAAATAACTGCAGGTGCGTCCACATGATGTGGAGTGTGCTAGGTCTCACGTTCAGTACAAACCATGTGTGATGAAAACAAGAATATCGTAAACCCCATTTTACTTATTTTTATTTATTTATTTATTAAGAACTTCAACATTTTTGCACAAATGTTTGTGAAACTGCACTTTACAATGTTTACATTGAAGTGGATCATACACAAGCATAGTAATGGAAAGTGAAGTTTGGCACACATGACAGATGAGATGTTAGTGGTACAATCAAGTATTCTGTTGCAGTACTTTGATTACCTATGCTAGCAAGTGGATGGTACTGTGAATCCTTAGTTTCACTGTTTTTATTCTTTACCTTGATGTTTGGTTTGTATTAAACAAGCTATATCAAACTTAAATACTGAGTTACGTGCATTTACTGATGTAGATGTAGAATGGGCTTTAAGATGTGAGCATCTGAGTTAAAATGTATCTGGAAGATTTGAATTGTTGGCATTCTTTTTTCTAGTGGTTCATAATAAATGTAATGGATTATAATCAAGACTGTCTGACAAGTAGGTGAACCAGTAATGCTGCATAACTAATTGAAAAATATTGCTCATTCGTTAGAGCTTTAATGGATGCATGTAGGTGCACAAGTACATTGTTATTTGTTCACTCTTCGTTAAAGTATTCCATCAAGAATGTATTGGTAAATTTTAACCACTGCTTTAACTACTTAACCTGGTGGTTCATGCACCTGGAAATGGCAAGGGTCTGTGAGACCAGCTGTGTGTACTGCCGTCCTATTTACATCTTTCTGAATTTGCATTTAGATGTACATTATGGAGGGAAGCGGTATGAAACGAAGTAATATCACTAAATGTTGGATAGATTTGCCTGGGCACCATTTGTCAAAGTTAAATCAACAAATATTATTCTGACAAGTCTTCTGGATGTGGCGAAGGAAATGTTACAAGAAACTGAGGAGCGAGGGTGGCTTTTAAATCCACACAGTCCTTGTGAACAGTATCAGCTTATTTCCAAGAATTGGCAGCATTGACTCAGTCAACACTAGGCTGGAATCCAGTCTGCATTTGGATCGCACTTCCTTGACTTTTCTGCAAAAATGTGCACAGTATAATGCAGCATTCCAGTAAGCTGCCACAGTAATTCAAAAAAAGTAGTAGTAATTCATGTGGTTTCAGATCAAAATTGAAGTTTCCTCACAGGTCACTACTACCATTCTGTTGAGTAGTTACTTTAAAATTAAGCTGATTCCCTTGTTATATTCTTGATTGTGTTTACATAAACTTATGCCATTCTTTTGGTTCCACAAACATTGTACATTTTCTGACACATTCCATGACCTCAAAGATTTGCTCCTTAAATTGGTTCTATGGGTCAAGATGTATAAAAACGAAACCACTTGCTAGATAATGGACTGGTGGTCATGGTGATGACAGCTGGCAAAGAAGTTAATGCAAAGTCTAAAAGACCATCGGAAAGTTTATCAGTTGATTCTGTTTCATGTACCAGAGACCTATCTTAATATTATCAAAAGCAAATCCCAAAGGATGAAGTTAAAAAGTTACTTTTACATCACACTGCACAATTTGTTTACATGTACTGAAGTGCACTGAGGTAGTTTCACTGAATTACTAATCTACACGTGTCACACGAGAACCACTAAGACAAGAAGCCCTCTTGAAGTGCACTTTGTGCTTACTTTGCAACCTGGAAAGTATTTTCAGAAGACTTTAGGAGGTTTGTCAGGCCATGATTGACAAGTAGTCAAAATTGCAAACATGCATCAAAGTACATTTCTAGAATGATTGACATCTTCTCCTCCATACATTCATGTTTGTGATATTTGCTCAAAAATGAGGAAAGCTTAGTTCCCAAGTGCAATAAATAAAAGTTTAAGGCAACAGTAAGCAGTGACTGTCATTCTTGAAGAAAATCAATTGTCATGTTTAATAAGTATAGACTATAATGTAACCTATTGCTTTGGTAAAATTGTGTATCTCACAATGTTATGTCTATAGTACCAATGAGCAACGGACACCACCAAAAAGTGATTTTTACTTCACATAGTGCATATCTGCACAAGGTCCCAATTTGTACACAGTCCGGTCTTGCCATTTTTTATTCCATGCTGTCTCATTCTGGTTCAGCAATTTGCCTTCCCCCAGATCTGTAGGAACCATGACAACTGCCATTACATCTGGAGGATGACGAAGTTGACCTGTCATTAAGATTCTGTGTACTGACCACTGACACGTGACATGGCATTGATAATTAAGAAGAGTTTCTTGTTGTAAATTAAGAGCCAGTATGCAATTGGTCTTTGAGGACTATTTTGGATCATTTAGCAGATAGCTTAGACTTGAGACAGCATTTCAGTTGTCAGTGCAAAAGAAGATGCAAAGTTTGTGGGGCCAGGAAACAGGGTAGAGGCAATGAGAAAGAAATGGAGATGAATAGGATACGTAGAAAGGAGTTGCATCAAATAAGTTGGTATTGTGCAGGGCAGCACACAAGAGGAGGAAGTATAGTAATGGCTGAGCCCTGAGCAGATGAAATTGTGAGCAACCTGGAGGGAGGCCAGGAAACAGGATGGTGTTAATTAATGTTGAAAAATCAAACCTTTTACTGCTTGTGAAACTCGCCCTCAATGTGCCAGCACCAGGTGTGCTCCCAACCCCTTTTTCACCTTTCAGTGACAGGAGATGGACCTTCCTCCTCTATGGGGCCTGATTGACAATGATACGGAATTTTGATTTAATATAAAAAATAATTTATTCTCAAAAGTAAAACAACCAAATGAGAAACTAATCATTTCAGCATGAAATGAGAAAGGACAATCAATTATTTGAATATTTTAGGGTGCTTACTGATCAGTGTGTGAATGAGCATAAAATCTGCTAGTAATGTTGATTCTCGTACATCATTGCGTAGAGTTCCAGTAAGCCAGAACTTTAATCCAGCTTCAGGGAGGCTATCTAAAGCCTTTCCAGGGCAAATAAACCTTTGTCTACATTTCTGATAGTGACCAAATTTTAAAATATAAAATGCTGTAGTAATCTGCTTATTAAAACATACAATCTTAAATTACATGCTTAAATCGGTGTGGCAAGTTTAATCACTACAGCGTAGAACAAATTTTGATTGGTTGTGGATCAAGACATCAGGTCTAGTTGGTACATATTGCACATATGCTAATTTTCATTATTGTGTTTCCAATCAGGAATCACTCATTTAAAGCAGCACCTTTGTAAGAAAGCCCACAGTCACACAGCTCTTTCCGGGATACAGGTAGTAGTAAGCAACAGTATAACATGAAAGTGTGTGCAATGAGTGCCAAAGCTGAAAAATCAGATAATGATTTACTTTCTGATTGTTTTCTGTGATTACCATTATCAGGGTCCCAGGGAAACAAGAGGAGGATTAAAATATTTTTGCTTCAGCTGGGTTTCCTGCTCATCTATTTTATTAATTCTGGCACAGCACACTTGACACTGTTCCGGCTTGCTCTATGATGTCCAGAATGTCTATTTTTGCCAGCCTCTCATATAGCTACATTTTTGTGGTTCCAGTATGCCCATCACGGGTGAGCCTGTTGCACCAACTGCTCCTCCGCACACATAGCACTTGCTTGGCCGAGTACTTGCTTGTAACTGGAAGTAAAAGAAAATACATCTTGTGACATTCACTCTTGCTGCTGAAACTCTCTTCTAACAAACTTTAGCATGCTGAAATAGACATCGATTTTCTTCAGTTTCTATTGCATCAAGTTATAAAACACATCTTCCATTTTTAATATCAGTTAATTGGACCATGCAGAAGTGCACAGACTTTACATATTATTTGATAGTGTTTTTTCCTGAAACAAATGTTTGTGTGTCATATGTTCCTCCTCCTTGAGAGACAGAAATAAGTTAATAAAAACAGGACAAAGTTATAGGCTTAAAATGTAAGTGATACCATTCTAGAGACATAGCAGTGCTCTTAATATTTTCAATTTTTCAGGAATAGCTTATATACAACAAAATAATATGTAGGTTAAGTACTAAGCCGTTAGGCTAAGCCAAAGTTAATTATATTAAATAATAAAATAATTTTATTGCATGGAAAAACTCATTTACATCAAACTAATACGTAGAGGCTTTTTTACAGCATATCTCTAGGTGTCATCAATAAAACTTTCTGTTGGCCCGTCCCCTTAAGTAGAAATCTTCACACAAGATTGGAGATTTTCCTGACCCATCTTATTCCTTAATATTATCACCACCCTGTTCATTGTACTAAATGACCTTTCCACACTGCAAGTCGAAACTGGAATGCAAAGTACACATTCAGTGAGTGTCCGTAGTGCTTCATAGAATATGTCGGCACTCAGAATGAAAGAAGCAACATCAGAAGATGTATCGTCTAACAAGTGTAGATGTTTGTAAGCCCCAAATTCAAGCACAGTTCATTAGAATGATTGTAATGATAATGATAATCATGAAAATCCAGAAATTCTTTAAAACTTTCAAAATATGCTCTTAGTTCTATCACTTTCATTGCCTTCTCATCAAGCTGTTGCTCTATTTCACCAATCATACTTTCAACAAATTTCCTTGAACCTTTGGTAGATTGAATCTGCTCCTCTACATTCATGGATAGCACACCTTCAACTTCTGTTGCATTCTCCTGCATATTTTTCAATTTCGTTGAGTAATTTTCTGCACTACGTCCATTGCAGTCACAAAGACAATGTGTATTAAATGTTCTAGAGTCCCAGAAACAAGTAGAGGGATTCACGAAATTTTAAGTGATTGGGTCTGCAAAACTTTACGGGAGTTTGAGACTGCATTTAACATATTGTCTAAAATCATTAAACCTACAATGAAATTGAAATTCATCATTTCTAACAAGATTACTAACAAGGTTCCTCCAGCTGAACTTGTTAAATCCATGCCATCATTGTGTATATATTCACATGCCAATATAATTGAATTGTAGGTTAGCAAAATAGCATGAACTATGCGATAGGTACTAAACCATTGGATGACAAATGCTTTGGGTATTTTTAAAACAGGTTGCTCTAAAGCACACTGAATTTCATGCAAAACACTCTCATTTGGAAGAACCATGAAAAAGTTTTAGTGTCTTGAATAACGTGTAATGTGCATTTTATAATGGGGTGTTTTTTCCTAGAGCTGGTGGCAGCAATTGACAAAACATGAGCTCTACAGTGAATGTATGGCAGCTTATAGCCCTTCCTTTCTGACAAGAGTGCGGACTCCTGAAATAGAACCACTAATATTAGCAGCACCGATGAAAAGAACAAGATAATGTGTCATAAGAGTTTTTTCGTCAGTTCTGTAGCAATTGCTGTGAATATCGATTCAGCTGAAGTGCTTTTCAACTCGAGACATAAAAATCTTTTCTTCAGTTCAAATGATGGAAACAGTGCAACATTTCAAATTACTAAAGACAAATGACTTTGGTTGGATATATTTGTTTTTAGGGTTGGCAAGAGAGCCAACCTGTATAACTAAAGGAGGCCAAAATGCACGTGTTTCAGCTCACGCAGGCTGGTTTGAGGTCTGGAACATGAAAAGGGAATTAGAATTCAGAAAAACGGACATAGCTGGTGGAATACTTAACTTCAATCAATTAATGACGAACGTTGCTCTTGAAGATACATTGTTTACAATCTCAATAGTACTGATAATTGTGCTTTGCTAGGTCGTAGCAAATAACGTAGCTGAAGGCTATGCTAACTATCGTCTCGGCAAATGAGGGCGTAGAAGTGAGTGAACCATCGCTAGCAAAGTCAGCTGTACAACTGGGGCGAGTGCTAGGAAGTCTCTCTAGACCTGCCGTGTGGTGGCGCTCGGTCCGCAATCAATGATAGGGGCGACAAGCAGGTCCAAAGTATACTACCGGACCAAAGCCGATTTAAAGGCTACCACCTAGCAAGTGTGGTGTCTGATGGTGACACATTTGTAGATTCGTCTGCCATTAATGAAAATTATTTGTCGTGGAGATGTGTTTTTATGCATGGTTTTTATACAACAATGCATGGTTTTTATACAACAATGCACGGTTTTTATACAACAATGCACGGTTTTTATACAACAATGCACGGTTTTTATACAACAATGCACGGTTTTTATACAACAATGCACGGTTTTTATACAACAATGCACGGTTTTTATACAACAATGCACGCTTAGATTATACTCATAGAGCAGCGTTGCCAAACATTCCACTCACTGAATAAAACAGGATCCTCAATCTTTTACATTTAGTAACATTCAAAATAAGCAAGGTGGTCCAATGAAATAGCAGGGTTCTCAGTGTTCCATAACAGACATAAACCACTCTTAACTAAAATGATCACACCATCTCCCCCTCTCCTTTTTCCCATGTTGAGCTGAAATCACAATTTGTTTAAAGACAAAATTGTCATAAATACCAAAAATCACATAATGTGACTCATTTGTGGAGTGTCTGCTATGCTTACTGTAATCAGGGTCCCTGGGAGCACACAGAGGATAATTAATTTATTCAGCTGCTTTACTCACATTTCCTTTTTGTCTACCTCATTAATTTGTGAACAGCACACTTAACAGAGCGTTCCTTTCCTGTCAGTTTCCACATTCCACATGTATATAATTTCAGCCAGCCTCAGGCTGATTCTGTTAGTGCTGGTGAGGGCAGTCATGGGTGCTGCTGTTGTTCCCACCACTTTGCAGCATATAAAACAACTACTTGCCCTGGCTGGCAGATGTTCTTGGAACTGGAAGTACAAGCATACACAAATATGTGGCAACTATTTGTCAATATTCATTTGTTACACTGCACTACAAAACTGCATACCCTAAAAGAAGTACTGGTAACTACACTGCTGGCCATTAAAATCTCTACACCATGAAGATGATGTGCTACTGACACGAAATTTAACAGAAAGAAGATGCTATGATACACAAATGATTAGCTTGTCAGGGCATTCACACAAACTTGGAGCCGATGGAGACAACTACAATGTGCTGACATGAGGAACATTCCCAACCGATTTCTCATACACAAACAGCAGTTGACTGGCGTTGCCTGGTGAAACGTTGTTGTGATCCTTGGTGTGAGGAGGAGAAATGCATACCAAGCCTATCACGGTTGCAGTTTATTGTATCGCGACATTGCTGCTCCTGTTGGTTGAGATCCAATGACTGTTAGCAGAATATGGAAATCGTGGGTTCAGGAGGGTAATACATAAAAGCATGGTGGATCCCAACAGACTCATATCACTAGCAGTCGAGATGACAGGCATCTTATTCCCATGGGTGTAGTGGATCATGCAGCCACGTCTCGATCCCTGAGCCAACAGATGGGGACGTTTGCAAGACAACCACCATCTGCACAACAGTTAGTTTCCAGCAGCATGGACTACCATCTTGGTGACCATGGCTGTGATTACCCTTCACACTGTATCACATACAGAAGGGCCTGCGTGGCGTACTCAACGACAAACCTGGGTGCACAAATGGCAAAACATCACTATTTCAGATAAATCCAGGTTCTGTTTACATCATGATGTTCGCATCTTTGTTTGGCGACATCACTGTGGGCGCACATTGGAAGAGTGTATTCATCACCATACTGGCATATCACCCGGCATGATGATATGGGGTGCCACTGGTTACTCATCTCCTTCACCTCTTGTTCGCATTGATGGCACTTCGAACAGTGGACGTTAAATTCCATATGTGTTACAACCTGTAGCTCTACCCTTTGTTCGATCCCTGCAAAACCCTACATTTCAGCAGGATAATACAGGATTGCATGTTGCAGGTCTTGCACGGGCCTTTCTGGATATGGTAAATGTTCGGCTGCTGACCTGACCAGCTCATTTTCCAGATCTCTCACCAATTGGAAACGTCTGGCCACTGGTGGCTGAGCAACTGACTCCTCACAATACGCCAGTCGCTACTCTTGATGAACGGTGGTATCATGATGAAGGTGCATGGGCAGCTGTACCTGTACACGCCATCCAAGCTCCGTTTGACTCAATGCCCAGGAATATCAAGGCCAGGATCTTTGCATGCACATTGTGTGAAAATGTAATCACATTTCAGTTCTAGTATAATATTTGTCCAATGAATACCCATTTATCATCTGCATTTCTTCTTGGTGCAGCAGTTCTGAAGGCCAGTAGTGTACTATTACCAGCTATATTTGAGACAGTCTTCTTGTTGTGCTGACCTGGCACTCAGCATCTCCGCTATATGGTGAGTAGCAACTTTCCTTTCCACAATATAATTAAAACACAGTAGCATGTAGTAGTATGCTAAATGAGGCTCCCCCTGCAGGTCCGGAGTAAGTATAAGCCTGAGGTATTCCTGCCTGTCATAAGCGGTGACTAAGAAGAGTCCCTCCCCCTCAAAATGGAAGTTTGCGGCTGCGTCCGGAGACGGACGGTTCAACGACTTACATTTGTGGTCATTTTGGTTTTTTGAGTATTCTGGTTCCTTCCTTCCTCTGTTTCCTTTCCCAGTCTTCCTCCCTCTGTCTTCCTATTTACCTTGCCATGTTATCCTCTTGTACTGACTGGTACACTTTCCTTGACCTTAGATAGTGCTCAGCTGCTTTCGGTAATCAAAGCGGGCTATGAAGTTATCTCCATTCGCACCTATGTTCCGACAGCTACACGCTTCTACCAGTCAGAGTTTTAATCACACCCGCCAGTCTTGTTATAATGCAGCTACATGCATCACTTCTGGTAGGGACGCCAATGAAGGTGACTCCGCCTCTGTCGCCTTGTTGCGTGAACTGTCAGGGTGACTATGCAGTTTTCTCTCACGACTGTCATGTCTACAAGGTTGAACGCTGTATACAGGAAATTTGGGTCAAAGAGAAAGTGTCCACCTTGCCTGCTTGCAAGCTTTTTGCTAGAAGGCCCACGCTGCTTCTAGTGGGGAAATACAGTACCACCCTTGCCTCTCCTCTGCCTACCAGGGAGGTGTCGAGGCAGACATGCTATCTGACATTTAGCGCTACGATCGTCGGTTTAGCCAGTGCTAAGATCACCCGGTCAACGTCTCCTCTTCCTTCCATCACCCCTAAGACACAAGCACCTTCATCAGCTTCTGCAAAGACTAAGACCCAGAAGTCAGGTGCACGGGCATTCGAGAAGCAACAGTCCCATGAGGACTTCTTATGTACCAGGAACTCCCAGCCATCGACCAGTACTTACTTCCTATGAGACTTCTTGGAAGGTCGTGTAGTCAAAGTTCACCTTCTCCGCCACTGCGCGTTTCTTCTCCTGCGACACACAGCAGTTGTCGCCTCAGGCCACCATCCTTTTCGCCTGGCCGCACCACTGGTAGCTGAACATCTGGATGTTAACCGACAGAGGAAGCTCCCCCTCCCGACCATCTTAACATGGTGGATGATGACTCTATTGAAAAAATGGAATATTACTTGGCCTATTGATAGCAGCAGCAGTGCTCGCTCTAAGCCAGGCCCTTAGTGGCCTCTGAGGTGACCCCCTCATTGCTTCTCCTTGTTCTTTTTCTTCTCACGATGGCACTTATTCATAGAAATATTCGCGGCATTTGCTCCAATGCTTGCACTGGAGCTTATAGTAGCTCTGCAGGACAATGTCTTTTAAGTACCTTTTCCCCACAATTTATACATGCAATATTAAACTAAAAATATTTAATGCATCACACAGAACTGACTTCAGCAATATTTTCAGAACCTGTACACAATACGTAACTGACAGTTGCCAACTGATACGTTTGTTAACCTGGGAAAATTATGTCCACAGAGTGAAGAAAATGTGTTGTTGCTCCCATTTTTCACATTTGAAAGTGATGCATAACATAAAGAATAGTTGCTTTTAATATGGTGCTAACTGAAGACTAATGTGTGTTCCATCAAATTAAAATGGTCCAAAGTCAAACACGGAGTGGTACAAATAAAAATGTGTTAAGCAGCTAGTAGCTATATTTCTTACAGCAATTTCGTCAGTTAATGACCGCATTACCTTTCACGGGTTCAATGCTAGACCCATAATTGTGGAGACAGAAGAACTGACAGGAATAGATGTCCACTAGAAGACTAAATTCACTAAACCAATATTTTTAGGCAACCCAGTGAAGACAAATTTTCATGTATAACACAGGCACATCAATACACCAACACACAAATACGCACTATGAGCACTGTGAGACATCACCCAATCTTCCTAACACCACCACTTAGGTTTATAGGAAAACTTATGCTAAGACGCCACAAAAAACTTTCCAAAAACTTCATCCATTACATACAATACACCCTGCAACTGAAAAAGCACATAATGTAAATGTTCTGGAGAAACAAAATACCTAAATCACAAAATCAATAAGTACCACAATGATCTTCAGTGCTCACATTAAAGAAGTAAGAACAGGTGCAGCTCTAATCCCTAGAAACATTTTGGTGATCATAAAACAAAAAACACATGTCGGTACACAGTACAAAAAAACTCTCAATCCGACTTTGGAATTTGTTGCTTGGGGCCCTTCTGTTGCTTGGTCTTTGAAAAACCAATGGAATCAAAGTTTCAATCCTAGAAACTCAGCAGACCTTTGGCAGAACCTTAAAAGAATCACTAGTCAAAACCAGAAAGATAACCACAAGGAGTCATGAAGGGCAAGAAGGCAACTGTTTTTCCAAAACTTACTAAAGTGGTACACTCACACACATAATGTGAAAATTTCAACAAAGTTAAGGAAGGAACTGCACAAGCAGACTAGTGAACTTTTTAACAAACACAAGCTACAGCCTACTATGATCATCAAACTAACTACATAACAGATATTGTCTCAGCAGAATGGGGAATAAGACAGGGTACCTGGTGTGGATGGAGCCACACCTCAACACAACTCACAATGCTGCACTCGGGTTAGTAATAAATCCCTTACAAACAAAAGAACAAACCAGTAAAAATATTCCTAAATCACAGTAACTGTGGGTGGTTGCATTTTTGTCAGACAGCAAAGGACTTCAAAGATCAGTTAAACAGAATGGAGAGTGTCTTGTAAGGAGGATATAAGATGAACATCAACAAAAGCAAAACAAGGATAATGGAATGTAGTCGAATTAAATCGGGTGATGCTGAGGGAATTGGATTAGGTAACGAGACACTGTTTTGCTGTTTGGGGAGAAAACTAACTGATGATGGTCGAATTAGAGAGGATATAAAATATAGACTGGCAATGGCAAGGAAAGTGTTTCTGAAGAAGAAAAATTTAACATCGAGTATAGATTTAAATGTCAGGAAGTCTTTTCTGAAAGTGTTTGTATGGAGTGTAGCCATGTATGGAAGTGAAACATGGACTGTAACTAGTTTGGGCAAGAAGATGATAGCTTTCAAAATGTGGTGCTACAGAAGAATGCTGAAGATTAGATGGGTAGATCATATAACTAATGAGGAGGTATTGAATAGAATTGGGGAGAAGAGTTTGTGGCACAACTTGACAAGAAGGGATTGGTTCGTAGGACATGTTCTGAGGCATCAGGGATCACAAATTTAGCATTGGAGGGCAGTGGGGAGGGTAAAAATTGTAGAAGGAGATCAAGAGATTCATACACTAAGCAGATTCATAAGGATGAAGGTTGCATTAAATATTGGGAGATGTACCTTGCACAGGATAGTGGCATGGAGAGATGCATCAAACTAGTCTCAGGACTAAAAACAACAACAATAACAACAGATGTCTATGGCCTCCTTATGTCTCGCTGCTACCAATGTTATTGTATCTACCAAGACAAATAGATAAATTAAAATAGTAGAAGAGTAGATGGCAAAAGGTGAATAAGGGTAAAATTGGCTGACTCACAGTTAGGGGAGTCAAAGGCAAGTCGTCATAACTTAGTGTTTTCAGTCACTGCTACTACTGCTGCTGCTTAGCAAGCAACTCCGACAACTACATGATCACAGTATACACTATTGAACAGGCCACCGCCAGGAAAGTTACTCACAGTTTGTGAGTGCACATCAATGTCTCGCATCTCAGCATTTCTTCACACTAACTACTACTTTCTTCACTCCATTTTTCATTTTCTGACCTGTCTATTTTCTGCTGTCCCCATCCTTGTCCCATCTCTGTTATTGTTATATGCAATGCACTCTGTTTTTTGCTTTTATTAACTCATGCACAATGTTTTAGCACTAACCTCTTTCTTGACGATTACCCTGTGTTCCACCTTAAAGTTCTCAGGTTTTTGGATCTTGTCCAGTACAGCCCCAATCAATCAGTTTTCCCTTCTCATACTGACTGGTAAGTCTTCCCTAACCCAAGGTTCTAGGTGACTTTTCCAAACTCAATCCCTTTTTCTAAACTTCTCCAGTTCCTTTCCCTTCATCCTTCTTCCTTCTCTTTCAACACTTCTTTGAGAAGTGGCTCCAAGAGATAGAGATAGATACAGATAGAGAGAGAGAGAGAGAGAGAGAGAGAGAGAGAGTGTGTGTGTGTGTGTGTGTGTGTGTGTGTGTGTGTGTGTGTGTGTGTGACACCCCTTCTGCCCCACTGAGTAGATTTTTTGTCTATCTAATGGCAACTTAAACTGTCAGACTATCCAAACTGTGTTTTATGGCTGCCATTCTTACGATAATGACAATAGACAAGGGTGACGCAACAAGTGTTATTCCCCGAGGCCTGCTTGAAAGATGTCATCTGATTAACCTGCTTAATTTGTCAGGATTTTAGCAGCCATAGCATAGCACACAATCTCAGATAATTAAATGGCAGACTTGTGTTCTGCTGGTGATAGGGAATGTAGCAATGATCAGCATGTTGCTCATAATAAAGGCATTAATCATGGACTGCCCAATAGACGTAAATTTGTCTTGTGAGAAGAAGGCTGTTATAACCTTTAATCACAATAATTGCGTGGATTTTCACACTCTCTCTTAGAAACAATAGCTGATCACATGATTACAACTCAGTCTCTCGTATTCGACTGCTGTGCCGTGACATGCGGCCGGTGCCGTTCGTAGCTAGGTGGCGCTCCCGCGCTCATCTTATTTGCGGAGCGCCTCTATCGCCGTTTGTGCGTACTGTCGTAGCGGCACTGTTAAATGTCGTGGCACTATCACAGCACTTTTCCCCCCTTGAAAAAAAATAAACACTCACTTCCTTGGAGACATGGACAGCGCTGAGACATCCATGGCCTCTTGTGAGGCCCCGAGGAGATCCCGCGCAGAGACACGGGAGTATGGTCGAAAATGTCCAGGACGGAAGCTCGTGCGAGGAACGTGCCTCCTGGATGAGATGATGGGTGAAAACTCCGGAGCAGCATCCATAGGTGTCATTGACCTGGGAGTGTGCTCCAGCGAGATGGGTCCCGGAGAATGCGGCGTCGCGACTGGGGCCGGTTCCGGAGTACTTGGAAGCGGCAGCGACGGCGGCTGCATCAACACGGACGGTAGACCGGCAGCAGCGACAGGACTGGCGTCTCGAGCTGGTGGAGGCGAAGGATGGGGCGGTGGCACAGGCGTGGCCACCACTCGTGGGCGCATCTGGTCGTAACGGCAAACAACCATGGCGTCGTCCGTCCGTATTTCACGAAGCCGGCGGCCGCGAAGAGCCTTGACCACCCCTGGAATCCATTTAGGCCAAGATCCATACCCTCGTGCCCACACGTCGGCGCCTACCGAGTATTTTCCCGCACTAGGGGACACACCACAAGGCCTGACAGGGTGAAGCAGGTGCAGTAGAGTGCGTGGTTGGCGGCCATGCAAGAGTTCAGCAGGGCTGCGATCACCCACAGGCGTGAAGCGATAAGAACTCAGAAATTGCAGCAGGATGTCATCTGTGGAAAAATCACTAAGGAATTTTTTCATCTGGCATTTGAAAGTGCGGACAAGGCGCTCGACCTCCCCATTCGATTGCGGATGGAAGGGAGGTGCGGTAACATGATGAATCGCTTGTCCAGTACAAAAATCACGGAAGGCCTGCGAAGAGAACTGAGGGCCATTGTCCGTGACGATCGTGGATGGAAGACCTTCTAGCGCAAAGATTTTGGACAAAGCCAGCGTCGTCGCCGCAGTGGTGGGCGACGGACATCTAACAACAAATGGAAACTTCGAGAAGGCGTCAATCAACAGTAGCCAATAAGTACCGAGGAAGGGGCCAGCAAAGTCGGCGTGCACCCGTTCCCATGGCTGAGCTGGATCAGGCCACGGAGAGGGCATTGTACGAGGTGCCGCCAGTTGTTGAGCACACTGGCCACATGCAGCAACCATATGGGGGATGTCCGAATCAATGCCGGGCCAATAAACGTGCCTGCGGGCCAGGGACTTAGTCCGAGAAATACCCCAATGGCCTCCGTGCAACAGTTTGAGAACATCTTTGCGAAGAGAGGCTGGCACCACGACCCGTGGAGATGCGCCATCCGTGGCCAGAAGAACAACACCATCACGAACAGACAGACGAAGGCGCAAGGCATGGTAGTTGCGAAGGGGATCCGATGCCCGGCCCCCGGTCCTGTCTGGCCAACCTCGTTGAACAAAACCGATCACCCGACGCAGGACCGGGTCCCGCGCAGTAGCTGACGCGACCTGCGAACCTGTAAGTGGAAAGCCCTCGACTGCACGACGTTCTTCCTCATCAATGTGGAAACAGAGGAGTTCATCGCGATCGAAAACAGGGTCGGGGCCCATCGGCAATCGCGACAATGCATCCGCGTTTGCGTGCTGGGCCGTGGGGCGATAGTGAATCTCATAATGAAAACGAGACAGGTATAAGGCCCAACGTTGCAGGCGGTGAGCTGCCTTATCCGGAAGTGACGCCGAGGGGCTGAACAGAGAGACCAGCGGTTTGTGGTCGGTGATGAGGTGAAACTTAGAACCATACAAGAAAACGCTGAACTTTTTTAGAGCATAAATGATAGCGAGCGCCTCCTTTTCGATTTGAGAGTAACGCCGTTGCGCCTCGTTGAGGGTCTTGGAAGCATAGGCAATGGGTCGTTCCGACCCATCCTCATACCGATGGGCGAGAACAGCCCCTAGGCCATACTGTGACGCGTCAGTCGCCAGAACCAAGTGCTGACCCGGACGGAATGTGGCAAGACAAGGCGCCGACTGCAAATGAGCCTTCAGGCGGACAAAAGCCTGCTCACACCCGTCGGACCAACAGAAGGGGACGTTTTTGCGTAACAGCTGATGCAGAGGATAAGCTACCGCTGCTGCGGATGGAATGAATTTGTGATAATAAGCAATCTTGCCTAGAAACGCCTGAAGTTCTTTGACCGTCGACGGCCGGGGTAGAGCGTTAATGGCCGCAACGTGCTCACGGAGAGGGCGTATGCCCTCACGGGACAACTGGAAACCAAGATACTCAATGGAGGGTTGGAAGAACTGTGACTTGTCCAGATTGCACCTCAACCCAGCCGAATGCAAAACCCGAAACAGTGAACGTAAATTACGAAGGTGCTCCGCAGTGGAGGCTCCCGTGACAACAATGTCATCCAGATAGTTTATGTAGCCGGGAACGGAAGCCGTGAGCTGTTCCAAAAACCGCTGAAAAATGGCCGGTGCGCTAGCGACGCCAAATGGTAATCGCTGGTACTGATACAACCCACAAGGAGTGTTGATAACGAGAAATTCCTTGGAAGGAGCGTCCAACGGCAACTGATGGTACGCCTCCGATAAGTCAAGTTTGGAAAAGAACTGGCCCCCAGCGAGCTTGGTAAACAACTCCTCAGGACGAGGAAGAGGATAAGTGTCAATGACGCTCTGAGCGTTGACAGTGGCTTTAAAGT
Source organism: Schistocerca gregaria (assembly GCF_023897955.1). NCBI lineage: Eukaryota > Metazoa > Arthropoda > Insecta > Orthoptera > Acrididae > Schistocerca > Schistocerca gregaria. The sequence goes on from NC_064925.1 coordinate 46,982,119, forward strand.
CACCACACAATCGCAGACTCCCGTTTGGTTTAGAAACCACCACGATCGGCGATGCCCATTCGCTGGAGGTAACCGGAAGGAGAATCCCTGAAGCTGTTAACCTGTCTAGCTCAGCCTTGACAGGTGCACGCAACGCCACTGGAATAGGGCGTGCCCGGAAAAACTTAGGGCGAGCCGTAGGTTTAAGAGTAATGTGGGCTGCAAAATCCTTGGCACAACCCAGACCAGCAGAGAACACGGACGAAAATTCACAACACAATCCATCAAGCTGTTGATACGGAATGTCCTCAGATATGAGGTGCACATCATCATCAATGGAGAACCCAAACAACTGGAAAGCATCATAACCGAACAGGTTTTCAGTGCCCGCATGATCCACCACATAAAACGTGAGGGGCCGAACAACAGACTTGTAGGCAGTGGAAGCATCAAACTGGCCCATGATAGGAATTTTCTGCTGATTATAAGTCCTCAGATTGCGCGTAACTGGAGACAAAGGAGGGGAGCCCAACGCCAAATACGTGCGAGAATTAATGAGAGTTACTGCAGAGCCAGTGTCCACTTGCATGCGGATGTCTTTATTCAGAACACGAACAGTAACAAACAACTTATTTGTTTGAGAAAGCACACAGTGAACATCCATGTCCGACGCCTCGTCCTCGTCGACAGGAACTTTATGGGACTGACACACAGAAGCAATGTGGCCTTTTTTCCTACATGAATTACATGTGGCCCAACGTTTTGGACACGCTGCCCTGTCGTGCTGTACGAAACAACGGGGGCAAGAAGGAAGCGCGGAACGAACCGGCTTCTGTGGTTGCTGGTTTCGCTGCGAGCGTTGCGGCCCCACGAGACGTTGTTTACGCGAGTGAACCGCCGCCACATCTTCGTTCTCCTGTGCTACAGGCAAATTGTCCTTGTCGAGAGTTGACTGTACAGCGCCTACATCACACCACGCGTCTATTTGCGCGCCAGCAGCGTGAGACACTTCAAAGGATTGAGCGATGCTTAGAACTTCCGACAACGACGGGTTTGGCAGTTGTAGGGCACGTTGCCGAACTTCTTTATCAGGAGCAAGCCGTAGAATAGCATCCCTAACCATTGAATCCGCATAAGACTCGTGATGAGTGTCCGTGACAAACTGACATTTCCTACTCAGGCCATGTAGTTCCGCCGCCCAAGCCCGGTAAGATTGATGGGGCTGTTTACGACACCGGTAGAACGCCACGCGGGCGGCAACGACGTGGGTGTTTGTTCGATAATAGGCAGACAATAAGTCACACATTTCTTGGAAGGACAGGGAGGCTGGTTCCCGCAGAGAGATAGCAGCTGATAGACCCGAGGGGAAATCCAAGATAGAAATAACGACTTACACATAGGAGCGTCGACAACGCCGAAAGCCAAGAAGTGTTGCCGCAAACGCTTCTCATAATTCTCCCAGTCTTCAGCGGCCTCGTCGTAAGGAGGGAATGGAGGCGGAGAAGAGGAAGACAGACGATGAGTAAGCGACGTCGACAACGCCTGAATCGCTGCCGTCAGCTGTGTTTGTTGTTCAATGAGCGCTTGCATAAGCTGTTCCATGTCTGTCCCGTCACGAACACGCAAATCCACAACGCGGTGAAAATATCCCGACCTCGTCGCCAAAAAGTGTTATAATCTTTAATCACAATAATTGCGTGGATTTTCACACTCTCTCTTAGAAACAATAGCTGATCACATGATTACAACTCAGTCCCTCGTATTCGACTGCTGTGCCGTGACATGCGGCCGGTGCCGTTCGTAGCTAGGTGGCGCTCCCGCGCTCATCTGATTTGCGGAGCGCCTCTATCGCCGTTTGTGCGTACTGTCGTAGCGGCACTGTTAAATGTCGTGGCACTATCACAGCAAAGGCTATAGTAGATGCCTACATGGAGGAAATTCTATATTATGTTCACAAATGTAAAGCACAGTCTCATCTCATCGGGATGAAAATTGTCAGGTGATCAAATCACAGTTTGTCTGCATAGAAAATAACAAATCTTGACACCAGCATACTGAAATACTCGACTGAATACTGAACAGAAAATTAAATTGAAGTTATGAGAATCTCAGTCTTTAACTAAAATTCAGAGAAAAGGTATAGTTAATATTTCAGGGAAATGAGCTGAGATATTTGAAGAAAAACTTGTGTTACCTGAATATTTTAGCACATGAACCATTCTGCCTATCTTTCTGCCCATTCCTTGTTTGGAACGGACAGCTGTAGTGAGAGTTCCACATTATGAAGCAATTGGTCCATAAAACAGCCCCATATCGAACCTCTTGTTAGCTTCAGCTAAGGCTGGGAGAAACATTAGGCTGGTATTGCCCATGAGGGAAATTAATAAAATGGTAATCCTGTGTGGATCTCACCAGAAAATTTTAAATCAACAAATCCAGTGGATCCAAGGGATCAGGTACTTCATTTCAATTAATTTCAGTGTCTCATACTCGCAGACACTTCTAGAAAGACCATGCTTTTATCTTCACAGGTCATACCTACCAGTTTAGAATGATGTCATTTACTCTCAATGTGAGTGGTGGTTTGATTATAGCACCAATGGATTATTTATTAGGCCTGGAATTACTTTATTTGTGTATGATTTGTTGACTGCCACACTAACTTGGGAAGAGCATTAGGAAATGTTAGAGGAAGTTTTATATCAATTTCAGCTACATGATGCTACAGGCAATTTCAAAAAATGAAATTTGGTGGTGAGAGAATGAATTTCTTGGAGCACATAATTATGCCTCAGTGTCCTGACAACAAAAATAGAACCATTTCATTGCTTTCCAGTATCCCAGACAATGAGGCAATTAAAAGAACCTTTAGATTTATCCAACTTCTAGTGTAACTTCATTCCAGACCAATTATTAAACGCAGATCCATTACTGAACTTCCTACACAAAACATATATCATAGATTTGGTCAGAAGTAGGCCAATCTGCTTTCAGTAAAATCAAAAATGTACTAGTTAATTCACAATTGTTGTAACATATCGGTATGTACCAGGTTGGGAGCTTGTCCCTTCCAAATCAGAGGCATTTACAGTACATGAACTGTCTGTAAAATACTCTTTGCTAGTGAGCCTACACTTCCACTGAGTTAAAAGTTCCCACTATTATATGTACTTTTAGGAAATTCCGTCACTGTTTTGTTGGTAATCACACCAAAGTTAACTGTGATAACCAGCCTTTAAGCTTCCTTCTCAATTGAAAATCACTGCACGCAACACTGGTTCAGTTCTACAATACAGTTTTGAAATAGTTTGCGTAAAGGGAGAGAATGCTGTAGTAACCTAGGATCTGAGGGATAAAGTACTAAATATGTCTTACTGATGCAAGATAAAGTTTATCATCTGCGTTAACTATATTTAGTTATGTGTCTCACGTCAGAGACAGACCCCCCCTTCCCCCCACTCCCCCAGGTAAACTGAAATCTGAATACAATTTACCCTTAACCCACCTGAGGCACTAGTTACATAGTGTGTGCTTCACAATAATGTATTATGTTATTGCTGTCTCATGAGGTATGATAACTGTTAAAAGCTAAGCTTGTGCTCCCATAGAGCACTGGGGATCCTGGAGTGGGTAAATGTGCTGAGAAAGTCAGTGAGTATTGCTATTATCATTTCCTCCAAAGCAGTGTGTAATGGATTATCCACAAATGCCTAGTCTGTCAAAATGTTGAACCTTTGAACCATCACTCCAAAGGTGAGCTACAGCTAGTCATAACCAAGAAACCCCTGCAAATCCTTGGCATTCACTTAAGGTGGTTCCCTTCCCTGGAGGTGTGCAGGTGCTACACATTGTTCGAATATGTGAGCTATTTTCTAAATATGTCAACTTACATATCTTGAAAAGTGCCACTAGTTCAGTGACAATAAGACAGGTGATTAAAAATTACACTCCACATGTTGGCAATCAGGAAGTAATCATTTCTGATAATGAACAAAACTTTACTAGTGTAAAATGTAAAAAGTTCCTGCATGTTTATTAAATTGAACAGATCCTAAAATCAAGTTACCATCCTGAAAGTAAAACTGGAGAAGGAGAGCTTTGAGAGTTGGACAGGTTAATGAGAACTTCTGCTTTAAAAAACAAATTTTGTGGCCAAATTACTTTTCATTATTTCAAGGATATTTTAATAATCTACTTCATACCTCTATAGAATGTTCCACTACTCTGTTAGGCTCAACCTCTTAACCCTCTGATTTATGTATGTGGCACTATCCTCATCTGCACAAAGAACATTATGTATGAGAACAGATGTATGTAGAATAGCTGAAATATGAACAGAAACAGATGAAAACATTTCTGAAAGAAATTTATTGGCAGAAATGAATTTTACTTTGGTAGCTCAGTCAGCAGACCATATGCAAGTGAAAGGCAAAGGTTCACAGTGCAAGTTGGGGACATTTATCATAGCTTCCAAAGCCTCAGGTATTGGACACATACCACAAGTCAACAAAAATTTGAATCTGAGGAGTAATTTTTGTAAAAACTATGACATAACTCTGAATATCTATTAGAGATGTTTACAATTAACAAAGATATGTAAATAGTATAATGTTACTACCTAGCCAGTGTTTCAAGCACCGGATCTGCGGACGGCCACGTTTGCTGGTTCTGATGCCAGCAGCTTGCAGTGTCTCCTGGTCCCAAACACTGCTGTCATTTGCTATAAGACAAAGGCACATTCTGCGTAAAGGCACTTTTTAGTAGTGTACTGTTAGCTATGAGTTTATTTATGATAAAAATAAAAAATGTAAATTCAGATGTCTAACAAACAATTCTGAAAAATAAAAGTAGTGCACTTGTAACACAGATGATAGATAAAAAAAAACAAATAGGTAACTGAAATGTGATTCTAATGTAATTACATTTTAAATAGTAAAACCTTAAAAGTACACTAGGGATAAAGAACATGTTATGTGACACTATTTGCTAGTATTCACTGTTTCAATTTATAAAGTTGTATGTCTTAATAATTACTATGAAATTCTGTTGTTGTTTGCGCTTGTGTGTGGCTAATGGGTTGGTGAATGGGAGGAGGATGGTGGGGGGTGGAAAGGCAACTGTCAGATTTCAGTCACAACATACATGCCTACTGGACTTTAAACTGTCATTTCTCCTTAGTTGCTCAAGAAGAGACCAAAAGCACCAGCTTCAAATATTTTCTGATTACGCAGCCCACAATCAAAAACAACTAAAGAGAGAAAAGTATGCTGAGTAGTCCACTATGCCTCACTAATGAACATATTAGTGTATAAACCATGTAAAATGTGCCTTGCAGGAATGCCACCCCAGAAGAGTGTCTCGTCAATATACAGAAAATGGCAGAGTCATCAGAAAAAATATAGAGCAAGATACCAAACGGAAAACAAATAATTACAACATAGAACTAGAAGAGACTTTGCCCAACATGAAACACCTATGATAAAGTGGCACGGGGGATGCAGGGGAGTTGAAGGATGTCACGGTGTGGTAATCTCGTGGAAGTGGAGGAAGCCAAGAAGAGATTTAGGTGACAAATCTCATGCTGTAGAGAAAGTTGTTTTTCAATTGTGGTTCTTAGATGACGTACACATTGGTGCAGCTATTGTTTGATTTGACACTCATTCTAATGTGAGTCAACGTTAAGTCCAAGACATCAAACTGCATGAAACAAAAAGTAAAATCAGCTCCATTTGCAAAGTGAAGGTAGGTGAAAGTAACAAGATAGGTTAACTCTATAGAAAACAAGGATTGGTAACATTCATGTGAATGTTCCATTTTCTGTATTAGACTAACTAAACACTAGGTTAATTATACAGAAATAAGGATGTGTACTTCTAACACAGAAGCATATACTGCACAATGTTGGCCAGACTAGCAGCAGTTTCAGAATATGATGCAAGTACTATGTGTGGAGTACTGGAGTGAATCTAGTTTGTGCTCATATCTAAGGCCTTGAGTGTAATAATGAAGGCATGCAGAATATTTTACAGAGCTACAAGTGGGTGGGAGGGAGAGGTCCAATTTTAAATGGATATATTTACTAACAAAGAAACATGACTAACTACTCAGAGAATAGGACAAATGGACCTACTACAGTGAAGAACAATGAGTAGGCCTTCAGTTTTAATGCACAAAAATTAGCCACATACAGAATGTCAGGTACAAACACATAAATAGAGCATTTGAACTCTACAAAACACATGGAGCGGAAGATTCTGTACATCCATCTTCTCACAGATGGGTGTGGGCCTTGGCTTTTCAGTATGGACTGTCGAATATGTAAAATTAAAAAGCCAGCAGGTGATGTTTCAAGTGATCACTGTATCAAAAATCTACAGGTGGCAGTCATTGAATATTGGCCTTTGTTCTGAGTGAATCTGACGTGGGAATCTTCAAACACATTGCAAAAGAGTATTCTCGGTAAAATAACAATTTGGAATTTAGATGGCTAACAGGTGTTCAATATGACACTCTTTACCTGGGGAAAAATGTTATTTCAAAATTGTACACTGCAGATAAAAGTGTTGAAAAGCACAGAAGAAGAACAGTGTTCAGAAGGAGAGAGAGCCACAATGCTATTCAGTCTGTACAATGAACAAGAAGTTTAAAAAAGATGAAAGGAAAACATTGAGGTTTCTGAATGAACTTTAATTCTGTGAGAGATGGAAAATCACTTGGGAGAGCAGTTAAATAAATGTCTTTAAAGAGTTTATAAGATGAACAACAAAAGTGAAACAAATGTAATGGAAAGTAGTTTAATTAAATAAAGTGCTTCTGAGTGAATTATATCATGGAATTAGACACATGAAGCAAGACATTATTGTATAATAGGATGCCATAAAAATATGTGGCATTCTCCCTTGGTTTAAACTGACAGGGGTTAGATATTTTATCTAAGGATTTACAGTACAAGTTTTCTCTTATCAAATTTGTTGTACATGATCCAGAAGATTTCATCAGACTTCTGAGGTGATTGGAGAGTAGATCAGGATGGCCCACAACAAACCTAACTACTTCATCTGGCAGTATAACACACTAAATTATTTTCTGGACTACTCTTAATCTCTCCCTTCTCCTTAAGTTCTTTTCTCTGTAGCTCCCCCTGGTATGATGGAAGATACTCTTTGCTCTAACATGTGGCCTGTAATTTTTTCCCTTCTTGTCGTTGTTTCTGTGGTGAAACTATTCATTTCCTATTATTTGGGCCACTGATTTTCCAACATTCCTATGTAGAACCACATCTCTAACAATTTGATCCTGCCCTTTTCTGGTTTTCCCACAATACTTAATTGACATCTATACAATTACGTGGTCCCCCTACGGGTTCGGGGGTAAGAATAGGCCCACGGTATTCCTGACTGTCGTAAGAGGTGACTAAAAGGAGTCTCAAATGTTTCAGCCTTGTGATAATCCCCTCTTGGGTTTGACCTGTAATTTTCAAAATTTCCATTGTTAGTGCAAGCCATTTGGGGAAGGATGCCTTACGTGGTGGTTTTCTATTGGTCCATCGTGCACCACCATCTTGCGTGCTATCTATTGTCGTGTGGCGGGATTTACACCCCATGTTTTCTGGGTTGCCTCCTCATCTTGTGCGCAATCCCCTTCTTTGCGCCCACGACAACTGTGGACCCTTTCAACACCTAAAATCCAGTATGGTAGCCAGTCCGTTGTGGTGGGGTCGTCATGTACCCTCTTGGTGGTAGCCCCCTGACCACGCAGGGATCGCACTATCGCACTACAGATGTCAGAGCTGTTTCCTCCCCATGCATTGCAAGGAGTATGTGCCCATCTTGTCTGGGGCACCGGGACTCCGGGCAGTGGGATATGGGCCAGGAACCCATTGGTTTGGCTGGGTGGCACCCTTGGGGAAAGCCCTTGTTGGGATTAGGTGGCATCTGGGAGGATGTGGCGCAATGAAGCGCAATAAATCTCACGAAGCTGGTAGTCACACTGCCACCAGCGTCACTAAGCGAGCCAGAATTGAATTTGATGCTGCACAATATGACCCTCAGTCGTTCCCCTCGTTGGCTCTGCCGTAGGAGGGACGCAGATCTAGTGCTGAACAGGAGCCATATGTACCACAATACCTTGTCTGCAGCAGGACTGATGGTGACTCCTTTCTTTCAACAAAGCCTCTGTTTTTTGTGGAACACCTGGAGGATAAGTTTGGGGAAGTGGCAGGGTTGTCTAAAATGAGGAATGGGTCCATCCTCCTCAAGACGTCCTCCCCAGCCCAGTCACGGGCATTGCTCTTGTGTGATAAGCTGGGTGACGTCCCTGTTACCGTCACTCCCCACAGTAGCTTAAATATGGTCCAGGGATTATTTACCATCACGACCTCTTTTTACAGTCCGACGATGAGCTGAGAGCTGACTTGGAATGACGTGGTGTGCATTTTGTCCGTCGTGTACACAGAGGAACCAAGACTAACAGGGTGGCCACCGGTTCCTTTATCTTAGCCTTCGAGGGTGCTGTATTGCCTGAGGTGGTCAAAGTAATGGTCTACCGTTGTGACGTCAAGCCATACATCCCTTCCCTGATGCGGTGCTTCCAGTGCTGGAAGTTTGGGCATATGTCCTCCCATTGCCCATCCAGCGCCACATGTCGAGATTGTGGACGCCCCTCTCATCCCGATTCTCCATATGCGCTTCCGCCTGTCTGTGTCAACTGTGCGAACACCACTCTCCATGCTCGCCGGACTGCCTCGTTCTTCATAAGTAGCGGAAAATAACGGAATTAAACACCCTGGAGCGGCATAATTATCGAGAGGCAAAACTGAAATTTGAAAGGTTGCATCCTGTCCCTCTACAAACTTTTTATGGTGCAGCCACGTTATCGTCGCCCTCGCGGGCGGCAGTTGTTGGTTCATCTGTGCCGCCTGCAGTGGGCCCTCGGGGCCGTACATCTGTCTGCCCCCCCTAGTGTCTGGGGGCAAACCTTTCTCTGTTGCCCCCTTAGAAGTTGGGGGCAAACCCTCTTCTGTCACTCCCCCCGCACATGCTTCAGGAGTGACATCTGCTCAAATACCAGGGGGCTCGATCCCTCCCCCTCCACCTCCTTCTCCGCCAGCATTGCCTCTGCCGGTTCCTCTCTCACGGAAGGGGTCCCTCGGGGACCTCACTTCTTCCGTTTCTTTTCCTACCCAGCCGGATGTCAGCCAGTGGCTGAAGGTGCGCCACCTGCTGGTCGTAGAGCTTCTGCGTCGTCAGCCTCCGACGCTCCTTCAGAGAAACTCTCCCAGCCCTCTAAGCGAAAGGACAGATGCGAGAAGGAACGGAACGTGTCCAAGAAGGACGTTCCGGCGGTTTCAGTACCGCCTGCTGTACATAGTTCTGGCTCTGGGGATGAGGTGGAGATCCTCGCCTCTGCCGCGGATCTCGCCATCACGGAACCCTCAGGGGCCTCTCCTATGGACGCAGATGACTCTCGCCTGGTGGCGGCCGTTGGCTCTGTGGCGCCGTCTGCCTCTTAGTCGCCTTGATGCCCTCCCAGTCCCTTCCTGCTTCCATTCTCCAGTGGAATTGCGGCGGTTATTTCCGCCACCTGTCTGAGCTCCGGATGCTTTTGTGTGTTTCCCCTGTTCTCTGCATTGCTCTTCAGGAAACTTAGTTTCCAGCAATGCAGACCCCCGCCCTTCGCGGTTGTCGGGGACACTATAAGAACCGCGCTGCCTGTCAACGGGCTTCAGGTGGAGTTTGCCTCTTTGTTCACCACTCTGTCTGTAGCTCGCCAGTACCCCTTCTCACACCTTTAGAGGCAGTCACTGTCAGGATTGAGCTCTCGCCAGTTATTACCGTTTGCTCTGTTTATGTTCCTCCGGATGGGCAGCTCCCCCACCATGTCTTGGTTGCGCTGCGGGCTCAACTCCCGCCACCATTGCTGCTTCTGGGCAATTTCAATGCCCACAACCCTCTATGGGGTGTGACTGTCTCTGATGACCGCGGTCGTGCAGTGGAGAATGTGTTGGCTCAGCTCGACCGTAGCCTCTTGAACACTGGTGCTCCCAGGCACTTCAGTATGGCCCATGGGTCGTTCTCGGCCATCGATCTCTCTCTTTGGATCCCCAGACTTGTCCCATCCCTCCACTGGGGAGTGCATCCTGACCTGTGTGGTAGTGACCATTTTCCCATCTATTTGTCACTGCCCCAGTGTCATTCTTCTGGGCGCCTGCCCCGCTGGGCTCTCAACAGGGCTGACTGGCTGGCCTTTTATTTCCGCTGCCACCACTGCTTCTCCCCCACAGGGTGACATTGATGACGTGGTCCGTGTCTTGACCACGTCAATTATTTCTGTGGCCGAGCCTGCCATCCCCCGCTCTTCTGGACTCCCTCAGAGGAAGGCTGTCCCCTGGTGGTCGCTGGAGATAGCTCAGGCTATTCGCGACCGTAGGCAGACTCTCCAGCATCGTAGGCAGCACCCGTCTCTGGAGACCCTCATCGCCTTTAAGAAGCTCCGTGCCTTGGCCCGTCGTCTTATTGCACGGCGTAAGCAGGAGTGCTGGGAGAGGTATGTTTCATCCTTGGGCTCCCGTGTCTCCCCGTCGCTCGTGAGGTCCCGCATCCGGCGGATTTATGGATACCAGACACCTATGGGTGTCCCTGGAATCTCCCTGGACGGCGCTGTCTGCACTGACGCTGCCGCCATTGCTGACCACCTTGCCGCGCACTTTGCTACGAGCTCTGCGACTGCAACTTACCCTCCCGTCTTTTGCTCTCTAAAGGAGCGCGCCGAGCGGACTCCGTTATTATTCCTCACAGGTCTTTCTGAAAAATACAATGCTCCTTTCAGCGAGAGGGAATTCCTCGCTGCCTTTGCCGATTGCCCTGATATGGCACCAGGACCGGACTGCATCCACGCGCAGATGCTGAAGCATCTCTCCAGGGACTGCCAGAGACACATCCTCACCATCTTTAACCGCATTTGCAGCAAGGGCGTGTTCCCGTCGCAATGGCGAGAGGGTGTTATTGTCCCCATCTTGAAGCCCGGTGCGGACCCTCGGGCGATGGACAGCTATCGTCCCATTACCCTCACTAACGTTCTGTGCAAATTGCTCGAACGTATGGTGGGGCGGCGTTTGTGTTTGGTCCTTGAGTTGTGCGGTCTCCTCGCTCCATCCCAGTGTGGCTTCCGTCAGTTCCGGTCTGCTGCCGACAATTTGGTGTGGCTGGAATCTGCTATCCGTACGGCCTTTTCCCGCCGTCAGCATCTCGTTGCTGTATTTTTAAATCTGCGGAATGCATATGACACAACATGGAGGCATCACATCCTTGCTATGTTGCGTGAGTGGGGTCTTCGTGGTCAGCTCCCAGCTTTTCTTCAAAACGTTTTATTGCGCAGCTCTTTCCGGGTGCAAGTCGGTGCTGCCTCAAGTTCATCTTATATACAGAAAAATGGGGTCCCACAGGGCTCGGTGTTGAGCGTTTCCTTATTTCTAGTGGCCATTAATGGTCTGGCTGCAGCCGTGGGGTCGTCGGTGTCTCCTTCTTTGTATGCCGATGACTTCTGCATCTCATTTAGCTCAACGACTACGGGAGTCGCTGAATGCAGGCTGCAAGCAGCCGTTCGCAAGGCGGCATCATGGGCTCTGACTCATGGATTTCAGTTCTCTGCAGCCAAGACTCGAGTTATGCACTTCTGCAGGCGTCGGACGGTCCACCCTCATCCGGAACTTTACCTCGACGGTCACCTACTTGAAGTGGTGGACACTTGCCGCTTCTTAGGACTCGTCTTTGATTCCCGGATCACATGGGTTCCTCACATTACTCAGCTGAAGCAAAAGTGCTGGCGGCAACTCAACGCCCTCCGCTGCTTGAGCCATTGAGCCACGTGTCTTGGGGTGCAGATCGCTGCACACTGTTGCGATTGTACAGAGCCCTTGTGCAGTCCAGGCTTGATGATGGGAGCCTGACCTATGGGTCTGCATCACCCTCAGTGTTGACGTTGTTGGACCCCATACCCCACTGTGGGGTTTGGCTTGCAACTGGCGCTTTCAGTTTGAGCCCCGTGGATAGTCTACTGGAGTAGGCAGGGGTTCCCCTGCTGTGGATTCGCCGCCACCGACTGCTCGCCGACTATGCTGTCTACGTGCATTGCTCACCGGGCCATCCCAATCATCGCCTGCTTTTCCCTGCCAGGGTCCTCCCTCTGCCCGACCGGCGACCTAGGTCTGGGCTTTCCATTGCTGTCTGCGTCCAGTCCCTGCTGTTGGAACTGGGGTCGTTCCCTCTTCTGCCACCCTTCCGGGTCCATGCACCCACGCCTCCCTGGTGTATGTCCCGGCCATCCGTCCGCCTGGACTTGGCATGGGAACCCAAGGACTCAGTTCCGCCTGTGGCCCTCCTTCGCCGTTTTCTTGAACTCCTCGCCTCATTTTCAGGCTGTGAGCCTGTCTGCACTGATGGTTCCCTGGTAGATGGTCGTACTGCCTATGCTTTTGCTCACGCTGCCCAAGTTGAACAGCGCTCCTTGCCGTCTGGCTGCAGTATTTTTACTGCAGAGCTGGTGGCCATAATGCGCGCTCTTGAGCATATGCGTTCCTGCTCAGGTACGTCCATCGTCATCTGCAGTGACTCCCTGAGCAGCCTCTAGGCTATCAACCGCTGTTATACCTCTTCTCCTCTGGTATCCTTTATTCAGGAGTATGTTTTTGCCATTACCCACTCTGGTTGTTCGGTGGTCTTTGTTTGGACGCCAGGTCACGTTGGTATCGCGGGGAACGAACGTGTCGACATGCTGGCCAAAGGGGCGATTGACGCTCCCACTTTGGAAATCGGCCTCCCGGCTCGTGATCTGCAGCTGGCGTTGCGCCATAAGGTGGTTGGGATGTGGCATGATGAGTGGCGTAGCCTGACTTCGCCGAATAAATTGCAGGCTGTTAAGGAGACGACCGATGGGTGGCAGTCCTCCCTGCGGGATTCTCACAGGGACTCTGTCATCCTGTGTTGGCTCCGCATTGGCCATACCTACCTGACGCACGGACATCTTTTGCGTGAGGAGGATCCCCCCCTGTGTCAGTGCGGGTCCCGGTTGACGGTCGCCCACATTTTGTTGGAGTGTCCCCGACTGCACACCCTCCGGCAGTCTTTTAATCTCCCGGGCATTTTGCCTTTGGTTTTAAGCAACGATGCCTCCATGGCTGATAGCGTTTTAAATTTTATCCGTGGTAGTCCTTTTTATGGTTCTATTTAGGGGAGTCCTGCCCCTTTCCCTTTCTGTGTCTCTTGTCCTCGAGTGTCTCGTTGGTTGCAGATTTTAGTGTGTATTCGGATGGTTGACCATGAGAACAAAAAAAGGAAAGAGTTAGTCAACCACTCTCCGGCCCTCTTCTTTTCTTCCATTTCTTTCTGTCCGGTGTTCGTGTGTCCTCTTTTTGTCTCTAACGTTCGCTGCCACATTGTTCTTTCAGTGACTGGGGGGGTGGGGCGTCTCCTCCCCCTTTGGGGTTTTACCTGCTCCTTAAATTTTCGTCTCGCCTGATTTTGGAATGGGGGGCTGATGACCTTCGCTGTTTAGTACCCCTTAAACATCCCAACAACAACAACCACCACCACAATTATGTGGTCCTTCTAAATTTACAATGCTCCCCCACCCTGACCCCTACACCCCACAGTCTTTTATGTTTTACGAAGAAATTTTAACTGTGCCTCTAGCATTATTTGATTGCACGTTTCCCAATACTTTGTTTAACTCTTAATCTTCATTGGCTAACCAATGCCTTTTAACTCTTCTATTGTGTCATCAGACAAATTGTACCCACATAGATGCCTTAATATACACTTTACACCTATCAGCTCAATACTCTGAGTTCAACAGTGAAACTAATTTTGCACTCTTAATGTTTGTTCCTTTGGTCTAATTTCACCAAAGGTTGCTTTGACGTTTTTATATGCTCAATAGTCCTACCAATGACTATTTCACTTTTGTTTTCTTCACATTTTTCTGCTGTCATTTCACTTTGGCTTTTCTGATTTCCTATTTATTTTACACTTAAATGTCTTACAATGATGTATTCCTATCTCTTACTGCAGATTTTTGTATTTCCTTACTTAAGAAATCAGTTTCAGTATTTCCTCTGTAACACAATGTTTCTTTGCGGTCACCTTGTACATACTTACAATTGTCTGATCAACTTATGTGATTATCCTTTTCAGATAAATCCCTTTCTCTTAAACTGACCTGCCTATTACAGTACTCATTACCACAGTATTTACTGCTTCAGAGAACTTCAGACACACAGAATTCTTCCAAGTACCCCACTTCCTTCACCACCAATAGTTCTGGACAATTCTTATAAGCTTCAGTCTATTCATCATTATTAAATTGTGATAAAGCTCCATATCTGCTCCCCAGTACACCTTGCAATCCAATATCAGATTTTGCAAAAGGTATCAAAATGATGTAATCCACGACTCTACAACATTTCGAAAATTAATAGAAGAGATACATTTCGAATAGTATATTCATAATTAACTTATAGAACAATTGAATTTGTGTTGTTTACTTTCACTCCCATTGCCATGTTAAGTGTTCTGCAATTCTGCCTTCTATTACATTGCCTACTACATTATACCAATCACTCACGATTATTACATTTCCATCCTCATTTCATAAATATTTTGTCATATTTTTTCAAATTGTGACATTGACAGATATACCTGAATCATTTGGTTTTTTCCCCTGTCAATTCTGATGAGCATAATGTTATTACTGGGAAAGCCCAACAGCAGCCAGAGGCTGACACTCATGGAGGCTTACAGAGCCTCTCATCTGTGCACTCTACTGGTCAGCTGACAGCTTTTGGAGATAGGACTGGCCATCTCTAACTCAGTCACGCTCGCCTTGATGTGTGTGTTACCTCACTGACACTGTGCACCTCTCCATTGCTAGTGTATCTACTATAACAAGCTGTGTCTAGGTGTAATAAAGTACATTGTGTCTGTCACCACATAGTATTCTCTTGTGGGATTAGAACACACACAGTGACACATTTCATTTTAGCCAAGGAATCTTTGGGATTATCTGACTGCCTCTGTTTCCTGGCTTTGGATTTCTGCCATGAATCATTACAACTTACTCCATGAAAATGAACATTGAAACTATTTGACAACATATTAGTTGGCAAGATATTGCCTATGACTACAAGGAATGACAGCATCTGAACAGAAGTTTTGCACAATGGCATACCACACAGATCAGTCCTCACTTGTCTTGTTTAACTTAAATGAATGTGATATTTCTCCAATACAGACCATATAATTTGGCTATGCAGATGACTTGTCAACATCTTCTGATCTAGCCATAATCAACCAATACTTCCAAAAAAAGGTTACAACCTAATGTAAGCAAAACACTCACAAAATGGGCATCTGTCTCTGGCACACAGAGCCCGAGTATCGTAACATGCACCTAAAATACCTTGGGACAGACACTTCCTTTTAAGGCTGACGAATTAATAAGGAAATAGCTCCGCTAGTCAATATAGCTTTTTGCCGATGCACCACTGCCAGTTTACTGTGACCCTCGCACCCTAATACTGACGATGTAGTACAGAAATCGTGTCACTATTCAACACTAAAAGATCCATGCCGACTTCTTCCCGATTGAGTGACACCTTTTTGGTCAACGTATAGAAATTCTCATGGGAGTCAGGAATTTTTTTCTTTATTGATGAAAGACTGTCAGTTTGTAAACGTGAGGGGGCGACGCTTACAGCAATCTAACACTGAAATTTCGTCGCTATTCAATACTAATGTCCTTGCCGACCAGTGGAACCCGTCCTGGGAGTCCCGTAACTTTTTGCCGATGCATCGCCGTCAGATTACTGTACCCTCGCACCATGGCGTTGACGTTTTAACACAGAAATTGCGACGCTAATAATTGTTAAAGGATCCATGCCAACTTCAGCCCATGTGAGCACGCTTCCACGGTCAACGTATAGAACTTCTCTGTAGAGTCAAGTATTTCTTTTCCGATGCAACACTGAGGGTGCGAGGGCTACAGTTAACTGACACATTGACGATTTAACATGGTAATGGAGTGGTTATTCATTACTAAAGTATCCATACAGTCTTCCCCCCAAGCGAAGAATCGCGCCTATGGTCAACGTATGGAACATCTTCTGTGAGTCAAGTATCGTTTTTACGCTGTTCCATTGCAGGTTTATTCTATTCCTCGCACCCTCATAATTGACGATTTAACACAGGAACTTCTTCGGTTTTCAATATTAATGTATCCATGCAGTCTTCTCTCTGTGCGAGTAACGTGCCTATGGCAAACGTGAGGAATTTATTTTGGGAGTTATGTAGCTCTTTTCTGATGCACCACTGCCAGTATACTGTAACCGTCACATCCTAACGGGAACGATTTACTAGAGAAATTGCGTGGCTATTCAGTACTAAAAGATCCATGCCGACTTCTCCCCTAGTAAGTAATTCGCCTATGGCCAGCACATAAACAATTCCTGACAGTCATGTAGCTTTTTTCCAATGCCCCACTGCCAGTTTGCTGTAACCCTCGCACCCTCTTATTGACGTATTAACACAGAAATTGCGTCGCTATTCAGTACTAAAGGATACATCCCGATATCTCACCGTGCGAATAACACGCCTATGATCAACATGTTGAACTTCTGGGAGTCGTGTAGCTTTATTCCGATGCTTCACTGGCAGGTAACTGTACCCTTCGCACCCTCTTCTTGACGATTAAAAACATAAAGACCGTCGCTATCCAGTACTAAAAGATATGACGACTTCTCCCCGAGTGAGTAATAGGCCCATGTGAAGCGTATGTCACACCTCCTGGGAGTCACGTAGCTTTTTTCCGATGCGCCACTGCCATTGTACTGTATCCCTCACAAATTAACAATTAAACACCGAAATTCCTTTGCTATTAATACTAAAGGTTCCATGAAGACTTTTCCCCAAGCTAGTAACACGCCTATGGTTCAAAAATGGTTCAAATGGCTCTGAGCACTATGCGACTTAACTTCTGAGGTCATTAGTCGCCTAGAACTTAGAACTAATTAAACCTAACTAATCTAAGGACATAACACACATCCATACCCGAGGCAGGATTCCAACCTGCGACCGTAGAGGTCGCTCGGTTCCAGACTGCAGCGCCTAGAACCGCACGGCATCTCCGGCCGGTGCGCGCCTTTGGTTATCTGACGTAACTTCTCCTGTTACTCATGTATCTTTTTCCAATGCACCATTGTCAGTTAACTGAACCCTCCACACCGTCAGATTGACAATTTCACACAGAAATTGATCTTTTAGTATTCAATAGAGATGCAATGACAATTTTTCGCGGATTGAGTAATGCGCATATGTTCAGCGTATGAAACACCTCCTGGGATTCATCTAGCTTTTTCAAATGCACCACTGCCAGTTAACTGTACTCCTCGCACCCTCACATTGACGACTTAACACAGTAATTGTCACTATTCATTACTAAATGATCCGTGCCGACTTCTCTCCAAGCTAATAACGCACCTGTTGTCAGCGTATGAAACGCTTGCTGATAGTCATGTAGCTTTCTTTCGATGCATCGCTTTTAGTTAACTGAAACCCTCGCACCCAAATACTGGAGATATAACAAAGAAATTGACAATGTATGGAACTTCTCCCGGGAGTCATGTACCTTTTTTCCGATGCACCACTCCCAAATTGCTGTAACTCTCGCACCGTCACTTTGACGATTTAACAGAAAAATTGTGTTGCTATACAATACTAAAGGATCCCTAGCGACTACTGCCGGAGCCCATATCGCGTCTATGGATCTTCTCCTGGGTGTCATGTACTTTTTTTCCTATCACCTCTGCCAGTTTACTGTAACCCTCATACCCTCATGTTGACGAATTAACTCACAAATTGTTACTACTCAATACTATTTTGTCACTATTCAATACTATAGGATCAATGCCGACTTCTCTGCACCCTCACATATACGATTTCACATAAAAATTGCATCGGTAATTAATCATGACATAATCTGTGTTGCATCATCACTGTCAGGTAGTAGGGTTACTGTAAATTGGTTGTGGTGTATCGGAAACAAACCACAGGACCCCCAGGAGAGGTGCAAGCCATGGCCGTAGTCTCATTAGTGTCTTGGAGAGATGTCAGCACGGAGGGTGCGAGGGTTACGGTAAATGGGTTGTGGTGCATCGGAAACAAACTACTGGACCCCCAGGAGAACATACATGCCAGGACCGTGGCCACACTAGTCTCTCGGAAAAATTCGGCATGGTGCCTATTGCATTCAACGCGACGCAATTTCTTTGTTGCATCGTTAATGTGAGGTTGCTAGAGTTGCAGTAAATGGGTTGTGGTGCGTCGAACAAAACCTGCTGGACCCCCAGGAGAGGTTACATGCCATGGCCATAGTCTCGTTCATCTCTCCGAGAGAAGTTGTTATCGCGATGCAATTTCTGTATTTCTTCTTTAGTATGAGGTTATGATGGATCGGAAACAGATTAATGGACCCCCAGGAGACGCTGTGAGCCACGACCGTAGTGTAGTGAATAACTCACAGAGAATTTGGCGCTGAGGCTATAGTGTTTAATGACGACGCAATTTCTGTGTTGCGTCGTCTTGTACCAAGCGACGCGGGTTTCGAATCCATGCCAGGCGACATGGACCTCGATTACCACTAGAGGTCTCTCCAGCCTTAGCGCCGTAATCCGTGGCTGCGCGTGTGCTCCTGGCCCGCGGATGTGAGGGCGCCACGGTGGGGTACGTGGTACCTGTGGCTAATAACGACATACTTAATCAGGTATTTAAATGCCTGCCCCTCGCTCAGCAGGCAATCTGTAGGCGAGATGTCAATTAACCCGAATATCAGACAGGGTGTTTACTTGGTTTCTGTGTGCGAATAGATGTGGGTTTGTGAGATTTCATTTGCGACCCAGTTGCTACTTGCCTGTTGCTGTTCGTTAGGTCTTCCTCGGTCGTTCGTCATTGTTTGTGTCCGTCCTTCCCCATTTGTTTTGTTCGTTCGCTGGGCGCTCCCGTTTGGTGCTGCCGCGCTTTCGTTCTCGGCAACTCTGCAACCGTACCGGTCTCGTTACAACATTTTAACGACGAGGTAAACAGACCACCTCCATGCTAAAAACTACCACTGTCTTCTGGAGCAAGAGCAGCAGCTCATGCAGCAGCAGCTCTAGTTATCTTACAACAGTCGCTGCAGTTGCTAACACAGTCGATGCTAGGGATGCATTACCACAACAGCTTCAGAGTCCTCGGTGTGTCCGATCCTTTTCCACGTTCCCCGTCGTTCCCTCCATTTAATGACGCTAAAGCAGACTGAGAAACATACATACATCGGCTGAAACATTTCACGGCTTTTGAAGTCACAGATGACTACTTGCAGCGGTCGTTGTTTTTGTATTGGGCCTTCCCAGACACGTTGTTTCTTCTCCCAAGTTGGCACCGTTTTCGAATCCTTTGGCTCTCTCTTTCCTGGCGGTATGCCTTTCGCTGACGAACTATTATTCCCAACACTACCATGTGGTCGCCTCTCGGCTGGAGTTCCACCAGTACCATAAACAGCCTGGTCAGTCGTATTGTTCGTGGGTCATGGACTTGCAGGGTCTGAGCAGTCGGTGCGATTTTACGTGCACCAATCGGCAGTGTATGATTTCATATTCAGACTCCCTTATCCAGGATGTGGTGCTTCAGCTTGCTCCCGATCCTGAGGTCCGCACTGCAGCGCTGAAACTATATAATCCCTCCATGGAAGAGATTCTCCCCATTGCAAACTCCTTTAAAACTGCTTAGGCGGCTAATGAGCGCTCCACTTGTGGCCGGGCCGTAAGACGGATTCCGCCCTCGCGACGTCGAGAAATTCAATGCGTTGACAGTGGGCACGTTAGTCTCTAGAAGACATGTTTGAATGGAGACTGTAGTATTCAATCGCGGCACAATTTCTATTTTGCATCGTCAATGTGAGTGTGCGATGGTTACAGTGAACGGGTTGTGGTGCAACGGAAATACGTTACTGGACTCCGAGGAGATGTTACATGCAGTGACCAGTTGTCACTCGGAAAGAAGTTTGCATTACGATTGAATACTAAAGGCTATATGCTATTTCTGTTTAGCATCGTCGGTGTGAAGGCGCGAGTGCTAGATTAAACAGATTGTGGTGTATCAGAAAACTACTATAATCCTAAAAGTAGTTCCATGTGGAGACCATAGAAACGTTAGTGTCTCTGCGAGAAATTGGCATGGAGCCTGTAGTAGGCAATCGAGATGAAAGTTCTGTGATGCATCACAACCAATTTACTGTAACTATCGCACCTTCACGTTGTCGACGCATCACAAACAAGCTACTGGTCTCCTGGACAGGTCCCACGCGGTACTGGTAGACACGCTAAATTCGGGGAGACATGTCGTCGTGGAGAATGTATTATTTAATCGTGACGAAATTCCCGTGTTGCTTCGTCAAAATTTGGGTGCGAAGGGTAACACTAAATGGGTTGTTGCATCTGAAACAAGATACTGGACTCCCAGGAGTGGTCCCATGCGATGCTGGTAGACACGTCAGTCAGTCGGAGAGAAGTCGTCATGAAGAATTTAGTAATCAAATATCATGCAATTTTGGTGTTGCATCGTCAACACTCAACATGGTCAGTGGCGAAACAGATTTCAGACTACCTAAAAGATCAAAACGAAAATATCTGCCTCCTGTTACTCTTGCTAAAGAGATAAACCTTCCTCCATTTTTTATATTCCCATTTACTTCCATATTCAGGAATGCTGCAACGGCCTTACGATCACCGATTCCCTGTTCTGCGTGTCTGTTATAAGTAGGTCCAGGATGTGATCTCCACGAGTCGGTTCTCTAATTGCTCGACGTAATTTTCCGATAGTCAAACACTCAGTACAAAGTCAGTCGATGCTCGCCGTCCCTAGGGCCCCTGCGGTTCTAGGCGCTTCAGTCTGGAACCTCGCAACTGCTACGGTCGCAGGTTCGAATCCAGCCTCGAGCATGGATGTGTGTGATGTCCTTAGGTTAGTTAGGTTTAAGTAGTTCTAAGATCTAGGGGACTTATAACCACAGCAGTTGAGTCCCATAGTGCTCAGAGCCATTTTTTTCTAAACACCGTCTGTACCTTTGTAAAAATTTCGGCAGAATTTATCTCTGGCTTCAGCCAGAAAGCACCATAGCTTTCTGTACCTATAACGATTTCAGCTATCAGCGCTTGCAGTTCCGGTACTTTACCAACGCAGCTTCGACAGTTTACAATTACAATACCGATTGCGGTTTGACCCCCGCATGTCCTGACTTTGCCCCGCACCCTTTGAGGTTGCTGCCCTTTCTGTACTTGGCCGAGGCCACCTAACCTAGAAAAAACCGCCCAGTCCACGCCACACAACCCCTGCTACCTGTGTAATCGCTTGGTGAGTATAGTGGACTCCTGACCTATCCAGCGGAACCCGAAACCCCACCACCCTATGGCGGTCAATGGTTGAGAAAGTGCCATGTGCCACACTAAAGTGTGTGGGAGCGCCTATGTTTAGTAAACAGAACAGCTTCAATTATATTGCCCACAACCCTCTTTGGGTTAAAGTCCCCTAATAACAGGAAGGGAGAAGGGATTTATTGAAAAAAAGTGCTGAGGGCGCTGGATGTGGGCGACCTGTCAGGTGGGAGGTACAGATTAGAGATCGTGATTGGAGTGGCCAGATGGACCCTGACAGCAACGGCTTCCACAATGGTATGGAGGGTAACTCATTTACTAACAATGTCCTTGCGGACCAAGGTGCACACACCACCAGAAGCCTGCAATGGGCCAATTCAGTTAAGACCGAAATCATGGAACCCACAAAGGGTGGGTGACTAAAATTGACAAAATGGGTCTGCTGGAGCGCAATACAAGTGGCAGAGTAGAAAGAAAGAAGGGGCTGCAATTCTGGGAGGTGACGCAAATATCCATTACAATTCCACTGGAGGATTCTCAAACCAGAGTCCAAAGTGGAAGTGAACGAACCAGAGTCGGTCACACCACCGAGTCGCTATCCGTCACCAATAAGGATGGGGTAATATCCATATAGGTGGGGTCAGACTCTGTTGGTTCATTGACTGTAGGAGTGGAAGGCTGCATCTCTGGGGGTACCATAGGGGCCTTGCCTTTGTTCCTGCGTTTCTGCTTTTCTCTTGGGAAGGAAGAGAAGGGCAGACTTCAGCAATGACAGGCACAGAACTACACTGGCCAATCTTGGCGCCCACCGGCTGAGGATCACGCTGCTCCTGTGGAGCAGTAGATCACCTTTCACAGGAGTGCCAGGAAGAGGAGTCCCAGGAGGGAGCTCCAGTACCGGCAGCTGCCAAAGGAAGGGAGCACTTCTCCAATGGGGGAGAGGGAGCAGCACCCAAAGGGGTGGGTATGGGTACTGAAGAGGAGGACAAGAACGAGGAGGAGGACGAGAACGAGGAGGAGTGGCAAATAAGGTGGGGCTGGGATGAGGAGGGGGATGGATGCAATTGAAGCAAAAGTCGAGGTCATAGAAAAGGGGTGGAGCCAGTCCTATTATTGACGAGCCTGTGTAGATGAGCCCATGTAAAATTTTGTACATTTGAATCCTCCTTTCTTTGACAAACGCCAAGAGCGCTGTCCATTGCAATTTACACACATTGGTGGGGGAGCACAGCCACTGCTCTCGCGGAGGGGCACCCACAGTCATCGCAGAGGGGATCAGTGGTGCAGTGGGAAGACGTGTCCAAACCTTAAGCATTTAAAACATCTGTGGTGGAATGTAAGGTTTTACACGGCACCAATACACCATTACCTTAACCACGTCTGGGAGTAAATCCCTCTCTAAAGCTCACAGAAATTAAGGAAGATACAATTATAGAATTTAAAAAAATACTAGGAGACAGGCAAATCAGTCTACAGACGATCAGGAGAAACTACAACACGATTCATCCCATAATAATAAAGAACATTGCCGAAGGAATAGAGAAGTATTGACCGGACAGGAGAGTAAAACACCCTTTGTGTAACAATAAATTATAACAATCCTTGAACAACTACTGTTGTTAATCGCCTTACTGAATTATTACTTAACAATTGCAGTGCAGAACACCACCAACAAATTCTATAAACATTTGTAAATTTAATGTGGGTGGTTCAATGAAGTCTATAAAATGATACAGCCGAAGAAACCGGCAGAATATGGAAATAATTCATGTAATCCCAGGTTTTACACAGTGGCAGAAGGGAGTGCCATGAGCAACGTAGTAAACATTCTGACAGGGAGGGAGGGAGGGTGGAGGGGCGTGAAGTTGGAGATCATTTCATTTTTACGCCTTTCTGTAACTACTCGAGGAGACTACAAGCAAAAATGCATACCATTAAAAAATTAGAACATTTTTGCAGCATATATAATGTTTATTCTTGTTTTTGTTTTAGCAAAAAGAGCGAGAAAATATTGAAAAATATCGAATGAAACACAGACCCTATAGCTTAGGTGTTTCACGTAGGCTAATCTGAAGTTAAAGCGTGGTATTGCCACCACGCTATCCCCCACCCACGAATCTTGGTTGTGTGTGGTAACAGACTGATCCGTCGCACAACTCGAGCATTATTATGTTACGTTGGAACGTCACAATTTGATTGATAGCTGGCGAAATCAACGAATGTGAAAGGCAACATCCCCCAGGCTTTGTCTAAGCAATGTCTCCGCAATATCCTTTCTTTCAGGAGTGCTAGTTCTGCAAGATTCGCAGGAGAGCTTCTGTAAAATTTGGAAGGTAGGAGACGAGGTACTGGCAGAAGTAAAGCTGTGAGAACGGGGCGTGAGTCGTGCTTGGGTAGCTCAGTTGGTAGAGCACTTGCCCGCGAAAGGCAAAGGTCCCGAATTCGAGTCTCGGTCCGGCACACAATTTTAATCTGCCAGGAAGTATCAAAGGCAAATAATTTGTTACCACAAACTCTGACAGGCAGCGAAGCCCAGTGTTTATATCTGCTCCATACTGAAAAATTTAACAGGTTGAAATACGTAACATTTACCGACAATGAGGCAGTTCCCATGCTTGGTGCATAGGAAGTATATCGAATTGTTCGTCTCGACTTGACCTACACCACAGTGGTACGTTGTGAAAGGTACCGCTTACAACTTACGAACTCCGCAATACAGTTGGCGTCCGTGAAAGGGAGGAGCGGTTACGGGTGAGGCATTACAGAATTCTCACTGACTCTTGAGAGGCTTAACAAAATCCGAATTATTTAGTCACTGTTTAAGCCATAATATTTCCCATCACGGACAATGCTGCAACTACGTTGTAGTAAAGACGTTCTTAAGCTGACTGATGATCCGCTCAGGCGTAAGGTCAAATTTTTGGTGGGTAAAAAATAAAAAACTAATAACGTATCGAAATTACGTAATTATTTCTAGGAGATTATTACTATCGTAAATACAGAAAGCTTCTAATACCGAATAGTTCCAACATATTTTTCAAATACTAGAAATTTTAAGTGACATCATGCTGGTAGTTATTTTAATAAAAATTTACAAAAACGAAATTCAATTCCTATATTGGGTAATTCGAGTTAAGAGGGCGGTAAATAGAAATGTCGTGTAGCTAGGACCACCCGTCGGGTAGACGGTTCGCCTGGTTCAAGTCTTTTGCCACTTGGGCGACTTGCGCGTCGGAGAGGAAGAAATGATAAGACAACAACACTCAGTCCCTGAGCGGAGAAAATCTCCGACCCACCCTGGAATAGAACCCGGGCCATTAGGTATGACATGCCATCGCGCTGACCACTCAGCTACCAGGGGCGGACAGTGTAGCTTATTATTTGGGCAGACAGGAGGGCGATAATTAACAGCAGCATAATATTACGGCTCCTCTCTCATGTCCAAATAAGTTGCGTTATGCAAGCAATGTTCACAGTTGTCGAAACGAGTTACGATATGTAATCGAAGTTTATGGTAACACTAACGAGCGAAGTGGTTCAGTTGTTACACGCTGGACCCTCAGTCAGGAGAACAACGGTTCAAACCTGCGTTCTGCCATCCAGTTTTAGGTTTTCCGTGGTTTCCCTTAGTTGCTCCAGGCAAATTCCGGGACGATTCCTTTGTCAAGGATGGGGAAGGAAATCAGCCGTGCCCTTTCACAGTCCGAGCTTGTGCTCCGCCTGTAATCATGTCCATGTCGGCGGAACTTTAAACCTAATCTTCCTATTTCTATTCCTTCCTTCCTTCCTTCCATAAGATCTATTCCATCGCTGTTGCATACTTCCGCTAGAAAAAACAGTGAATGAATGAAAGAAGATTGTTCAGAGCGCTATGGCACTGCAACAGAAATGAACCATAGTCCTCCTTCGACCTCCTTTATTACTGGCAAGAACGCGAAATTCGTAAGAGCTGTTTAAATTTATTTCCACGTTTGCGCTGTGAAAACTTTTTTCGTCTTTCAGGTCCCCACTACCCAGCGCATACTGCCTCCTAACATACCTCTCACCCCTCCCCCTGCCCCTCCCACCGCCGCGTTTGATCCACCTCTACTTTTCAATGAGTAATACGGCCCGACAATATATACGTGAGTTTAATAAAACATTTACAAAAAGGAAATACGATTTACCTTTCGCGATTGTTTATCACAAACAATGAAATTTATATCCGTTCACTGTCTTCCCGAAAATGCTGAAAACACTATGCCACGTTTGCTCGGTTTGCAAACTTTCCTTCTCACAGCCTTCACCACAGACCTTTTGAGTTAAATGGTTAAGAATTTGGAAGTCAATGACAGAAAGCAAATCTCTAATCCAAAAATAAACAGTGCAGAAATATAAGTGAGTTCACTTACCGTGACTGTTACCTCCAACGCCAGCAGCAGCAACACCAATATCACGACAACCAGCAGCACCACCACCAATAACACCACCAGCAACAGCAACAACAACAAAAGCACCTCCACCAGCAACAACAACAACAACAACAAAAACACCTCCACCAGCAGCAGCAACAACAACAAAAACACCTCCACTGTCAACAATGAAAACAACAATAAAAACGGCAATGACAACAAAAACTGCAACGGCGACAAAAAATACAACTCCAACAACAGCGAACACTACTCAACACCAACTCCTTCAAACAACTCCTGATATCACTTCACAACTTCAGAAAAGCAGGAAGAATGATTTACAGCTCTTCCTTTCGTCTGTCGCAGCCGTCAGACTGATCGCATGACTCATCAGCAGCGCCTCTCGTGGCGCCTCAACCGACTGTGCGACAAATTGGCTGCGTGTTGGTGTTGTTACCGACCGACGAACTTTCACTATCGGGCGCGTCGCACCACTCGATAGCCGACCGAACAGATTGCGTCGAGTGTAGCGCGATCGTGCCAGCCGCCCGACTAAAATTCATGTTTTGTCACAGCACACGGAATTAAATGCTATTCTAATGTACATGTGGGCGTCCGAGGAGGATGAAACTTTAAGGACAGAGTATTTAAAGAAATTTAAAGACTGCTGATGTATTCACGGCGATGCAGGAAATTAAGCACCTGTTTCATTTTTTACCGAATACATAATGGTGTCTCTATGTGCAACACGAGGTTAAGTCTGTCGCCCTTCTTTATTTCTGTTTTTAGGTTTTATTTCCGATACTTATCGGAAATGAAATCTAAAAACCGAAGAATCGACATGCCATGGACGTTAATTCATAGAATGTACTTGCTTCATTTTTGTAAGTACTGAAAAATTCAAGCCTATATCCATGGCATCTGCTACGTATTTTTTTTTTTTTTTTTTCAAGTCTAACAGTCGCTAAATGCTTCATTTCTTACGCATCCGTTGTATTCATTAGATGACGTGCGTCGATACCATGTGTAGTCTTTCTTCGTCGAATATGAGTCTCTGAAATAAACAGGTCATCTTGTGCTACGTCCACAAATAAATTAATGTTTTCACGAACGTCTTTTGTTGTATTTATTTTGCTTTACCACAATGCATTTTCTCAGTCAACTATAAATCACGTTGCACATTTCAGGAACAATTTTAGTTTATAATTGTGGCGGCAGAAGAGCACTGAATCTTACACCTGCTGCCATTGGCGAGAAATTGTAATACACGTAGCTAACACTCTCTCCTCGGACTTAACAACGTCTGCCAGGACTGCAGTATTTTCCCTTAAGAATGGTTTTATGATGTTCAGCAGTTCCGAAAGGCACGATTCACCCGTTCTGCGATTGCCACTTCTTTGCCCACAGCTATCTCTCGGCTATTTTTCCTTGTTGCCTGTAAAACAGGCAAAGCAAACCCCGTTTTTGCTTCTGTGAAAAACTAAGCGGGATGCCGTAGGGCAAACACAACGAACTAAACACAAAATAAACAAATTACGACAGCAGGTCCGCACTGTAATCGCTGAGTTCAGTCTGTCGGGACGTGTGTAGGGTGCAACGGAATTGGTCATCTGGCAGCCGATAAATTGGTGCGTGTGGAGGGGTGTTATATACGCCTTAATTTACGCAAATAAAGTTTGTTTATACTTAAACCAATGCCAAATGCGACTTCCCTCTTTCCGACGCTGAGCTGCCTCTGTTTCCTTTACCTGGTCTCCGATGATAGCCAACACAGCGTCTGAAGTGGTAAGATCTCTGGCTAAGCGCGTTTGCTAAGTCCATAGGACAATGGATTTCTTAAGTTTTGGTTCTGGCACAAATTTTAATTACTTCCTGATGAATAGCGGAGAATCGTTCACAAACTATAGCGCACAGGTTTTTAGTGACTCCACGTTCCGTGGGCAAATTGTGGTACCCATGTTGTTGTTGTTGTTGTGGTCTTCAGTTCTGAGACTGGTTTGATGCAGCTCTCCATGCTACTCTATCCTGTGCAAACTTCTTCATCACCCAGTACTTACTGCAACCTACATTCTTTTGAATATGCTTAGTGTATTCATCTCTTGGTCATCCTCTATGATTTTTACCCTCCACGCTGCCCTCCAATGCTGAATTTGGGATCCTTTGATGACTCAGAATATGTCCTACCAACCGGTCCCTTCTTCTTGTCAAGTTCTGCCACAAACTCCTCTTCTCCCCAATTCTATTCAATACCTCCTCATTAATTACGTGATCTACCCATCTAATCTTCAGCATTCTTCTGTAGCACCACATTTCGAAAGCTTCTATTCTCTTCCTGTTTCACTTCCATACATGGCTACACTCCATACAAATACATTCAGAAACGACTTCCTGACAAATCTACACTTGATGTTAACAAATTCCTCTTCTTCAGAAACGCATTCCTTGCCATTGCCAGTCTACATTTCATATCCTCTTTACTTCGAGCATCGTCAGTTATTTTGCTCCCCAAATAGCGTCTCATTTCCTAATCTAATTCCCTCAGATCTGGGAAAATATTAACTCTATTTCGTAGCTGGAGGAGTAGAAGGTTCAAGTTTAACATCGTGTCGACAACGAGGCGGAACACAGGCTCGGAATATGGAAGCATGGAGTAGGAAGTCGGCAGTGTCCTTTCAAAGGAACCATCCCAGCATTTGCTCCCGACAATTTAGGACACCTGTACCTGAATGGCCGCAAGCAGGTTTGAACTATCAGTCTCCCGACTGTGAGTCCAATGTGCTAACCATTGCGTAATCTTGCTCGTTAATTTCGTAGTAGTTTCGAGGAACCTCTCTGAGGCTACAAGCAAACTGCGAGAAATCGTGCTCAGCTACTTAGCCGAGCTTGTCTCAAGCATTGCCAGTAACTTTCCAGTGATGTGGCCAGTGAGCTGTCGTAATGTTTGCATCGGTATACTACATAGCTGGCAAGGTACAGTATTCAAATGCTTCAACGCTGTTGTCAGAAGCCTGTTATGAGATATCGGAATCTACTGCTGCGAAAGCTAGTTACTCGAGCTCTTTCTCTCATTCAATTATTGTCAGTCTCATTGTCAGTAAAGGACCCTACACATGCTCCGGTTTATCGACCGACCGATAAATTGTGCGTGCGCAGCTTGTTGCCCGACCGACCTAGTAATTGTACGAGTGTTGCTTGTTGATCGAAAGACCGACCGATTTTTCGTTGCGGTCGGTTGGTTAAGTAAGACTAGCAAACAGTCGCAGCCCCCTCCTCATTCGCCCTACAAATTGTGTAGTCTGCCGTGCAAACCGCCTGACAACAGTTCCTTTTCAGTCACCACTCGCGAGGTTCAATTAGTCAAAATAAATTATGAATAATCCGCCTCGATTGCGAAAATTCCCGGTGTTTACCCAGGTTTCAACGTGGATAACCACGCCTTCTTCAAAACAAAATAAAAAACAGCTTGCCTAAATGGGCAAAGTCAATTTCTAAAATGAACACCCACAACGGCAGGTCCCCATAAAATTTATTAACATTACACGGTACATCCGTACCAAGTCAATAACACTACTTAACTGTGTGCTGCCTCGCCCCAGCCAACGTGCGATGGGTCACAGGCTCTCCACTGCACTAAGGCCTCGCCTTCTGTTCCCCTGAGCGACTGTCGACAATCTCTGCGCATGCGCGCGGCTAAGAAACGCTCTTCTTATGCATAGAAACGGGATACAACAGTTAACATGAATCGGGGCCTAAGTAACTACAAAAAGTTGTCGCCCAAATAGTGATACATGCGTTGATGCGGAAATTACGACATATTAATTCTCGACCAACGTTGCGCACAGGTCGTGCATCAGCCACTAACTAATATAGAGACAATAAAATTAGGTAAAAATTACAACTAACATACAGAAATGGCTATGCATGAGGACATAGTAAAGTGCAATCAGTTCCAAACCATACTACATGCGGGAACCATTAAGTTGTAACTCACAGAGCAAACGGTCTGCAAAACTTGACACCTTAACGGATAATGGTGTGGTGGCGTTGAGGGGGGGGGGGGGGGACGGTGGAAAGAAAATCTCAAATGTTGTTAACGGATAAAACCACACAATTTCTGCTAACAGAAACCATCACTGTCGCTACATCGCCAAAATGCTAAGTGGCTGAGCAGGCAGTATTTTGTTCTGAAGAAGGCGTGGTTATCCACGTTGAAACCTGGGTAAACACCGGGAATTTTCGCAGTCGAGGCGGATTATTCACAATTTATTTAGATAATTACGATTGCTGACGCACTGCAATGCTGAAAGTTCTTAAGTTCAGTTAGTCGTCTCTCTGTTGGTTTTATTACCGCTCCCTTCGGAAATGAAGCCTGATACCCTTAGATAGACAGACTGGATTTTCATTTCATTTCCGATACGTATCGAAAATAAAAACTAAACACCGAAATACAGACAGTCGATGGACTTTTATTCATGAAATACGCCTGGTTCATCATTAGAGGTGTTACAAAAATGCAACCTATCGTCAGCCCCTTCTGCTATCAAGAGGAAAGTGAAGGGCTTTTCATAAGTTCTAATAACTGTTAAGTGCTTCATGTCTTATGAATATGTTGCTGAATTTGTTACATAATATGCGCCGTTGCCATTTTCAGTCTTCTTCTAATTTGTAATGAATTTCTCGAACTTACGAGGGGTATTATGAATATTACATACGAACATAAATTCATAAAGTTTACATGAATATAATTTCATTTTCGTTTCGCTTTTGCTTTATCACGAATATTTCCTCATGTCATTACGAGTTACTTTGCAGGTTTCAAGAATCATTTTAGATAATAGTCGGGATTAAGTGCGCTGAATCTGAGTTCCTCGTAAATTCCGCCAGTGGCCAGAAATCGTGATGTAGCTATCGTTTGACGACGTTCACGCGCTCCGAAGAGCATTTTTCATCCACTCTTAAATAATTCCAAAAATTTTCGGGTCCGAGCTCCGTAAGTAACACAGAGTAGGTGCACTTGATCCATTGCATGATCCATTCCAATACCCACGGCTTTATCATGGCTTTTTCTGGTCTTGTTAATTCGGAAACAACCAAGCCAAATACGAATTCTTTTCCTGTGGAATACTAAGCGGTATATCACAGAACAGAACGTCACAACCAACGCTAGGAGCCGGGCGGCGCTGAAGTTATTCAGTGTAGTCGGTCGGAGTGTGCGTCGTGTAGACTGCCTTAAAATGGTGTGTGTGTGTGTGTGTGTGTGTGTGTGTGTGTGTGTGTGTGTGTGTGTGTGTGTGTGTGTGTGTGTCCAGTACAGCAGTTAATGATGGGACAGGCTAGTCCTGCATGACAGTTATCTAGCGCAAAATGTGAGGTGTGCTGAACACAACTAATGTGGGTAGGCTGTCCAGTTAGGGTAAGTGGCCTAGCGTAGAGACCATGACCGAGTCACATGTAATGTTTGACTCCAAAAGCGTTAAACGTGTCTTTATCCCTGCGCGACTACATTTAGCACAGGCTTCTCATTCGTGGTGTGTTTGTAATCACGCAGAGTGAGGAAGTGCACTAACAAGTAAAACTGAAACCAATGAGTAAACGTAGAAGAAATGGGAGAGACTAAAAAGCGAAGTAAGGAACAAATATTTGTTGTATACTAAAACAGTCTACAGGATATGTAACTGGTCAAAGTTACAGTTTTTCTAATCGAGAACAACTGATTTAAAGAAATTCATTTGTAAAAAATCCCACACTGACACCTTCAGGAATGTAGGTAGTAGTAAAACGTAACAGCGAAGTGTTGCAATGGGTGATAAGGACATGACACCTTTTAGAAGTGAGAGGGGTGTCTGATGAAGGTTTTAACCAAATAGGCCAGGAATTTATATGGGTGCACATTATCGAGAAGTCAGCGTTTTAGACATCATGTCAATTATTTCTGCTGTAAGTAGACATATCAGAAGAGGCTTCTTGCAGTCCAAAACCGGATAAGACATTTTGTTATTACGTAAGTTATTAATAAAAAATTGACTACGACAGTTGATATGCGGACTGATTCGTATAAAACGTGCATTATTTGACACTTACGGCACATTACATAAACACAGATTGGTCTAGTTTGAATAACGTTTTATTTATAGCCGAATTCCCGGCCTTTAAGCTCACGGAAGTAAATATTACGAGAAGACGCGCAAGAGAGGGAACGATACGAAAATTTCGCCGGACATGTTGTATTGGAACCCTGGTCGGAGACAAAAAACTATGCAACAGCAACTTTGGAAATTCGCGAAAGCCTTCTGTGTGGTGCTAACTATATAACAGCACTCAGCCACATTTACGATGTTAAATGATATGAAGTGGCTTCTGCTCATGCTTCGAGCCAAAGTTCCGCACGCGCTGCAACAGTTTGTTCACTATGCTAGGGTCCGTACACACACTGTGTAACGAATTTGTCGCTTTAGTGAAGGATAACAATTCCGCTTACAGATTAAAGGGCCATGAGAATGAGCTTACAGGAAGAATTGTAGATTTACCCGAGGAGGTACAAATAAATTAGAAGGCAAAAAGAACCTACGATCCAGTTAGGTTTTACTTGGTTTTACAAACTGCAGAAAAGCTGCAGAGTCAAACATTGTGAGGTAGCTGGAGTACTGCAGTTCCAAGTTCTGTTTCATCAAGATACGGGGAAAAACTAGATTCGTAATCAACTAGTGTAGCTGATGGAAATGGAAATGACGTGTGGCTAGGGCCTCCCGTGGGGGAGACTGTTCGCCTAGTGCAAGTCTTTAGTGTTGACGCCACTACGCGCGAATTGGTGTCGATGGGGATGAAATGATAACACAACACAAAGGCCCTGAGCCGAGAAAATCTCCGACCCAGCCGGTAATCGAACCCGGGCCGTTAGGTATGACATCCCGACGCGCTGACCACTCAGCTACCAGGGGCGGACAGTGTAGCTGATTCTTTGGTAGATACATATTTCTTAACGGGAACAAGGGATTAAAAATAAGGTGCTGACTTTTCACTTTCAATCATAAAATTGCTACGTTAGTTTTGCTGTGTGTCCGTTATCTCAGTATGTTTGACAAATGAAAAATACGAACTTCTTAGCACTGTGTGACGAATGTGTGGAAGCAGTTCAAGTACAACATGTAACAATAAACGTAGTCGTTTTTGTGCAGTTAGTGTATAATTTACCTCCAGAACTTCGTTTGGCTATGGAAGACTAAAGTACAGGTACTCAGTCAGGCGGCAGTAGCCGACAGCGACACAAGCAATAACAGGAAAATAACCGGTATTGTGACTTTTACGGGTTCCTAACCAGGAGCGAATTTTGTAATATCTGTGCTTTAATAGTTTAGTTTCTTGTGTTTCTGCGTGTTAAAATAATAGTCACAGTTGTCGCGTTTTCGTTTGAGTCGGAAAGTAAATCGATTTTGTGACGTATTAAAAGTTCCTAATCGTGGGCAAATTATTTAGTTTCCTCTGAGTGCTTCGGTAGTTAGCTTTTTGAATCTCTGTCTGCTAATCTATTACACAGTCCCTGCGTTTTCGTCAGGGTATACAGTAGAGTTGCGCTGCACGTGCCGTTAGTACGTGGAAAACTAAATTATGCGGGACAACGGTCTTCAGTATGGGCAGCAAATGCGATTGTTGTGTGCGGATGCGAGCCGAGTTGGCGTCGCTTCGCTCTCAGCTTCAGGCTGTGACGGCTTCGGTTACACAGCTTGAGGGTGCAGTGGACGGGCACCACTGTTGTGGACTTGCCGTGGGGATTCATTTGACATCCAGTGCGTCCGAATCCTCCTATCGGTCCTCACCGCTGGACAGCCCAGTTACAGCTCGCACTGCTGCTGGCCCCTCACCTGTGATCGAGTGGGACGTCGCCCCACGGTGTAGCAGGTGGCGAAAGAGTTCAGAGGGGGCCGACCGTAAGGCCTCCCCGGTTTGTCTGACAAACAGGTTCCAGGCGCTGTCTGTGGCTGACGCTGTCGCAGAGCCAGACGCTGCCTGCATTTGTAGGTTGAAACAGGAGAGGCGACAATCACAGAGGGTGGGATTATTGGGATTATTGATAGTGGGGAGCGCCAACGCTAGGCTCCTTATGGGATCCCTTAGGGACATGGCTGCCAAGAAGGGAAAGAAAAGCAATGTGCACTCAGTGCACATACCGGGTGGAGTCATTCCAGATGTGGAACAGGTCCTCCTGGATGCCATGAAGAGCATAGGGTGCAGCCAACTGCAGGTGGTGGCTCACGTCGGTACCAATGATGTGTGTCACTTTGGATCAGAAGAGATTCTATCTGGTTTCAAGCGGCTAACAGAAGTGGTAAAGGCTGCCAGTCTTGCTTGCAAGGTGAAAGCAGATCTGACCATTTGCAGCATAGTTGACAGGACCGATTGCGGACCTCTCGAACAGAGCCGAGTGGAGGGTGTGAATCAGAGGCTCAGACGGTTCTGCGACCGTGTAGGCTGCAGATTCCTCGACTTGCGCCAAAGGGTGATTGAGTTTCGGGTTCCGCTGGATAGGTCAGGTGTCCACTATACGCACAAGGCGGCTACACCGGTAGCAGGGGCTGGGCGGGTTTTTAGGTCTCGGGAAAACACAAAACGGGCTTCAGTCACAAAGGGTGCAGGCCGAACACAGGAAGAACGTACAGTACATACAGGAACCATCGGTACAACAGTTGTAAATTGTCGTAGCTGCGTTGGGAAAGTACTGGAGCTCCAAGCGCTAATAGAAAGCACTGATGCTCAAATCGTTATAGGGACTGGAAGCTGGCTGAAGACAGATACGAGCGCGGCCGAAATTTTTGCGAAGAACCTAACTGTGTTCCGAAAGGATAGGCTAAACACGGTTAGCGGTGGCGGGTTCGTTGCTGTCAGACGTAGGTCAATTTGCAGCGAAAGTGAAGTAGATACTTCCTGTGAGTTAGTATGCGCAGAGGTCACTGATGGCAACTGGAATAAAATAATTGGATCCTTTTGCCGAGCTCCCAATTGAGGTGATACAGTTGCTGAAAGGTTCAAAGAAAACTTGAATTTGAAGTCAAACATGTACCTGACTCATACGATTATAGTTGGTGGTGACTTTAATTTACCCTCGATATGTCGGCAACAATACATGTTTAATTCCGGAGGTACGTGTAAAACATCATCCGAAATTGTGGTAAATGGATTCTCTGATAATTATTTCGAGCATTTAGATCATGAGCCCACGGGAATAGTAAACGGTTGTGAGAAGATACTTGACCTTTTACCAACAAATAATCCTGAGTTAATAATGAGCATCAAAACAAATCCACGGATTAGTGAACACTGGGTTGTCGTATCGAGATCGAATACTGTAACCCCAAAACCTCCAAAAATAAACGAAAAATATACCTATTCAGAAAACAGATAAAAATTCACTTGACGCCTTTGAGGGATAATCTCCACCCCTTCCAAATTAATAATACAAGTGTAGACCAGATGTGGCTTAGATTCAAAGTAATAGTATAGGCAGCAATTGAGAGATTTATACCAAACAAATTAACAAGCGACGGAGCTGATCCTCCTTGGTGCACTGAAAAGGTCAGAACACTGTTGCTGAAGCAACGAAACAAACATGCCAATTTTAAACAGACGCAAAATCCCCAAGATTGGCGATCTTTTACAGAAGCTAGAAATATAGCGCGGACTTCAATACGAGATCCTTATAACAGTTTCCACTAGGAAACTTCGTCTCTAAACCTGACAGAACATCCACAGGGATTCTGGTTGTATGTGAAGTATGTTCGCGGCAAGAAACAGCTTATGCCTTCTCTGCGCGATAGCAACGGAGATACTATCGAAGACAGTGCTACCAAAGTAGTTACTAAACATAGCCTTCTTTTGTGAAGGCATTTCGGAAGGCTAAGTAAATATTCCAGAATTCGAATCGAGAAAAATTGCCAACGTGAGTAACCTAGAAGTAAATATGCTCGGAGTAGTGAAGCAACTTAAATCAGACTGTATACCAATTACGTTCCTTTTGGAGTATGCTCAATCATTAGCTTCATACTTCTTAGTCATATACAACAGTTCGGTCGACGAAAGATCCGTACCCAGAGACTGGAATGTTGCACAAGTGCCTCTGAGCACTACTATAGGACTTAATATCTGTGGTTATGTCCCCTAAAACTTAGGTTTGTTAGGTTTAAGTAGTTCTAAGGACATTACACACAGCCATGCGCAAGGCAGGATTCGAACCTACTACCATAGTAGTCCCATGGTTCCGGACTGAAGCGCCTAGAACCGCTCGGCCTCTAGGGTTGGCGACGTTGCACAGGTCACTCCAATATTCAAGAAAGGTAGTAGGAGTAATCAACTAAATTACAGGCCCATATCGTTAATGTAGACATGCAGCACGATTTTGGAACATATATTGTGTTCGAATATTACGAACTACCTCAAAGAAAATGGTCTATCGACACAGTCAACATGGGTTAAGAAAATATCGTTCTTGTGAAACACAGCTAGCTCTTTATACGCATGAAGTGTTGAGTGCTACTGACAAGGGATTTCAGATCGATTCCGTATTTCTGGATTTCCAGAAGCCTTTAGACACTGTGCCATACAAGAGGCTTCTAGTGAAATCGCGTGCTTCTCTAGTGAAATCGCGTGCTTCTCTAGTGAAATGTAACAGACTTACTAAGGAAACTGCCTACACTACACTTGTCCATTCTCTTTTAGAATACTGCTGCGCGATGTGGATCCTTCCTTACCAGATAGGACTAACGGAGTACATCTAAAAAGTTGAAAGGCAGCACATTTCGTATTATCGTGAAATATGGGAGAGAGTCTCACAGAAATGATACAGGATTTGGGCTACACTTCATTAAAAGAAGGCGTTTCTCGTTGCGACAGAATATTCTCACGAAATTCCATTCAGCAACTTTCTCCTCCGGATGCGAAATCATTTTGACGACACAGACCTACATAGGGGGAAATTATCAATACGATAAAATAAAGGAAATCAGAGCTCGTACGGAAAGATATAGGTGTTCGTTATTTTCTCACGCTATATCAGATTGTTCATCGTACCACCTTCACAATTGTGTATTATTCCACTCTGCAAGGTACTTAAATGTGATTTGCAGAGTATCCATGTAGATGTAGAGGTCCTGTGTGGGCCGTATAGTAAGGCAGCGAAACTCGGCAGATATTCTCATGAGATAATAGGCAACCGTTTTACGCTGGAAAAAAGTTAGTTCTAGAAATTGCCACCAGGTGCACTTCTGGTGCTGTGAATGCAGGATAGACCTATGGAAATGTTTCCTTAGGTAACGGATTAGGAATAGGACTTCGTCAGCAAGGTCAAACAAGTGGAAAGGTGCATTCATTTTCTTACTAACCGCCGCCTATAGCTTTTTCAGTATGAGCACCAGAGGCATTGACAAGATGCTGCAATTTTCTCGTGATATTAACACCGACCAATGACGCGGCAGCATGCTTCCCCGTTTCTGTATCATGATTAACACTACTTTAAGAGAACCAATCCTTGATTACGAATGTAGATAGATGACTATGCAGTAAATCTATTCACTGTCAGTTCTCGAACATATACACCAAAGTATACCAGACAGCGATCTACACATTTGTAGCACTTCGATCGTAGTGCGTAATTTAAGATCATTCCCCACGCAATGGTCACAGAATTCTCGCATTCTTAGGATAAAGATTGAGACTGAAAGATCTCACATTGTCTGCAGCACTGTCACTGAGTTTAATATGCAGCTGACCAGAAGTAGACCGCTACATTTCACATCTCGTGAGGTAATAGAGCGAGCCGAGTCCCTGAGCACTGTTCCGCACCAATCTTGTTTGCTGTTCTCATCCAAGTGCACAAGATTTCTCCACATGCGCGCATGTCCAGGTGTGTAGTAGTAGAGACGAAAGTGTTGTGTTGCAATAGCAGTCAGTCAAGAAGAACAAGAAACGTGTGGTCTTTACGCTTGATTATCCTCCATGTGTACGGAGTTTGAATCATTTTATGTATATCAACTGCGCTATCAATTGTAACGTATCGTTCTAGTGTCTGGGGTCAGTACTAAGAACGTATTGGTAAGAGATATCATAAACACATGCGATCCTAAGGCTACACAGCTCTGCACTTAACACTCTATAATGTTAGAGCGGTGCACATTCCGACCTAAAAGTCGTGTGGAATGCAACGCTGTTAATATTCGAATGTATGAAATATATTTCAAGCACATGACATACTTTCTTCTTGCAGGTTTCTCTACGATAAACTGAGGTAACAAACTTTAAAATGAAAAAAACTACATCCTTAAAACATCGATTCTTCGTGATACATCCACAATATAAATCTTTAGAGGTGTATGGCGTCCACTGTTCACATCCGATCACGGTTCAGAAATTGTACTATGCTTGCATCACTCATATAAAATGTTCAATAGTAACGGAGAACGCTTCTTACAAGGAAACAGACGCATATAATCAGTGTTTGACATGTGAAATGACACGTCTTGCGGTCACTACCTTCATAAATATCACATCTGTAAAAGCAGATGTATACATGGGGAATCAGAGCGACATAAGTTAGCGAGGCAAACTTAGAATCACCGTATTTATGAAACTGAAGACTTTTATTGTCAAGATGTGGTAGGTGAATGGAGTACGTTGCATACATCTTGGTTCGTCTAGACGAAAGCACAAAGCGTTGGTTTCCGGAGCGTGGAAACAGAGGTTGAGATGTCTTTTCGTGAGGCAATCATACAGTATCTCATGCCACGTGATCTCGTCAGCCGATGACAGCAGATATTCAGAGTGTAAGACACGTGTTATAGTCAGCCAATAGCAAGATCAGTGGTTACGTAGCGCGAACACACAGAGAAAAAGTTAACGGTTTATACAGGGTGTTTCAAAAATGACCGGTATATTTGAAACGGCAATACAAACTAAACGAGCAGCGATAGAAACACACCGTTTGTTGCAATATGCTTATGACAACAGTACATTTTCAAAATTACTGTAGTTGCAATTTTCAACAACAGATGGCGCTGCAAGTGATGTGAAAGATATAGAAGACAACGCAGTCGGTGGGTGCGCCATTCTGTACGTCGTCTTCCTGCTGTAAGCGTGTGCTGTTCACAACGTGCAAGTGTGCGGTGGATTTTTCTGGTGTTGGGATTCCACCGCCTAGAACACAGTGTTGTTGCAACAAGAGGAAGTTTTCAATGGAGGTTTAATAGATCCTTTATTGTATGGCTTGTCGGTCCTTTGGTTATGTTTGAAAAATTTCAATGGACTGGGAACGTGACGGATGAACGTGCTGGAAAGGTAGGGCGACTGCGTACGGCAACCACAGAGGGCAACGCGCAGCTAGTGCAGCAGGTGATCCAACAGCGGCCTCGGGTTTCCGTTCGCCGTGTTGCAGCTGCGTTCCAAATGACGCCAACGTCTATGTATCGTCTCATGCGCCAGTTTACACCTCTATCCATACAAAATTCAAATGCGGCAACCCCTCAGCGCCTCTATCATTGCTGCAGGAGAGACATTCGCTAACGATATAGTGCACAGGATTGATGACGGCGATATGCATGTGGGCAGCATTTGGTTTACTGACGAAGCTTACTTTTACCTGGACGGCTTCGTCAATAAACAGAACTGGCGCATATGGGGAACCAAAAAGCCCCATGTTGCAGTCCCATCGTCCGTGCATCCTCAAAGTACTGGACTGGGCCGCCATTTCTTCCAAAGGAATCATTGGCCCATTTTTCAGATCCGAAACGATTACTGCATCACTCTATCTGGACATTCTTCGTGAATTTGTGGCAGTACAAACTGCCTTAGACGACACTGCGAACACCTCGTGGTTTATGCAAGATGGTGGCCGGCCACATCGCACGGCCGACGACTTTAATTTCCTGAATGAATATTTCGATGATCGTGTGTTTGCTTGGGTTATCCGAAACATACAGGAGGCGGCGTGGATTGGCCTCCCTATTCGCCAGACATGAACCCCTGTGACTTCTTTCTGTGGGGACACTTGAAAGACCAGGTGTACCGCCAGAATCCAGAATCCAGAAACAATTGAACAGCTGAAGCAGTACATCTCATCTGTATGTGGAGCCATTCCGCCAGACACGTTGTCAAAGGTTTTGGGTAATTTCATTCAGAGACTACGCCATATTAACGCTTTTCGAACCACTGTTCGCAATACTATCTGGAGACTGTTGTAAATCGAACCTATTTCTCAGTTGCCGGAGAGCGCCAGAAAAGAGGCATTACTGCGCGTGAGAAGCTGCAGTGGTGTAGGAAGCTCACATGTATTGTAAGCTCTCTTAGTGCTTTATACATATTTACAATATAAAAGAAACAGGGCATCAGAGGATACTCTCAAGATCACCGGAATTTCGTAAACCACTCTAAACAGCATAATTCGGCTTGAAGTGCACATTGGGTTTTTCCAGATTGTCAATGAAGTAGGTCCCATCTGATATTAAGTTTTTGAGTGTCATTTTTGGGATGTAAATTTTCTTGGAGTACCAGTACTCTACGATCTAATTTTTGTTTCTTTATTATAGCATAATGCCACGCATGGCAGAAGATAACGTGGACTTGAAATTCAGCGAACTGTTGGAACTAACCAATACTGCAGAATGAAACACTTGGTTTCAAACAAAATGATTGCCTCAGGTGAAAGATTAATAAAGCCAAAATTCTTTAGCAAACTTGCAAAAATAACTTCATTGTTCTGCAAGGCGATTAATGCTTGACTGCTAATAACTTGGAAATAAAATTGTTGTGTACATATTTCGGCGTAATCAGAGCGTACACCACTTTCCTACTAGTGCGCGCCCCGCTAAGCACAACAGCTCAGTCGCCGCGCTCGTCCATCTCTGCACTGAGATGGTGCTGTCTTACAGACGGACCAAATTCTGC
Organism: Schistocerca gregaria; assembly: GCF_023897955.1. Classification (NCBI taxonomy): domain Eukaryota; kingdom Metazoa; phylum Arthropoda; class Insecta; order Orthoptera; family Acrididae; genus Schistocerca; species Schistocerca gregaria. The sequence continues at coordinate 47,022,868 of NC_064925.1, forward strand.
TTCCGCTGATCCATGTATTAATATGTAACGCGCAGCCAATGAGATTGCGCGAGTATGATCAGCGAGGAGAAAAGGTTCTACGTTAGCAGTAATGATAACTGAACGGGCGAGGTATTATAACTGGTGCAGACAAATGCTGACTGGTGCAGACTGACTAATCGAAGGTCTGTACACTCGTCAATAGTCAAATTTCAGTCTGCGCCTAATAAGATTATCATATTGTTGTACATAGCCATGAAGAGAAATGTATACACATTATGTCAAATATCACAGATATGTGCGAATAAGATTAATGTACCAAGACCAAAGGAACTTCAGATTTTCAATTGTAAACAGCATCCAGAATCAAGTTAGGTAAAGACTAATTTTCACACACATTTATTAAAATAATGAAAATCATAATCAAGTTCTGTTTAAAGCTGGTCACCGTCAATCTGCTACTCTAGGCTTGCAAGTGGCGTTTCTATCGTCTGACCTAATGGCAGAAGACAAACACGCTGCCTTAAGACCATGAGACATACTGCTGACACTCGCCTACTTCGGTAGAGTGACAAGTCAACCAATCTGATAATGTGTGTACCGAAGGTCTTACAGTACGCACACCACGAAACTAAAATCAGAAAACTGAAACTAAAAATATATTTTCGCACTCCGTAATTATTTCTATCAAGTTAGATGCACATAAGTTTCCATTTGACGTGGGAGCTGTAAACGAAGAGAAGCAGCGAAATCACTTAACGTATACACGGGTCACGTGGAGAAGACCAAACCCCTCCACACAACTACTGAGACGACTCTGCGCATGAGCAAATCTGGCAGCTAGGGCGCGCAAGAAAAAAAATTTTCGGTAGCATCTGGGTGCTTGCTGCTAATGCATATACAGCTGACACACCCACTTAAAGTAACGGGAAGCGGAGAAGGTACTGCTCATACGCGGGTCAACTGCGCATGGGCATCAGCCCGCTGGCGACTGGTCAAGTGAACCTAATGTGAACAGTGGCGACGTCATGCTCATAGCAAGCAGTTTATTGTTTACGAAGTATTACATAGTCCTCGCCATACGGTCTTTGACATAGTTTTATTTTCAGACGCTTGTGCCTGCACGGTGTTTTGTTGTTGTAAATTGCGCATTTCCTTTGCCACTAAAGATTTATTTTTTCTCTCGTTTATATTTTATTGCTGCAGTATTATTATTCAGTAGCAGGATATAGTAACATCTTTCGCTAGAGACTCAATTCTTACCAGTTAAAATTACAAATATTTAACTGAAAGCTGAAACAATGAAAAATTTGTTTTTCATACAAGTTGATAATAATGATGATGATGATAATAATGATGTGCATATTATTATATTATCTATTATTTCTCAGACGTTATGTCTGGTTAAAAATGGAAAGAGACGCGGTCCTTGATCAAGTGTGACTTCCTTTTAACTCTATGGTATATGTAATTATTGATACTTGTTCAATTACCTGAAAGTTCCTAAATGCAATGTAACAGATTTCTGTAGTTGTATATATGTTTGGATCTAGATGTATTGCGTTGATGTACTGGTGGATATTGTGTGGTATGACTCCTGTAGTTGATACTACAATTGGTATGTCAACTTTGTCCTGATGCCACATGTCCTTGACTTGGTCAGATAGTTGGATGTATTTTTCAATTTTTTCTCCTGTTTTCTTCTGTATATTTGTTGTATTGGGTATGGATATTTCGATTAGTTGTGTTAATTTCTTCTTTTTATTGGTGAGTATGATGTCAGGTTTGTTATGTGTTGTTTTATCTGTTGTAATGGGTCTGTTCCAGTATAATTTGTATTCATCATTCTCCAGGATATTTTGTGGTGCATACTGCTATGTGGGAATGTGTTGTTTAACTAGTTTATGTTGTATGGCAAGTTGTTTATTATTACTTTTTCTAGTATTGTACATCCGCTTGTGATGTGATCTACTGCTTCTATTTGTTGTTTGCAAAGTCTGCATTTATCTGTTGTGGTATTGGGATTTTTAATAATATGCTTGCTGTAATATCTGGAGTTTATCGTTTGATCCTGTACTGCAATCATAAATCCTTCCATCTAACTGTATATATTATCTTTTCTTAGCCATGTGCTGGATGCATCTTGATCGATGTGTGGCTGGTTGGATGATACGGGTGCTTGGCATGTAGTGTTTTCTTTTTCCAATTTACTTTCTTCGTATCTGTTGATGTTATGTGATATAGAAGTGGTTATCGCCCCTGCGGCTCCGTGGGTTAGAATAGGCCCGAGGTATTCCTGCCTGTCGTAAGAGGTGACTAAAGGATTCCCTCCCTCTCAAGGGGTAGTTAGCACCTACGTCCGGAGAAGGACGGTTCCACGTCCTATATTTGTGGTAATTTTGCATTGTTCACTTCTTCTGGTTTCTTACTTCGTTTGGTCGGATCCTTTCTTTGTTCTTCACCACCTCAGTGCCTTACTTACTTTCCCTTGCTTCCTTCTCCTTGCCTTCTTCTCCTTCTCTGGTCACGGCTTCGGCGTTTGAGACAGTCTGTCCTTTCTTTCCTTCTCTCCTTTCTTTTTCCTCTTCTTCTTTCCTACCTGTGCGTGTCTGAAGGCCGACCCACGCGTTCACACGCGTAGCGAGTGACAGGGTAACGCGGAATTCCCCGCCCTGGGTAGAAAAGTAAGGCACGCACATACCCCCAGGTAATGGCCGGTCCATGGAGGGGTGATTGCCTGAGCTGACACCTTTCGACCATGCCCATTGGTCCCTCCGTCCGTTTCTTGGGAGGTGTGACCTGAGGTGTGAACAATCACCTAAGGCGGGAGTGCCCTCTGAGAGGGTCCCCACAAGGAAGGAGCGCGCCATCTGAGACGCTGGCAATCATGGAGGATTCCTCCGCAAAGCATTTCTCTTCTTCTCTCTCGACTTCTGCCCACAAACGGAAACTTGACCAGCCACCAGTGACAAAAGTACTACCGCCTGCCCCACAGTTCCTCGTAGTTTCTCGATCTGAGGACGGAAAGGATTTTTCCTCTGTCAACCCTTTCGTTATCCAGAAGGGTGTAGATGCCATAGCCGGATCGGTCAAGTCTTGTACCAGGTTGCGTAATGGTACCTTGTTACTAGAAACTGAGAGCGCCTTTCAGGCACAAAAACTGCTTCGGGCCACACTCCTGTAGGCGTTCCCTGTCCGGGTGGAGGCTCACCGCACTTTAAATTCGTCTCATGGTGTGGAATACACTAAATCACTCTATGGATTGACTGACGAGGAGATTCAGTCTTTCCTCGCTGGGAATGGCGTGACGGCTGTCAATAGGTTCATGAAAAAGGTCAACAATGACCTTGTACCGACTCGGACACTTTCCTTGACCTTTGATAGTGTTCAGCTGCCATCGCGCATCAAAGTGGGCTACGAGGTTATTTCTGTTCGCCCCTATGTCCCGACACGTACGCGCTGCTACCACTGTCCGCGTTTTAATCACACTTGTTCCAATGCGGCTAAATGTGTCACTTGTGGCATGGATGCCCATGAGGGTGACTGTCCACCTCCGTCTCCTCGTTGTGTGAACTGTCACGGTGACAATGCAGCGTCCTCCGGCGACTGTCCCATCTACAAGGAAGAACGCTGTATCCAAGAAACTCGGGTCAAAGAGAAAGTGTCCACCTCGGCTGCTCGCAAACTATTTGCTAGTAGGAAGCCCACGCTGCTCGCAGCGGGGAAATACAGTACCGTCCTCGCCTCTCCTCGGACTAACAGGGAGGTGGCGACGCAGACATGCGATCTGACTTTCAGCACTACTGTCGTCCGTTCGGCCAGTGCTAAGATCGCCCGGTCGACGTTTCCTCTTCCCCCGTCACCCCTCCGACACAACCACCTTTATCAGCTTCTGTCAGGATGAAGACCCAGAAGTCAGATGCACGGGCCTTAAAGAAGGAACCGTCTCGTGCAGACCTCCTACGTTCCTTGAACTCTCAGCCATTGACCAATGCTTCCTATGAGCCATCTTGGAAGGCCGTTTTGTGGAAGTACAGTTCTCCTTCCACGCCACGGCGCATTTCTTCTCCTGCGCCACCCAGCGGTTGCCGCCCGAGGCCGTCATCTGTTTCGCCTGGCCGCACCGCTGGTAGGCGAACATCTGGCCGTTTACCAGCGGAGGAAGCTCCCCCTCCCCGCCATCTTAACAAGATGGCAGATGAACCTATAGAACAAATGGACGATGACTGTCCGCCCACTGCTAGCGGCGGCAGTGTTCGCTCGAAGCCGGGCCCTCAGCGGCCTTCGAGATGACCCCTTCTTCCATCTTCTTCTTCTCACGATAGCACTTATGCACTGGAATATTCGCAGCTTTCGCTCCAACTGAGAGGACTTACACCTGCTGCTCCACTTGCTCCGTCTGTCGTAGACCTCCAGGAAACGAAGCTACGCCCATGCGACCACATTGCGTTGGCACACTACACCTCTGTGTGTTTTAACCTACCCCTTGTGGCAGGCATTACTCTCCCCACTTTTACATTTTCTGTTGTACCGTTTACCCTCCATCGTCTGTCGTTACTAAGGCAGACATGATGCAAATTATTGCTCAGCTACCTGCACCATTTTTGTTAACTGGAGACTTCAATGCTCACCACCCTCTTTGGGGCTCTCCAGCGTCCTGTCAGAGGGGCTCCCTGTTAACAGACGTTTTTAACCAGCTCAATCTTGTCTGCCTCAATACTGGCGCCCCTACTTTTCTTTCAGACGCCTCTCACACCTATTTCCATTTAGACCTCTCTGTATGCACTACCCAACTACCACGCCGGTTTGAGTGGTATGCACTTCCTGATACATATTCGAGGGACCACATCCGTGTGTTATCCATCTCCTGCATCATACCCTGTCTCCGTGCTCAACTAGTTGGAACATCTCCAAGGCAGACTGGGGGCTCTTCACTTCCAGGGCAACATTTCAAGATCAAACCTTCACAAGCTGCGATAGTCAGGCCGCACACCTCACGGAAGTCATTCTCACTGCTGCAGAATATTCCATCCCTCACACTACTTCTTCTCCACCGGTCCCCTGGTGGACCGCAGCATGTAGAGAAGCCTTACGTGCTCGTCGACGTGCTTTACGCACCTTTAAACGCCACCCTACAGTGGCGAATTGTATCAATTATAAACGATTACGTGCGCAGTGTCGTCGTATTTTTAAAGAAAGCAAGAAAGCCAGCTGGGCTGCTTTCACAAGCACCTTCAACAGTTTTACTCCTTCTGTTGTCTGGGGTAGCCTGAGCCGGCTATCTGGCACTAAGGTCCACTCACCAGTTTCTGGCTTGACGGTCGTGAATGACGTCCTCGTGGCCCCTGAGGATGTCTCCAATGCCTTAAGCCACTTTTTCGCAGAGGTTTCGAGCTCCACTCATAACGACCCTGCCTTCTTCCCCCGAAAACAGGGAGAGGAGACTCGGCCACCTAACTTCCACTCCTCGAATCTTGAAAGTTACAATGCCCCATTCACCATGCGGGAACTCGAAAATTCACTTGCCCGGTCACGGTCCTCCGGTCCAGGGCCTGATTCTATTCATACTTAGATGCTGAAGAACCTTTCTCCTGCGGGTAAAGGTTTCTGTCTTCGTACTTACAATCGCATCTGGATTAAGGGACATGTTCCCGCATGCTAGTGCGAGACTATTGTTGTTCCGATTCCTAAGCCGGGGAAGGACAAGCACTTGCCTTCCAGTTATCGACCCATCTCGCTTACCAGCTGTGTCTGTAAGGTGATGGTTTGTCTGCTCGAATCTCGACGCCTACTTACCAATGTACAATGTGGATTTCGTAGGCGCTGCTCTGCTGTCGACCATCTGGTTAACTTGTCGACTTTCATTATGAATAACTTCTAGCGGAAGCGCCCGACCGCGGCTTTGTTCTTTGATTTGGAGAAGGTTTACGACACCTGTTGGAGGGCGTGCATTCCCCGCACCATGCATACAGGGGGCCTTCGCGGTCGCCTCCCTCTTTTTATTCGTTCATTTTTAATGGATCGTCAGTTCATGGTACGTGTGGGTTCTTTCCTGTCAGACACCTTTCGCCAGGAGAATGGGGTGCCACAGAGCTCCGTTTTGTGCGTCGCTCTCTTCGCCATAGCGATCAATCCAATAATGGATTGCCTCCCTGCTGATGTACCAAGCTCCCTTTTCGTGGACAATTTTACCATCTACTGCAGCTCGCAGCTTACATGTTTCCTCGAGCGCTGTCTTCAGCTTTCTCTTGACTGTCTTTACTTCTAGAGTGTCGCTAATGGCTTCCATTTTTTCTGCCGAGAAGACGGTCTGTATAACTTCTGGTGATACAAAGAGTTTCTCCCACCATCTTTACGACTCGGTCCCATTGCTCTCCCATTCGTGGAGAAAACAAAATTTTTAGGTCTAACATTTGACAGGAAACTTAACTGGTCTCCACATGAGTCATATTTGGTTGCCCATTGTACCCGTTCTCTAAATGTTCACCGTGTTCTCAGTGGTATGTCGTGGGGAGCGGATCTAACCGTCCTACTTCGCCTATATCGGTCGATCGTCCGCTCGAAGCTGGATTATGAGAGCTTTGTATACTCCTCTGCACGGCAGTCCATCTTACGCCGCCTCAACTCCATGCAACATCGGGGTTTACGTCTTGCGATCGGAGCGTTTTATACTAGTCCCGTCGAGAGTCTTCATGCTGAAGCCGGTGAATTGCCACTCACCTACCGCCGCGATCTACTGCTTTGTCGGTAAGCCTGTCGGCTATTGTCAATGCCCGACCACCCATCGTATCGTTCCTTTTTTGACGGCTCTCTTCACCGTCAGTACGGGTTGTATGTCTCGGCCCTGCTACCCCCTGGAGTTCGCTTTCGTCGCCTCCTTCAACACCTTGATTTTTCACTGCCTGCAACCTTTAGAGTGGGCGAGAGCCACACGCCACCTTGACTTCAGCTCGCTCCCAAAGGAGGCTACCCCCAGTTCTGTATACCACTTTCGTTTTTGTGGAACTTCGTTCGAAGTTCATTAATATGACCTTCATTTATACAGATGGCTCTAAGACCAATGACGGGGTCTGGTGTTATTTTATTGTCGGGGCACAAAGTTTCAAATACCGGCTACGTGGCCATTGTTCGGTCTTCACAGCTGAGCTCTTTGCCATCTACCAGGCTGTTCTTTTTACGTCTGCTGCCACCGACATTCTGCTTATGTCATCTGCTCCGATTCTCTGAGCGTCATCCAGAGCCTCAGTGATCCGTGTCAGGTTCATCCTTTCATTCACCGGATCCAACGCTCTCTTCAGTAGCTGGTGAACGACGGGTTTCCAGTTAGCTTTATGTGGGTTCCTGGCCATCTTGGTATCCCTGGGAACGAATCTTCAGATGCCGCGGCCAAGGCTGCGGTCCTCCAGCCTCGGACGGCTAATTGTTCTGTCCCTTCATCAGATTGTAGTACGCTCATTTGTCGGCGCATTTTATCGCTGTGGCATGCCGATTGGACTGCACTTACGGACCACAAGCTTCGGGCCTTGAAACCTCTTCCTGCGGCTTGGACGACCTCCTCACGCTCTTCTCGGCGGGAGGAGGTCGTTTTGGCCCGGCTACGAATTGGACACTGCCGGTTCAGCCATCGCCATCTGCTGGCGGCTGCGCCGGCGCCGTTCTGTCCATGTGGGCATTTGCTGACGGTCCGACACATTTTAACGTCCTGTCCGGATTTTACTGCACTGGGTCTTCATCTTGGCTTGCCGTGTACTCTGGATGCCATTTTAGCGGATGACCCAGGAGCTGCTGCTCGTGTACTTCGTTTTATCAACTTGACACACCTGTGTAAGGAAGTTTGATTATGCTGTTGTTTTTTTTAATCCTATGCCTGTTAATGTCTTTTATAGTGTTGCCCCTTTTAGTTGCCGTTTTAACCTTGTGCCTCGCGGTGCATTCCTAACTTAGTCAGGGCGCTAATGACCATTGTCGTTGTGCACCCTAAAACCACAAAAAAAGTGGTTCGGAGATTGCAGTGGTGTAGCTGATGTCTTTATGTGATTAATTGGTTTGTGTATTTTGATAGTTTCTGCTGATTCTAGAAAGTTCTTTCTATAATTGTCTAAAGGTCCATAATGTAGGTTTTTTTGTCGATAATCCCCTTCCTCCTTCCTTTCTGCTTAATGTGAATCTTACTGTTGCTGAATGTATGTGACATATTCTATATTTGTGGCATTGTGATAATGTAAGTGTATTGAGTGTTTCTAGGTCTGTGATACTCCATTTCACTACTCCAAAGGAGTAGGTCAATATTAGAATTGACAACGAGAAACAAGACAAAAGCTATAAATACTTATTCTATACCGTTTTCAGTATTTTTTTAGTCTTTGTCTATATTTTTCTCTTAGTTCTTTAATATTTTTATTATCTATTCCTATTTTTGTCTGTATCCTAGATATTTATAGGGATGTTTTTTCCATCGCTTCTATGCAGCTGCTGTGGTTATCCAATATGTAATCTTCTTGTTTAGTGTGTTTTCTCTTGACTATGCTATTTTTCTTACAATTATCTGCTCCAAAAGCCATATTTATATCATTGCTGAATACTTCTGTTATCTTTAGTAATTGGATGAGTTGTTGATTTGTTGCTGCCACTAGTTTAGATCATCCATGTATAGCAAATGTGTGATTTTGTGAGGGTATATTTCAGTAATATTGTATCCATAATTTGTATTGTTTATCATGTTGGATAGTGGATTCAGAGCAAGGCAGAACCAGAAAGGACATGAGTCTCCTTGGTATATTCCACGCTTAATCTGTATTGGCTGTGATGTGAAGTTATTTGAATTTGTTTGGATATTAAGTGTGGTTTTCCAATTTTTCATTACTATGTTTAGGAACTGTATCAGTTTAGGATCTACTTTGTATATTTCCAGTATTTGTAGTAACCATGAGTGGGGTACACAGTCAAAAGCTTTTTGGTAATCAATGTGTGCGTAGTGTAGAGATCTTTGTTTAGTTTTAGCTTGATATGTCACCTCTGCATCTATTACCAGTTGCTCTTTACATCCTCGTGCTCCTTTGCAGCAGCCTTTTCGTTCTTCATTTATAATTTTGTTCTGTGTTGTATGTGTCATTAATTTCTGTGTAATGACTGAAGTTTATATTTTGTATATTGTTGGTAGGCATATTATGGGGCGATATTTTGCTGGGTTTGCTGTGTCTGCTTGATCTTTTGGTTTCAGATAAGTTATGAATTGAGGAAGTGTATCAGGGAATGTGTATGGGTCTGCAATGTAACTGTTAAATAATTTAGTTACACGTGAATGTGTTCAGGTGAACTCCTTTAGCCACAAATTTGCTATTTTATCTTTTGCGGGGTCTTTCCAATTGTGAGTAGAAATAATTGCTTGGGTGACTTCATGCTGCAAAATAATCACTTCAGGCATTTGTGGTATGATCTTGTGTTTCTGTTCCTGCTTGTATCCACCATGCATGCCTGTTACGCTGTACAAGGTTTGACCACATGTTGCTTCAGAAGTGTTCCATGTCTTATGTTTGGTGAATTGTCTATTTTAATGTCTGTTATCTATCGTCTGGTAAAATGTTTTTTGGTTTATGTTGAATGTTTGGTTTTGTTTCCTTCTATTTCCACATTTTTGTATCTTCTAAGTCGTTTGGGCAATCCTTGTAATTTCTTCTTCTTTTCATGTAATTGCTCTATCGCTTCTTGTTGTGAGATTTTACCTAACCTTTTTCGTTTTTTGTCTGATATTTCATTTCTTATAAATTGTGTTAGCTGTCCAATGTCTTTTCTCAGTTTTTCTATTCTGATCTGTAGCCTGTGATGTCATGCTGCTTTTGTGGGTTTCTTATGTGTGTTAATTTGTTCTGATCTCTGCCTAGTGTGTATATTTAGTGTAGTGAGTGCCCCTACATAAACCAGTAGTTGTAACTCTTCCATAGTTGTATTTTCATTTATTTTGTTCTGTATGATCGTGTTGATAGTTATTGTTGTTTCGACTTGTGGGTTATTTGGTGGTCTATACAAGAATGGTCCAATGTCTGTATTTGTGTCTTTGTATTCTATATATATTAGTTGAAATTTTTGTTCTATATCTAACATGTGTGTCACTTCATGTTCTATTTGTGTTTGTTCTGGTGGCCATCTTATGATTTCGTTTCCCTTTGATTGTTTAATTGATGCGTGTTGTTCTTTGTTTGCTGTGGGATGTGTGAGTCCATTACTGTATTTTCTTCTTCTTCTGATTGCACATTATTTTGTTCCAGTATTTGTTGTACTTTTTGTTTGATGTTTTCTAATTCTGACTGGGGTATTTTGTTATTTTTGATCATTACACGGATCTGATCAGCTAGTCACTGTTCTGTTAAAAATTTCAATTCTGGGTATCTGGTAATAAATGTTGTGTATACTTATGTTCTGTTGTTACCAAGCAACAAACTTAGGATCAAACACAACTGGATACAGATCACAAGGTGTCGGTTAACTTAATCTGACCATCTCATCCTCTGTCTTTGATTTAAATCCAAATAGAGGTGTTTTGCAGGATATGCTTCCTGCAACAACTCTAGAAGGATAACATTTTCCGTGTGGCTAGCAGTGTCGTTACCATTGTGGACGGGCATAGGGTTCAAGCGTCGTTCCCGACCATGACAGCGCTTGTCCGAGGCTTCCTTGGTTCTGTCCTGAACCAACTAATCACACTAAAAGGGGGTTAGCGCTATTAGTAGTTTGTTCCTTTCGTCGCCTTTTACAACTGGCAGAACATACCGCAGGCTTATTCTTTTCCCGGTCCTCCATGGGGTTTATTATTATTATTGGCAACGGCAGAAGTTGTACAAATATGTTGATAACCATAACTGTTATACAGCACACACTATTAATTCCGCACTCACATATTTATCTGAATTGAAAAATTTGTGAACACCCAGAATAAATAACCATGAGCCTACCATACAGTGAGGATACAGACATTCGAGAAGAAAACTGCAGAGATTTTAAATCGCGCATGCAACTTGAAGAAATAGTTCAGGCAGCAGTGAATGCTGTAGTGGGAGGCATACCGACGACAGTTGTCGGACACAGGTGCAGATATTAACGTCCTTCACGGGAGTTGTAAAACTGTAATCAGTAAAACTCGTGTACCAACAATGCCACTCCAAAACTGTATAGTCTCGTGTGCTATTGGCGCCAAGCTTCATGATAATGTGCACATCATTTCATTAATGGTCATAGTTATGGTGATATTTGCATGGAAGACACAGCGCGAATTTCGAAAAGTTGCAATGAAGAACAGGGTTCACTATGATTTTACGTTTGTTACATATTACACTTCATGTTTCGCTGTATTAAATGTAGCTAACATACTGAATTCTTTTTTAGAGTTAGGAGTTGGCCTCCATCTGTCATTGATCTTGAAAAAGTTGATCTGACATAGCACACTCACTTGTGACCCGCCAGCACTAAAGCAAGAGTGTAATATCCACAACATCCGTCACATTTCCTTGACGGTTTGTTATATCGGAATCAGATTTTGGCAAATGATAGCACGCAAAGAGGAGACTATTTTTCCATATGGTGGTTATGCAGAACTTCATCATTTTCTGAGTGATTCCACTAACTACAGACGTAATTTTAAGGGCCGTCGATAGCTGGTGAAATGAGAAATGCTATAAGTTTTTAGGCAATATAAGCGTAGATATTACATGTTTATTTTTGCACCGATGGTGTGCTTTTTCATAAGCTATTGACTTTACTGTTCCTCAGATCGTTATTTAACAAACTTCGTAAACCACTGTTGCAGAATTGTCTCTAAAATGCGTCTGCACAATATGTTAGTGAGATGAAACTGTAAACTCGGCTGTGTTTTGACAATAGAAGCAAATTTTAACATGGCAAGTTGAACGTGCAGGTTTTACTAAAATTCACCAATGGTTAATACGCCAGGCGAAAACCAACTCAGCGGAATTCGTTTTAGATACCGACGAAAGCAGAGGTGACAGATCTCTTCGAATACTCACCATACAGGTATGAGCTCCACTTCGTACTTATGACGGTACGCTACAGTTTAGAACAGCATTACCCCTCCAACGCTAGAAAGTTCCCCTACAGCGAGTGCCCGTAACTCGCCCCACGTCCAATCTCGCCTTAAGTGCCCTGCCGATCGCGCATCTACAGGCCACGTTTTTCTGCGCATACTCAGCGTTTCTCACAATAAGTAATTTGTCTGTTGGGCTTGGAATTGCTGCCTGGAGTGAATGCAAAGATCGACCTTCCGAACGGAGCATGTCATTTACTAGCAGGTGATAGGAAATTAGTTTTAAGTATATTAAGGAAAAAAGCGCATCATGGCTGGTACTGTGAGAAAGAGAAGCTCAGTCTCAAAACGACAAAACTAAGGCGCTGTACTATAGTGGTGGGCAGTACTGTGGTCATAACGCACTAGAGTGTAAGAATATGGAAGATGACGTGAGGATTTTGTACTGCATTCAAACTTTGAGAGATGACGCAGTGAAGGCAGGAGAGCTTCAAGTAGGTAAAAAGAAAAGGGCTAGTAGAAACTCATGGGTAACAAGAGAGATATTGAATTTCAATCGTGAAAGTAGAAAATATAAATATGCATTCAATGAAGCAGGCGGAAGGCAACACAAACGTCTGAAAAATGAGATCGACAGGATGTGCGAAATGGCTAAGCAGGGATCGTTACAGGACAAATGTAAGGATGTAGAAGCATGTATCACTAACGTAAGATAGAGATACTGCCTACACGAAAATTGAAAGGAAAAGAGAATCACCTGTATAAATACAAAGAGCTCAGATGGAAAAACAATCCTAAGCAAAGAAGGGAAAGCAGAAATGAGGAACGAGTATACAGAGGGTCTGTACAAGGGTGATGTACTTGAGGAAAATGTTGAGGAAATGGAATGGAACGTAGATGATCAAATGGGGGTTATCGTATTGCATGAAGAATTTGACACAGCACTGAAAGACTAAAGTAGAAACAAGGCCTTGGGAGTAGACAACATTCCATTACAACTACTGATAGCCTTTAGTGGACTACCCATGACAAAACTGTACCGTCTCGTAAGCAAGATGTATGAGACAGGCGAAATGCCGTCACACTTAAAGAAGAATATAATAATTCCAATCCCAAAGAAATATGGTGTCGACGGGTGTGAAAATTACCGATCGACCAGTTTAATAAGTCCTGGTTGCAAAATACTAACACACATTCTGTACAGATGAATGCTAAAATTGGTAGAAGCCGACATCGAGGAAGATCAGCGTGGATTCCGTAGAACTGTTGGAACACGTGAGGCAATACAGACCCAACGACTTATCTTAGAAGATAAGGAAAGGCAAAGCAATGTTTCTAGCATTTGTAGACTAAGAGAAAGTTTTCGACAATGTTGACTGGAGTACTCTCTTTCAAATTCTGCAGGCGACAGGGGTCAACTACAGGGTGCGAAAGCATATTTACAATTCGTACAGAAACCAGATGGCAGTCACAAAAGTCAAAGCTCCTGAAAGTGAAGCAATGGTTGCGAACGGAGTGAGACGGGGTTGTAGCCTATACCCAATGTTATTCAGTCTGTATATTGACCAACCAATAAAGCAACAAAAAAAAATTTGTAGTAGGAAATAAAATCCATGTAGAAGGAATAAATACTTTGCTGTCTGACAAAATTACAATGTTGTCAGCAAACTTCAAAGGACGTGGAAGACAGCTGAACGGAATGTACAGCGTCTTGAAAGGAGAATATAAGATGAACATAAAAAAAACCAAACCAGGATGAGCCGTGCTGCCCCAGGCTTATCCGTTGTTTTAAAACTTGGCTGTTACTCTGCGTTTGGTTCCCTGCGGTTATTGCGGTTATGCCATGTTTCCTCCTCTTTTTACGCATGCCAACAGCGGTGTGTATCGGTATTTGCATCGTATACATCTTAGTTCTGGTGTTTATAGTTCCGACTTGGTGGCGTGCAGCCAGTGAGTCGGTTGTAGCGGAACAGCTAGCAAGTCTCTGAACGGTGCAGTCGACCGGGACCACTGGCGGTCTCTATGCAGTGTCGGAGCATGTGGGGGCTGTTCAGAGTGCTTAGAGGTTCGGGGCTCACCGACCCAGGACATGAAAGTTGAGTGGTGATTTAATTACCGATGCCACGTCTGTTCACCTTGTCCCCTCGCTTGGTGGTTCGCTGTTGGCGGTATTCCTGGGAGCAACAGCGAGTGTTGGAGTTCGTGAAGGTTTACCTTCCGTGTGGTGGAATTAACTAAATCTTTTATCAGTTGGTCTTAAATACTATTTCAGGTTAAATCCTAAAGCATTCGGCCTTTAAAAAAAAAAAAAAAAAAAAAATTTTAGCAGTTGTATTTAATTCTATAACACCAGAAGGCCCATGAATTAAATACAAGTCGTTTCCTGTCGATAGTCAAGCTTAGAAGTTGCGCTGTAATGTTTCGATAACTAAATAAAGTTATTTTTGGAGTGTATCTGACAGCCGCTCATTCTGGCCACCTTCCACGATTCCTACTACTTGTCCTGTTCTGCGGGTTCAGCAGGGCGTTTCACTGGTAGCAGAGCGTGGTTACGCTTGTGCTTGGCATTCAAGTTGTTGTCAGTTTCACTCTTTTTTTCTGTTTGTATTTTGTGGTACCGTACTGCTCCCTGTGTGGTTTGTTTCAGGTGTGTGTGTCCGGTGATCAGTCTCTTCAGGAAAGACCACATTGTCTATGAGTTGGCAATAAGGCGCCAACAGATTGAGGGAAGTGTTCCGGAACTGGTGGTCCATTTGCGGGCTGCCGTGCTGCAGCCGGTTGACGTCACGTCGGCGGTGGTCGGTGAGACAGGAGCGGCGATGAAATTTCTGTATGAGGCTGTTACGGGCCTTGAGGACACTATTTGTCTCCTAGAGGGAACCCAACCTAGTGACATTCAGCTGGATCTGGTGCGGGCACAGTTAATGCATTTAACTAATCTGGATCGATGTAAGTATGTTACATTTGGGGATCATCACAAGAAAATTTGACCCTTGAATTGGGGAACCAGGTAAGCGTATTACACTTTAAGCTTACGTGTTTGATGCTCTCGCCGATAGCACACCATCTCCAAACTTCCTCTCATCCAACGCCAGTCAGCCCGGCGATGGCACTGTTCCATTTTCTGTTAACTTAGATACTGTGTTCGCCAAGTTGCCTAATCATCTGGCCTATTTCTTTCGGGATATTACTGAATTGCTTGTAGAGCGACTTCATCGGGTGAAGAAGTTGTTGTGGTTGTTGGTCCGTCTAGAGCAACACGCGCCTGCCTTCCGCGTTCCGCACCAAGTAATTTTGTTATTGTTGTACCCGCTAGCTAGAGGCGAGTTGCAGAATCTCCTCTCACGTGCCATGGGGGAAGAGCTTTCCTCGCCGCAAATAAGGTATCTCGTAATTAGCCAAAGGTTAACCACCGAGGTTCGGAAACAACTCGAGTGTCCTTATATTTGGGAAGTGCAGCAGGGTGAGGGGCTTATTGATAGATTTTCCTGAACATTAATTAGTCTATCGTTCTTAATGCAGATACGTCGCATTTTGTTTTCCATAAGCAGCCTGAAACATGTACGTGGCTCTCAAGAGGTAATGCAGATGCTGCTATAAAGCCATCACAGAGCTCTCCCCGTCAGGAGAACAAGGAGGGCGACGTAGGCGCCGATCTGTATCCATTTAAGTTATCAAAAGTGGACCCCAGTGTTACAGATGCGGCAGTACAGCTCATTTGCTACTATCTTGTGTTCAGCCTCATGCTCCTAGAGCAAGTAGATGATGCCAGGTTCGCCCTCGAACTCGGGTTCGAACCTTCAGGCCTTGGTGTGCCTGGGTTGTCGCTCCCTCATCACACCTTTGACCTTACGTTTGTTCTCCGGTAGGTGGCGAGCCCGTTTGTGCTCTCTTGGATTCTGGCAGTTCCTTTTCATTATCAAATTTTGAGTGGTTTTTGGAATTTGGGGATCTTACGAAACTTGGTTCGGTCCCTTCGCCAGTGCAGAGATGTTGGGTGGCCAATGGCCGGGCGTTACCTCTGGAGGGTTGGGTCTTGGGCAGTATATCCGTCACCCATTTTTCCTGGCCTATATCTTTAGCCTTGGTTAAAGAACTGTTAATCTAATATTGGGGTGTGATTTCATCCATAAAACCGGGTTGATCTTGGATTATTCCGGATACAGCTTTTCCTTTAGGTTTTCTCCTAGCAAGAAGTTTGGTCTTTGAGAAAGCGCTAAATCTAGGGTACGGCGGTTGCCAAGACCTTCGCCGTGGAGTTTGCACCTAATGAATTTGATTCGGCCCATCTCCTGCCCAATCAGGCCTCTCAGTTGCGCCAGCTGTTGCACGGTTTCCCCAACTCCTTAGTGATAACCTCGGTGTGACTAGCGTTCTCGAATATCATAAGTCTCTCTGATGATATTCCAATTAGGCAATCGCCATATCGCCATATCGCCTCTCATCCCCGAAGGTGAAGATACTCAGGGCTAAGATCTCTCAGAAACTCTAACAAGAAATGATTAGGTCCTCTGCTTTGGCTTGTGCTTCCCCAATATTTTTGGTACCTAAAGATCAGGGGCGCGATTACAAACCTGTGACTGACTACTGCCATTGGTTGTACTTGAATCAGTACCTCTGCCGGATCTGCACAATTCTTTTACTTTGCCGGCGCTAACTGGTTTACGTCCTTGATTTTAATCAGGCCTATTATCAAATTCCTTTGGCTGAGGAATGTAAACATGTTACTGACTCTTGTACTGCTAGGATCTTCCTCGAGTTTGAGTTCCTTTTGGACTAGCTACCTGAGCGGTGGAGCTTACTCGTTTCTTGGATAATATCCTTGGTGACTTGAAGTTAGTGTGTGTCTGCAATCATTTGGATGACTTGGTTATCTACAGTCGTTCTTTTGAGTATCATTTGGAGCATATCAGTTCAGTTCTCTTAAGGTAACAGGGAGCCGGTCTAACTGTTAAGCCTAGTAAAATCACGCTTGCTAAGCAGGTGTCTTTCTTAGATCATATAGTGTCATGTCAAAGTATATGCATTGACCAAGAGCAAACGAAAATCCTGCGGGCATGGCCTCCTCCTACTGATAAGTGGGAATTGCTAAATTTATAGGCATGGCAAATTACTTTAGCGCTTTGTTCCCAATTTTGCTCAGTTGGCGGCGCCCTTGAATCAGTTACGCCGGAAGGGTGTTCGTTTTGAATGGGGTCCCACCCAGGAAGCTGCATTTGAGCACATTAAGACTGACAGCTAATCCGCCAATTCTTGGTGTAGCCGATTTCAATAAAAAGTTTGTACAGAGTGAGGCTTCTAATGCGGGGATTTCTGCTGTTTGCCTCCAGGAGTTTGAGGGACAGAGACAGCCATTAGCTTACCTGTCTCGTCGGATAACTGATGCCGAGCTTAAGTACTCTGTCTACGAGTGCGAGGCCTTGGCTGTTTTATTTGCCTTAGAGAAGACCCGTTTCTACCCTGAACATCGGGTTTTCCAGTAGGAAACAGACACTCAACCGTTCAGCTGGGTATTGGCTAAGCCACGTAAAACTGGCCATATTGCCAGGTGTCAGAACTGTGTCAAGCATGTCACCACCACCCCGTGTTGCGCTGTAATGTTTGGATGACTAAATATAGTGTTATGTTTGGAGTGTAACTGACAGCCGCTCATTCTGGGCCCCCTTCCACAATTACTACTACTTGTCCAGTCCTGTGGATTCAGCAGGGCGTTTCAGAGGCTAATGGAATGTAATCGAATTACATCAGGTGATGCTGAGGAATTTGATTAGGGAATAAGAAACTTAAGGACTGAAAACAACAACTGCTAAAGATTTGGACACAGCTTCGAAGCAGCTGAAGTAAGTTTTGTTTCATGGACTAACGACATAGTGGCGTCTAAAGCTATGAACTGTAAATATGTCTTCAAAAGTACAATAGTTAACCCAAAATAATTAGATAAATCACTACTTTGTCGTTTCATGGTGCTCATTTTAATATTCATTCACATATCACGTAACTGAATCTTGCTGCAAGCACAGCCAGTTTGGGTATGATATACTAGCAAGCACGGAGAAATAAAAAAGCGTTAGCTATGTAGAATATCAGAAGTCTTGTTAATATCTTACGAAAAATTTCTCGTGTGTGTGTGTGTGTGTGTGTGTGTGTGTGTGTGTGTGTGTGTGTGGGTGTGTGTGTGTGTGTGTCTGTCTGTGTGTGTGTCTGTCTGTGTGTGTGTCTGTCTGTGTGTGTGTGTGTGTGTGTGTCTGTCTGTCTGTCTGTGTGTGTGTGTCTGTCTGTCTGTGTGTGTGTGTGTCTGTGTGTGTGTGTGTGTGTGTGTGTGTGTGTGTGTGTGTGTGTCTGTGTGTGTGTCAGTGTGTGTGTCTGTGTGTGTGTCTGTCTGTGTGTCTGTGTGTGTGTCTGTGTGTGTGTCTGTGTGTGTCTCTGTTTGTGTGTCTGTGTGTGTGTCTGTCTGTCTGTGTGTGTGTGTGTCTGTGTGTGTGTGTGTGTGTGTGTGTGTGTGTGTGTGTGTGTGTGTGTGTGTGTCTGTGTCTGTGTGTGTGTGTGTCTGTGCGTGTGTGTGTCTGTGTGTGTGTCTGGATGCTCGTGTTTGATTCGCGCACGTCGTGGACAACTTATGTACCCACTTTTTGCTCTGACGTCTTAAACATCAGGCCATTTAGCCTTGGAACTAGGTACATGACCGAACATGAAGAAAATAGAAAAATCTTGCTTATATAACTATATTGGTAAAACCAAAAGAGGGTTACTAAATATGTAAGTAATTGTGGTGTTGTATTGTTTCAAGTTCTGTGAGAACAACTTGTGCTGTGACGGAGCCAATCACGGTAACGTCTTCAAGATGGCTGCTACACTTGACATTCGTCAGAAGCAACTTGCTTTCATACAATTATTATGCGATTTGCAGGGGGGAATGGGGGTATCCTCCCTCCTGGATCAGACGATCCCCTCCTCTGGTTTTAGCTTACGTGTCCCAATCTGGGATGTTTATTTCCCACGCACTGGAGTAAAACTTTACATATAATTCAAATTTGTGAAGCCGAACACTTACTTTTTCTAAATTAATAAGCAAAAATTAACAGTATTAATAGTGTCATGTAGTAGACTGTACTAAAAACTTTTAAACATTTCAAAACATTTAGAACTAAATCATCATTATCATGTTGACATTTTTGCTTTCGTCTAAGTTGCGTCATCCGTTTACCTGCGAGCTTGCGAGAGTGGTAGTTTGTGGCCGTGCGGTTCTAGGCGCTACAGTCTGGAGCCGAGCGACCGCAACGGTCGCTGGTTCGAATCCTGCCTCGGGCATGGTTGTGTGTGATGTCCTTTGGTTTGTTAGGTTTAATTAGTTCTAAGTTCTAGGCGACTAATGACCTTAGCAGTTAAGTCGCTTAGTGCTCAGAACCATTTGACCCATTTTTTGAACGAAAGCACAAATGGTTTAGTAATAGCCCGATTATCCTCCGGTTTGGCGTTTTTACATGTTCGTACATCGCGTCCTCCGCGCTACTTCCAGACCAGAACTTCTTACTGAGAACTGTGCTACTGGCCCTAACCAGTGTAGTGATCTGACCGAACATTTTCTGTCAGTTTCATTTTCTAGGATACACCGAGGAGATAATACGTAATCTGTCTTAGCTGTTATTCCTGATACTCGTTCATTTCCACTCTGGTAGTCTGAATCTATGGATTTCGCTATTACTTAAAACAACGCTGGTCATTTGCAAACATAATCAACCACATAATCAGGCAGCGATTCGCATTCACCCGTTCGGCTTTACTCCGCTCAGCTCGTATTGCCCTGTCTTCTTTTGCCTGCAGGAAAGTTTATTTTTAGATACAACGAGGATTCCCCTGACATACACATCACGTACACTATGCACACATTCAAAAATCAACTTATGATTCGTTCAGAAATCGGCTTAGAATGTGTTCAAAAACCAACAGGGATACGTTTCAAAATCATGCGAGTAATCCATAGACCAACGTGTGCTGGATGCTAGGCGCTTGGTGCTGTTCGTTCGTTGCCGCGCGTCCGCCAAACACACGGTGATCTTCACACGTTCCAGCTTCAGTAGCTTCATTAGGAGTTGAATGCCTCTAACAACTGCGGAATTTCAGGACGTCATTCAAACAAAGCAAAATTTCTGATGTCCTTAAGAGCAGTGCATTACCTGGTACGTGTACAAACTCTGACAGTCAGGATTCTAACAGTGGTGCTGAAAGAGTTAAAATAGATAGTGAATGTAAAAAAGAAAATGGTAATCATGGTGCTAATGCAGGGAAGGGACTGAATCTCCAGTGACTGAAAACTGTGACACGTCTCAAGGTAGGAATGGGAGTAACGGTACTCTTGAGATAATAGTAGGAAATTGTGTTGCCTAATCACGTTTTCAAATCTGGCAAAAGACGAAGCCGTGGCTGTCTGTAAATAACAAACTTAGTAACATGCACAGTGTGTTCACAAGGTCGTGAACTTCAGGTGGAAAGCAGTGAACGTGTGCGTATCGATAACGCTTTTTTAGCTGGTGTTTCTGTTAATAACGCCAAAAAACTATATGATAAAATCGGGGATCATGCAAAGTGCAAATCACACGTGAAGTGCGTAGAAATCAAGAGTGTAAAAGAAAAGTGCAGAAAAATGCGTGAGTGAAAGTGAAAAGTTGTGGGGGAAGCAGCATCAAGAAAAAGTAATCGCAACTGCTTCGTCGTTCAGATCTGCATATGTAATAGCTAAACAGAAATTATCATTCAAATCGTATCCTGCAGTAACCGAACTGCAAAAGCTTAATGGTTAATCAGTTGGTAATATGCTTCATTCTGACCATGCATGCCGAAATATCTTTGTTTGTAAGAGAAAAAATGAAAAACTATCTTGCTTACTTCCTTGTGGAATCAGGTACAAACTTTAGTATCATGATGGACGAAAGTACAACGGTTTCCAATAAAACTTGTTTAATTATATATTTACGTTAGTCCTTCGAGGGAGTTGTTTGCATTTATTTTTTTGTCATTGTTGAATTATATAGTGGGACAGGAGAGTGCATTTTCAGCACACTGTTAGCAGATCTTGAAAAGTATGGCATTACAAATGATGTACTAAAAAACCACCTCGTAGGTATCGCAACAGATGGTGCCTCAACAATGCTTGCACCTTACAAAGGCGTAGCCGCTCTACTGCGTAATCATTTACATAAGGATTTAACTGTCGTTCATTGTAGGAACCACAAAAGGGAATTAGCTGTCCACGATGTTATGAATGATGTAGCATATGTATACCATATACAGTTTTTTTAGATTCCTTATATTCTGCGTTTTCTCGAAGTCCCAAAAATCAGAGACTACTACAAAGTGTTTCACAAGAATTATCCTCGCATCTATTAAAATTAGGCCGTATTTTTCGCGTACGTTGGATTGCTTCCTCATTTAATGCTGTTCGAGCTCTTCTTGAAAGTCACAGTTCTCTTGTCCATCTTTCTGAAAAACTGAGACATGATGGTTCCCGATCAACTCAGGAGGGATCTAAATTTGAAGGCATACTAAAACATCTCACAATGTGGTTGCTTGTAATGGAATTAGTTAATACTTGCAGAACTTCCAGGGCCTCATAAAGCATAACTATCATTCTACACGCAGAACAGAAATTCTTCAGTCTTTAAAGCAAAACAGGAAACTGACGTGGCTCTAAGAACTCTTGAAACGCTCAAACAAATGACTCGCCATGGACTAGGATGATAGTGCAGGAGTTGGAGGAAAAGCGTGCATTCAAGGGGGTATTAGTTAAGTAACCATCTTGTGATGAATGTAACAGATTTCAGACATTTCGGAAGAAATGTTTTCAGTTTTTGGTAGACAATATAAAAAACCGCTTTGAGGACCTGGATTTCTTTTCGTCTGTAGCCATATTAAATTCAGATACATGGTCTTCAGATGATTATGAACGTGTGTTTTATGGTGACATGTCAGTTTTTCGCTTGTGTAATAAGGTGGATTTTAAATTACGTGAAAGCACGTGTGCATCACTAGTTAACGATTTTCGAATTTACAAAGAAAATCCTCAGCACACGCCCAATTGTGTGAAGGAACTTGTGAAAGCAGTCGAAGTTATGCCTATATCTATAGCTGAATGTGAACGCGGATTTAGTGCCATGAATTTAACAGTGACTGATCAGAGAAATCACTTACAAATTCCGACACTTTCAAATTTACTTTTCATTTCAATAAATAAACCTTCGATACAGAAAAATTTGCAGCAAGCTGGATCAAGTCTCAGCACCATAGCGCCCTTGACAAACCAACAGTCAAACCCTCGAATCTTCAGGAGCACTCTCATTCATCTCGTCTCTTCAACTAAACTAAAGTTAAAATGACAATTATGTTCCGATTACTAGCTGAACCGGCCACACTTTGCTGTGGCTTTGTCATAATACGATGATTTAACAAATTAACATTCACCTATAATTTCAGTGTGTTAAAATTAAGCACAAAACACACAAATGTTAATTTTACAATTAATTCATCTCATATTTTAGTATAGTTTGTAAATGATTGAGGTAATATACGATAC
Organism: Schistocerca gregaria; assembly: GCF_023897955.1. NCBI lineage: Eukaryota > Metazoa > Arthropoda > Insecta > Orthoptera > Acrididae > Schistocerca > Schistocerca gregaria. The sequence continues at coordinate 47,045,448 of NC_064925.1, forward strand.
TCAAAGTTGTTAATGAACAACATATGAAGATTTATTAATTTTATAAATGAGCTAAATAAACTCGGCATTGCCCAGATGTCTCTACATTCCCCTTATGTCCCTCTCCTATTCCCACTACCCATCTTCTCCTGCCCTTATCGCTGATGGAGGGGATAGGAGGTGATAGCGAAGAGGAAAGTGTCCATCTGCTTTTCTCCTCTAAGTCAATTTCTCTCGCCCTCTGTCAGTCTCCTCCTCCCCCCTCTTTCTGTCCCTGACATCCTACATTTACATATTGAAAGCAGTAATTTGCGTCTACAATTGTCATAAGGACAAAGATGAATGATTTTTTGTAGTTGTGTTCACTTCCAGTATTCGGAGGACACAAATTTGCACATGTTTGCCATATATGGCTCCTTCATTTCGAAGTTTCTTGCCACCTTCTGCCATTCTTCAGTATATTTTGGAATCTGAAAAGTAAATGATACTCATTACTTTTCCTCTTTTTCAGACTGATGACACAGAGGACACAGTATCAAAAGATGACGGCGATGTAGCTCTTGAAGAACATGTACCTCCCACATATGTCAAGCACATGTTATCAAATGTTCTTTTTAAAGCGGCCTTTGGGGAGTATGAACAGCAAACTCCGAGCATCGAAACATTGGTTGCATAACCTAGCTGTGAAATTGTATTTCTGGACAATAATAATTGCGACGAATTTGTTAAAACAGAAACAGAAGAGCTCGAATTAATTCGATTTTGGAAATAAATATTTTTAACAACTCTTTAATATCCATTTTAATTCGCTTAAAATTCCAATAAAACATAACTTAAATGAAATCAGTACTGAATGTTGCGTGCTTACCTTTATGCAATTCAACACCAATGATAAAGCTTCACATAATTCTGGCACTATGAGGGAAATAGCAGAATATGATAATTTAAATAAGTACATTAGTGACTTCCATGAATCGCCAGTGGCTAAAAATCGTCATGCGGTGGCCCATCGAATTCTTAGTGAAATAATGTCTTGGCAGTTGTCATCTTTAATTACTTACTATAGTTAACTACACCTCTTATTGTAAAGAAAGTCTTCAGTCGACATTCTCGTAAAATTACTAAATATCGCACCATCGTCTGCTTCTAGTTCCTAGGATACTATTTCGTGGACCTTCTTTAAAAAATTCTCATTTCCGTTGTTAGCTGCATGTGCAAGTACCAATTAGGCCGCCGCTGCGATCACTTTAACATCCATTATAGTGCAAGACCGACACACGTGTGGCACAAATTCTGTTGCTTCGGTATAAATTAACCTGCCGCGTTCAACATACGCTGTAATATGTTGCCTGTTGTAGCATTCTACAAGGCGACGCACGCCACATTTCCGTAGCATGCCACAGCGTGGCAAGACGTCGCCCCAGCGTAAACGAGGCTTTAGAGACAGGTCTGTATTGTATGGTGGATGTGATGTGTTGCATACGAAACTAAAACCTGCAATCAGATCCTAACTGTGAAGAGATCTCACACTGCAGCAAGATAAAGCTCGCCCACCTTGTACCAAACGGACAGCCGACGCAATAAAGGAGTTGAGATTCGAGGTGCTGGAACATTCACCAAACCTGGCTCTAAGCGATTTTCACATGTTTGGACCCTTAACGGAAGCACTACACGGAAGACGATTTGAAAGTGTTGACGTAATTGCAGCGGTGCAAAATTGGTTACAGATGCAGCCAAAAAACCTATTTTCTGATGAATTAAAAAAAAATTCAGAAAAACTGAAACCTGCGTTCTTTTTCTACGTAACCTCCCTGGACTTCAATGCAGCTTTCACGACGTTTTACATCATCAGAATAAAGGCGCATTTGTGAAAATCTATACCTACTTTTTGAATTCCCCTCGTATACCTGTATGTACATGATTTTCTAAATAAGCTTTACCTATAATGTACTTTTAAAGATGGCTTTTTTCTGATAGTGCATACGCGTGAATAGTGAGTTTCGGCATTAACATCTATTTATAAATAACTGTTTAACCATGGGTAACCCCACGGTCCAAGCTACTAACATATATAATCATACAAACCCCCTAAGACACCCCCCCCCCCAATACCGGTAAAAGCACAAATCGCACACTGCATAGAATTCCTGTGCTGTGAAAATGACACAGTGGGAAACATCCACAAGAGGTTGGAAAAGGTGCATGGAGATGCTGCTGTCGATCTCAGTACAGTTAGTCGGTGGGCAAGCAGGTTACGTGATGAAAGCGGGCACGCCAATATTGAGGATTGTCCTCGCCCCGGTTGGCCTTGTACTGCACACACTCCAGCCATTGTGCAGAGAGTTAACGAACTGGTGACTGCTGCAAGACGCATCACAGTGAACGAATTGTCATGCTACGTTGGGATGGGGGAAGGAAGTGTTTGCAGAATACTGAAAGTGTTGCCGTAAAAAAAAGATTTGTGCCAGGTGGGTTCCCAGGATGTTGACAGTGGCTCACAAAGAAACAAGAAAAACGGTATGCAGTGAACTTTCGGAACAGTACGAGAATGTTGGACAATAATTTCTTGGAAGAATTGTGACAGGTGATGAAACGTGACTCCATTATTTTTCACTAGAGACGAAGAGGCAATCATTGGAGTGGCATCATGCAAATTCACCCAAGAAATAAAAATTCAAAACCACACCTTCTGCTGGAAAAGTTATGGCTACGGTATTTCTCGATTCCAAAGGACTCTTGCTTGTGGACATCATGCCAACTGGAACCACCCTAAATTCTGATGCATATGTGACGACAGTGGAAAAATTTCAAGCTCTTTTATTCTACATGTTTGAAAAAGATGGATTGTATTTGTATGAGGGTCACTCCAAAGGAAATGCAAACTATAAGACATTTTTAGGCTGGTGGGAAAAATAGCAGTGGTGATGGTATTGAGATTCAGCATAAAAGAGGGAGCAATCGACTCCCACAGTACTACGACCGGCTATGACTGCTCATGGCATCAGCTGCCTCTGGTAATATAGCTCATTTGAATGAAATTGTTTCAATAATTTCTGAGCAGAGAGAGAGCCATCATCGAAGAAGTACAGAGACTATAGTTCAAGAACTGCACAAACCAGCACACAAAAAATACCCTCGAAGCAATGATTAAATGTTTGGACGACCTGTGGCCGGCCAAGCTTGTCGTCATGAGGGAATATTCACGTGTGAATAAATGATTCAAATACATTTTCATGGTCATTGATAGTTATTCTAAATATGCCTCAGCATTACCTGCGAAAGGGAAAACAGGGAAGGATGTTGCGCATTTGTTTGATGGATTGTTGAAGACGGGAACGAATCGATGCCGAGACAACCTTCAGACATGTCACAGTGGTGAGTTTTACAATAGATTCGAAGGCTAAGAAAGTAGGGAACTTATCTGTCTGACGCCGCTAGGTGCGCTCATATCGCGTATATTTGGCATGTGCGTGCTCGGCAGCTCAGTCGGCATCCATCCATAACAGCAGGAACATCTCTGGACGTCAGATTTTTTCGATATTCGAACTTGAAATGTGCTCTGCAATCTAAAATCCCGCCAGTTGTGAGGTGCGATCTGATACGGTTTTTTGGCAAAAACAACTATAGAAATTTATCGTGAACTGATCAAAGTGTACGTCATCAACGTAATGAGTGAATGTTACGTCCGGAAATGGTGCATTCGTTTTAAAAATGGCCGAACCAACGTTCATGGTGAAGAGAAGAGGAGACGCCTGAGCATTGCGACTGACGATCTTGTTGCTAAAGCTGATAAAACGATTCGTGTAAACCATCGGTTCACAATAACGGAGCTTTCGATTTCTTTTCCACAAGTTTCAGAGACTTAGTTGTTTGAAATTTTCACTAAAAAGATAGGCTACCAAAAATGCTTACAGAGCACCATAAAGAACAGCGAATGGGGGCAACGTTGGCATTTCTGGAGGCCTACCACAAACATGGTGATTCATTATTGGATCGAATCGTACCGGTGACGAGACTTGGGTGAAACACGTCAATTGCGAGACAAAACTGCAGTCCATATATAGGGGACCCACAACGTCCTCCAAAAACCCAAGAAAATGTTTGCAAACCTTGTCATCTGGAAAGTTGATGGCGACAGTCTTAGGGGATAGGCAAGGTGTGCATGCTATTCATTTTATCGAACGTGGAGCAACCATCAATTGTGCCTGCTACTGTCAAACTTGGCACAGCCTTAGAGCAGTTCAAAACAAACGCCGAGGAAAGCTAATGTCCAAAATCATGTTTTTGTACCACAATGCCCGACCTCACACAGCAAACTTCACTAAAGAACCCCTTCATTCATTCAAATGGGAAATTTTTCTTCTTCCGCCCTACAGCCCCGATCTTGCACCAAGCGGCTTCCACTTGTTTCCAAAGATGAATTGGCTTGCAACGCAGCGCTTTGTTGACGACGCGGAACTCCATTCTGGCGTGACTCACTGACTGAAGTCTCAGGTGGCAGAATTTTACGACGAAGGTCTCTCACAGCTTGTCCGCCGCTATGATAAGTTCCTCAATGTGTTTGATGACTATGTGGAGAAGTAGTGTGTCAGTCGCTCTTTCAAATGCATATAATAAAAAGTTTCTTATACCTAGTTTTTTTTAATTCCAAAACGTTCCCTACTTTCTGAATAGCCCTCATATTTCAAGACTGTGATGGAGCTGTATGGAACACGTAACTATTAGACATTCACCCACCTGAAGGTTAGTATCGTCGAATGTCTGAATAGAACAGTGAAAACCCACATGTGGATACAATGCAATCTTCGTGGCTTACACAAATGGATCGATATCGTCCCACAAATAATTGCACAGTGTAATCGAACCAAACATGGTCCAATAAAAATGAGACCAATGGATGTTCGTAATAATAGACTGCTAGATACAGTACACAACGGAATTAAAATCTGACATCCGAGAAAACAGCAATTTAATATAGGTGGTTTAGTACCTATTTCGAAATACATGCCAAACTGGTCAACCGAGATACAGTTTCCGAAGTGCGGAGAACGAATCCTAGAACCTACGTCTTAAAGGACAGCAGTAGTGCTGAAATTGTAGGATGCTTTTACATACACATCTGGTTCCGAACACTTCTGTAACTCCAGTATCTCGTAGAGAGGGCCACACGGCTTCGAGGGAATATAAAGTTGGTTAAATGGTTTGGCTGGATCTACACTGACGATTTGTTATGCTACTGAGGTGCTTATGGTCTGCGATCCCTGTTACATAACATGCGAGATAAGACGCATTAGAGGAGGAGGCGCTATTCTCGGCAAACTGCCAGTCTAGTTACACACTCCTGGATACAGTAACTGTCCACCTGCAACAAAACTTCAAAACCGATTGGCACGCGGTGATAAGGGGATAAATCTATTCGATTATGTCATTGTGAGGAGGGTCTTTCACACTCTAATTTTACCCTAAGACAGCGAGAGTGCTCTGTGACTCCCATACGCAGAGAGAGAGATCGTAAATTAAACACTATGCTCAAGGTGATAGAAATATGTGGAGCGCTGTTTGGTATACTTCGATGATTTATGTGTTCGAGAATTAACGCTGAATTGACGTACTGCAAAGTCATCTATCCATGTTCGCAATGATACTCGCAAAGTGGAGAAAGGGGTGTTTAGCTATGACACTGAAATTGGGGAAACATGCAGTCACATAATTGGACGGTGTTGAAGTTACTGTAAAATTGCTAAAATAGTTCTCGCCATCAACTGTAATGCTTATTGTTAGAGTACATCGACGATGTCTTTTCCATCCCACCTGTGCCGTTGCACGCAGTTGGTTACCACATAAAGATTGACTGATATCGCTTGTTTGGTTTGAGGAAAGAGTTTTGGTGATGGACAGCAACTTCTGCGGTGGATAGCACCGAAACACTGATCGCGTACATGAGTGCAATATGAGGAATCATTCGAAAGGGAAGCCAGAGCCACCAGCTATTCCGTCAGTGAGAGAGACGAGTCTAAATGTGGACTGTAGTTTGGAAACCAATGACACCTCTCCAGTTTGCTTATGTTGTAACTGTCTTTTTTTAAAATCAGCCGATGTGTGGCGTGTTATGCTATCCGCCATAAGAATATAATTTACACCGTGCAACGTCTAGTTTCCTGCGAAAGGCCATGTATCAGAACTTCTTAACGTCAGTTTAGAACCTGGCACAGGCCTCGAGGTCGCTGCAGAAAAACGAAATGTTTGGCATTGTACAAAAGTGTTTGAAACAACTAAACAGGACCAGAGGGAGCGTCTCATGCGATTTAGCATAGTCTGTGGGATACGATCATTCGCCTATAGTATAAGTGATCAAACTTAAAAGTCGCCTCTGCAGTGCCAGCACATTTAATAGGATCGTGCCTTACAGGAAGCAATAGCAGCAGCAGTTTGAGGTGTAAATTCGGTGAGGAGCGTGGTATACCGTTAGGGATGCTTGGATGGCTACACACTCCGCTATTCTCGAGAGCATTGCGAAATCTTTCTCCGGACTGGACCGCACTGCAGCGATGGGTCACTGCGCCAGCATCAGTGCATAGGTGACTTCTAAATCGGATGAAGTTAGTTGAGCTTTTATAATGGTGTTAGAGAATGACGGTGAAAGCATGTTGGGCTGACTGATTTGAATGGACGCGAATATGCTTCAGGCTATAGTTTCTCTGTATCGTTTGGAGATGTACCACATTGCGCACATTTCCACCGAATGGTCAAAACATGGTCCTGCTGCTGTAACTCAGGTCGTTCTGTTTCTCCATGGATTACAGAATGAGGTGGATACGTCTCTCTCCGACTTCTGCTCAGTTCCGACTTTAATTGGAACGATCACAAGCTGAGAGCTGTAGAAATGGGAGCAGTTGAAAGGTGTGTAGGGGGTGACTGGCTGCTACAGTAAAATTCCAACGTGGTTTCAGTTTCGGGAAAGGTGACTCGTTTCGAAATATGAGAGTGCCACAAATATGATTGAGTAGTGGTTGTAATCATTAAAGGAATTGTTAATAGGATCCAACGCAGGTATGTGCTCGAATGGAAAGACCCGATTCAAAATCATGGACATCTTTTCTAGCAGATAGCGTAACACTGAGGTCGTAAGAAAATGTACACTAGCTTCTTACATCTTTAATCAGCACATCATCTACTACTGCTGTTTCCGTTCCTTCTCAGTCAGTCATCACCTATAACTCAGTGAATACATCGCAGAACCTCTGACACGATATCTAGACAGAATCCGCCACAAATACTATAGAATTATCTAGCTGGGGTGGTGTGCGGGAGTCGCAAATACTGCTTACATACTGCGTTCCTTAGCTGAATCACTTTCAAAATGCGGTAATTTCATCATGAGGTTGCATCGTGGACTACGTGTTGGTTTGATAATACACATTCCAACCATCATCTTCACGGTATTTGTCCCTACATGAGACGGTTTTTTTACGAGACAATGTCATTCCTCGATTCGTAAAGCTGGTGTACCTTGTAACATGGATACTTGTGTGCACCTGTAGAACCAAGATCGCATGTGACAGTAACATGAAGTAATTGTTGCGATAGTTTTTTTTTTGTTTTTTTTTCTTTTTTTTACATCTGGTCGATTACGTCTCTTTTTCTAAGACACAGAGGTAGCGCTCACAAGGAAAAACGTAAGACTCATGCCCACCTATCAGTATTTTGCATCGTGTGGAAGCACTTATTGGTCAAGTATTATACGAGGATAAACCCAAAAGAAAGGTCTATTTTTTAGAAGTACATAGACCAGTTTATTTTTAGAATGGTTTACATCAGTTTACAGCTTGAACATTTAGCTATTTTTATGCTAAATATCATTTCTGTCGGTTCATTTTTGTAGACGCTGAGGCAGTTTCTGTATGCCCATGTCATAGCAGCTCACCGCCATGCTGTTCAGAAAGTTATGAACCTCTTCTTTCACCTCGTCGTTGGGGCTGAATCGCTTTCCAGCCAAATGTTCTTTTAACGTATGAGTGGGTGGGTGATTATGTTCCACTGAAACTGTTGCACGAGAGCAACAGTTTGTCGAGCGATGCTTGGGCCAGCGTTGTCATGGAGAATGTGTACGCCCTTGCTCAACGCTCCTCTTCTACGGTTCTGAATTGCCTGTTTGAATTTTTTCAGAGTCTCACAGTACCTATCAGCGGTAATTGTGGTCCCAGCGATTCAGCTCCGATGACGAGATGAAAGAAGAGGTTTATAACTTTCTGAACAGTATGGTGGCGTGCTGGTATGACATGGGAATACAAAAACTACCAAAGCGTCTACAAAAATACATCGACAGAAATGGTGATTACGTCGAAAAACAGCTAAATGTTCAAGTTGTAAACTGATGTAAGCCATTATAGAAATAAACAGGTCTATGTACTTATAAAAAAATAGGAGACCTTACTTTTGGGATTACCCTCGTACTTAGCAGTAGTGAGGCATTTGAGCATCAGGCTGATAATGTGTGTGTTTGTGTAAAGGGAATGACTATGTCCAGTCGTAAGGAAGGTGCAGATATTTCTATTTCCATAGCCACAGCCGTCAATAGTGTATTTCCGATACTTCACTCATTGTTCAATGCCTTTCAATTGAGACCGCAATCATAACATTTGATTGTAAGTACATGGATAAAATATGTGAACGAATTTGTAGGATGATTGATTCTACCTGTAAGTGCTTGGTCTGCAGCGCAGGTGACCTGTGCGGGAATGATTCACGTTTCCTGTTAATAGCAGCAGCCGTCCAAATTCGAAGGCCTGTTGGAGTGTAGGAATGTATATGAATTACGATGTTGTCCTCTAGATTACCGAATAGCGAACTAATACATAGTATGTGCTGGATAGCTTTCCTCAATGCATGGAAATTTGAGAGTGAATATGGAGGTGTGTTTACGTTGGACTGTTATCCCCTCCCATGTAAGTTGTTTGGTGGACTGCTTCTGCACATTTCGCGCATTTCTTTAGTTGAGAGAAGACCAGTTTTGGGGCGTGCATCTGGCAGGTGAAAGAGACGTTTGCTTGTTCTCTAGACGTGAGAAACACCTCAGTTGACTTTGTAAATTATATGGGTGATTTCGAATCTGTTACATCAGCGAGGTCGATATTCGCAGGTGAAAATATCATTTTTCGTCTGTTGGTTTCTAGTTACTCAGTGGTCTAGAGCAAGCTCCACCTAGCTTAAGTTTCGGGTTTGTAGAGAAATAATTTCCAGGCTATATCTTCAGAATTATTACGTTGTGTGAGCGATCGGGAGGCTACTGCTGTGTGCTCGATATCGACAAGTACCACGAAAATGAACTAATATTATGGTAAACCATGCGAACATACTTTGTTCTTGTAACCCTAGATTCTGGAGATGGGTGTATAAATGCGAGAAAGCAAGCAAGCAGGCAGGTTTGGACCAGAGATAGTAACGCATTTGTACCGTCGACAGTGACTTCAATCCACTGACGGCTTTCTGATGTAAAAGGAATGATTTAATATGGTGGAGGATATGAATTGTATGTTTACTACATCGACATGATGCAATGTAATTGAGTGAGAGTGTTTCCGCATTTGACGATATACATGGCACTTTGCGAGGTTTAGTTGTAGCTGCAATATGACGATCTGTGTAAAATAGTTTATTGCAGCTGAATGTCACGTCTATAGAAAGAAAGAAAAGGTGGGCGGTGCTTCCCTATGACTGAGGAGCATCTAAGGTATCAGGCAAATGCAACACCTTCCATGAAAACCCTGACATGATAAACAAATCCATTAGTATGTCACATAGCTCTGAATAAATCGTGACATTAAATTAACCAAAGTAATACGAGTAACGAGTGAGCAAATGGAATACCACAGGCCAACACAAGAATTCCTAAATGCATGGCATACCTTCTGTGAGACAGACGCAGTTCTGAGGGGAGAAATGAGAACAGAAGCTGAGAGGAGAACCGTGTTAAGCTAGAAGGCCCTACGATAAGGAATGGACAGGTACGTTTCGAGCTAACCGCTAAGACCACCCCCAGCCCATGTTAAATATAGAGCTCTGCAAAAGAACAGTATAGATCTTACGATAAGACTCAAAGGACCACACCAGCTGCAAGTTTTAGCGTCTCTGTTATGTTGCAAACTTTAAAAACATTGCCCCACCACTAAAAGTATAACATTTCTCATTGGATAGACAGAATTTTTGTAGGTGGAGCTTAAGGTTAACATTGAGACCCTGACTGGTCAGATGAAAACACAGCCAGATAGTTTTTTTTTAATCAACTTCGGTAAATTGTAGTAAGGAGAAGTTAGGAGAGAGTTGCTTCCGAGACAGCGAGGTGAGCGGAGCTGTGCTGCACGCCGCCTCCTGATGAACACCGAAAAGGTAGTGAATGCACGTGATGCCGCATAAGATCGCATAAAGCTGCACTCAGAACTACGGATGTCTCATCTGTTACACTCCTTTTTGCGTAATACTGGTGTCGATCGTCAATTAAAGCTCATGGTGCTCACATTTGCCACTTGAAGTAAAAATCTGAAACACCATGATTTTTCTGTTATATAGTTATTGAGATGCCACATCAGCCACTGTAATTTACGACAAGTTAGATAAGTAGTTAAAGATAATTGAGAGTCACTGTAGACCATTTTGATAGTTTTATCTCTTGTGAAACTTAATGTAAAGCTAGATTATAGATGTGATATGGCATAGGTCATCCTTCGATCCATTGTAGAACTTGGAAACCCACTCAAGGAATATTCGTTAACATTTTTGTTGAACGCAGTTGGTTTTTATCATCCTGTATTAAAACATTTCCTTTTATCAATAGTGCAATTTATAAACAATGTTTTGTGAGTAGAATAAAATTGCCAATGGTAAACATAACTGCTTTTTCGACGTTATTTTACAAGCTAACTAAAAATAGGAAAGCCTTGAACACCTTCCACTAAATTTAGTTAGTATTAAGATTGCATTGGAGCTGACGCTGAAATCATTAAGTGTTTCGTTATATCATCGCTAGTCTCACTGAACATTTCTGAACTCTACATGTCATGTGTGGTCTGGCGTCTCCTTACCAGCCACAGGCCCCAGGTTCAAACTAGTCAATTGCCTAAAAAACATGCTCAGAGCGTCGTTGCGCGAAAGTGGTATGGAGACACGATATAGAACAAACAGACACCACACAGAATGTTAGAAGCATTGGGACATATAGCCAGTGTGAGTGTAGGTATAACATATCTTTTATATCTGTACAGCACCTGAAAAAACTAACTGCACTGTTTGTGGTTATGTTGTGAAAAATTTGTATATATGGCATTGTAAAGTTAGTGTGGTTTATTTTGTGGCAAGACTAGAGAATGACTGTGTGTCCTAGCATGAGGAACGTACAGATTTAGTACATCAATAACTGCGAGGGTATGAGAGAGATTTTTTGTGTGGAAAATTGAGTGTGCTACAAATACTGATATTTGTTCCAGAAGCACAGCCATCGAGAGGAGACATTACCTGTACATCGATCAGTGCCAGACTGTAGCAAAAATTGTAATATTTAATAGTAGTTACACTCGTAAATATGTTCCTGGCTTCCAATATTCTTGTGAGTCTCATACGTATTTCATGATCTATAGACAACTTTATGGGTTTAACTGTCAATGCACCTTAGCGATCTGTGCAAGATAATTTTACCACTGGAAGTCCTGTCTACAGAAATACAGGATTTAGGAGCCTCTACATAGCAATGGGAACGTTCGTGTGTGTTGAGAGTGGGAAGTGTAACACGTGATGGACTGGGATATCACGTTAGGATCGCTGGGAAGAGTGCATAGAATAACATCGAATGCAATTTGCAGTTAAGCACAGTTGAGTGTTTCCCTCATGTTGCGCTAGGAACGATGCGCCCTGTGCTACTCTGCCATAACTGGTAAAGACAAGTGCTGCCTGGAGGTGCACGCATATGGGGGCTGCATGAGCGCACCTTGGAGTACTGTGACGTCAGTATAACACTGGCTATATACCTGAAAAATAGATGTTACTTTCAAATGCATCTGAAGGTGGCTCATGGCTGAGACAGAGCGCACATCAATGGTCAGTCGTGTCAGCATCAGTGCCTAGATGAACACATATTTCAAGAGGAATTTCTCAGGTATCAAGTATGAAAGGGATGTGCCTGCCTCATGTGTGAGGGCATCTGTGTTTGGTTTGACAGCTGACAGCCGTGCCATTTCGTGGGGCTGCTGGTAGCCTCTTGTGTGCTCTGGGGGACAGGGCGTGTCGGACGACAGTGCTTGTGCGTTTTGATTGTCCAAATAGCACAGAACACAGCCCACAGACCTGCTTTCAAAATAATGCAGTTTACGAGTACTGAGCGTGTCCATACACCACTGCTCCTAAATAACGCAGTACAGTTTGCAGGTCTGTCCTGAAATTATTTCGGTAAATTAGGAGCTATTTGGGTTTCTGCAGAGCGTTAATTAGGAGTTGTTTATGGGTCTGTGGGCTGTGTGGCGTGACCGCCAGGCATTTATTTTGTACCAGTGTGATAAATATACTTCATCCCAAAATAATTTGTTCCGAAAAAAAGTACACTCCTTAATTACTCTGCCCAAAAGCCCGGCGCTGGGTGAGTCATTTTCACGCCATTTTCCCCCTCCAGACCACCATCTTGGATTATGTCAAAGGAGGGATGACAGCACCCTCTGGTGGCAGTAATGTGTGCTTGGCTAGTTGGATTCTAGATCTTGTGGTGGAGACATTGCCTGCAAAATAAAAACTTATGTCCGTCACAGGCTGAGTCGTTTATGCGCTATCCCCCCCCCCCCCCCTCCTGCATCTTGGATTATGCCACGAAACGGACAACAGACCTCTCTGGTGGTTGTACTGTGTACTAGGTCTAGACCTCACGGTGAACTCACTGTTTACCGCTTTCTTGGATAACAGTACTTCTGTCAGTAGCTTATGTCAAGGCTGTCATCTTGGACGACAGTGCCCTCTGCTGGTGGTTGTGTGTAGTAGGGCAGTTGGAGTGCAGACCTCCTGGCTCACACCCTGGATGGTGGTGCTGTCTCTAATTGTTTAAATAAAGATGGTGCATGACTTTGACAGTTTGCAAACATGCTTGCTAATTGTCGAGTCTTGTAGATGGATTACTATTTTGAAAATTCCGAGTTTCTTGGCTCTCCGGGTGTAAATGTATTGCACTATTTATGAGTGGTTTGCATGTCTGTAGTCTGTGCAATGCGTTATTTTGACAGTTTAAAATTAGCAGATGTGCGTGTAAAGCATTATACATGAGCTATTTAGGAGTACTTTGCAGGTCTGTATGCTGTGTGGCATGTCAGAGCGTGTGTTCTGTATCGCTGTGTTAAATATACTCCATCGCAAAATAAATTGTTCCAAAATAAATAAAGTACACTCTCCCCCTCTTCACCAGCCCAGTGCAGTCTGAGTTCTTTTCTCACCAATGGAATGCTGGCAGTTAAGGAAGGTCACTTGAGCTTTCGCTGCCAACCGAATAAAATCGTTGCAAACAAAGCTTACAAAGCTCATCCCCCACTAACCTAAGCCTCCAGGGCGCAACCTATTCCTAGGGGTTGCTGGTAAAAGGACTCAGTCCGCACTAGGCTGATGGAGAGAGGAAGGAGTGTACTTTATTTATTTGGGAGCCGTTTATTTGAGGATGGAGTACATGAATCACAGGACACACGCTCTGACATGCCCCACAGCATACAGACCTGCAAACTACTCCTACATAACTCATGTATAAGGCTCTACATAAACTCTTGATAAATGTAAATCATCAAAAATAACGCATTGCACAGCCTAGACGTGCGAACCACTCATAAATAATATAACACATTTACGTCTAGACAGACAACTCGTAAATTGTCAAAATAATAATCCATCTAAAAGAATGTGCCTGCTATTAGTCAACTGTCGAAATCATACTCCAGTCTTTATTTAAACAATTACAGGTAGCACCACCACCAAGTGTATTCGCCACTGAGCTCACAGCCGCACTGACGTAGTTCACATTGGTGCCACTAGAGGACGCTGTAGTTATGTCAGGTGATAGCGCAAGTACCGTAATCTAAGATGGCGCCACCTAGTGTGTTCATAACGAGCTGCATATCCCAAATGTCTTGGTACATTTCGTCGCCGCCAGAGGACCTCACAGTCACACCAGCTGATGACGCAAGTACAGTTATCCATGTTTGTGGCAAACACCGTGTTCTGCACAAGGTCTAACATTCAGTCCCACCAGGAGTGGAAGCTGTTGCCCGTTTCCTGACGTAAACCAAGATGGCTGTGGAAAATGTTGGCAAGACGACTCTACCTGCTCTGGGATGCTGGAGAGAGTAGGGATTGACTGCACTCTATTTTGAAACAACTTATATATATAGAGTATGTCTATCACACTGATTTTTTTCAGCACACAATAGCAAACTGCTCCTAAATAACTCTTCACACTGGTGTGTACACACGCTCAGTACTCGTAGACTGGCCAAATAGCGCATAGCGCGACCTACAGCGCCGCTCACGAAATAATGCAATGAACGCGTGCAAGTACAGTCCACTGTCCCCTGTCCCGTAGAGTACACAGGAGGTAGCGATAAGTGACGCATCAGTCAGATGTCAAACGGTGCACAGACCCCTGCTCGGCTTCTGAAAGCATGAGGTGCTGGCATCCCCATTTATACGTAACACCTGAGAAATTCCTGTCCGCTAGACACCGATGCTTACACGATCGCACGTACGGTCGACTCGTCTGGATGTCTGAGAGTTCTTTGACAGCTGATAGTTAGGGCCGCTGCGTGGTGAGGCACCAGCAGCTCGGGTCCCGCGTGCTCCGTCACAGTCCCCGAGCCGTCGTCGTCGAACACCGGTGAAAGTTGCATGCCTCTATACAGCCACGTTTATACTGTCATAGCATTCCAAAGCGCGTTCACGCCAGTCTCGTATTCGAAGCATCTCCTGGCGCCACTTGTCTTTGCCATCGAAGGAAGAATAGCACAGAGCGTGTTGACACAAGTGTTCAACCGCACTCATCCACCCCGGCGTGCCTGACACATTGCTATCTAAAACATTCTCAGTCGTAATCTTACGTCACATCGCTTTCTGGTCAAGCTCTCCGTAATTTTATAGTGCCCCAGAAATAGTTAACGCTCGCTTTCTTGTTGTCTGAGCTTGTATGCGCCAAAATCCATGTCCTGTTTACCAAAATATCGATGAATCCAGTGTTCCTCCTGGACAAAACGTGATAGACTTCGTATCTCAACATATGCAATTGTTCTCACTGTTCCTGTATCCCACCACAATCAATCGTGAACTCTCATTGAATCTTATCGAATTTATCAGTCGAATTACTAACGCCGTCGGTATCGAAGCACCATCCACATTTTCTTTCTGGAGCTTTCTGAAGTCGTTTTGCAAAGATCGCTAAATTGCACCGACGGTTCCCCCAATCTATACACCCCCAACCTTTCCATTCTTTCTACAGACGGTACACTCAGTGGTAATAAACTATTTTACACTAGTCACCAATCTGCACCGTCCGCCCCCGGTAGCTGAGTGGTCAGCACGACGGACTGTCAATCGTAAGTGCTCGGGTTCGATTCGCGGCTGGGTCGGAGATTTTCTCCACTCAGGGACTTGGTGTTGTGTTGTCCTAATCATCATCATTTCATCCCCATCGACGCGCAAGTCGCCGAAGTGGCGTCAAATCGAAAGACTTGCACCAGGCGAGCGGTCTACCCGACGGGAGGCCCTCGTCACACGCCATTATTATTATACCAATTTGCACCGACAACTTAACAGCGCAAAATGATCTACAGGTCATCAAATATCTACTATACTTGCAAGAATATTGGAGCGTCAAACCGATCTCCAACCAGCGAATAAAGTACCGAGTACTGTCTCGATCTAGTAAACATGCAATTCACATCCCCCACCATACCAGATCACCCCCTTTACATCACCGAACCGAAGTCACTCTCAGAAATGATGTGCAAAGGCAGGCTCGTTTCCCCTCGGCACAAACTCCTTACTGTTTCCGCTTTCTTGCTCGCATTTCTATAGATATCTTCAGATTCATCGATTACAAGAACACCTTTATTTTCGCCATAATATACCATTTTCGCAGTACTTCCCAATATCAAGCACACAGCAGTAGCCTCCCAATCACTAACGCGACATAGACTGTAAATTATTTCTCCACAAACACCAAAATTTAAACGACGTGCAGGGTGCTGTAAACCATCGAACGACTATAAACAAGTAGAGTAAACTGATATTTGCACTCTCGAATACCGAAGTTGGAGATGTAGCAGATTCCAGATGATCAATATTATTTACAAACCAACTAGGTTGTTTCCCTGATGATGATCAATATTATTTACAAACCAATTAGGGTGTTTCTCACGTCTACAGAACAGGCAAACATGTGTCCAAACACACCACTATGGTTCTTCTCTCAACTAAATAAAGGCACCGAATGTGCAGAAACAGTGGACTGAACAATTTACATGGGAGGGAATAACGCTCCACCGCAAACGCACCAGCTTCTCAAAGTTACACTTGATCACGAAAGCCGCCCAGCACATACTTAGTATTAGTTCGCTATTCGGTCGTCTGGAAAATGGTAAAATTAGCTCTGATACATTACTACACTCCAACATACCTCTGCATTCGGAAGACTGCTACCATTAACATGGGAACGCGAATTAATACCACCACAGACTTTGCATACATGGACACATTCTAGAAAACCCCTCACATGTATCTTCTATCATATTACTTACAATTATATCATACGATCGCGGTTTTAACAGAACGGTATTCGACAATGACCGAAATATCGGAAATACACTCTGTTGACCGCTGTGGCTGTGGAAATACCTGAACCTTCTTTACGACCAGACACACTCTTCCATTCGCTATCAGAGTACTCCAAGTCAAATCCTCACCCTCCCTACAACAGCACATAGACATTTGCTTTACACAAACACAAATACTTTATGAACCTGATGCTCAAATGCGAACATATCACACAGCCAGCACTAATATTAATATGACCCCGTCAATAACTGGATGCATACGACATCAAATAATACTGACTGAAAATCATCAATGGGTGTGCACGTCTCTTCCGTTCTTCCTGCGAGTCATGTCACCGTGTCATAGACGCAATCGAGCAGATGTTAAAAAACAAATCCCGATCCCAACAAATACTTCATGTTACTCTCACAAGCGCTCCTCGTTCTACATTTGCACGCAAGTATTCATGTTAAAACCTATAACTGCTTTACGAGTCGAGGTACGAAATTACCTCTGAATGAGGTGGTCTTTTCTGGATTGATACCGTGACCGTGATCGTAGAAATCTGGCTATTAACACCCAACTATGCAATCTCACAATAAACTCAATGAACTTTGAAAGCCATTCGGCTAAGGAACGTGGTATGCATGCGCTATTTGCGACTCCATCACACCGCACTCAACTACATAATTAATTAGTTTTTGCAACGCGTTCTGTTTAGAGACCATATCACACGTTCCGCAATATATATGCTGAGTTATAGGGCATAACAGACAGTAGTAGTAAATGAGGTGCTGATTGAGGTCCTAAGAAGGAAAATATACACTAACCTCTCAGATCTCTGGCCTTACGCTACATATTAGAAATTACGTCCATTCAAACACATACTTGCTTATTCTTACATCCACAAGTCAATCATATTTCACCCACTCTCATATCTCTAAACGAGTCACCTTCCTCGAAGCTATCTGCTACAGTAAAATTAAAAACCATCTTAATCACACCCTACACATCTTGCACTCGCACCCATTTCTATAGCTTTCCACAAGTGCTAGTTTAAATTTTGGTTGGAGAGAGGCATGCCCAACACCTTCTACAACCCGTGTAGAGACAGATCGAGCTGAGTTACTGCTACAGGACCGTGTTTTGAGCATTTGGAGGAAATGTGCGCAATGTGGCATGCACCCGAACTAGATACAAGTACTACAGTTCCCCAACATGCTATTTTCGTTATTCTATAAAATACCAACATGTAAATAGTACGAGCTTTTATAGTCCGTAATTTTTCTAGGTAATCTAGGCGTCGATGCTTGTGCAATGACGTGTAGCTAAGGTGTGCCTCCAGCGTGAGGAAAGAGATTTCACAGTACTTCCCCAGAATAGCGTAGAGTGCAGCCACCCAGGCATTCCAAACGTTTCACCAAGTCCGACACCTCAAACTGTATATTTAATATGATCGTGTACACATAAGCAGCTGCAAACGCCTCAGAGACCACTTTAAACTTACGTCACCTATACCCTAAGCGAATTATCGTATGAGACCCTCCCTCTGGTCCTGATTCAAACACAGTTTAGAATCTGAAACAGACCTCAAAGTCGGGGAAGAAAGCGAAATATTTGTTTTCTAACATGCTTTTGAACAGTGCCAGACATTAAGATGCTCAGGTCCACGACTTCTCACAGAAAACTATACATCACACGGTGTAAATCATATTCTTATGTCGGGTAGCATAATACTGGATCATTTTTAAATAAAACACACTTACAACATAAGGAAACTGGAAACTATTCACAACGCTGCCAAACTCTTCTAAACTACCGTCCGAAAGTGACTGAAGACATCTACATATAAACTGAATGTCACAGCGACGGAACAGATGGCTCCGTGTTCCATTTCGAGTTATTCCAAATTTTGCTCTCATGTACGCGATCGCTGTTTAGCTGATAGCAACCACCAGAAGTTGTCACCCATCCACAAAACTTCTTTCCCAACTCAAACAAGCGATCTCACTCAATCATCATGTAGTAACCAACGTACGGATGTGATTGAAAAGACACCGCCGATGTACTGTAATATTAAGCAACGGACTTAATAGCGCGAAAAATTTTACACTAATTTCAGCACCAGCCAATGATGTGACACCACGCTCCCCAGATTGAGTATCATAGTTAAACAATGCTCTCTCCACGTTGCGAGCATCATTGCGAACATCGAGATTTAAGAGTTAATGGACGTACTGCTTAGTCATTTATCGAACACAGAAATATGTAGAACACTCTTCGATATAGATTGATGATTTGTATCACCTCGAGTATAGTGTTTGATTCCCATAAGCTGAGAGTGTAAACTGATCAGACATCTCTGCTGTGTGAGGCTATATATATCTAGTCACCCTGACCAACCTTCTTAACAACAAGGAATTGTATATCTATTTTCCCCTCAGTAGCCTGGACCTTTTCAGTTATGTCGGTTACTTGCTTACTGACTTGATTAACTAACTTATAATGCACTAACCATTCTCAGAATAGTCTGGTAATACGTCTCTAATTCCCTGCGCATACCTGCAAGTTTATGCGCAATAGTCTGAATTTTCGCATCCAAGTACAGGCGAATGTTCTTCTCGGGTTAAGAGGCGTATTTCTCCATGGTGTAGTTTAGACTGATGTACTAACCTCTCATACAGTGCTAACCCTTGAAAGATTCGGCTGTACCTTCCTTGAAAGATTCGGCTGTACCTTCCTTCACTCAGTTTTCTTGTTTTATCAATAACGAAAAACCCAAATTGTGAATGATTCATGCAATCTGCATATATCTGTACAAAATCATTGCATGATATTCGTTCCGACATGTGCCTGGTAAATGGGTCTTAAATTCTGGTTGTCTTGTTTGAAGGCTATAATGAGGTTTGCGTTATCCGTAAACAAGACAACCAGAATTTAAAACACATCAGCACCCATATGACGACCGAAACAGAAATATTTTCGAAGTTGGTCTTGGTTTTCCACGACGACATCGTCGAATATGTAGACTGTGTTTGGCTTTGCTTTTTCAGGTGGAGGGATATCACTGCTTTCACTGAATGTCATGTGTGTAACACCATCTACACTGCACAATATCTCATGCAATACCTGATACTGGAGTTAAAACAGTGTTTTTGGGAATACACCAATATGTTCAAATCGGGCCCCATCTACATGTGTTAGCAGAGTCATGAGGACATTAGTCTTCCCCCAATTGGGTGGACCCACTATAATTGCTCTTATATTATCAGGAAGGAGAATTCCGTTCTTCTTGTTCTTTTTCAGGTCTTCATTTGCATCTTCACAGGACCAGTCCCCAACAACAAAGTCTTTGTGGCAAGAGTGCTTCACCCAGCCCGCCATGATACTATTATTACCCTTTCACGTTTATTTTTCTATATATCTCAACTACACATCTGTACCTGGTGCAATGAGTATGTGCAGCTACCATAGTTCCATCACTTAGCTGACTGAGCTATATTGACTACACAGAGAAAACAGCTATATATTTTACACATGAAGAGTAACTTGATCAATGATCATCTCAGTTACTTGTATAGCATTGAAAAAAATTGTAATACTTTGATTATAATGACAGAGGTATGAAATAATACACAAACACTGTTTGATTTTTAAATAGATAATTTATGTATAATCTCATACATGGGCTGTAGCATTTCAGGACTATCATTACAATCTGTATGTTTCTTCTTCTTCGCACTTATGCGCTGAATTTATTGCATGCCAAAAGACTTCATTGGTAAATACTGTATATCTCACTCAAGCCAATAGATTACGAACAGTACTCAGGTTCTTCACACACACATTTCATTTGTTTCTCTTTAGGTTTACCGCTCATGTGAGAACATAGGGTTTGCTTAAGATCATCAGCATGTATACTATGCACACGTATGGAGTTTACAACATCATTGCGTGCAAAGTCTGTGCTAGGCAACCAACAATTCAGTCTGTACAATGCAAGACGTATGGCAATGTAAAGATCGTATAACTTTACAACTGTGCATTATGTGTGAAATCGGGTGACAACTGTGTTTATCTAAACATGCCTCAGTCATCACATACTGTTGTAACAGAAGGTGTCACATCAGTAAGGCAAATGTCTAGGTGAGAATGAGTTGGATAATGTTCTGCAGTCATCTGCTGATTGATGTAGCGCTCTGCACGACATATTTCATCCCAGTCGAACTCAGAAATTGGCACTTTGAAAATGTATCCAAATATGTTAATCTCCATTCTAACATGCAGCCCCCAGACATGATGCACTTCTATAGCAATGTTCACACGTTTCGATCCACTGGGAGTTAAACTGTATGTGGAGGTGAAAAGCGTAGGTGCACTCAATGCCTTCTTATCCACAGTATCTCCACTCTGTGGGTGCGCTGTCACAGGGATGTTCTGCTGGGATGGGTCATATGTTGGCAACTAGTACCCATCTTGTTATTTAACACCGCCAGCGACAGCATTTGATGTGTCGGGGGCAGATCGCATGTCCTCATCACACAAATCGATGAGTGGGATGGACAGCAGAAACTCCTTGCCTGCTCCAGCAAGTGATCTGTGTGAGCTACCAAGTCCCACGTGGCTGCTACTGGTTCAGACATGCTGGAGGCTGCATCATTGGGTAGCGACAAGATGGCAGGACAGATTGCTACAGGTCCGGATGTCTTAGCAGAGCTAGGCATGTTGGTGCTCGACCCTGTTGAATGAAGATGAAGAAGCATTGGATATTGACAAAGATGTGAAAACATTAAATAATAGTAGTAATAAGGCGAACCAGAGATAGAGGATACTTTTCTGTTTAATTCTGTTTTGCATGATTGTGCTGGAGTGTGACTGCTGTTGATGCTTCATTGTTCTTGCTCTTCTGCTGACTGACTGAACAAGACTGAGGCCCTGGAGCTGCTTAGCCTCACCTATATCTCCTACAATGACGTCGCCAGATACTTCCATCCGACTGGCTGAAGTCGAGCATGTGACTGGATTAAGGGTTCCAATTGGTTCCTACTGATGTCACAACAGTGACCTCTAGTGCCAGTGCTGGGTACTAGGCTACATGATGAACTGACTGTTCGCCACCATCTTGGATAACGGCATTTGCGTCATCAGCTGACGTCATGGTAGCACCCTCTGGCGGTGGAAATATGTACTAAGTCAGTTGGAGTCTGGAGCTCGTGGTCAACACACCGGCACTGCTTGTAATTGTTTAAATAATGTCTTATGTCCAAGTCATTTTCCCACGAAGTCTTAGGGTGTGGCTGTCGGGCGACTGAGGTTAGTACAAGTGTCCTTTCTTTGAATTTTGGCGGTAAACAAACGTCACTTGTGGTTTCTCTACTAAGCTAAGAAAATGGAGCCAATCTTGGCCCCAGCCCAGCGGCGGACGAGTGACTTAGGTTAGTGGATGAGGCTTGAGTGAGCTATCTTCCCGCAATTTTCTTTGCTTTGTAGGGATAACTGTGGTGTAATGCATTATCCTGTTGGAATTTGAACTTGCCACTATTTTTCTGAGGGGAGGGGGCATGGAACTTTCCCACCAAAATTCAAGCTTGCCGCCAAAATCCGCCATCCTGAATGACGCCATGGCAGCCATCTTGGATGACATCATGTGCTGTGGCCAAGTCCACACGACGCCATCTTGGATGATGTCATCACCATAATCCTGGATACATCTGGCAACAATGGAGAGTAGGTGGTACATACTTTGCTCCAGTACTACTGAGCACTTATTGCACGGCGTTTTTCAGCAGCAAAATGTACTAGTTACTAAATGTCATGTAATCAGAAACATTGAAATTAAGTAAGTCTAAAGGTTCAGATTGGTTTTTTAGGTCCGGTTTTCTCAACAACTTGGTGATCAAACCAAAATATCAGTCCGGACCAAGGACAAAATATTTCCACATTTCTGGAACGAAGGCACAAACGTTTTGCCCAAAATAGTCATTTTTTGTTAACTTGCAAGTATGTGTGAAGGAAGGAATTGGTGTGTAATCTAGTCAAGTGACCACTCCAATTTGACCTGAATGCTAGAATGAGATACTGTTATACAGTAGCTTCCAGAATTCAGAAGGTTACTGAAGTGTATCTTTAAAAAAAAAGAAACTATCCAACCTTAAAAACTCTTGTGTCACGAATAATATATATAATGCCAATGATTTAGTAACAGATGTTGATGAGAACTCAGAGCTTGTATGTATGAAACGTAAAAGGAGACCTCTGTAGGAAAAACAAAATTAAGTTTTCGAAAAAACCAAGTGATTTTGTAAAGGAACGAAGACTTTCTCTTCTTATGATTCACTTCTGTTTTGACATTAGATGTACTAAGAGGTAGGTTGCCGAAATTCCTACGTCTTATATTTTTTATGGAATAATAAGATTATCATTCATAAATATCGGTCTCTGCAGTTATAGTAGTGAACCTTTTAATACTTCCGCTCTGAACTGCTTAAATGATTTCATACTTTTTCGGTAGATGTATCACGAAATTGTGGTCACGTTATTTGGAAGCAAGATGAACGACATACTTAAACGGCACAACGCGATAAGCAATTATTCTCCATAGGTCGGACCTGAAGACCTGTTTTTAGGAAGACCAGTAGATTATTGACAGCAGTGTCGTGCAGTCAACGAGCCTTAAAACAGCGGTTGACGATGGTGTTCAGTAACACCAGGATCTCATACATTGAAAGAATGTAACAGCGTTGGCATAAAAGGTAAATAATAGTAATGGTCCAGTAGATTAAAAGAATTAATTACATATATATATGCTTATGGATACTGCCACACGTTACAAATACGATGCCACGGTGGGGTTAAACTCAGAAATATTCAAATAAATGAAAAAAAATATTCTGCGCATTATTATCTCACTTTTAACTACCCATAAGGAAATAAACGTTACAGTGGACGCTAGTGTGCCACCTTTCTTGCTGAAGTGGAATATCGCGTTTATTAAATTTCCTTGATAGGTTAACTGAAACTGTTTTCCCTATCCCAGAGAATTGCTGGAAAGTCTGCCCTGAGAGTTCTCTGTCGACTTGTAGATTGTTAGTCTGTCTGATATCCAGAAGTGATCCACGTCGATTGCTGGTACGGAGGGCGCTAGAGTAGATTACACGTGGTATCTGTCACACGATGTTACCCCATTAACTCTCGTAGCATTGAGTGCCGCACTTCGGGCTTGTGGCGTGAGGCTTTCTTTTAACCTTCGAGCGCTGGCGTCACTAAAGCTGTTGGATGTGTCTGTAGTGTGTTTGTAAACATGGCTTCAAAGTTAGTTTCGTCGAATTTTTAAAAATAAAGTAGCTTGGGCTATGGTTGAGGGGGGGGGGGGGGGGGGGGCAACTGGCATAATGCATGCTATCAGTTGCGTGTTGATGGGAGGTGGAATATACTGCACTCGACTTCATGTCCACAATCACAGCTACAGCCATCCATCCCTACATCTGGAAACATACATGCAGCAAGCCGGAATAGAGGATGTGGTCACACTCAAAAATTCTTTCTTAGCTTTCCTTTCTACTTTGTCTGTTTTTGGATTCTGGATGCAACAAATTAAAAAGCGCTTCATCTGTTTCGAACTTTGTATTAATTTTGCCGTTGTGGTAACACTATTTAAAATTAAGAAATTGTTCTTATAGTCCCCATAAAGTGTACTAAACGTTTATTTACCTTCACATATTCCACCTTCATCGGTTTATAAATCGCTCGACACGTTTCTGAAATTAGTTTGGTTGATTACAATGTGATATTAATGTGCTGTGTCGTAAACCAGAGAAGCTCTCATGTATCAAGAAATCGCAGTGACACAGTTTATTCTTAGAAATGCTGTATGTCCAGAAGACATGAATGGATGAGAGTATTTCAGTATTTGCTCAGTAAAGTGGATTCTCATGTTACAAAACAGAATAAGTAATTTATATGTTAAGACTTGAATTCCTTCTCTTGCAGCTCTCGTAACAAATTTTGCTGAATTCGTTTACTATCTAGACGTAATACCTAGGGCTTCATTCAAGTGTTTACTGTTTCTCTACCGCTTTTCTTTCAAATACACACACAATGCAATTGTGGTGTTTGCAAGAGTGTAAGAAAGATAGCTGACGCAGTTTGTCTATAAAATTTTAGGGAAAATTTGTAAGAAGCTTTCAAACACAATAGTAAAATTCAAAACGGTGGTTAAGTGGCAGCGTTGTAACGAACAACTTTTGTTCTTACTGTGTGTTATTAGGAATGGTTGACGGTTAATGGCGTAAGTGGGGACTAGGCGAAGAGGCATCAAAATTTTATTTCGAATGCTAAAAAGCACCAAGGTTCAATTTCACATGTTACATCAACTGTTAAATACAATCAGCTAAGCGCAGTAAGAATTGACCATGCTCATTCACAAGCAGAACGATTGGAACATTGAAACACAACGAGAAGGTTACAGAGACAGGAGCGGAATAGATGCATTACGACTATCTACTTTTCAGCATGGCAAAAGTTGTCTCCGAACTCGTGAGGAATCTGAGGCATGAGTAAATAAAACTTTTAGAACTTCTGAAATTCTTCGCTGGATAAGAACACTCACGAAAGAATATTTAGCATCATGGAGTACTTGAAGTCACTTTCTGACAATGATTTAACAACTTGTATTATGGATGTTGATAAAGAACAGATTTCCAGTGAAGTTAAAATAATCCTCTAGGGCAAGTTTCAAGTGAAATTAAGTCCTTTTGTCAGTACAAGCCGACGAAATAACGGATGTCTGAAGTAAGCTATTAGTAATTTTTCGTTTTGCAAATCAGGAGAAATATGAGATGGATGTGGTTTTATGACTTAGCTAAAAACTGGTGTGCACAAGGCATAGCCACTGTTTAGCTGCAAGTGCTAAGCAGTTAGAATATTGATAAAAACAAATTAATATCGCAAACATAAGACGGCTGTAGTGCAATAACACGGAAAAATTGTGTACATCCTATAGTGAAACAGGCACACCCTCGTGCAGTCTGTATCCACTGCTGTGCACATCAGTTGGACCATCCTCTGGGCTTCTAAAAATTACGCAATTAAAATTTTTTATAGCAAACCAGTATTTCACGAATTTTAACCGTTGCGGTAAAACAAGTTAACTTCTGGGGGAAGGGGGATTTAAATTATAAGGTCCTTGCGAAACAAGGTATTTCCATTCACACGCCGTAAAAACCATTTTTTTTGACTACACGGACATTAGCAGCATTCAATGTGAAATACATGCAAGACTGGGATTATAATTCTTTACATGGACCAACTGGGCTAAATAGTATACTTGATCACCAGACTTCTCTTTTTCTACTACAGGTGTACAAATAGATTTTCCAGCATACCAGTATCTTGTTCGACATTTTGCAAAGTAAAACTGTAAGCCTGAAATAGAAAACTGCATTAAGGCTAGTGAGAGACTAATATGTATGAAACGCAAAGGTGAAGGTAACAAAGAGCCTTACAAATTCCGCAGGAGTATCTGAACTAGTGTAACGAAACAGAAGTATGTATTTAGAAATGGAGAAGGCTAGTATTAGAAGTAATCGACACAGTAATAGTAAACACGGAAACTAGATTCCAGGACTACCGCGAAACAATTTCCCTATACGTAATGTTGAGAAGCTACTTAAAATATATCCTTTGACAATGAGAAACTGAAGAGAAGAAACTTTATTTACAGCAGTGAGGATAAATGGCTGGAGCTTCAGGACATCCTTCAGTCCATCATAAACAATTGATTTAAAAGACGTGTTCTCCAGAGGAGTGAAATGACTGCCGTTGGTTCTTGCAATTCCACGAACCACCGTGTCTTGCAAAACAAGCGTGAGTACGTTGAAACGCGTTAAAGCCTACTTCCACAACACAATGACAATTGACACTGTCAACCATCACTGTGTTGGCTGTAGAGAAGAGAACTCCGAAACCAAATCGACAGGATTTCATATCTCTCGTCACCGGTCTACGCCCAGGAAAAAGGGCTGCAGGATGGAACTTTATAAAAAGGTGTGAGGGTGTATTAATGTATAGCTGTTAAATACTTTTTGCATTTGTTTATAACAATTGCTGTAGTAATTTGTCTTAATGGAAGTATGTAAGTTACTTTCGCATTGTTTATTGGAATTGATAACGTTTATGTCAACGTCTTTTATTTTGCTTAACCGTGCTGTACTTCTTCAGTCAAGTATAAATCGCTTTGCAGGGAAATTGTGGGGATACAACAGCCCTGAATTTGAGGTGCGCTTAAACCCTACCATTGGCTAGAAATCGTAATGTAGCGAGATGTTTCTCCTCGCAGCTTACAACCTATGATGAATTTATTTTTGGTTAAAATGGGTTTGATGTTTAGCAGTTCTTAGATAATTACGAATATCATAAGCTACCGTCTAAGTAACAAAGGTAGTTAAATTTCATTCCTGCTGTTAGTCGCATCTTTGCCTTGGCTTTGAGTAACAAGGCCAGAAAATCGTAGATAAATACTGGCAAACTCCAGTTTCTGTTTGTTTGTAAAACCAACCGGAATCGCGTAGATATTTATCATACTAACAAATCACATGAGGCACCGTGATTGCGTTGTGCAGGCGGTTACGAAATTGGTCCGTTGGTCGGTCGGCCGACAGATATAATAGTGCGTGTGGAGGGGCCTTAGCGGAACGATTTTCAGTGCAGTCCAGTCCCGTTCGCGCCATATTTACACACTTTTGGTCGTAGTTAGCACACTAAGCATAAAAACCAAAACTTCAAGGTAAATGGAGACACCCCCACAGCAGGTCCAGGGATTGGAATAGACCCGAGGTATTTCCGCCTGTCGTAAGAGGCGACTAAAAGGAGTCTCACGTTTTGGCCTATATGTGATGGTCCCCTCTATGAATTGACCTTCATTTTTCAAAATTTTCCCGAAGAGCGAGCCAATTTAGGAAGGACGCCTTACATGGAGTATAGCATTCATGTGCTCAGACTTATCGCATCCTTTGTCGACGTGGATCTGCACTTTTGCTCATTCTCCTACTGTTGGGCGAGGCCACCCTCCTGGGTGCGCATTTTTCCATAAACTGTGCAGTATCGTTTTCTATACCGACGATTATAATGGACTTGTTCGCTTGGTTGCACCTGACATCCAGCACGGTAGCTTGCCCGTTGTAGTGGGGCTGCTATGTACCCTGTCAGTTGTAGCCCCCTGACCACACCCCCTGATGCCTGTGCCATTAACTCCCCATGTATGCATAGTCACGGTATTTACTCGCTTATGACAAGCTGGGGATGTTTCTGTAACCATCACGCCCCACAAGAGCTTAAATATGGTCGACGGTATCATATTTCACAGGGACCTTATTTTGCAGTCTGACGATGAGCTGCGCGCAAATTTAGAGCGGCGCGGTGTTCATTTCGTCCAGCGTGTCCACTGGGGTCCGAGGTATAATCAGGTTGCCACCGCTGCTTTCGTCTTGGCCTTCTAGGGTGACACATTGACAGCGAAGGTCAAGGTGACGGTCTAATACTGTGTTGTAAAGCCCAATGTTCCTCACACGATGCGGTGCGTTAAGAGCTGCAAGTTTGGACATATCCAGCTGTACATCCAGCATCACATGTCGAGATTCTGGATGCCCTTCACATCCCAATACTACATGTGCCCCGCCTCCAATCTGTCAACTGTGGAGAGCACCATTCGCCTTGCTCACTACACTGCAGGATTCTCCAGAAAGAAAGGAAAATCATGGACTAAAACACACTGGACAGACTGACCTACACTGGGGCTAAGAGAAAATTTGAATGCCTGCATCCTGTGCATGTGACATTGTACCACGACTGTTGTAACATCGGCGTAATACGATCAGCTCTGCTAATCATAGCCACCTCTCAGAGCCGGAAGATGTTCCTTGATGGTGGAGGGCATTTCCCTCCCGATTGCTCCTGCACCACCTACTTTGGGAGCAACACTCCTCCAACCATCGGGGACGTATGCTTCTCCATCTTGGAAGGGGACAGAAGTCTTCCTCGCTTCTCTCGCTAGGAAGGGGTCCACTTCCCAGGTTTCTCCTAGTGGGAAATTTGACACCTGCCAGTGACTGAAGAGCCCAAAAGCAGCTTGTCGAAGGGCTTCACGCTCATCCTCAGTCCTGGAGACTGAATCAATGAAGTTCTCCCAGCCAGGGAAACCCAAGGTGCAGTGAGAGAAATCCAAAAATAAAACCACTAGGAGCAAGCTGTGTGTGTGTGTGTGTGTGTGTGTGTGTGTGTGTGTGTGTGTGTGTATGTGTGTGTGTGGGTCTGGCGGGATATAGGTACTCAGTAGATGCATAAATCACCATCCCATGCACACACACACACAACACACACACACACACACACACACACACACACACACACACACACACACACACACACACACACACACACACACGACGGTTATAGACTGCTCAGAGTCACATGCTGCCGCCAGCTTATTGCCTGAGGCATAAACCACTTCGTTGAATGTTCCATGCCTTCACAATGTCACTATGACGTCATTCTATAGTGGAATTACGGACCTTATTCTACCACCTGGATGAGCTACGCAACAGTTGGGCTTTACACCTGCTATCTGTATTGCCCTCCAGGAAACCTGGTTTTTGACAATGCGGACCCTCTGCCCTCCATGGCTAAACAGATATTACAGTAACTGTAGCGCCTATAACAGGGTGTCAGTTTAGGACATAAACGAAAACTCCACCTGTCTGTAGTGAACCTGTGCCCCTTCAAATCCCCCTTGAAGCTGTGGCTATCAGAATCAGGACGATGGAGGACCTTACTGTGCAATATATACCTTCCTCCAGATGGTGTAGAACCCCTAGATGTAGTAGCTGCACTGATTGGTAAAATCTCCCAAAAGTAGGAAAGGTTTAGGGAGTTGATCAACCATAACCCCTTGTGGGTTGTCACTGTGCTTACTGGCCAAGACAGAGATGTCGAAACTTTGTCTCAGTTCGACATCCGCCTCTTAAATACTGGGACTGCTACACATTTCAATGTGGCTCCTGGTAGTTACTCAGCCATAAATTTATCACTTCACACCCCGAGACTTCTCCCATCAACCCACTGGAGAACACGTGACGACCTGTGTGGTAGTAACCACTTCCCCATCTTCCTGTCACTGCCCCAGTGTCATGCTCATGGACGACTGCCAAGATTGGCTTTAAACAAGTCGTACTGGGAATCTTTCACCTCTGCTGTCACCGTTGAATCTCCCCCACACAGTTACATCTATGTGATGGTTGAGCAGGTTACTACAGCAATTGTTTCTGCAGCAGAAAACTCAATCCCTCGTTCTTCATGGTGTTCAAGGCGTAAGGCAGTCCCTTTGTGGTCGCCGGAAGATGCTGAAGTAATTAAGGAGCGCCGGAGATCACTACAGTGGTCTAAGCAGCACTCTGCCATGGAGCACCTTATAAAGTAGCATTTAAATAGCTCTGTGCCTGCGTTCGGCAACTTATCAAACGACGGAAGCAGGCAAGTTGGGTGAGATACATCTCGACCATTAGACGCCATACGTCACCTTCCCACGTCTGGACAAAGATCAAACATCTTTTTGGGTACCAGACCTTAACAAGTGTTCCTGGTGTTAGCATAAATGGCGTGTTATCTACAGACACAAACGCGATTGCCGAGCACTCTGCTGAGCACTCTGCCCTGGAGAATTACCCACAGCCTTTCACACTCTATAAATGGGGCGTTATAGGGTTCACTGTGGCGTGTATTGACTGAGGTGATGTTTTCGTCCAGCCGCAGTTAAAGTGGGAGCTCCTCAGTGCACTTGCATATTGTCCTGACAGAGCTCCTGGGCCTGGTCGGATCCACAGCCAGATGCTTAAATGTCTCTCATCTGATCACAAGCGATATCATCTCGTCATCTTCAACCGGATCTCGTGCAGTGGTGTCTTTCCATTGCAATTGCAGGGAACACCATCATTCCGGTGCTCACACCCGGTAAAAACTCGCTTGACATGGATAGTTGTCGGCCCATTAGCCTCACCAACGTTCTTCATAAACTGCTGGAATGTATGGTATGTGGGCGGTTTTGTTGGGTCCCTTTAGTCACATGGCCTACTGGCTCCATGTCGGGGTGGTTTCTGCCAGGGTCGCTCTACCACTGCTAATCTTGTGTCCCTAGAGTTTACCATCCAAACGGCCTTCTCCAGACGCCAACGCCTGATTGCGGTCCCCATTGATTAACGAAAACCATATGGCACGACCTGGCGATATCATATCCTTGTCACATTGTATGAGTAGTATCTCTGGGGCCACTCTGGATGTTCATCGGAAACTTCTTGTCACTCCATGTCCAAGTTGGTGCCTTCCATAGTACGACCCATATCCAGGAGAATGGAGTTCCACAATGCTCTGTATTGAGTGTCTCTATTTTTAGTGGCCATTAATGGTCTAGGAGCAGCTGTTTGTTGGACTCTCCATCTCACCTTCTCTGTATGCAGACGACTTCTGCATTTAGTACTGCTGCTCCTGTACTGGTGTTGCTGAGCATCACCTACAGGGAGCCATCCTCAAGGTGCAGTCATGGGCTATAGCCCACAGCCTCCAGTTTCCAGACGCAAAGTCGTGTGTCATGCACTTCTGTCGGCATCGTACCATTCATCTGGACCCATAACTTTACCTTCATGACGATCCACTCACTGTAGTGGAGACACACACATTCTTAGGACTGGTTTTCGTTGCTCGATTGACTTGGCTTCCTCATGTTCGTCAGCTTAAGCAGAAGTGCTGGCAGCACCTCAATGTCCACCGACGCCTGAGCAACAGCAACTAGGGTGCAGATAGATCTACGCTGCTGTGGCTCTACAGAGCCCTTGTCCAATCACGAATTGACTATGGGAGTGTGGTTTATGGTTCGGCAGTGCCCTCAGCGCTGCATTTACTCGACCCTGTGCACCACTTTGGGGTTCGATTAGCGACTGGAGCGTGTAGGATGAGTCCGGTGACCAGTGTACTGGTGAAGGCTGGGATCCCTCCATTATAAATTAGACGTGCAAAATTGCTCGCCAGTTACATAGCACATATTTGTAGTTCTCCTGAGTATACAAATTACCCTCTCCTTTTCCCTGCCCACGGCATTCCATCCCCCACAACAGCAACCCAGATCAGGGGGTTAACGATTACGGTTTGCATTCGATTGCTTCTGTCTGGAGTCCTTGCCTGTACTACCTCTCCTCGAGGTCCATTCACGTACATCTCCATGTTGTAAGCCTCAGCCACAGCTTTGTCTAAACCTTTCACGTGGCCCTAACGACTCCATTAACCTTGTGGCTCTCCACTGTCACTTCATCTCTATTCTTGATACGTACTGA